>NC_141138.1:132903814-133504648 GCF_053477565.2 Lygodium microphyllum
ACTCCCAAGAATCTATGCACCTCTGATACATTTGTGCATACTTCCATAGGGCCCACACATATGTTCAACAATCAAAACCTCTTCAACTCCAAAGAAAGAATTTTGTCTAGAAAGAGTTAAATGCATCTCTTCTAGATGCATCAAAATCCTCTCACAATCCACAATATGGTCTGCAACAAACTATCTACACCCATGAGCATCCATCTCTTCATTCTTTTCATCCACTCCACACCCTTTGATTGGAATATCATCCAAGAAAGGCATTGTCAATTGTGGTATAAAATCCCCGAGTACCCTATTAATAGAATTTGTCATGTGTGCCACTGAGTTTGTTGCACCCCCTGCGGGAGAGTACACATCTGTACTAACCCCAAGGGAGTCTCTTCATGGTTGTGATATCCTTGCTTTCAATTGCAAGCTAAAACTGATCATACCCCGAGTAAAGATCATCCAAAGAATAAATTGCTCTGCTTGAAAAATCCTCTGAAAATTCATCAACCATATGACTTGCACCCACATTTCTTATGGTCA
Organism: Lygodium microphyllum; assembly: GCF_053477565.2. Classification (NCBI taxonomy): domain Eukaryota; kingdom Viridiplantae; phylum Streptophyta; class Polypodiopsida; order Schizaeales; family Lygodiaceae; genus Lygodium; species Lygodium microphyllum. The sequence continues at coordinate 132,904,346 of NC_141138.1, forward strand.
CTTTATTGACCGGTTGCATGTCTTGAATAAATCTCAAAGCCCCATTCTTTTTAGGCATAGTAAACCAACGATTTGAGTACGGGGTTGAAGAGGGCTCCAAGATCTTCATACGAATCTTTTCATTTAAAAAATCCATCAGCTTTGGCAAGTAAGCTTTAGACATTGGAATAGGCCTCAAGTTCCATGGTACATGTGGTAGAGTAAATATTACCATAGGAGTGATGGGACCTGAAATGGGCCGGCACTGGCTATAGCACTAGCCAGACCTCATGCTCATGACACACAAACACCCTCACGGCCTCGCGGACCAGGAGCATCAATCTAATGCTAAGGGACAAACCGTCCTAAAGCTTAATTCCCGCATTTATAGTTCATAGTCCAACATTTCCCTAAAACTCCTCAAAGGGAGAACCCTTATACATTGGCAATGCCACGATCACACACATATAGGAGGCACTCCACCAACTAATAGTCGAAGCCCCACTGCAGCTCTCCTACATCTCAGGGATTAGCCCTTTGATGTGCTACTAAACATATAGCACATACGAGCACATACTCCTCTCAAGGTACCAATATTTTATGTTCCAAGATGTACCGTTCCTCACAACAATTTTCCCTTAGGACCCAACGACTAATCTACAGCTTGGAACGTCCTCTCATGCTCATCGTTGGTCTTAATCTAAGGAAGACATGTGCCATGCATCCAGGAGGTTTTTCTGATACCTTTTAATTATTATGGTTAATGCAAATCCTGTATGGCTATGTGCTTAGACAAAAGAAAAATCAGCATTGTACATGGTGCATAAAAAATTCTTTCCATGACTAACACGTGCTGCGTTGAAAGGAGGCACCGAGCCATATGCTCATGCTACCATCCTCTTTATTTAAATCGGTTCCTATATGCCAAGTGCAATGCATAAATCAGGTCTTTTCTTATCTTTCAATTTTTCATCCCCTTTTCCTCCAACTTTTAGCATTTTGCATCATTGATCAGTTAGATAGGGTTTCTATGCATTTTTCCCTTTAAAAAGAATAATAAATACGCATAAAACATAGAAACGGGAACAAACCAAGGCCAACCTCGTGCTTTGCCATCGTTATACATTGCACAAACATAGATATAAATTTCCCTAATTTTTCTTAGCCCATTTCTTATTTTTCCCTAATTTTAAACCCATTTTTTCCATTTTGGGTATTTTTCTCTATTTTTCTTTAATAAATAATGATAAAAAATGAAAGTTGATTGTGGACTGTGGCCCTTAGGTTTATTGATAGCAAAAACTCAGATTTAGTTGGTGTGACATATCATATTTCTCATTTATATAGCAAAAATCCAATTTTACCCTTAATACGCATGTTTTCATGTATTTTAGCACTAATTCCGGCCATGTAGCCTTATATTTTCTAATTTTCAGGTTGCAAACAATTGAAACTCATGGCAAACAATGTCATAAGGAACTTTCATCCCATATGAACAAGATTTCATAAAGCAAATAGCATAAAAAGATATTTTTTCTTTATAAAAATAGCATTACCGCTTATTTTCAGGTCTCGATTTCTTGGTCTTGATTACGGGACTGATTTCCAGCATGCATTTAATGCTCAGCATCTTCAAGAACATCACTCTTCATGTCTGCATCCATCCGGAAGCAATCCGGTCTCATCCGGACAAGCTTTCCTCCATCATTCTTAATTGCCTTCTTCCACACAAGAACATCCCCTTAAGGGAGAGAGAGGGAGGAGAGAGAAATACTGAAATCAGAGATCTCCATTGAGGCCACCATTTGACGGGCGAAGCACGGCGATAGAGTCAGCATCCAGAGGGAAATCAAGGCCCATGATCATTGGGGGTGGTTGTTCATAGGCAGGAGGATGGATCCATCAAGATATGGGCGCAAAAATCGGCGCCATTAGATGCCATCTCCACGCTTCCTCTTCCCACGTTTTTTCATTCTTGCCTCATAAAATTTTGGGGGGGGGGGGGGGGGGGGGTCCAATGCTCCCAAAAGGCACCACTCATTTGGCCCCTCTAATGTCCACCCCTTCGCATCTTGCTCATTTGTTGGCCATTTCCTTGTTCGGTGTCCAAATCGAGTGCTGTAAATTTTTGTGCGTCCGGCTTGACATCCCACATTGGCTAGCAACTCTGACAACCCGCACGTCAGTCTAAAAATTTATCAAAAATAAACAAGTGTCGCTCGGGCACCTTTAAAGCACTTGACGCTTAAAATCGTCCTAGCTGGAGCCGCCGCCTTCGACGTTGAATATTTTTCCCTTGATATTCGTAAATTTTAGCTATTTTTAAGCACTTCTCGGCATCAAAACTCCGCTCTCATTGGCGACCATGGGATAGGGCGACTCAGCCCGTCGAATCCCACAATAAATCTGCACAAAACAACCAAAGGAAGCATCAAGCTGATACAAAATAGATACATACTAAACACTCAGCACAATGCTCACCCTACCCCCTGACAGAACCAAGGCATGACATCCACAAGGAGTAGGCCTAGCATAATCTGATAAAAGGTCCGAAGCTAGTCACTATCCAACTGCTCCAACACGGCCAAACTAAAAAGAACTGTCAAAGAGGTAGCCCTAAGTGGTGGTCTGAACTACCTTCCTAACTAAGGACAACACAACCAGGAGCTCCTACTAGGCGAGGACTCCTATAACTTGATCAAGAAGTATTTTCTTTTAACACATTTCTTCTCTTAGGGTTTTATTTTATTGACATACTCGGGCATGTAAAAAGGAGGGAGCTGAGCGTAGTGACCCAAGGAGAACAGGGCATCGGCCTCAGGTCATGTCTCGGTACTTAAGAACCTACCAAGCCCTCGCAAGGCGACACTTAATCCTTTTTTGATGCTCACTTTTATTTTCGCTCCAACCTTCCTCAATTTCTTCGTTTCCAGCAAGATGCCACCCCTAGGAAGACAAGGCATCGGCCCCGGGTCTGACTCATTCCTAGGAACCTACCAGGTCTTCACTAGGCGGTGATCAACTGCTTATAGATTTTCCTTTCTTTTCTTTTCTATTTTTATAGGGTGTTAGAATCCCTTTTCACACACCTTTGTATATATTGATTGTCTGTAAGATATTCAGGGTTTCTTTTCCTTTATCATCTTTATTTTCTTCTTCGATAGGCTTCTCTAATTGCCTCAAAACTAACAAGAACTCCTCGAACGGTTGCCTAGCAGGCTAGCAGAACAGGGTCACTAGGACTCCCGTCTAAAACAGAGCTTTTGATGCTTAATAATGTCTTTACAGGAGGCAATGACTACTCAGACCTCCCTCAAACATACTGAACCTAAACCTCGGGACTTCATGCCTTGGACGCCGGTCCCCAACAAGAAACAAATAACCCCTTAACAAGTACACAAACACATATAGCATAAAAACCACAGTACTCATAAAGGAAAGATATCACCTGGATAGGGCCACGAGAAGCGTCCACGCAACAAAAGGCTCCTTCCAAGCTCTTCTTCCGAACGTGTCTAGCAAAAACTAAAACAAGAAACCATTAACCGTTCCTGCACTAAACAGACAACTGGCCCTCTTGACCTAATGAAATAAAACATTCAAAACCTTGCAACACTGGCCCTCTTGGCCTAACGAGATCAAACAGAATAGCACTTACACATCCTTCCCTGGAATAATCCAGTTATACAATAATACACCCCTTTCCAAGGAGGAAAAAACAGGTTTGCAGTCCTAAACTAAATGCATAAGGCTATGACCCATCCCTCCTGCATATATAGCAAGAGGTGTACGCATAACATGTTTTCTAATCAACCTATGGGTCCAGGATAATAACGGTAGATTGGTCTCGGCTACTCTTTGCATCACCCATATCAACCATTGTCTGCCATATATCGCATGCTCTGATAACATTCCCCACAAGCGACCGGGTCCTGTTTCATCATTGATAACACTATCCAAACTAGGACCACAGTTAAAGAAAAGGTCTTCCTCATAAGCAAGATTTGCCAATGAATCCGCAAACTGATTCCAGTAACATGGAATCAACTAAAAAGACACTCTCTCAAACTCTTCAAGCAGGGTCATCGCAGCTCGATGATACATACAAAGAATGGGATTTCGCACTGTGTATGTCCCATCTAGTTGATTCAGAATCAACTGGGAATCCCCTTTTACTAACAACCGACGAATACCACCTTGTTTGGCAATATGCAGTCCCATAATCAAGGCTTTATACTCCGCCATATTGTTAGTGAATCTTACCCCGAGATAAGCAGCTAACTTCATCGTAACTCTATGTCGGGGATCTCGGATTACTACTCCAACACTCCCTTTTTTATTAGGGCCCCTGGACGCTCCGTCAAAATATAATGTGTACGTCCACAATGGGTTTACACAGCCGGCCATCACGAACCCCTCTACTCATAATTATGATAATCAAAGTTTAGCATGTTGAGAGGATGAACGGACGGCTCCATCCCACCTCCTTCATTGAACTCAACAGGGATATTTGTCAATAGTCATAAGCAGTGATGGCAGAAGACTTTGATCTCCCACACAAAGGTTCCTTCTTCTTGCTCAATCACTTTGTATCCTTTGCTCCACCAGATGAGTTTCCCCTGATGGTATCTCTGCTCCAGATATGGGTGCTCCAAATAAGGGATTAACCGCCCCATCAACTGGCTTAAAGCTCTTTTTTTCAGGTCTCAAATCATCCCTAGCATGGACCTGCAATGCATTTCTCTGTATTAGCATAGTTAGAAATAATAAGGTTTAATCTTATTAAGATTAACCTTATTTTTAAACTCTACTCCCTGTAGATCAGCTAATAGAGCCGTAGACCTATTTTTCCCTAACCTGACAATCTTGTAGGCCCGTCCCATTTAGGTTCCAGCTTCCTTGGAAACAACTCCCTACGCGCATCATAGTAGAGGACTAATTGCCCTTTTTTAAAAGTATATTTCTTTGCTCTCAGGTCATGCAACTGCTTCATCTGATGTTTAGCTACCTCCTAGTGTAATAAGCTCTGCAACTTCAGCTCATCCAGGTGGGCTATGGTCGTGAAACGTTCAAAAAGGGAATCCTCATCTCCCAAAGAATGGTTGATTACAAACCGTATGGTTGGCAACTCGATTTCAAGGGGTAACACAGACTCTTCCCCATAAACCAATTTAAATGGAGTATGGCCGGTAGCTTGCTTAAATGTTGTATTGTACGCCCATACTGCCACATACAACTTCCTGTCCCAGCCCCGTTTCTTCTCAAAGACTATCTTAGACAAGATCCCCACAAGCTGTTTATTAGTACTTTCAACTTGCCCATTTGCCTGCGGATTATAAGAAGTCGTTTTATTATGCTTGATTTGCCAAGCTTCTATCAAGCTTTTGATCACTTTGTTCAGAAAATGGGTTCCATGGTCCGACACTAATTCTTTCGGTGCACCAAAACGGCAGATAATCTACTCTAAAAGGAAACTTGCAGTCTCTTTTGCATTGTCCTGCCTCGTTGCCCGCGCTTTTGACCATTTTGTAAAATAATCAGTGGCTACTATAATATACCTCTTCTGAGTAGTAGACGACGGAGTAATAGGACCCACAAAGTCAATGCCGCACTTCTCAAATGGAAGGATAGCCATGGTAGGCGTAAGTGGGCATTTCCTATTCTCTCTACTGTCATGTCTTTGATAGGTATCACATCTCTTAACATACTCAAAGGAATCTTAGAAGATGGATGGCCACCAATACCCAGCTCGTAGAGCTTTCTGCGCTGTCAACTGTCCCGAAAAGTGCCCTCCACATGCAGAGTCATGACACTCCTCTAAGATGAAAGGAACCTCGTCAGGCATCACACATCGGCGATAGATATCATCAACACCTTGCCGATATAGTGTCCCTGCAATCAAGGAAAACTTCAATGCTTGTTGTTTGATTTTTCTCTTTTCTGATTTTGACAAACCAGCTCCAGTCTCTCCTGTTGATAAATAATGCGTAATAGCAGCATACTAAGATGGAATAGAAGCCATATCGATTTTAAACATTTCCTCCATATCACTTCCTTCAGCCAAAATCTCCTCCGGCTCCCCGAAATCCACAAGGCACTCCAAAATACCCTGCAAGTTCGGTGGCTTACTCTTGATATCATAATCAAACTCCTGCAAAGTGATTAACCACTTTGCCAAACGATCAGGCGGCTGCAGCTTGTTCATAAGAAATCTAAGTCCTTCCGCCTTCGTATAGAATACTACCTTTTTATAGAGGATGTAGTGCCTGAATTTCTTAGTCCCAAAGACCATCGCAAGACACAACTTCTCCATGTAGGTATAGTTAATCTCTGAAATGCCCAATTTCTGACTAGCAAAAGCTATCAGATGATACCACTTGTCCTCCCAAATTTGGGGTAAACAGCAGCTAATACTATGCATGGTGGTTGGCTGCTGAAAATATATAGAACACCTCACCTCTTTTAGGTGCTTTTAAAACGGGTGCTTTTACTAGCTCCTATTTCACATCCTCAAAAGCTACCTTGCAAGGGTCGCTCCATTCAAATGAACAGCTAAAGGATAATACATTCGTTAATGGCAACTCCTTTCTGTCAAGGCGTTTATAAACCTCCGATAGTACCCTATCGATGACAGGAAGCTATGAACCTCTTTTGGAGTGCATGGTGGACTCATAGCAACTATAACCTTGATCTTTTCAGGGTCAGTTGCTATCCCTACTGAACTGACCACATGGCCCAACAATAGCCCATAAGGTACTCAAAAAACACACTTCCGTGGGTTAAGAGTGATACAAAATTGTCTGCAATGCTCAAAGCACTTTCTCAAAATAATCAACATCCTTTCCCTTACATTGGCTTCCCCCAGGTCATCAATAAATACTTTCAACTCATCTGGGGAGATGTCAGCAAAGGTCTTGTCTGCTGTTCGATGCCACGATCCAGGTGCATTGCATAAACCAAAGGCCATCACATGGTACGCAAAAGTACCAAAGACAGTAATAAAAGTTATTTTCAACTTGTCCTCCTCTGTAATTGCCATCTGGTTATATCCTGCAAAGCAATCCATAAACGAATATATCTCCCTACCCGCTAATTGATCCAAAATCTGATCAATAAATGGCAACAGGTAGTAATCTTTAACCGTCTGCTTATTCATCTCTCTAAAATCCATACATAATCGGATCTGGTTGTTTTTCTTCTTCCTGATAACAACTGGGGAACACCATTCTATGTGTTGTACAAGGAAGATTAACCCAGCTTTCCTTAACTTCTGCACCTCCTCAAATAGCTCGTCCCTCAATTCAACAGGCATATGCTTACTTTTTGATGCACAAGACGACTGCCTTCTTTTACAGGAATAGTATGAACAGCCAGGCTGGGAGGGATCTCTCTTAGCTCATCATAACTCCAAGCAAAGATATCGCAGAATTCTTGAATCAAGGACACATAGTCCTCCCTTTCTACTGAACTGAGCATGGAACCTAATTTAATTGGCCGCGAATCATTCGGCATGCCAAGGTCCAACTCAATCACATCCGCATCTCTTATCCTATCTTGAGGCTCTATTGGCTCATTTAGAGTTGCCTGATAGATATCCTCTATAGTGGAACCCTCTTTAGATTCATCACTAGATGATGTCTCACTACCAGATGGATCATCTGCTGTCTCTAATTCAGTAGACGATAAAGGAGCTCTCTCACTTTGAGGAGACTCAAGATAAGCATCGACTACTACTCGATTAGCACCTCTACCTAGAACCACTCGACCGGCGGCAGGTATATCGACTTGACAGTCTGTTCGTAAGATCCAAGGCCTGCCTAGCAAAACTCGATAGCTAGGAGGTCCTGCAAATCTTATCACCCTAAAGTCCAAGAAACATTCTACACTTGCAACTGTAACATGGACTCTAGTAACGCAACCTTCTGGTTGTCTTAGACTATCATCAGCCATTCTCAGAAGGGTGGAGCTGTCTTTCTGGATGCCTAGACCCAACCTCTCCATCAATTCTGAACTCATGATATTGACGGAGGATCCAGTGTCTACAATGGCATGTTCCACTAATATTCCATCCATATAAGCTGGAACCCTAGGGCAATTCTTTTCAGTATGGTCAAACCAATCTTCCCCTACTCATGCTATGCCCAAAGGTTCCACAATATATCAATTGCAAGAGGTTCACATCTGGTTTGACTTCACAAAGAGAACTTGCTAAATTGAAGTCATGATAAGTAGCCAAAGCTCTCTTTTCTCGCCAAACCATCCTCTCTTTCGGTCTTTGGACCGGTTTCGGTGCTTCTTTCTTGGCTCTTGCCTTCTTTCTTAGCACTTCCTCATCCTTCTTAGGGTCACCTTTTCTGTCAACCGGCCTTAGCGGTCCCCCTTCTATGCTAGGATTCTGGACTTGCATCCCCTTATCCCCTTGTTTAGGGTTTGCCTCAACCGATTTTGTATTATCTTTGTCAACCTCTTTAGCCTTTTGGCCTCTTGTCACGGCTCTTAAGTTAGAGGTTTCAGCATCATTGACTCATAGAGCCTTAATAAGGCTGACTCCATTGCCTTGTGGCAACGCTTCTATATTTGTTTTTTCCCTCTGCAATATTTGCCTTACTGCATCATTCTGCTGCAAGTTATTTCCTTGCGCTCTATGATTCACAAGACCTGGCTGTTTACTCCCTTGTTGGAGGGAACTAATCTTACTCCAACAGGTAGCAGCTAAATGGTCCGACTTCCCATAAATGTCACATTTCACATTTGGACAGTTTCTGGGGAGGTGCTGTCCACCACACCATTTACAACTGAATCTAGAGGGTCCACCCTCTTCAGGGCATCGACTCCCTATCAAATTTTGTTACTTCTTCAAGAAATTAACGTCAACGGCTATTTGTTGATATTGTTCGGAAATCATATCGGTATAATGCTTCATCATGTCCTTAACTTCACCAAGGACATTAGATGCACTCGACTCGTAGCCTCGGTCGTCGACTCGTCGTTCCATTGGCCTGACAATCTGATTTGGCATTGGCTGCTGACCCACAGGAACAACGTTAGAATTTGAACCTTGGCCTCCAACATTTGGTGGAGCCAACCGACTTGCCATGGGCATAGTCACATTGGGAGGAGCTGGCAATAAATGTACATTTTGAACTATACTCCCTCTCCCAATAGGGTTAGTCATAGGCATCCCTTGACTTCCATTTATCAATGATGGATTGCCCCTGGATACTAAACCCCCATTAACATTCATTCGAGAGGAGTAGGCCGTTTGTAATCGTGCTTCTACTCCCTCTGCCCACATAATAGCAGTGTCTATATCTGCCAAGGCCACACTGCTCAATTGTACTTGGATATTAAAATCCAACCCCCATTAACATTCATTCGAGAGGAGTAGGTCGTTTGTAATCGTGCTTCTACTCCCTCTGCCCATATAATAGCAGTGTCTATATTTGCCAAGGCCACACTGCTCAATTGTACTTGGATATTAAAATCCAACCCATGCAAAAAGTATTGCAATTGGGGAGCTGGTGGAATGGGAATGTAAGTTTGCAACTTACGAAATACTTCCTTCAACTTCTTGGCATATGCTTTCACATTCTCGTGAGGATCTTGGTGCATTACATTCAAGACCCGCAACCAATATTGGCCACCTCTTTCAGGGGCATATTCCGCTCGAAAAGCTGCATAGAATTGATCAATGGTGGTTATGGTTCCAGACTCTATGCTGTGATACCATATTGCAGCCCTTCCTTTTAACGTCATATTAAAGAAACATCATAAGATGTCCCTCGTCTTGGATGCGATAATTGAACATCAATCTCTGAAATTCACAAATGTGAAATTCTGCATCGTCTTTCACTAACCCATTAAAAATGGGCAAGGGAACTCCTAAGGCTGGTAAATCCGGCATCCCTGTAGGAATCGCAATAGGTTATGCCATGGTGACAATCGGATTAGCAGTAGGAGCTTGAAGTGACGTATTCACACTCCCACTTGAAGTGGGTAAACTTGGTGGAGGAGAGGAAGATCTTACACTTCCTCCTACACCTAATGGAATAGGTGGAGTAGTTAAATGACTAAGACTACTGCTTCCTATACGTACTGGGCTACTCCTTTGAGGAGAATAACGACTCACGATCTCTAACCGCCGTCTAGCCCTCTCAGCACGTTCTACTTTCTGGATTTCGGCTTGACGGTCCTTGTCAGAGGACGCAAACTAACTTCCTTTTGGTCCCTAGAAACCCTAGATCCGAAAACCACCACTTATAAGTGGCTCCCGGAAAACGCACCACTGATGGGACCTGAAATGGGCCGGCACTAGCTATAGCACTAGCCCGACCTCATGCTCATGACACACAAACACCCTCACGGCCTCACGGACCACGAGCGTCAATCTAATGCTAAGGGACAAACCACCCTAAAGCTTAATTCCCGTGTTTATAGTTCATAGTCCAACGTTTTCCTAAAACCCCTCAAAAGGAGGACCCTTATACATTGGCAATGCCACGATCACTCACATATAGGAGGCACTCCACCAACTAATAGTCGGAGCCCCATTGCAGCTCTCCTACATCTCAGGGATTAGACCTTTGATGTGCTGCTAAACATATAACACATATGAGCACAGACTCCTCTCAAGGTACCAATATTTTACGTTCCAGGATGTACCATTCCTCACAACAATTTCCCCTTAGGACCCAACGACTAATCTATAGCTTGGGACGTCCTCTCACGCTCATCGTTGGTCTCAATCTAAGGAAGACATGTGCCATGCATCTAGGAGGTTTTTCTGATACCTTTTAATTATTATGCTTAATGCAAATCATGTATGGCTATGTGCTCAAACAAAAGAAAAATGAGCATCGTGCATGGTGCATAAAACATTCTTTCCATGAATTTCACTAACACGTGGTGCGTTGAAAGGAGGCACTGAGCCATATGCTCAAGCTACCATCCTCTTTATTTAAATTGGTTCCTATATACCAAGTGCAATGCATAAATTAGATCTTTTCTTATCTTTCAATTTTTCAGCTCCTTTTCCTCCAACTTTTAGCATTTTGCATCATTGATCAGTTAGATAGGGTTTCTATGCATTTTTCCCTTTGAAAAGAACAATAAATACGCACAAAACATAGAACCGGGGACAATCCGAGGCCAACCTTGTGCTTTGTCATCGTTATACATTGCACAAACATAGATATAATTTTCCCTAATTTTTCTCAGTCCATTTCTTATTTTTCCCTAATTTTAAACCCATTTTTCCCATTTTTGGATATTTTTCTCTATTTTTCTTTAATAAATAATGATTGAAAATGAAAGTTGATTGTGGGTTGTGGCTCTTAGGCTCATTGACAGCAAAAACGCAGATTTAGTTGGTGTGACATATCATATTTCTCATTTATATAGCAAAAACCCAAATTTACCCTTAAAACGCGTGTTTTCATGTATTTTAGCACTAATTTCGGCCATGTAGCCTTATATTTTCTAATTTTCAGGTTGCAAACAGTTGAAACTCATGGCAAACAATGTCTTTAAGAACTTTCATCCCATATGAACAAGATTTCATAAAGCAAATAGCATAAAAAGATCATTTCTCTTTATAAAAATAGCATTACCGCTTATTTTCAGGTCTCGATTTCTTGGTCTTGATTACGGGATTGATTTCCAGCATGCATTTAATGCTCAACATCTTCAAGAACAGCACTCTTTATGTCTGCATCCATCCGGAAGCAATCCAGTCTCATCCGGACAAGCTTTCCTCCATCATTCTTCATTGCCTTCCTCCACACAAGAACAACCCCTTAAGGGAGAGAGAGGGAGGAGAGAGAAAGACTGAAATCAGAGATCTCCATTGAGGCCACCATTTGACGGGCAAAGCATGGCGATAGAGTCAGCACCCAGAGGGAAATCAAGGCCCATGATCATTGGGGTTGGTTGTTCACAGGCAGGAGGATGGATCCATCAAGATATGGGCGCAAAAATCGGTGCCATCAGATGCCATCTCCACGCTTCCTCTTCCCACATTTTTTCATTCTTGCCTCATAAAATTTGGGGGGGGGGGGGGGGGGGTCCAATGCTCCCAAAAGGCACCACTCATTTGGTCCCTCTAATGTCCACCCCTTCGCATCTTGCTCATTTGTTGGCCATTTCCCCGTCCGGTGTCCAAATCGAGTGCTGTAAATTTTTGCGCGTCCGGCTTGACATCCCACATTGGCCAGCAACTCCTGACAACCCGCACGTCAGTCTGAAAAACTATCAAAAATCAAAAAGTGTCGCTCGGGCGCCTTTAAAGCACTTGACGCTTAAAAACGTCCTAGCTGGAGCCGCCGCCTTCGACGTTGAATATTTTTCCCTTGATATTCATAATTTTTAGCTATTTTTAAGCACTTCTCGGCATCAAAACTCTGCTCTCAAGGAGAGACAACATTTGGATCCACACAACCTATTTTAGTTGGCTAAAATGCAGATGCCTTTCCATGCCTAGCCAACATCCACAGAAAATAGTCTCCTTCAGCAGGCAAATGAAACCCTTATGCACCAACTTTCAATTCCTAAAATGTTTCAAATGTAAACTGATGACCTATATCTTTAGGATCCTGTAAGCTTGGCTGCCTTGACACTTTTTCATACAAACCCTCACTTTCTTGTGGGAGTGGCAAAGCAATTGGTTTCACCTTTTTGTTAATTGTCTTATACTTTGTTTCCACAAGTGCTTCAGTCCATTTTAATCTTTCTTGCTGAGAAAACAATGCTATAACATCATACATGTCCAAATAACATACTGACAAAACTCTGTTTTAAGCCTCATTTTTGCATGTATAGTTGCTAAAATTTCAGCCATAGTGTCATTAATATTCAACCCATAAAAGATGCCTGAAATGCCTTCATTTTCAGCTAACAATCCCAATGCTTTTAGTTCCTTAGTAGCCCGTTTCATAGATATGTGTTCAAATTTGCACATAGCTTGCATAGGCTTAAAGCAACATGAAATGTTTGCTATAAACTAAGAATAACCAATAGTAAATACATGCTTCATTCCATCAAAAGGCGAGTACTTCCTTTGAACAACACTATTATAGCCCTGCATTACAGTTTTGCTTAATGAAAATTCAGGTCTTTGAATTCCCTTGCATTTGGAGCCAAAGGAGACTCTCGAAGCGTATCCCGTTTTCTAGGATGATTAACACAAACAATAAGAAATTGGCATGCTTTCCTCCCATCCTTGCTTATGACTCTTGCATACGCAAAACCATCATCAACCACCTTTGTTTCCATATACACTCTTGTAATATAGGGCTGTCTCAAAATCACTGCATATGAGGAATTATCTTGCACAAAGAAGTGTTGCTCTTCTTGTACATCACCAATTATCACTTTTACATTAGGACATGCAGCATAGAGCTCTCTTGAAGAATTATTTGCAACCCTCATATGCCAACCATGATCAGTGTCCATAGGCCATGCACCATTTTCATACAATCCATGCTCAATGACATTTATCTCAGACCCATAGTCAAGTAAAGCAATACAAGGAGTTTCACATTCCCCTATTTTTACTACCATTTTAGTGGTAGTCCTGGCCCAATGATTTCTTGTATAATGACTTCGAGGAATAAATCCTAGAGTCTCTTCCCCATATTGTTGCATCTGCCTTACTCCACCATGCATATTACTATCTACAAGATAATGCATTTTCAGCCACTTTCTTCTCTTTTCCGCATGATGTCCACTAATTATTAGCATCCTGCATAGATAATCGAGTACTTACTTCAGGCTCATATTCAGCCCGAATACCCAACAAACTAGTTTCGTCTTCAAATTGCAGCAATGCACTAGTGGTATCACCAAGAAACTGACACTTCCTCTTAATTATGTCAATGATCTCATCATGAAATTCTCACTTGCTTGGTGATGCCAATCACCTCTCCCAAGGTGAATTCCACCCGAACGTTTAAGATCCGTTCTTCAAGAACCTTTTTAAGATCTATGGTTGTCTCAATGTCAGACTGCAATTTATATTCTGGCTATTTGCCCTTCTTTTTGCCCTCTTGTTTGATATCCTATTTTTGCTCCTGAGACTGACCTCTTTCATAACATGCTCGGGAGGTGGCTGATTTGTAGCTTTAGGCTGATCCATACTTCTTCTTGTTACTCTTTTAGATATCACTGCATTATCTTCATCTCTCTTTCTTTTCTCTTCCACAAGTACATCCGTGTTTTGTACCTTTGCTAAATATGTATACATTGAATATACATCTACCGGTGATTCCCAACCAGTTATATTACGAATGTCTTGCCTTGCATGAGACATTTCACTATCACTAACCTTTCTCTTTTTAGCTGCATGTAAAGTATGTGTCCATATTTCAGCCTTTGGACCAAACATCACTTGGCCATGCATTCCATCCAATTGTAAACCAAAAGTAGAAGCATGTACTGCCGCATAAGCATTTTGGATAGCCAAGTCTTCCAACAACTTCTACATACCTCCCTTTCCAAAGTTCAAAGCAAGAGGCAATCCCCTTTCTTGTGCATTAATCTTACTATCTTTCCAAAAGATTAGCTATCGTGCCAGGGCCTCCTGATAGGCAGCACAATCCTTCTTCTCACGCTGCGAACTATCACACCACATACATCTTTTTCTTGGCTTAGAGGCTACTGCCCATCTCATTTCCTCTTGTCCTTTTTCATCCAATTTTGCAACCTTCAATCCTGCATGCCTTTGACCAATTCATTTAATACATCTTCTCTAACAGAGGGAATAATAGCAAGTTCAACCATAGGGTTAGCCACAAAAGCGGGTGGCTTACTGGATACTTCAACTGTTTTTCCGTAACAGTGGGCAAGCTAGAGACATGCAATCTTTCTCTTCTTCTATGATTTTTCACAAGTGTAGTAACAACTTCCTTGACATGTCTCCACTTTGTTTTTAGAACTCTCTCTGTAGTCTGATCCTCTAGCAAACCATCAAGCTTCTCTTGAAGCTCAAGATCTGTTGCTTGTAGAAACAATTCAAATTTTTAACTTGCAAGAGCTTGTTGTTCTACAAGATCCAACTACTCAAATTGACTTTCAAATTCTCTTAACAATTTTGTAGCCACAAGAACCTTATTGGGTTGTAAAACCCACTCTTGAAAAGTCTGGCATGTAATCAAACTGGTATCTTCAATGTAAAATTCTTTGCTGAGTGTCTTTTTGAAAGCCACCCAGTCAGCATCCCACATGTATAATCCAGTAATTCGTGCTTTCAGTTCATGTACAGTGATCTAAACAAAATACCAGCTCCATGCAAGTTGAGCCACCCCAAAGAATTACATCTTTTGAGCATAGGTATGTACATATGTAGATACATTCTTGCCATTGAATAACTTCATCTCACACTCAATTTCTTGCAGAGCATTCATCACAATACTTTCTGTTTGAGCAGAAGCCCGCATCACCTATTGTTGTTGTTGTACCTACATAAGCATATTCATATTTTGCACCAACTATTGCAAAACATCACTAAAATTGTACTCGAAGGTTCTCCCATCTTGTCTTTCCTTTTGGTGACCTTTCACATCGTGTTCACCAATGTTGGAGGGATTTTTGTTGAAAGGTCGTATCCATCGGGGATCAAAGATAGAAGGAAGTAGAGATAGGAGATGGAAGAGAAGAAAAAGAATAGACAAGAGGTAAACAAGACAAAGACAAAGCAAAATGAATTGAATCAATATGTATTAATATAACCTGAAATCTTTTGTTTGGCACTACTCAGAAGCAATCTCCAAGCATAAGATCTCCTGGAGCTCCTTCATAGAACAAAAATGTGCATCCAAATAACAGCTCCTTCTTTACTGCTCAGAACCTAAATCTGATGGCTCTGTTGGCTTCAAAACGGGGGTAAAACTCCAGGACACCCACCTGATCAGGAATCTCCCTAATCACTTCTTCTTCCTCTTCCAGTTCAAAGTGTAGTTTTCAACCTGTCAACAGTGATCGCGACGTGCGCGATTTTGCCCAGCTTTCTTCTTTATAAAAAAATTCAATAATTGGCTGAAAAATAAACTTGCTTTTTTCATGCCATCCTAATCTAGAAGCTTTTCTAAAAAAAATATATTTTTATAATAAATAATATAAAAAATGCTAAAATTATCAAAAAATCTAGTATTTTTGGACCATTCATGCCACTCACACTAGTACTAATGGCTCAGATCACATTGACTCTCTTGATCAATAAGAAAGTTGGATGATGATGCATTCCAAAGTTTTTCACACCGTGTTTGCATAGTGGCATGACAATGCGTGCTTCCTTTTCCTTCTTCCCCCGAGTTTATTTCTCTATCCCTCAAGCTAATTTCCCTAATTGCTCCCCTCTTCTGCTCAAGAGGTTGCTAAAATTCCTACAAAAATGACATTCTAGGAAGGAACATCGGGAATGAACCCCAAGCAAAGAGTGCCAAGTGCGGGTGGAAATCCCACATCCCGCAACGAAGCCTCGAGCAAGGGCATCACTGCCAATCCAATTGTGGTACTACCGGTCGTAAGTAATATATTTTTCAATTAAAGAACTACTTGCTTTGATTTCCGCAAGAGGTGCATTAGGCCGTACTATGCCACACGAGAATAGGTTAAAGTGAAAGAATAAAGTCCATCTCAAATATTTGAGGATGAAGTTTGTGAAGTGCTTGTACCAAGGGAAGTTAACTACCCTAGTTGCTATGCGAAAAATCCATGCATATCATAAGTGGCATATAATATTTCTAAAGTACTAAGCATAAAAAATTCCTCAATCATTCTTTACATAGGACAATATTGTTAAGGCTCGAAGATGCACGTAGATGGTACATGCATGGGAAAGATTATATAAAACATACATCGATCGTACATGTAGAGGTGATCAACCACCAAGACCCACGGATTGCTTATTACTTCAAGCATTCCAAGTGGAGCACTAATGACTACCTCTCACATAGCCGCTCTCACATAGCCGACACACTATCCATCTCTACAAGTGTAGTGAGCTTACCTCCATGGCCAGTTACCTCCTCTCTTGAGCACTCTGGTAGCTCCACGATCTAAGTGCAAGCTTCAAGCAAGCTCCATCCTCAAGCTCCACACTCCAAGCTCCATTGCCACAAGAAAGAGAAGAGAAGAGAAGAGAAGAGAAGAGAAGAGAAGAGAAGAGAAGAGAAGAAGAGAGGAGAAGATGGAGAGCTTCTCCACCATGGTTCCTCACCCTCACACACTCACTCCCTCACACTATCACACTCCCTCTCTCAAGCACAAGCTCAAGCAAACAAGAAGAAGAAGAAGAAGAAGAGGAGGAGAGCTACTTTTGGCCACCCACAAGATTGAGCTTCTCATTCACTTTTCAACTTTATATACAAAACCCTTAATTCCTTTTGGGTGGTCATCCCCTTATCCCCTTTTTTACATGGCCGGCAGAAGCATAGGCCCTTTTTCCTATTGTCCTCCTATCTTCTTAGCTTCCTTCCTATCGCCCATCTACTTTTACAATTCGCACAGGTGAGAGCCCGATGCTCTTAAAACAAGTCATGGTGTGCCTTGTGCTCTTTTACAAAAGTATTGACATGCACTTTTTTCATGTGCACATTTCTCCTTGATTTAAGACTTTTGTACACTTCTTGTGTTTCTAGATTCTTCTTGGCATGCCTTCATCTTCCGTTTCACTTTTTCCTTGGCCTTGCCTTCTGCTCAGATTTTCTAGATTTTCCACCTTGTTTGTTTGAGGGTTAACTTTACCCCCCTCCTAAACGAGTGCTAGTCCCATGGCAGTCACCGTTGTAGGTAGTAGGCTTTGGCATGCACCTAAGACATGGTTGGAAGGGACATCTGTGGGGTGCCTTGGAGGAGATTTGGTAGTGGTGTGGATGAACCATTAGGGGCATGTTGGTGGCCTAGGTGGCTCATGGTAGGTTGTTGGAGTTGGAGATAGGGCTATTCGGTGTTGGAAATTGCATTAGTGTAGCTGGCACAGGTGATGGTGTATGGGGATTTTGCACAAGACAATTCTTTGGTGGGGTTGCATGATGAAAATGGACAAGAGTTCAAAGTTGAGTGTTGATGAAGAGCTGACAACACTTTTGTTGGAGTCTTCAATACCTGCAATTGGGAACCTCGCAGATGTGGTCTCTCCCTGGGGGTAGTGCTAGTCTTCTTATTGTGCATAAGATAGAGTTTGATTAGTTTGGGAGACAGATCGATGAATTGTAGGTGAGCCAAGAGTAATGTCCTGCACTTGAGGACCCAAACTGTGCATAGATTGTGGTGCATATATTATGTGAGTACACATGGATACTTAGATATTACATAGGTAGAAGACTGCTAGTCTGGTGCCTCCTAGCAACGTGTGGATGAAGCAAGGGTTCAGTGGGGTGGAAAAAGTTATCAATATTGAGGAGAAGTACACATGAAGGTGTATGAGACATCATTTATGTTGTGACAACACAACATAGCATAATTAAACTCATCGACACCTTAACTTTTGGTAGTTGGTAGCTACTTGTCTTGCTCCATGGGTCCAATGTATTTTCCATGGTCGTTCGTGCGTTGCTTACCACAATCGATTACAATAGTACTGAAGTGGAGTGCAAAAAGGAAATTGTGCAAATGGATCATGGTGACAGGTCTAACCATAGGCGAGACAAGCTCCCTAGGTACTGAAGTGGAGTGCAAAAAGGAAATCGTGAAAACGGGTCACGGTGACAGGTCTAACCATAGGCGAGACAAGCTCCCTAGGTATGTTCTGCCCTTGATGTGCCCTGAACAATTATGGGGATGTGAAAAGTGCTAGGGAACCAGGGACGGAGCCAGCCAACCAAGGTCACTGTTGGACACACCTAATTTGAGGACCGCTAGGTGTTGTGCTGTGATTGTGAGTGCTTTTTTTTTTCTATCTTTGTTTCTTTGTTTCTTTTCTTTTATTGTTCTTTCTTTTGGTTTTCTCTTTTTATTTTTTCTTTTTCTTTTTTTGTTTTGGAATACAACCATTGCAATATGTTGAGGCCATCAACCTTTCATTTGGGCTAAGAAATGTAGAGAGTCAAAGGCTGTGAAAATGGATATTACAATGATGATTGTGTTACTAGCCTCGTTGCTAGGGGAACAAGTGTGGAGAGCAACAAGTTTAGTAGGGTGGATGATACACACTCCAAGGTGTGTTGTGTATATTGGACTGGGCTGAACAGCTATTCCATCTTTCTGTAAAGGCAATAGTTTTACAGCTTGATTTCCATCAAGTAAAACTGGCAAAACCTTTCTAAGAGCAGCAAATCTTTGAGGTTAAAGATTTTCCTTAGAGCAACCACATGTCGGTTGACTTGCTTGAGCACATGGCATATATTGGCACGAATCTAATCAGAGCTCCCATATTGGTGATGATGGAAAGATTGTGATGCCAGATCTAGGCTTCCTAGATGATTTTATAGGCCCTTTGTGCATAGCTTGATGTGTCAACAAGTAGCTCATGCCTTGTGTAAAGGTTGCATGCGTTCTTTCAAGAAATTGGAGGGTGGCTTTTGAATTGGAGAGGAGACTGGTCAATGACTATGCTTCGGGCCACGCGATGCAGGCGGGCTGCAAGGGTGATTTTTTCTTTTGGTAGTGAGACGTCCGTCGTGGCTCTTTGTGGTGTTGGTGGTCTTGTGGTACCTTGGACATTGAACACTTTCGTATATAGACCTATGTCATCCTGTATCCACTTGACAACTTATTAGGTTACATGCAAGTCATATGTTTCAATTATAATGAATAGGTGCAATGCAAAGAGACATCACTTATCTGAATCCCATGATGTTGACTTAGATGCATATCACATGTGCTTGTTTTTTGTTAAAGACGTGAAATATATTAAAAGTAGATATGAAAAGTTTGCACAATTGGAGAATCTTCCCCTTTTAACCATCTAATGACAAAATGTTGTGCCAGATAGTATTTGGTAATCATTTTGTACAAAACATGGGCTATTCTATTTGTATGAGGTAGGGTGAGTTTGGGTGACCACCAAGAGATTGGGGCATTGCCGATGGGGGACTCCTATCAGGCCAGGCAGGGGAGATATCGGCTGGGACCCAAATGGTATAGTCCCTGGCCACTATCGTATCAAGAATGCTTTGAAATAGTTCAGAAAATTCCTTCTTGTTTTTAGCCCTCATTTTCTTCTTTTGAGCACTTGGTGCCCGAGCGTCTAGGGAGGGCTTGCATGGAAGGGTCACTACCCCTCATTGAGCCTTCCACTTCCTTGCGTGGGGAGTTTGCGGCTTGCATCCTGGTCGATGTCGCTTTGGGCCTTACCTCGGTGCATACCTCTTTAGGATAGGCACGCAACGTTCTAGTGTGTGGAGGAGCTCATGCCATATGCTCCCTTCTACGGAGGAGAGATTCTTTGCAGGCCAGCTGCATTGTGTGCTCCATGATGGGCTACTATGGGGGAATCTGAAAAATGTGAACCAAGGTAAGGCCCAAAGGTAGGATAGAACTATTCGCATGAAAGGGATTAAACGGTGGATTATCAAGCGCATATGATGAGGAGGGGTGAGGTGAGGCATGTCGTGTTTGCTGTAGAGGGATGACCCCTGTGATGATGTTCTTCCTGCCTCGATTGCAAGGTGTATTCTAGCTAGTAGCAGATCTTTACTCACGCCAAGTTGCACGGATTGGTTGTGATGGAATGGGGTAGGGCTTGTCCCTGAAAGAATAGATTGAAAATGGGGGAAATCCTGTATAAGGGGATGACACCCTGCATACACCCTCAAAGGTGTTGGCTAGGGCTTTCCATGGTGGCAATGAGGGCTACATACCCTCCACCTGGAGGTGAGAATGGTCACACAACTTCTAGACACATGGTGAGAGGAGTACCTAAGACGCTCAGCCTGTCAAACCCAAAATTTTCTTCTTGCGCTGACTATCATTGCTTGTGTGTGTTGGTATTATCTCTACACAGTCACAAAACTCATTGTTTATTTATGTACAATGTATTCATCCATGTCACTTTCTGAGGATAAAAACCAATTGTAGAACTCAGGATTGTACTGGAGTGTGGCACATGCATCAAGTAATTGTGGTAGCTTACTCAATAACAACAGATATTTTACAACATCAAGTAGCATGGTACCTTTTCCGAGTCTACTCGCAACATGTAGCTCCTCCTCAGTGAGAATCTTATCAGCCAAAGAGTTTTCTTGGATAGTTCTGGCTAAGTCAGTACTTGAAAGGAAGTTGGCACCACATAGGTTACCATTTGGCCAATCACTCCTCTGAGACTGGCTCCAAGTTTGGCCATTGTAGCATAAATTTCAAACCAACATTTTTCAAACTGACTTCGATCTTGTGATTATCGCCTTAGTTGCTCTATCTCTAAGATATTTGGTTGGAAAAGCACATCCTTGAATGTCACAGTTAAGCGTAAGTCGTCGGCTTCCTCGTTAGAGATGAGTTGCATGTGTTTATGAAGGAGATTGTCATAATGCTTGTCAAGATATACTTACTCTTCCTAGGATAGAGGATATGGCAAGTATTCCTCAAGTTGCTGCCTAGGGAATGTGCCCATGCCTGCAAGGATGTAGACGCGTGCAAATATTTTGAATTTAGTATCCAACTCAACCAAGCAATCTGTGACACTTCTATGTTCTATGAAGGCTTGCTCGGTTGCTATCTCATGCAAGGTTCTAGGGATTTCCCTAGGCTTTAGCGTAGCTGGGGGCTTAGTCCTAGATGAGCAAGATTGGTCAATGCTAGGATTGCTCATGTCCTCAAGGTTTTCATATTTCTCCTGAGGCTTTGTTGCTATTGTGTCATGGTTCTCCTCAGATGTGACTGGTATAGTTTTGTCACCCTATGACACTGTTGTATCCACTCTTGATTGGTCAATGCAAGTTTTGTTGTCAGTGGATTGGGTGTTGCAAGCAATCATTGACAGTAATGGTTGCTTTGATTTTTCAAAACACATGGATGTGTTTGAGGGTTCATAGCTATTACGAGAGATGGCAATGGGTTCATTGGTGGATGGACTTGATGCTTTATTCCTCAGCTATGTAGTGCTCTTGGTCTCAATCTTCTTGGTGTCTATAGCTACTAGCAACTGTCATTGTTTTCACTATTTTTTCCTCTTTTTCTAGGGCACTTGCAGTGTATCCTTTAAGGACTCGGGACCTTGAACTAGGTCAGATGTTGATGTGCTTGGTTGGGCCTCAGCATTCTCTTTCTCTAGTGTGTCCTCACGGGAGGTAGCTACAGCCTATTGAACATCCTCATGCGGTTGTGAGGGTGCAACTGCCTCCCTTCTTGGAGAGTCTAGCTCTTCAACTAATTCTCTTTTGTTTAGCTCCTCATGTGATTGCATTGGAAGTTGCTCTTGGTCGGGTGTTTGCTGTAGACTCTTGTCCTTACCCATTGTTGGAACATGCCTCCATTACTTCTTATCAGTGCAGGTGTTGTGCTTAGTGTTGTTTTTCTATTGCTCTAAGGAGGTTTGGGTGACTCTAGTGTAGAACCAAGAGAAAATTTAGGATTCTTGGCAGGTAGGGTTGGACAGAACCAGCTGAAGAAGTCAGGGTTGTATTGATGGGAAGCATAGAGATCTAGGATTGTAGGGTCTTGAGTGAGGCAAAAGACATATGCACTAGTATCAAGAACCATGCTCCCTAGTCCTAGCATACTAGCCATGTGTAGATCTTCTTCTAGAAGCAGTTTGTCATACAAGGGATGTTTTTGGACAGTGGCAGAAAGTTGGACCTTATGGATCGCTGCCAACACTCATAACAAAGTTGGGGCAATGTACATGGAATCATGTATTGATGTCCAAAGTGCTTTCCTTTTCTTAGCGAGTGTCATTAGTTGATGGCCAATTTTGGCTGCCAAACTTTGGAGTACCATTTTTGCGCAAAGTTACCTTGTTCTTTTGCTTTTCATTCGATTGCTTCAAGCCTTTCCTTGTTTGTGTCACATTGAGCAGTATAGAGTCACTACAAGGATTTGAGTTGGTAGCGATGGCGATTAGCGACGGCGGGTAGCGACGTCACTATTTGCGTCGCAAAAGTGACGCCAATAGCGATGCTCCACAGGGAAAAAAGCGGGCCGAAACCGAGCGCGGCTTTATTTCACGTTTGCACGTTTTGTGTTTTGAGAGGGAGAGCGAGGGAGAGAGCGACCATTGTGAGAGAAGGAGATGAAGAAAACTTGCCGCCGCCGTCGCCGCCATTGTTCGCGAAGGAGAGGAGCCTTCATCGCAAAGAGGAGCCACCCCACACTCGCCATATCTCATCGGTGAGTCTCCCTCTCTCTTTATTTTGCTTGTTTAAGGTTTAAATCACTTTCTCTTTTGCTTGTTTAGGAGAGGAAATGAGAGAGAAAGAGAGGGAGAGGGAGAGAGACGGAGAGAAAGAGAAAGAGAGGGAGAGGGAGAGGGAGGGAGAGTGCATTCTCTCTCTCCCTCTCCCTTTTGCTTGTTTAAGGTTTAAATCACTTTCTTTTTTGCTTGTTTAGAAGAGGAAATGAGAGAGAAAGAGAGGGAGAGGGAGAGAAAGAGAAAGAGAAAGAGAGGGAGAGGGAGAGGGAGGGGGAGGAAATGAGAGAGGGAGAGAAAGAGAAAGAGAGGGAGAGGGAGAAGGAGAGAGAGGGAGAGTGCATTCTCTCTCTCCCTCTCCCTTTTTCTTATTAAAGGTTTAAATTACTTTATTTTTTGCTTGTTTAGGAGAGGAAATGAGAGAGAAAGAGAGAAAGAGAGGGAGAGGGAGAGAGAGAGAAAGAGAGGGAGAGGGAGAGGGAGAGGGAGGGAGAGTGCATTCTCTCTCTCCCTCTCCCTTTTGCTTTTGGAGAGTGTTAAGATATATTGTGAGAGGGAGAGGAAATGGGAGAGAAAGAGAGGGAGAGGGAGAGAGAGAGAGAGAAAGAGAAAGATAACATATGTTGGAACGATAGCATATCCATGATTATGGTAATGGTATCCACTTTGCTTTTTTTATGCGTACCATTACATCGACTCCTTAAGAGGGCTAAAAATTAGTCATACACTTTATAAAGTCTAATTAGGAGATTTAAGATGCACGACAATAGACTTATCGATAATGGTATGCAATGTGCTTTGCCATGGGCCACGTACATTGGTGACTCTTTAAGATGGCTTAAAATTGGTCACATCCTTCATAATGTCCAAGTAGGGGATCTAATTGCGATATGCATAATTCATTGTTTTTTTATTAACTTTATAGGCATAACAAATTAGAAATCATGCCAACTAGTCAATGGAAGGACTAAAAGAAAATGATACCCTAGCTAATGGTCATTATGGTACTTCATCAAAATGAACCCAAAAGTATTGTTATAGAAGAAGAATCCCTTAAATTGAGCATAGGATATTTTCTTCAAATGTTATGACTATGAGTAGAATTGATTGAAACAAATTTTATTACTATAGTTGATAAATTTCATAGATGGCATTAATTTTAATACGCGATCCTAGGACAAAAAAACCACATTTCTAAGATGCTTTTTATTGAGACTCATTTATTATTAGACTAAGAGATCCTCAATGATGCTCATAAATGGATTACTTATACTCAAAGCCCTCTAGTGCAGTTGTATAAGCAATCCTAGTAGAGCCCCTCTAAGATACTCAAAGTACATAACTAGAGACCGTAGCTAGGTATATAAGGTATAATGGTTGTACAAGAAGACACCTCAATAATTGACTTATCACCATTAAATCCCAAAGAAGAATCGTGTTCCATCCCCTTCAACTCTATATTCACCTCGTGAAGAACTTCATTAATCATAGCATCCTTGTCACCAATATTTTTGTTGCAATGATGAAGTAACATATTCATCACTTTTCCTTTTAGCATCTAAGCCATTATCCAATCTTTTAGTCAAGTCCAAACATTTAGTCTTCGACTCATGAACCTTATGAACCAATGCTTTTTTTTTTTTACAATAACGAATAATTATCTACCTGGACAAACAAATCCTTGAGAATGGTATATGGCCGAGATGTAACATCAATAAATCTCTCAACTACTATGTACAATGCATTCTTTATATTAATCAGTAAAGCATTTCTTATATCTTGAAGTTTAGATTTCAACACCATGGATGCATCAATATCAACCTCAATGTTTTACAAAATTTGCTTCTCAAGCTCTTGCAGAGGCTAAAACCTCTCAAGCAAGAGCTTATGGCCAACTTGCAACTTGACATACATCTCCATAAAGCTATCCATTTGAGCCTCGTTTGCTGTAGTGTAGATAAGATGGAAAACGAAGAAGGTCTTATTGTTCAAGATCGCAAGGCGTATCTTAATCAGCGTGTCCTCTCAATGCAAGTTGGCAATGAGACGAAAACGCCGATTGTCTATAAAACACGTATGACGATTTGGCGAGTTTCAATCTAAG
Source organism: Lygodium microphyllum (assembly GCF_053477565.2). Classification (NCBI taxonomy): domain Eukaryota; kingdom Viridiplantae; phylum Streptophyta; class Polypodiopsida; order Schizaeales; family Lygodiaceae; genus Lygodium; species Lygodium microphyllum. The sequence goes on from NC_141138.1 coordinate 132,929,707, forward strand.
ATCATTGATTAGGTGATTGCGGATTTTCAGCAAACGGTAATTTGAAGTTAATATTAATCATGCATTCTACTCGCAAGCTAATTGAAAACCATACACAATAAGATTGGGTCTTGTTGGCAAATTTTCTATCCAGGGGGGGTGATGTCTCGTCCCAAGGGGGAGTGCACCCTTTGCAGCCAATTAGAAGAGTTCATGGACATGCGATGGATGGATTGCAGGATCCAATCCACCACTCGCAAGGCCAATCTATACCGTCAATGCCAGAGGAGACAAACAACCTTCCAGACCTACCTACAATCTTGGAGCCTGAGATGGAGGCAATGATCGATGCATTGATTCCCATGGATGTCGAGACATCTGATCCGCTTAGAGAGGAAGCATCCATAACATTATATGATGGGTGCCGAGTATCTCAGTTGAAGACATTGCTTGCACTCTTAAGTGTGCAAGCAAAATACGGGTGGAGCGATACAAGTGTGACCGAGTTATTTAGGTACCTTGCACATAGGCTTCATTGATTATTTTTTTTGACACTATTATTACAAACATTTGTGCTTTTTCAAGGTGTTTTATGATTTTTTTCAGGTTATTGAAATATCATATATTACCACCTGCAACTACTATGCCTGAGTCTCGTGATGATGCAAGACATGTTTTACGGAAGCTTGGCATGGACTACAATAACATCCATGCATGTATCAACGATTGCATACTGTTTCGAGATGAATACGAGACTATGGAGACATGTCCAAAGTGTGGTGCTCATAGATATTGACAGGACTTGCAAGGGCAAACCATCCCTCAAAAATTTCTCAGACACTTTCCGCTCATCCCCTGCATAAACCACATGTTTCGTACGTCCAGCATGGCAAGCTTGACAACGTGGCATGTGCAGAATAGGTCTACGGATGGAGTTCAACGAATATCAGCGGATTCGCGCGCATGGAGCCACATTGACTCTACCTTCCCAGGCTTTGCGTGAGAGCCAAGGAATCTTCGGCTTGGTCTCCCAATGGATGGTGTGAACCCATTCGGTCTACGCTCAACTTCTTACAGTGTGTGGCCTATAGTGCTTGTCAACTACAACATCCCTCCATGGCTTTCTACGAAGAAATGACATCTCATCCTTAGCTTGCTCGTCCCAGGCCGCTACAAAGTAAAAAATATGGACGTGTATCTTCGTCCATTAGTCGATGAGCTTAAGATTTTGTGGGAGGAGGGGGTCACTGTGCAAGATATGACCAGGCGCGATGGTCAGCGGTCAGCCAACATTCGAGCCATTCTCATGTGGATGATGCATGACTTTCCGGGATTGTGAGAGTGCTCAGGTGAGCAGACCTCCATTCTTGCTGGTAATATCTATATTTTATCTCATTCAATCAAGTATTCACTAGGTCGTGGCTCGCCTTACAGGTCTGGTTACCTCAGGCTATCATGCATGTCCATTGTGTGGGCCACAGTTAGACTCCCGAAGGTTGCAAACCATGAAGAAGATGGTATATCAAGGACACGCCGCTTTCTTGCCGGAGGATCATGAACTCAGGGAAGGTTTCCTTGGACGACCTCCAATACGTATGAATGCCACAAGTTGGTACGAGCTGAAAATGGTAAACCCGGAATCACATCCAAATGGAATGCGACGATTCTCAGTTTTCTACGAGTTGCCATATTAGACCCACTTACAGGTCAACCACTTGTTGGATCCCATGCATATTTTCAAGAATGTGGGAATCTTGCTATGGGACCACATCACAGGAAAGAGAGATACTATGGGGGCACGAATGGATTTGAAGGAGGTAGGTAAGATGGAGGCGCTTTGGCTGCAGTCGAGTGCTGATGGTCACGTGCAGCTTCCTCGCGCTCCTTGGGTTTTGTCCACTAAAGAAGAGCGCATTGTGAAGCAAGTAATCAAGTCTATCCGCACTCCGACGAGTATGATGCATTCTCTCAGGTCTGCATTTTCTAAAGATGACCAATTGTCGGGGCTAAAATCCCATGATTGGTATAAGATATGTCAGGTTTGTGCTAGGAATGGATTGTAATTAGTGTGGAAATTTTGGCAATTTGAAAAGTGGCCATTATTCATAATGCTTTCTCATTTGTAGCAGTTTGTCCTACCGATCGCGATCACAGGATGCCTTACTCCAGAAATTCACGGGGCCATTTACAAGTTGTCAACTTTGGTGCAATGGATCTCACAGAAAGAGATTAAGACGTCCTCTATTGAATCCGCAAGGTGGAGAGTAGTGGAGATGGTCTGTCTCTTTGAGAAATACCTGCCCACTAGCATGCTCACGATACAAGTCCACCTTCTTGTGCATCTTGTGGATGAAGTGGAGATTGCTAGACCTATCCATACGCAATGGATGTTCTTCCTGGAGCGCTTCATGAAAACCCTGAAAGGCTTTGTGCGACAATGAGCTCGGCCAGAAGGTAGCATGGCCGAAGGTTGGTTGGTGTTCAGAGGCATTAGTGCATATCTCACAATGGCTACCAACGGTGGAACCAGACAATGAAATGCTATGGATGCTGAAGGACGATGATAGACTGACTGGAGATGTGGTGGTTGGAAATGGGGTAGAAAAAAGAATGGATGCCTCAATGGAAGAGAAGGTGAATCGCTTTTGTATGTTGCACCATGCCTCCATGGAGACGTGGCTCGCGAAGTACCAGATTGCAAGGCAAGATCAAGAGGAAGCGCGAGTTGAATTCCTACGTAGTACGCGTCATCGACCGATTTGATATCCCGAAGGCATGGAGGAGATGCCGTGGTTTATGTCAACATGATGGTTGCATGGAGCCTTGACCGTAGCATCTAGCAAAGGGACAGAGGTCTCAATGGAGGAGTGGGAATTCTCGAGGGGATGTAGTCCAAAGGTGATGAGGGGTTTAGAATCTATCGTATCTAAATTTTATATGCGACATCTAATTTGAGTATTTCAATGTACAGTACAAAATATATAGTGCAGCGTGGTCGCGCAGACGGCATTTTCGCGTGGAGCGTATTGACAAAATACGCTCCACAATGGACTATGGTGTCATGGCAAGGTTCGAGCAAGAGAGCTGACGACGAGCAATGGATCGGAACACAGTTGTGGATGAGATGGAGTATTTTGGGAACTTGCAAAGTATTATTACGGTGGATTAGTGTAGCTTCTCCATGATAGTATTCGATGTGCAGTGGTTCAAAGTGGTACTTGGAGGAGCTGGAGCAACAGCTCGACGAGGTCCATCGGGATTTCTTGAAATAGATTCTAAAAAAAAATGGATGGATTTGCGCGACACCTTTGTGTTGCCGGCCCATTGTGAATAGGTGCATGGAGTCATTTGCTTGCTAATTGTAATATGACATGGTTTATGTCACAATGGTTTGAACTCACTTTGTACGTGTTTGTGAACATGTAATATTCTATCCAAACCCCCGACAACCTCGATGGTGGTATGTTATACCTTCAACTCCTCAAAGTGCGAGAGTATATGATCAAAGCGATGTTCTGAGCATAGATGAAGATAATATGCAAATAGAGGGGTCGATATTACAAGGGGTGGAGGCCGTCGAAAGCTTGGAGCCCGCATCGGCTAACAATGGTGAAAATACAGGAGTCCAAGAATTTTTTGAGAATGAGGCGGACTCATTCTTTTGTGGTGACATGTCTATCGACCTTCCAGTGTATGCGGAGTTGTGTCAGGAGATTAACATGGGACCATAGGATACTTCATACTTGGAGCATCCACTTACTCAATTCATTGTTTAGATCTCTTATAAAGGTACATAAGATATGCATTTTAAGAGGGATTTTTTAAAAATAATTTATATTACTGTGCTTTGTATAATTTAAATTGATTATTCTAACACCATTTTTTATCTGTGCAGGTGATATTTTCAGGATGAGTCGAGGGATGAGCGATGAGAAGTTGCAGGACATCTTCGCACGCATGTCTCCAGACCAGCTCGCGAGATTCAGAGAGATGGCAGACCAGGAGCTGTCTCATTCTTCGTCAGGGCGCTCTACTAGATCTGCTTCAGCACGATCAGATGCTTCAACTTCGAGCAGACGATCTCGACGCTCACGACTTGGGCCAGAGGGAGGGACTGCATCGGGATCAGGGGGATGCTGCTGTGGAGACACGGATGTGGTGTCTCCGTCTCGTCGTTCAGCTGGAGCTGCGTCACCTCCAGGATTTGTCACACTTGTGGGGACGTCTACTCCAGTTACTCCGGATTTTGCGCAGCCGTCAGAGGTGGCACCCCTTTTGGTGCCACTCCGAGAGAGGTTACCCCCCGTCGGTACACTGGATGTAGAGGGGTCTCCTGGATATGCCCAGGAGCATGGACAGAGATGGGAGAGGACCCATCTTAGGCAGACTCCTAGGGGTTATGGATATCTGGTCGATAGTAGGTCAGGAGCCATCATCATGAATGATGAGGGGAGGAGGGTGATGGCTCGCATGAGAGAGTTGTGCCAAAAAGTTTTTCGGCACAACGTCCTGGATCATTGGAAGAACATATTGGAGGGAAGCAAGGACTATATAGTAACATCCTTGCAAGAGGAGTTTCTGGTGCCAGCCGTAGTAGATAGATTCTCTATGGGCTGGATGATGGATTGCATGCATGCATACATGTCACATAGATGATCCGACGCACGCAAGGCAATCAAGAGTGGGGCTGCAAAGCCCAAGTGGTTAGATGTAGACGACTGGCGCCGACTGAGGGAGGAGGCTACAGATTCTCCAGGACGTTGGAGTCAGCAGCGCGAGGCAACGAGGGCACGACTCGAGGCCGAAGTGGTCCATCATCTTGGGAGTGGCGGCCACAGGACATATTTGGAGGACTTTGTAAGTTTCTCTTTTGTTTTGCTTGTTTGTTTTTTTGAAATATTCTTTGTACTAACAATCATGTTTCTAACAGTTAGCATTTTGTTTTCTTTGCAGCACTCCATTACAAATCGCGATCCACAAGGCCTTGAGACTCGATATGCAGAGAGGCACGGTCTCAATGCATTGATCGACCGATTGTATAGATGCGGCGGCCCTGTAGGTCACTCATCTTTCTTGTCCATAGTTACCATGAGATATTTGAATGCATTATTGTATGGTGGATTGATGTGTTGTTTCTTTTTCTGCAGAATCCGTTTGATGCTCCTTTTCAGCGGGATGAGCTTTCGTGGGACGAGGATTTGTAGCTCGCCCTTGGATCCTTGGAGCTCGCACACCTTTTTTTTTAGTCGCCTGATCTATGTAGACATTTTCTATGTATTAGTGATATCCTGCCATGATTGTACCAATCACTTTTTATGCGATCATGTATTTATTTCATGTATCAGTTTTATGATTTTAGTATACATTCTTTTTGTTTTCAAGCGCTTTGTATACAGTAGTGAAACTATTTTGTATGGCTCTCATACAGCACACAGTGCTAGCTGCCCTGCCACAAAATTTTTTTAATCCCTGTTACCGTCGCTATCGGAGTCGCAAATTTACTGCTCGCGTCGCTATTTCCATCGCTATGCGCGTCGCAAATTTACTGGTTGCGTTGCTATTTGCGTCGCATTTGCGACGCTAATAGCGACGCATATAGCGACGCCAATAGCGACGTTTCTATGGCATCGTCAATAACGACACTTTTTGCGACGACGGGGGCAAATTTTGTTGTTTGTATTTTCGTCGCTTTAAACGTCGGTATAAGGTCTATATCTTGTAGTGAGTGAGGGTATCAAGCACAATGCTTTAGCTGTGGCAGCCTTTGGGATGTCCTTCATGACTTCTTCGGTGATAGCTACATAGCACGAGCAAACATGTTGTTGCTCGTTTCACGTCAGGGGTTTGGCTATGAGCTTTGTGCTCTGGTGTTGGCCTTCCGATATCCACATGCACATATGTACGTGTGATGGCTGTCAACTTGTGATCAAGCTTCATCAAGCACTTCATCTCTAGCTCATTGGTCGGATGTGCCATCTCCTTGGCCAAATCTTCCAGAGATTTCTCCTCAAGCCTAGTCTTTAGGTGCTTCAAAAGTGTGGGAGGTGTCAAGGATATTGATTGCGACATCTCTTATATAGGTGAATTGCTAAGGACATGTTTCGAAAGGGGCATTGTCAAAGCCAAAGGCTGTGACTGCTACGATTCCTAATTGGAAGTAGCAACAACTAGTTCAATGGTCTGATCACTATTGGTGGACTGTGGTGTTAAGTCCTTAAGCAGATCAAAAGTGGCCGTGTCTTTTGTTTCCCTTTGTGCATTCACTTGTGCAGATCAAGCATCCATTGAGCTAGTCACAATGGATTGCACAGGCATATCCTTAGGTTGAGAGCTAAGGGTAGTGTCATGTCCCACCTCTTGGACATTTGGAAGCTTAGATGGAGATAGAGATTGGGATTGAGTAGCTGTACTTGACGACTACTATTGTGCTTCCTGTGTTTGTTTATGGAAAGAGGGTGTAGGAGATTTGGGACTCCTAGGTGGACTTAGCACTGGCTGGAATTTTTGCTCGTGGCTGTTAGATGATTCTGCCATTTGCTTTGTTGAGCAATCGTCCTTACCATGAGCGATGTTGCGCCTATGATGTTCGTTATCCCCTTGGAAAATCAAAGGCTCATTGGGCAATAGTGGCTTTTGTGCATACTCGACGGGTACATATGATATTCGTTTGTTAAGCACGCTAGGCTGAAGATCTACCCTTCGAATAGTCCTGTGTTTGGGTTCTTGATTTCAATCGTGAGGGGTTCGGTCATTCCAATGTTTTTTGACTTGAGACTTGCTCTTTCATTTAGATTTCATCCTGCGCTTCTTTGCTTTTGATATGATCTGGCCTCCTGCTGATGACAGAGGTGGTTTAGTAGGGGGTTCTGGCACCCAAATCTGTCAGTTACCTACATAATTACCTTGAGCACATAGCAATGCTTTGGATATCCATCACAACGTTGTGCTGGCTCTCCATCTATACCTTCACCTATAAGGCTTGGCCTTCTTTTATGGTCTTCTACGATATTTGTAAGTCCAAGGCCTATCCTTGGCATTGTCACCTGACCTTCTTGTTTCAAGCATGGCCTCGCTCACTGGTTCTCTCTATTCAACATGCACTTCTATCAATTCTTCCAACAAGTCCTTGCTCCCATTACTAGGCTTGCCTAACTTGTTAGAATGTTCCTTGTCTTTCCCCCGAGGTTTGATGAGGTCACCCTTACTAAAGGTTGTGATTGTCCTCACATCTAGTAGTGTCAAGTGTATCCTCTATGCTACGTAATAAACCTCACACTTTGTCGCCCTTTTGAAGGGTTTCCTTTCTACAATTAGCACTATTTGGAGGAACATGGAAGAGGATATGCAAGATTTCTGTTTCAATAGTTACAAGGATTTTGCACTTCCCTATAAGTGCTTGTGAGCGTCCCATGTAAGGACTAAGAGTTGCATTAGTCAATGTGAGCTCTAATTGGCCTAGTAGGGTCCATGCTTCATAGGTCAAGATATTAAAATCAGCTCTTTCATCAATGAGAGCATCGACAGTGTGTTCTCTTTTTGTGGTGAGTTTAACTCTAAGGTAAGCAAGCGGTAATATATGTCTTTATCTTCCAGGTCTTGGCTTGTAAATTCAAGCCTTCTAATACATACCCTTGTTTCCCCAATTGCACAACCAGATGTGGATTCTCTACTAATGTCTTAGGTCATCTATGCAGTGTTGTTCAATGTGCATCTATCATCACGATTGTCATGTCGAGTCATCCTTGCAGTGTTGTAGCTTGATGTTGTTCCTTTTTGCTTTGACTAGATGCAGCCCAAATGCAACATATACATGTTTTTATGTTGTGGCATTTTTTTCCTTGTTGGCTAGATTGGCCCATTGAGGTTCTAGGGTCTCCGTTTGCTCGAGTATGGGCTTTTGGTTGTTGTTTTGCAAGTGAGAATCTATGCTTGTGTAGAGGCATTACTATACTAGGATCTAATTTGGAGGACCTATTGCAATGTGAATTTTCTCTCCAGCCTACTTGGGGGAGGTGTAGAGGGGGCAGAGCCCCCTTTCTGGGGGTCTGGGGGGAGCAGTCCCTCTGGCCCATAGGGCCGTTATTCTAAACACCATGCGTGATTTGAAGGACCATTCCTAGCCATGTTTTGAACTACTTACTCTAGATTTCAGCTCAATGATAGATCTATGATGTGCTTTTGACTCTATACGCTCTTTGGGTCGGTTTCAAGTTTTAGATGTGTCACATCTATATTCTATTCACTTGTCTGATTTTGATAGTTTTCTATCCGATTCTCAAAGGTTTGTTTCTCAGGAGTCCGATTATCAGAATTGGACATCCATGTTTGGTCCGATCGATCGATACGACGGGTCCGAGTCCGAGTGGTTCAACTCTGGGACTCGAACATGTCGTTCAATTCTGGCGATCTGATTATGAGTTGGTCGGATTCTTGAAGTTGGGCATCCGATTTGGCAGGTGTAGATATCCAATTTCAGATGGTTTGATTTTTGTGCCCGATTCTGGGACGTTCGATTTTCAAAATCGGACAGGGTATGTCCAATAGGATAGGACGGGTTGGTCGGATTCTAGAAATCCGATCAAATGCCCGATTCAGGATGGGTTGGTCTGTCGATCAAGGTATGTCCAATCAGACAAGGCTGTTGGTTTGATTCTGTGGGGTCTGATCATTGCAATCGGATAGGAAGTGGTCCCATTTCCAAAATCGGACAAGGTGTCTGATCAGACCAAGTAGGTTTGTCCAAATGGTCCGACTTTGGGAGTCGGATAGGTCGCTTGATCTAACTGTGGGAATCGGACAGGTTTCTTGGTTCAACTCTGGGAATCAAAAAGGTCACTCAGTTTGACTCTGGCAATTGGACTTTGTGGGGGGGATCCGATTCTCCCTATTGAAACGCGTGTTGATCATTTATTTGCCCAAAAATCTAAAGATAGATGTCGCTAGTGGCTACCAGAACTTCCAAGAATCAAGGGGAAGTGTAGGCCAAGGGCATTCCATACTTGAATCCCACTGAAAGTCCCAATATGCCTCGATTGATCCAATGTAGGCCTGGACCTGTAAGCTCTCTCTCTCTCTCTCTCTCTCTCTCTCTCTCTCTCTCTCTCTCTCTCTCTCTCTCTCTCTCTCTCTCTCTCTCTCTCTCAAGCTCTCCTTAACCTTTCAAATGCAAAATAAGGTCTTCCTTGCCACTCCTGGCCTCTTATTGCCCTACCTAGGTCTGGATTCACCTTAATCTTGCTTCTCTTACTAGCATTTAGCCCAAATTTTCATTTATTGCCCTTATTTTTCATGTTTCAGTCTATTATACAACAGTAGAAACCCTACTGTGTGCTCACACTGTTCTGCTCCTATTCTGCCTAAATATAAACAAAAATCATAAAGAAAACACCTACACTACTCCAAGGCCCGAGCCGTCAGTGAGATACCACTCTGGAAGGAGCCACTCATTTACCTTTCATTTGGAGAAGTATTCAACTTGCTTTTCCAAATTTGAAAAACCAAAAACCTACTTGCTAAGGAGATTGAATATCTCTTCAAACTCATTCGCTTCCTATCTATCTATCTCAAGAATCAGTTTGGGGAAAACCCTACTTCAATGCTCGATTCGAAGCGTGGAAATGCTCAAGGCTTGAACCTTTGGTCCCGGCAATGGAACCAAAATGTAGAGGCGATCAACCGCCAAGACCCACAGACCGCTTATTGCTTTAAGCACTCCAAGCTGAGCACTAATGGCTACCTCTCACATAGCTGATGCGCTATCCATCTCTACAGGTGTAGTGAGCTTATCTCCATGCCTGATCGAGTTACCTCCTCTCTCGAGCACTCCGGCAACTCCACGGTCCAAGTGCAAGCTTCAAGCTAGCTCCATTCTCAAGCTCCATGCTCCAAGATCCATTGCTACAAGCATTACAAGAGAATAGAAGAGAAGAGAAGAAGAGAGGAGAAGATGGAGAGCTTCTCCACCACACTCCCTCACCCTCATGCACTCACTCTCTCACACTCCCTCTCTCAAGCACAAGCTCAAGCAAGTAAGAAGAAGAAGAAGAATACGAGAGCTACTTTTGGCCACCCACAAGAATGAGCTTCTCATTCACTTTTCCACTTTATATAAAAAACCCTAAATCCCTTTTGGGTGGTCATCCCCTTATCCCCTTTTTTACATGGCTGACCGTAGCCCTTTTTCCCATTGTCCTCCTATCTTCTTAGATTCCTTCCTACCGCCCATCTACTTTTATAATTTGCATGGGTGAGAGCCTCGACGCTCTTAAAACAAATCATGGTGCGCCTTGCGCTCTTTTACAAAAGTGTTGACATGCACTTTTTTAATGTGCATCTTTCTCCTTGATTTAGGACTTTTCTACACTTATTGTGTTTCTAGATTCTTCTTGGCGTGCCTTCATCTTCTGTTTCAATTTTTCCTTGGCCTTGTCTTGTGATTAGATTTTCTAGATTTTCCATCTTGTGCGTTTGAGGGTTAACAATACATAAATTGATCTTGCATTAAAGTCTTGCTAATATAATGAACTATTAGCTCATTGGGATCTTGAAGTTATGCGTAGCTAATACAAACAACATTCATTAGGATAAAAACTATGATACCTTGAGATCTGTGTGATAGTGACTATGCTTGTCAATCCTATTCAAGAATTGGGCTAGATGCAACAATATCTCCAGGCCTCAAAGGCAACAACTCTAGGGATTAGGAAACCCTAAGTCGAAGGAAAGAACGATGCTTTTTGAGAAGAAGGATAGGCTATCGATTAATAAAAGTGAATAATAAAACTCATGTCATGATCAGTGTTTGAAATCCTAACATATGCCTTAGCCAAAGAAAGGAGTGTTGGTAAATTTTACATAGAATCACTCTTTGATCCCAAGGGGGAGAGCAGATATGTGATGGCAAGGTTATCGCGATTATTCCTCCAATGTTGGGAAAAGATATCACCGTTTTATTGATTGATATAACATCCACATAAATGATTTTTTGCATTAAATTGATTGTTGGAATGTGATCTAGATGATTATTCCAAGTATTTGTGCTTGATGGTAAATGCATGGCAGGGGTTTGTGATGACAAGTTGCCATGGGAAAAAAAAGAATGTTTCCTTGGAAGATGATATTAGGCTGATTGCCTTGATTGTGCTTGATTCTTAATTGGATTAATTAAGGAAGGATATTTGCATGGATGGATCATCTCCAAGATTGCACTGCAGATTACCCTGAGAGGGCACTTCTTGATTCACGGGCCGAAGGTCGAGTGGTGAAAAGGTCAACCATGGAAGTTGTTTCTTAGTCCTAGGTCGCTTGAAGTCAGTGGAGCTCTAGACACCCCTTGCCTAGACCAAAATAGAGTTGTGGACTGCCGTGAGCCCAATGTGTGAGGCATTGGAAGATCCTATTCCAGATAAAGGATAGAAATTATGGTGCCATGTGATTTGGACTGGGTACTTTTGTTGGACAGGAGGGATACATAATTCTCTTGTATGGGCAGGAGACGACGAAGATTAATCGAAAAATAAGTTAAGGAACTTGTTTGTCAAAAGAATTGTGTGCTCTGTATTTGTGTTTGTGCTGTAAATTACGCAAACAAACCCTGTTCCCTAAAAGGCTTAATTAAGGAAGTTGATTTCGAATGTCACACATAAATGTGAAATGACCTAATTAGAAAACTAAAGCTATCAAGGAAAGAGGGTGGGCAGAACCCTCCATGGGTCCGTCCTACAAAAAAGGTGGTCCCAGAAGACTGGGAGGCTTCTCACAAGGTTCTATGGTCATATGATCTTTAGGTAATAGCAGGCTAGAACCCAATTCATGCTGTTTTAGGGGACCAAAATGGGACTATGCCCTATGGGCATAGAGGTTGAGCGGTGCATCCCTCTCATTTTCCATTCTCTTTGAACCAAGTGCGGTATGGATCTGCTTCAGATTGGGTGTCTCTCTGTAAAGTAAAATGTCCAAAACCCGATGCTAGAATACTGTCAGGAGACCTTGACCCTAGAAACCCAGATTTTAGGTTGATCCTAGTGGGTTCTCTAGACATTCCATTGCGAAGGGGACTTGAGAAACCCTAGGCGAAAAACCTCGTGACATTCCATGGGAGTGCGAGGCGGCATCGCTTAGACTCGTCCTTGATGGACCACTAAAACCATGGCTAGACAGCCGATAGGCAGGCATGTTACATGGTTCAAAGAAATAGAAGATGTAGAAGAATACTCACAAAAAGAAATAGATGATGTGGAAGAATACTCACAGACGTAAAGCCTATCAATTTATTTTTGCATTATGAGAATATAAATCTCTTGTAGACAAAAACGTGCATAAAATAATACCTTCCTCTATATTGCTCAGATTGCCAATCTGATGCTTCCATTGGCTCTGAAAGGGGGGTAAAATACTAGCACATCTAGCCATAATGTGAATCACTCCTTCATCTCCCACTTCGAAGTGTTGTTTACTGCCTAAAAAGTGCGATTGCATGTCGCATGATTTCACCAATCCTTCTTTTTACATAAAATCCTCCCAAAATGGTTGAAAGCTACATACTTTCTTTTACATGTCATCCTAATCTAGAAGTTGTCTATAATTTTTTTGGATTTTTACAAGAGATAATATCTAAAATATCAAAAATTGGCTAAACTTGTCCAAAAATCTAATATTTTTGAACTATCCACACTAGAACACTAACGCTGATGTCTAAAATGACATTGGCTCTCTAGATGAATAAGAAAGCCACACTCTAGAGTTTTTCATATGGTGTGCGCATAGCAACATGACAACGTTTGTAGTAGAACGTAGTCCAACAATTGCCCTTCCTTACTCCTCAGAGGGAGATCCCATACATTTTGGTATAATATACCAACGTAACATAAACATAAAGAAGGCACCCCTCCAACTGAATGCCGTGGCTCCAATGCAGCTCTCCTACAATGAGAGGATTGGCCCCTCGATGCGCTGCTCTAACATAAAGAATGTACGAACAATCTCCACTCTTATATATTTTGAATGATCCAAGATATTTGATATTTCCTTACCAAGCTTGCCCCAAGAAATCGTTCATCTATCCTACAGCTTGGGTTTCCTTACATACTCCACGTAGGTCAATGTTTGGCAAACAATTGCAATGTGTCTAGGTTTGATACCATGTTATGCTCAATGCAAGTGTGGATGACCATTGTGCTCAAGCATCTTACCATTAGAAACCAGATAGGTGAAGTGCAAAAATAATCCTTCAATGATTTTCCAACTAATTGTACATGCGATGTTGATAGAGACTAGCACCGAATTTCTTTGTGCTACTCGTCTCCTTAATTCAAACGATAGTTCATCCTATATGTTATGCATAACAAAATAAATCAAAATTTGAATTATTTTTTATCAACTAATCACTTTCACAAATCCTCTTTCCCTCCCTTTCGTTTAGGTTTTGCATTCGTTGGGTAGGTGTAGGGTTCATTTTTATGTAAATTTTCATATAAAAATCAATAAAAACATACTATATCATAGAAACAAGACTTGATTGAGGCTAAATTCTCATGCTCCATCCTTGTTATATGCTCATGTACATAAAAAATATTTTTTCCTAATTTTGTAGGTGCAAAAACTAAAATTTTCATTATTTTCTCTATTTTTTTCATTTGTTTCTTTAAAAAAAGTGATATTCTAGAATTATGAGTTCTTACTGATCAAGGACACTCAACATCATTTCCATATCCATTTCTATCCCATATGATCCCAAAACACTCAATGAAAACCTCAAATTCCATTATTTTCATAAAAATCGCAACTTGCGGATTTTGTGTCTTTTACAAAAAATTATTATACCATTGTATTTTTTGATTTTCTTTCATATTTTAGAGGGAATCCAACATGGAAAATCAAGAACAAAAAAATTCAAACACTTTTTTCAATCATTTTCCATGAAATAAAAGAACCACTCACTTACGCATAGAAACGGTGATTCCGAGGCTTGTATCTTGTAGACGAGAGGGCATTGAGGCTTCTTCTTTGCCACTGATGCACTCTCTCAACCTGATCTATGTCCTCCATCGCTCCAGCATAATCATTTGGTTTGGATTCTTCATCACAACCCTCCCCATTCTCTCTTGAATTGATGCATATGAACAATTGCAAAGAGGAGAGAGGAGAGAGGAGAGAGAAAGACTAGAAAATCAAAATTTTAAATCCTCCATTAAAATGAGCAAAATCATTGTCATCTCCTTCTTCTCTCTGCCATGACAGGAATCTCTCTCTCTCTCTAGAATTATGTGGAATCAAGCGACATCAAGCAGATTTGGAAGGGGCGCAAAAAAATTTGCACCCCCCTCCCCCCTGTTCATAAGTTTTTCCATTGGTTTGAGGCTTCTTACTAAGTCTAAGGTTATTAAACTTTAAAATAACTAGCTCATCTTTTTGTGTTCACACTGTTCCGCAAGTGGATATTTCGGTTTCGGGTAGGCAAACAGACTTGAATTCGAGATTTGTCTGGAAAGGTGACTCCATGGCATCGAAATCTATCAACTTGGTTTTCATCACACACTTTCTAGCTCCCGGATCTAGTAGTTTCTTTATAACATGAAACCTTGCGAGGATTAAATGGGGGGTCAAACAACCTCCGATTGACGAACTGAGAGTTGTGTTGGATTCTTGACGTTGAAATGCATCTAGAAAAACTCCAGCTCGACCATCCACCACCATTTGATTTTTCATGAAAATTCGATCTTTGGTGCTTCTTGGGCACTTCTTGCTCCAAAAAATGGCCTCAAATGCTTCAAGCACAGCTAAGAAGCACCTCCTAAAATCCAGCTCTCACCTAAACCTTCCATGCGGAGAATGATAAGGTTACCTTGAACTTCAGCCTTGCTACTCAAATAAGTTGATTCTTTAATATCCCTAATGAGTGAAGTCTCTGATCGTCTACCATTTTAACTTGAAATGGTGTTGCCACCAATCCTTGTAGTTTGTGTGCCAAATACAACTCTTTAGGTAATATATTAACTCCTGAACCTCCATCTAATAATACATAATCAAACTCACTATCCAAGTATTCCACTTGAATAGTTGGAATCTTATAATCCACCACCTCTAATTGTGCGGGGATAACTACTTGACATTTTGACATCTACCTATTATCAATAGCATAGTGTTTCTACAATTTTTCTTGATTTAGCATAATCTTTGTGAGCTATTCCTTAAATCCTAGAATCAAATCAATGATTTTTTCCAAAGTTAAATGCAATGAGAAATGAGCTAATGCAAAAAATAATTCATGAGAACCTTGAAACTTATCATATGAATACAAGCTTTGGTGACAGTCACTAAACTGCATTTTTCTCAATGGCATATATCATGTTGTTTTTTCTCATATAGCAATTAACTCTCCTAGACCTCATGCAACAATTCTGTGGAATCAAATTGTTTTAAGTGCTTCTTCTTGTGCAAGTTCAGAATTTATTTGGAGGCTACTTCCCTAGCCTTTTCCTAGTCCTCCCAATTGATCTTTTGCATGCCTGGTTTTGGCCCTAGTGATGGCTAATACAAGTGTCTCTTTGGGACCCCCTCTTCCACAACTATACAATTTGAGCAATCATAGCCTACCTACAGCTCTAATTGAAAATACCCTTACTTGGCACCTCTTTCTGAAAAACCTCTTTAACTTTTTGCTCTAGCTTTTGGTGGGCTATTGCCTAGCCCTCCATGACTTCCACATCTATCTCATTAAGAATGACTACTATGGGTGTCGATGGTTGCTATCCATGGGGTAGTCCTGCAGGTTGCATTCCTTGTTGCTCTCCGGTCTGCATTCCCCTTTTAGCCCTATGGCATACCCATAATGAGCAGTTAGATCTTGATGTATGTCCCCATCTACCACAGTAGTAGCAAGGCCACCCTCATTGCCTTTGTTGGGTATTATTTCATAGCCTTGTCTAGTCATTTCTCCATTTCTTAGGTGTTGACCCTTCCTACCAAAACCTCTGAATCCTTGCTACTGTGCAATCTCAGGTGCAATTTGATTTACCAGTGCCACTCACACTGCTATATGTTGTCTTGCATTCCACAGCACTAGGTTATACCAACATTCTCTAGCCTCGTGGCCTACCTTGTGACATATGCTACATGATTTTATAGTCCAGGAAGTATTCATAATTCCCATATCCAGCAACAATTTCTTTATTTTCTTCTCCAACCTTTTTTCCAAGGCTGTCCTTTCCTCATTTGGTTTCCCTTTCATCTTATCCTTCTTGGATTTCTTTTTATGCCTCTTCTGACACAATCTACTCTAGTCATCATCTGAGTCACTTGATTCAGTATTCGACTTAGAACTTGATGAGGTATCCTCTTCATCACTACTATCCTCGAAATAAGAATCATCAGAATCAAAGTCTAAGGGGTCTTGCTTACTCTTCTTCTTAGATTTGCTCATGCCAAGTCTTTTTTCCACCCGTTGTGCAACTTCAGCTAGTGCATCTATGGTGTTATTATTCCCAACTTCTGCATTAGCAATTTCTCTTGCAATAGCTTTATCCAACCCCTTAACAAAGTATGAATATTTTAAATCCAAAGAAGGCATATCTTGTTGATTCAACCTTCTCGCAAGGTTCTTACATTTATGTGCATAGTCTTGGACCAACATGATCTTTTATTTGATTTGATTTAGCTTCTTTAACACATTTGTAGCTATCTTATATTTTCTAAATCTGCTTTAAAAAGCATTTTTAAGGCCATCATATGTAACAAAGTGTCTAGCATCATAGGTACTATAACAATCCATGGCATTACTTTTAAAGGTTGCTGCAAATTGCTATAATTTGACTGAATTCCCAAACACATTGTTAAAATTGCTACCAACCCACCTTGTTTGAAGTTGCGCCACATGATAGTCCAAGTCCTCTTTCTTATTACCTGAAAACTTAGATTCCTTGACCTTAGGATTGAGTGGTGGATTGGGATTCATGGCTCTCAAAATTTTCTTCTTTAATGGATGATGGATCAAAACTAAGAGACTTCTTTGTAGTGATTACTTTACTCCTTAGCAACATCAGGAGTACTTGGAGGAGATTTGTAGATGCCTGGGTAATTCACTATATGTATAGCCTCTATATCACGTGCATTCAAGGCCTATCTATAAATATCCTTATTTGTGAGTTTTCCATTAATAAACATAACCCTTTTCTATTCAATTTGTAAGTAACCCCTTTATATAGGGTTCATTTGTATGTAGAAAATGGTATTTTAAAGATCCTTTATGTTGAACCGACGTGATACATACATATATTTATGATTGACCTCCCCAAGTGTAGATGTAGCAAGGGAATCATACATTGTGACAATACTAACAGAGGTACCGACATCCCGAACTTCCCCTTAAAATGGTGGAAACTCCTCTTCGTCTAGGGTGCCACTTCCTCCTACTTCACTACCATCATTTTGCAACAACCCTTGCTGTTGTCTTTGTTGACAAATAAGAAAAAATCCTAAGCTTTATCCATAGTTATATTAAGTGTGTGTGAGAGACTTGTAAAAAAAGATTGAAGAGAAGATAGAATGAGAAGAATAATGAAGAGGAGGAGGGCATGTAGCTCCTGACCTCTACTTGCTCCATCTTTGTCTTCCCCTACTTGAAGTTTTATCATGGTATCAGAGCCTAACATGCTCTATGGCATCAGTCAAATGCAAATGATGTAATATGAATGGAATAAGATCGATTCCTGAAAGCAATCCTCAATGCTTGAAAGATTTGGAAGACAAACTCAAGCAGTTTTGATTTGAGTAACCGAATTGACAATACATGAGATTTCAAGCCAATAATAAAAAATGAACTGTCCACCTATTCATCATCTTGAGGCTCATCTACAGATGGTTTCCTGGTTCCATGTGAAAGATCAGGGGCTTTAAACTATTCAATAGCTTGTGTCTATAATTGAGTGTTGGCAATAAGAAGACACTTGGTATCGATGGATTGCCACATAGTCAACGTCAAGGACAAGGATGAGATTGATGATGCTAGGGTAGCCATTCAACTAGCACTGGGTTTCCGTTTGAGCTTGCGAGTAGCAAAAGAGCTCTATTGCCGAAAACCTTGAGGATTAATCAAGTTTAATAACCCTCCTTGCAATCAAAGGTCTCTTGTCTCATTGGTTACAAGGCACTTTTTCTCCATCTCCTCCAATACTAAGTCAACATAACTCCTGTTATCAAAAATAACCAAGGCCTGGCCATATTGATAGTAAATGTCTTGAGACTTGTAGGATTTTTTGGTGTCATTTCTTATCAAGGCACTCCTTTTCGTTGAAGCTAGCTGCCATTGTTGTGGCAGTAGTATTGAGCATTATGTCCAGTTTGCACCATATTTGCTGTTGTAAAAACAGTGGTAGTAGTAGGATAGTCGCTTCAAAGGATAGGAAATCCCACTCAAGACCAAGTCTCTATGATGAGACATCAACTTTTCAAGAACCTCCATATGCTTTCTATTCGTCAATTTACCTAGAAATTTTGCTAGCTGTCTAGAAGAGCTTAGATAAACTAGAAGAGAAGGTCACTCTACTGAACAAAGCAAAAGAGTTATACGCTCCCAAAAAAGATTTGCTAGATGCATTTCTGGAATGGATAAGGTAATTGGAGATGGAACTTGCAGAAACATGAAAGACATTGTGAGCTATCTTAGAGAAGCAAACTGACCTGCATCACTGTCTTGAAGATGTCAAGGAGATGAAATGGAAGAGAAAAACAAACTGCTGGTGAAGCCATTCGAAATTCAAAATTGCTATTGTGACTTGATATGGAGGTCATAGAAAGAGCGCACATGAAGCTACATCTCTTTCAATTGAAAATGTAACTAGTAACTCAAATTTATTGCCACAATGGCATGTTAAATAAGTGTCCAGAGTTGAGCATTCTTGATGTAAGACCGGTTTTATGCCATTTTGGAGGCAAAAAAGTGCAAGAAATTTATGGAAAATTTTTTCTAGCTTCATCTTGACTGGGACTTCATTCTTGATGCAAAAAACTGTAGAAAAGCATCAAGGAAATTGGTCAATTTTAAGCTTGTATTTTGAATTTTTTGGGCCATATGAGCACCATTTGAGCTTTGTTTTGGATGTTTCTTGCTGGAGAGACAATGCATGATGTATGGGCATCATGTATGAATGTATATGACAACATTTGAGCTTATGTATAGCAGCCATTCTCTTGGAAGGGAATTCACATAAAATTTTGGGCTATTTTGGTGCATTTTTTTTCTCGGTTGACCATTTGAGGCAATGGATTGGTTCATGTTGCTGAATGCTTGATTGGACAACACATATTGCTGGTTTTCTAAAATTTCAGCCATCAAAATGTCAAACACATCTCAAATTATCTAGATTGCTAGAGATAAAATGACCAAGGACAACTATAGTGTCTGGTCATACAGAATGGAGAACTTTCTGATGGGGAGAGGTATTTGGGACCTCATTACAGGTGATGATGCATGTCTTGAGCTTCTTGAGGAGCCCACGGAAGAGAAAAAGAAGGCATACAAGGATTGGACTAGAAAGAACATGAAGGTTTTTCATTGGATCTCTATATGCATATTAGAAACTTTCATTCCTCATATCAAGAAGGCAAATACTTGTAAAGAGGCATGGGAGATCATTGAGAAAATGTATGGGACATGTACAAAGGCAAGGAAGATACAACTTAAGCAAAGTTTGCATGGAACATGGAGTGAAAACCGCACTATCAGTGACAATGTTGTAGAGATCAAACATGTTGCAGATGATCTTGCATCTATAAATGCACCAGTGGATGATGATGATTTGGTTTCAATCACACTTAATGGACTTGGCCCAGCATATAAATCTTTGGATACCTCTATTTCAGTTAGAGGAGGCTTTATGCTAGACTTTTAAGAGTTGATTTCTTTGCTACTTAACAAAAGAAATAAAGTTGGGTTTGAATGCATCTAGCAGCAACAAGAATATAAGTGGAGATAGTGTCTTTTATCATCAAAGAGGGAGTGGTAGCCCATCTAGAGCTAGAGGCTCATCTTATGGCCATGGAGGTGATAACTTTGCACATGGTTGAGGTACCTTTGGTTGTGATGGTTTCATGCCTAGAGGTAGGAGGAGAGCTTACTCTAGAGGTAGAGGACAATCTACTCATCCACATAGAGATGGTGCATGTAATTAATGTGGGTAGTATGGACATTTTGAGAGGGAATATTATCACAAGAAAAATGCTATGCCTAGGGGTCAAGGAAGGACTCAATATAACCATTATGCAAGTGGCTATGGAGGTGCAGGTTATGGACCTAGAGGTGGCTCTGCTAGAGGCCATTTATTTGCCATGGAGCATGTATTAGGGAGCATGTCACACCCTCCCAATGGTGAGGATGATTGGTTTTTGGACTCAAGGGCTACAAATCACATAACTCATCATGTTGAGCGGTTTGACACAAAAAAAAAATGCAGAATGACGAATATGTGGCTACTGGGGATGACACTTTTCATAAAATTACTCATATTGGTAGTGTGCCACTTGTCACTAGAGATGGAGTTGAAAATAAGCTTGGGGATGTACTTTATGTACCTACAATCACTAATAACTTATCATCATCAGTTGTTGGTGAAATGGAAAGTCGAGGAATGTAGGTGAGATTCAATAGATATGGATGTTTCATTGAGGAATTTTGAAATGGAAGGCCTGGCAAATTCATTGCAAAAGGGAAGAAGAAAGGAAAGTTATTTGCCTTGGATGTAGATACTCCAGTCATTCAGAATTCTATGTATACTGAAAGTGGGCATGGTCAAGATAAGGATGCTGAATTATGGCATAGGAGAATTGGTCATGTAAATCTACAAAGACTAAAACAAATGAAAACTAAACAGGTGGTTTGTGGTTTTTCCCATTTTGGTTATGTTAATTATGATCATGTATGTGAGGCTTGTCAGTTTGGCAAGCAAGCTAGATTACCATTTCCAAAGAGGGGGAGAATCAATAGTTATCCTTTGGAAATGGTGCATTCAGATATTTGGGGTCCATGTCAGAATGTTTCATTTAGTGGGAGATGCAAGTTCTATATCACTTTTATTGATGACTTTAGCAAAATGACTTGGGTGTATTTGATGCAGCATAAAAGTGAAGCCTTTGAAAGATTTTTGGAGTTTAAAGCTATGGTTGAAAAATAGTTTGGTTGTTACATTAAATGCTTGAGGTCTAATAATGGAGCAGAGTACATATCATATGAATTTTTGGATTTTTTGAGAGATCATGGAATCAAAAGATAGGTGATATGCAGGTACACACCTCAGCAGAATGGTGTGGTAGAAAGGAAGAACCGTATCATTGCAGAGATTGCTAGGGCAATGATGAACCAAATGAATATGCCATTGACATATTGGGTAGAAGTGGGTGCATATACTGTGGCACATATCATAAACATGACACCTACAACATTGACTCATCATGTATCACCATATGAGAAGATGTATGGTAGGACACCCACTATTGCTTGCCTACTTTAAGGTTTTTGGATGTGCTTGCTATGTTCATGTTCTTGATGATTTGAGGAAGATGGAGCCAAAGGCTATAAAATGCATCTTTCTTGGATATTCTAATGAGAATAAGGGTTACAAATGTTATGATTTGAGTGAGTAAGGTAGTTTACATTAGCAAGGATGTCAGACTCAGTGAGTATGAGTCATGGTACAAGCCCAAGTTTGCAGTGGACTTGGATTCTTATGAGAGTAGTGATGATGATGTTCATGGGAAGAAAATTTCAGCAAATGGTAAGATTGGAAATCAACACTTAGTAGATATGTTTGAACCTCAAGAGAATGCAAAAAGTAGTGGTAGCTATAGTCCTTGGAGTGGCAGGTTGATGCTTGGATGTATACATTGATGTAGTGACTCTTGGGGATCAACATAGAGCTTGGATTTTCTCTCGAATAATTAGCTGATCTTGAGCTCACTTTGCATATAATTTGGATATTCATTTTTGATATACTTATGGCATCTACTTTGCTTATGTCTGACCGGTCTTGACATGCTTGGCCTATGCCACTACTACATGCCAGTTACATTGTTTGGAGTTGGATGTTACTAAGCCTTGCTTTGGCTTGATATTTGATTGCATGGGGGCTACTTTGGCTACTTCCCAGCTTGGCAGAGTTACAATTTGGATGTACTTGATGCCTATGGATGCTATGTATGGATGCTACACGACCTATATACTCATGAGGTCTTATTGATGCTTGATCTTGGATCTTTTGGCACTGGTGCTATCATATGCCCTTGTTGAGATTATTTGCTTGATATTTACGGCTTTTGTGCCAGTGGGAGCATCTTGATATGCTTGAAAGACATTGAGCAGGCAGCTTATGCTACTTGAGCATTCGAATACTTGAGACTGGGATCTTCACTTGGATGCTGCATGGTTGATATGCGGTGGTCCTCACAGATGTACTTGGGCTGATTTGGGCTTTGCACTCCCTGTGCATACATCTCTTTGTATCAAGTCTTGCCAATGTTGTGTACACTTTGCCCTATTACATAGGGGTGTGCTAGCTTACTGATAGATTCATTTGACATGATTGGGTGTTTTCTCGATATTTGTATGACTATCACATGTTGATTTATGCCTGCTTGATGCTGGTTATGCTTGGACAGTTAGTGGTTGACTTACTGCATTCATTTTACCTATAGTTTTCTCTCATTGTACTTGGCTATAATTTATTGCAACAAGTAGTTATGCATGGAATGACATGGAATTTTCATGTTGAATCATCCTAATTTTATGTACTTTTGATGGTACTTGGTGGGTAGCATCATTAGCTATCAATTCTTCCACTGACAGTGCTATCTTCAACATCACTAAGCTTGATGGTACAAATTATGCCTATTGGAAGAGCCAAGTTTGGCAGGTATTGGTGCAAAAATCGCAGGTAAAGCCACTAAGGATGCATGGTGAGTAGCATGAAACTATGACTAATGATGAATGGGATGAGCTTGATGAGTTATGCAATTCCACCCTCATCTTGTCTCTCAGTGAACAGGTGCATTATAATGTGGTCGAGGAAGCACAAAGTGTTTGGCAACTTTGGGATAAAATTAAGAACCTCTATGACAAGAAAAGTCCAACCAGTCAGATGTATTGGCTAAAGCAGCTTGTGGACCTGCACATGAAGGAGAATATGGCATTGTCTACTCATTTGAGCTAGTTCCATGCTATTCTCAAGAACTTGACTTCGCAGGGTATTACCTTTAATGATGATTTTACTCCATTGTTTTTGATTGGGACTCTAAGTGAGTCATGGGATGTATTCTACATTGACTTATGTGCTCCTACTACTATTTTGAACTTTCCTGATGTAGAGAGTGCTCTTTTGTAGAAGGAGATCAATCGTAAGAACTTGGATGTCTCTCATGTGTCGCATGCTTTGAATGTTGTTAGAGATGGAGATGGTAATGGAAAGAATGACCGTGGGTATGGAGGTGGTAGAGACTCACAAAAGTTTAACCCTAAGTCACGTGGTAAGTCATGCAGCAAGTCTCTGGGAGAAATTCTAATGTGGTATGTCATCATTGTGGCAAGAAGGGTCATATACACCCACAGTGTCATGAGTTGCGCAAAGAGAAGGGGAAAGACAAAGTACAGGAAAAGTCCTCTTATCGCAGCATTATGCCTACAAAATCCAGTGTGAAAATTGAGGAGACAAATGTCATGCAGAGACTGATGACTCGGATGGCAAGTACATACTTGTAGCTAGTTCTTATGATGTTGTGCTGTTGACCGAGGTTCCCTCTATGTATACGCACTGCTGGATTTTGGATTCTAGTGCTTCATTTCATGTGTCACCATGCTGTGAGTGGTTCCATTCCTACCACAATATCTTTGGTTCAGTTCGCTTGGCTGATGACAGGTCACTTGCTATTGTTGGCATTAGGGATGTATGGCTGCAGTTCTCTACTGGTAGTCTTATGTCTGCAGGGAAACTTGATGATGCTGGATTTCATGTTTCATTTGGGGATTCTACCTTGAAAATCACGTGTGCTAGACTTGTGCTTACTAGAGGTGCCAAGGCTAGCAACCTCTATCCTCTTAAAGTTGATGGGTCCTCTATTAACCATGTTTTGTTAGTCAGTTCATCCCACATGTATTTCTTTGGCATGCCCATTTAGGCCATATGTCCTTGAAGGGAATGAGAATGCTTTCTGGTTTGCAGTACTTACCACCCTTGGACTATACATGTTTTGATTTATGTGAGCATTGTCTGTATGGCAGATAGTCTAGGAATATGCATAAGAAGTCAGGCATGACACACATGAGTGAGCCCCTAGCATTGGTACATTCGGATGTCTGTGGGCCCATCCCCTATCAGTCTATGGGTGGTGCAAAGTATTTTGTGACGTTCATTGACAATTTTTTACATAAAGTCTGATCTTACCCCATTAAGCTTAAGTTAGATGTCTTGGATGTGTTTTAAAGATGGCTTGCATTGATTGAGAACCAAACTAGGCATAGATTGAAATGCCTTAGGACTTACAATGGGGGAGAATATGTGTCACATACCTTTGAGCAGCTATGTGACGAGAGGGGTATTAAGCATTAGTTGACCGCCCCCCATATCCCATCCCACAATGGGTTGGCTGAGAGGATGAATAGAACTATCCAAGAGCGTATACGTAGTATGCTTAGCCACGTAGGCCTACCAACAGAGCTTTTGGACTGAGGCAATCACTAGAGTTGTGCATGTCATCAACAGGTCTCCTTCTAGTGGTTTGGATTTTCAAGTTGCAGAGGAGGTATGGACGGGGAAACCTCCATCTTATGCGCATCTACATGTCTTTGGATGTGAGGCATTTTTCCATGTGTCCAAGGACAAGTGGACTAAGTTGGATCCTAAGAGTGTCAAATGCATTTCCTTGGCTATGGAGATGCAGGCAAGATGAGTTACCACCTCTAGGATCCTCAAGCATGGAAAGTTATCTATAGCCATGATGTAGTCTTCCATAAAGACAAGATGCATAAGCAGCCTGAGAAGGTGGTAGAGATATGCATGGCTATATTCCAAGAGGAGCCACGTGCTCCTGCACAGCCAGTTGGATAGCCTGCAGCAATAGCTAGTACACATGGCCAATGTGTTGGACAAGATGATAGACATGTAGTAGAGCCTGCAATGAGATGGTCTACTAGAGCTAGATGTCCACCTGATAGATTTGAGCTTACAGATGTAGGAGAGCCTCTCACTTATGATGAGGCTATGTGCAGGGGTGAGAGTCACTCGGAGAGGGCTATGAATTCTGAGATGGACTCCCTGCATAAGAATATGATTTGGGATTTTGTTTCATTGCCTAATGGCAAGAAGGCTTTGCCATGCAAATGGGTGTACAAGCTGAAAACTACCCCTAGACACCCCAAGCCAACTTATAAGGCAAGACTTGTTGCAAGTCTTTTCTCCTGTGGTCAGGATGACCACCCTACGCTTGGTTTTAGCCTTAGTCGCGTAGCTTGACTTGGACATGTATCAAATGGATGTCAAGACTACATTCTTGCATGGGGATTTACATGATGAGATTTACATGGAGCAGCCTAAGGGCTTTGCAGAACTTAGCAGGGAGCACCTAGGGTCCAAGTTGAATAAAAGTCTTTATGGCTTGAAGTAGCCACCTAGGGAGTGGTATCATAAGATTGATGCCTTTATGCAATCACAACTCTATCATGAGATTTTTTTCCCATGTTCTAAACATACAACCTTAATTCTTTACAAATAATACTTAGTTGCTTGAAGTCTAGACATGGTACATAGAAACTTTCTTAGTGCAATAAGACATTATCATGAGCCTTGACAAGAAGATTGATTTTGATACTTACTCTTAACCATCCTTGTATTACTTACATGAAGGTGCTACGAGTTTTGAGAAACATGCTACATATGACATGATATATGTAATCATGGACAAATATACGGCTTGGATGAGGCCTTGATTACATATGTTAGTGATGAAAACAATCTCACAACATGTCTCACAAGTTCATTGGAATGAGGAATCACTTAAGTCCATAAAGTATACTATGTTAATGAGCATATGACATTGTATATGCTTTATATGACTTATATGAAACAAACCTTGGCAAGAAGGAGGGAAGTCGTCAGCAGGAAAGCCAACGCAATTTTCGGTGCTGATTAAGGGTGCAAGCTGAGAGAAGAGATCTCCAAATTCGAATCACTCCAATGCTACTCATGGTGAAGCTTTGCAATGCAACTCAAGCTTGGGGGGGGGGGGGTAAAGGAGTGGTGGAGCCTTCATCTATTGCCAAATAAGTAGCACTTTTAGTAGAGAACAAATAGTTTTGTGGCTATCCACACTGTGTATTTAAAGGGAAGCAGCCCATACAAAGGGGAGCTCAAATATAAGTCTAGAAGGAGATCTAGGCTTGACCTATGTATGCTGAGATTGAACTTCCATGACAAGAGAGGTATTAAATCTACTTTCTTGAATCTTTTAAGAGCTGATTAGGGGCTGATATTGGTCTTCCAACCTTGAAAATTGTTGGGCTAAAATTCTTTTACTTGATCCATTGATTATCTTGACCCAAAGGGCTCACCCTTGCTCTTGGAAAGCTTATTGCAAGCTCCTAATGGAGGGGTGAGTCAAGAGGGTTTCTTGATTTGTCTTATCAAGCCATTTGGGCTGAATTGAAAGACCCAAAAATGTTCTTTAATGGGCTGAATTTTTGTTCACACAGCATCTCTTGTATGATTCAAGAGGTACTTGTATTTATGAAGTAAATGAGGACACTAACTTATGCACTTATCTCTTAATGTGTGCTCTCCTCTCTACCAAGAGGAGATCTTGGAAAGCATAAAGGCTCTATTTTTAACTGTTATATGTAGCCCATTACTTTCTTTTGTGGGCTGAATCTCTATTCTATAAGGCACTTCTTGTACTGCTCAAGTTGTACATGTATTTGTGTGGATGAAAAGAAGGGAAAGTTCTTATGAACCTACTGCTTGATGAAATCTCTCCTCCCTACCAAAAAAAAATCTTGGTAGACAATAAAACTGTGATTTTAAACTATCATATTCAAAGCCCACTTCAATCTTTGGGCTGATTCTTGTCTCATCAATATTCAAAGTTTTAATCTTATGCTTTATGATGAGATTATGCTCTACTACTCTTGTAAATGCTGCATCTAAACACTCTTGCCTTGAAAGGGCATTAAAGACACTCTTTGGAAGATTATGTGTATCATCTTGGTTTATTCATGCCTGCCCAAAATAGGAAATTAATGGGTTGAATCTTTACTTATGAACCACTTCCTTAATATTGGTAGAATATGGACTGCAATTTAATCCAGGATACTCATGGGCTGAAATTTGTAAACACAGAGTCTACCTCAACTCCAAACATTACAAGTACAATGGTATCTTGCTTCCTTATCATGCAAGAGAGGGTTTAAATAAGTCTTTCAAAAATTTCTTGCCATACTTTGGAATTAAGCTTGGCTGTCCATAACGGTCAATCCATAAGCTGAAGCTTTTATGCAGCTACTTAATTCAAGTTACATTGATCTAAGTCATGAAAGTCATGAACTTTTCATGTAAACCCAATAAAATGATGTATTCAAAGGCTAATATAGGCAGTCTCCTTCTTGTTCCTCTATCTTCATTATGCTAATCAGTTGAAAAGAGAGAATGTCTTGGAGATCTTCTTCATGCCTAGGATGATATAAGTAGCTATACTCATTGGCAAGGAAGGGAAAGACTCTTCTTGAATCAATTGAAGTTGTACTTCTATTTACAACTCATCCATCCTTGTGAACAAAAGTTTCAAGCTCTTAACCCGTTTATGCAACCATCTTATATATCAATCTGTTTTTCCAAGTTAAGTCAAAGTAAATGGTAAGATGAAGGCTGTGAAGCTCTTCTCGAACCTACAAACAATCGCTTGTACCCACTTATCTCTTGAAGACACATATCCATCTATCTTGTCTAGTTCTCTTGCCAAGCCCCTGTGGTGACCTTGAACCCTACGCGCTGCGACATTAGTGAACTCGACATGAAGGTCACTTGTAAGAAAACTCCAAGATGGGGGATTATTCAAGAGAGACTCTACAACAATTGGTGCATATACTGCAGTGCATTCACGGCAGCACACTGAGCAACAACAAATCCAAATGCTACAACAACAACAACAACAACAACAACAACAAAGGTAAGATGAAAAGAAGATTGATTCTATGGCTATCAAAGCCCTAGAATAAGTTGGGTAGGAATGAAAATAGTTTAATGGTCAAAATTTCTCTGTTTTGACTTGCTTGTATGTTGAGAAAATGATCTTCTTTGGTGTACCACAACATGCATGGAGCCATTATTTTGTAGACTAGCCAAGGATGGTCTTCAAGAAAGAATCCTTGGTTTTTTCCAACTAGATGTGGATTGGTGGGCTACATTCAAAAAAGCCCTACACGAAGAATTCTTCTTAGGAGACTCTGGCCTAATGATGAAGAAAAGTTTCATTGATTGGATTGAGAAACCCAACAGGTTTAACTGCAATAGCTTTATACCATGAGTTTGAAAGTAAATTTGGAAAACTTAATGCTCAGGACCAACAAAGTATGGAAGGTTAGAAGATTGAATTATTCCTTAAGGCTGCAGATCCCATTCTGCAATAGAAGCTTGTTGATCGCCTAAAAGATGCTACTTCCAAATCAGGAGTCAAGACCGCATGGACAGATGTTACTGATGCAATTAACATGATTGCTCGAAGAAAGTGGATGCAACTAAGATTGGGCTCTATTTTAACTCCAACAAATCCATTGATAGAGCTTGTTCTATCTTCAAAATCCTCTAATCCTTTGACTAACCAGCCAACTCTTTTTTCTTCTGTTTCTTCTAAAAATGATGTCATGGATGAACTTATTAAAAGCATGTGTGACCTTCATTTGAATCTTGCAAAAATTAGTTCCAAAATAGAGAAGCTAGATGTCAAAGTCAAGGAGCAGGGACAATTATCAACTCAAAGACCCACGAGAGAAGGCTTTAAGAGGCACGATATTTGGTGTGATAGTGAAGAACACGACAAGAGGGAGTGTTCTGCCTTCCATGAGGCTGAAGCACAGAAGCTGGTATTTTGGAAAGATGAGAAAATTCATGCAGTTGAAACTGGTCTTCCACTGGAGCCAAAATTTGGCGAATGAAGAAAATATTAGAAGATTTAGCTGTAAAAAATGCCTATGCAGCAATTGATGCAGCTACCTATGGGCTGCAAATTGAACCAACTAAATCTAATTTGAAAGCATGTAAAGCTAATGAG
Organism: Lygodium microphyllum; assembly: GCF_053477565.2. Lineage (NCBI taxonomy): Eukaryota > Viridiplantae > Streptophyta > Polypodiopsida > Schizaeales > Lygodiaceae > Lygodium > Lygodium microphyllum. The sequence continues at coordinate 132,958,981 of NC_141138.1, forward strand.
CAATCTAAAGTATGGATGCAAGCACTAGATCGAATGGAATGTGGTAAAGTAGCCAAAGACGATTTGTCTAACACTAGTCAATGCATTTAAAAATTAACTAGATGGAAAGAATTGGTAGATTCTTTTTCTGCCTTAGCACATTTGGCTAATGTCAATCACAAAGAATTCTTGATTGAAGAAAAGAGAAGAAAAGAATATGAACTAGGGCCTTTCTCTGCTGGCTCTTTGAAACAGGGAACTAGAAGAATGCTTGAATAATGAAAGCCTACTGAAAATACAACCCTAGACCAAGAGATGGAAGATGCCTCACAAACAAAGAAATTTGAAGGAAAGAAGAAAGGCAAGTTGCCAAGCTACAAATTGTAGTTTGACATAGAAACTGCAACTAACCTCAAACAAGTCCTAGAAGAACGAGTTCTGGGAAGTAGAATTGAGTTCACCTTAGGCGTAATTCTTGGAATTGCCAAATCTGAATTCCATGAAGTAATTATTATTGTAATCAAAATAAAAAGACAATATGTTGGTGATGATGCTGAAGAAATAGTGCATGCTTTTTTGCAAGCTTTTTAAGTCTATGTGCAAGATGAAGAGAAGTTGACTGCACAAGGAATTTAGCTTGAAGTGATTAAAGAATTAATTGCAGTAGTTGAAGCTGAAGATAAAGAAGCCATGGATGCAAAAATAAAAGAAGTAAAAGCTTAAAATGTAATGGTCAGTTGGTGCAAACCAGTTGGGCAACCCGCCTCTCAAAAAGAAGGATGACTACAACACATGCATGATGAGGAAGAAGCTCAATTCATTCCAAGCAGTCACTACTCCCATACGCATTGGGAAAGGGAAATAGTGGAGACAGTCGTCAAAATTGGAGAAAAAGAAACACCATGTATTGCACTCCTAGACCATGACTCTAAAATAAATGTCATGGCAAGGAATCTCTATGAAAGTGGCAGATGGCCCATAGATGTTGATCCAGGCTGGCGAATGAGAGCTGCAAACAATTCTTCTAGGGAGTTATATGCTACATGTCCTAATGTGTAGGTAACTATTGGAGACATAAAAGATAATTTTCACTTCTTTGTTCAAGACTCTTGTAGTTTAGGGTTCTTGGGCAACCCTACATTTCTAAAGCCCGCTTGGAAACAAAAGCTATTACTGATGGCTCTTTTTATGCTTGAATCTGAAGCAAGGATAATGAACGAGCTATCCAATTTCTTATTGTGTGTGTTAATCATCATCAAAACACAGATCGATTGTGTGATTATCCTGTGCCTCCTAATGCTTGTAAATTCAAGGGTTTTCAGGCTAAACTGTTATAAAAGGAGACTATGGCAGTGCGTCATATAAACAAATTATACCTCCTTATGCTACAAAAATTGTATCTTTAGCAAATCGTCATGTATGTTTAGTCAATAGTATGGTCTGTTATAAGTCTCTTCGAGCCATGAAAAAAGCTGAAAGAAAATACTTATGTCATATAAAAAGGGTGCTGAAAACTTATGACATGATGGCTAAAAATGAAGATATTACTGGTATGTTTTTTGAACTGATTACTACTGACACAGTGGCTGAAATATATGCAGTTGCTCATGCAAAAAATTAGGCTGAAAATCAGTCCATAGAAGTATGTACATTGGATTTTTTTCAAACAATTCAAGAATTTTTTGAATAGGAAGATATTGGTTTACTCAACAAGGCTGAAGCGCAAGTGGAGACAAAATACAAGATGGTGGATAAGAAAGTCAAGCCTGTGGCAATTCAACTGCCTCCTGAAAGTGAAGGGCTGACAAATCAGCCAAATCTTTGAGATCCTTCCAACATTGGACACAATTTTACATCTGAAAGTATAAAAGAGCTCAAAAAAGATGATAATTCTTTCCTTTCGTCAGCTGAAAAACACTCTTTTATGCAAATGCTAATGAAACATGGAAAAGCTTTTGCATTTCAGCCAAGTGAAATAGGCTGTGTGGATCCAAATATTGTGGCTCATATGGTCATTTTTACAGTTCCACATGTGCCTTGGAACCTCCTATGGTCATTTTTACAGTTCCACATGTGCCTTGCAACCTCAAACCTATTCCTATTCCAAGGGCACATTTGCCCAAATTACTGAAACTTCTAAATGAAAAGATCAGAATGAAGATTTTGGAACCTTCTTTAGCACCTTACTCAAACCGATGGTTTACTGTGCCTAAGAAAAATGGATATTTACGATTCATTCAAGATCTACAACGTGTTAATCATGTCACAATCCGAAATGTTGGTTCAGGTCCAATTGTTGATGAGTTTGTTGAAGCTTTTGCACGGAGAGTAATTTATTCTATGGATGATCTATATACTGGGTATGACCAATTTTATCTTTCACTAGAGAGCCAAGACATTACCACAATGAAGACACCTCTTGGATTGGTCCACATGTGTACTCTACCACAAGGCGTAACAAATTCCATGGCCCATATGATAAACGCCATGCACAAAGTCTTAAGTGACTTCATTCCATAGCTTACACTTCCATTCCATGATGATGTACCTATTAAGGGATGTGAAGTCTTTGAAAAGAATGAGGAGCTTGACAAAGATGGCTATAGGACATTTGTAGTTAATCATATTCATGATTGCGACAGGATTTTGACAAAGTTAGAAGAAGTTCATCTTACCCTTTCTCGAGCTAAATCGATCTTTGGAGTTGAAGAAGTCCTAGTGATTGGTCATCTATGTGGCCCCTATGGACGCAATCCTTTGCTAATCAAGATAGATGCCATCAACAAAATGCAAGAAAAATGCACAAATGTTTCATAAGTAAGAAGATTTCTTCGCGCATGTGTATTCTATCTCATATGGATACCACATTTTGCTCATGTAGCCAAAAATCTTTATCAATTATTAAGAAAAGGCCAAAGATTCTGTTGGGGTAAAGAGCATACTCTCACTATGCGCAAATTAAATAAGCTATTAATTTCACCCCCCACTCTCAAAAGGGCTGATTATTCAAATGGTCAACCCATCATCCTTACTATGGATACAAGTCCCATTGGGATAGGATACTTTATGAGTGTCAAAGAAGGTACACACAAGTAAAAAGGGAAATGTGGAGAGTTGTAGCAGCATTAAAGTGTGATCATCAATACTTTATAGGTGCTTCCGTAGTGGTAGAAACTTATTATCTTCCACTCTTAGGCATGATTGCTAACTGACCTACACCTAACATTGCTATGCTGAGATGGATTGCATATATTAAATCTCTCAATCCTGAATTAAAGCATATTGTAGGAAAGGATAATCCAGTTGTGCTGACATGTTGTCACGAGCAAGCTATGACAATGAAGAAGAGCTAATAGAAGAACATGAAGCTGAAGAATTTATACTTGAAGACTTTCATTTTATGGCTACTGAAAATACCTTTTAATTTACCGCATATACTGGTCCAAAGCTGAAAACAACAGGGTGGTCAACTAGAAGCCATCGTACTCATTGCATTGCTCAAGTTCTAGTCCATTTCCTTGAAGAAGATTGGTTGAAGATCGGCCAATATTTGAGCGCATGAAGAAGAAGGAGACTTGGACTGATGAGGAGTTCAAGCATATCAAGAGGAAAGCTTATGGATTTTTTCTTAAAGAAGGATATGTATGGAAGCATGCAAAGAAGAAGAAAGGAGCACCTATCCAAGTTGTAGGTAACAAAAGGTTGCAACAACAAATAATGAAGGAATTTCATGAAAGCTTGTGGGCAGGATGACATAGAGGCATATGGTGAACCTTCATTAAAGTCAAAGAAAAATATTGGTGGCAGAACATGTATCAGGACATAGAGCATTTTGTTGAAACTTGTTATGTGTGTCATATATGCTCTATGGTTAAGCATCGAGATGGGTTACAACCAACCTATCCCTTGTCGATACACTATAGATGGGTTGTTTATCTTGTAACCATGCTTACAGGGATATGGAATATGTAGTACTTGGTGCTTGTAAGAGAGGATCTAACCAATCAAGTTGAAGGTAAAGCTTTAACAACTAAAACCACTCAAGCTGTTTATCGCTTTTTGCTTGAAGAAGTATTTCGCAAATATGACTGTGTTGGCAAAGTAACCATAGATAGAAGAGAGTTGGTTGTTGATGAGGCACACAACTTCTTTGCTCAATCGGGTATTAAGTTGGCTTTAACATCAGCCTACAATCTTAAAGGAAATGGGAAAATTGAGAGAGGGCGTCAGCCTATTCTCAAAGCTCTAGCAAAATATTGCAGAGGTAAGATCAAAGAATGGCCTAAAATGCTACCTTTTTCATTATGGGCTGACCAAACTACCCACAGTGCTATAAGTGGCTATATGCCAGCTAAAATTATGAAAGGGCAGCAACCAATTATGCCAATTGAAGAATATATTCTCACATGGAGTCTTCTACCTTGGGAGGAAGGCATTATTAGAGAAGAGTTGCTGACTTTGCGCATATGGCAGTTAGAAAGAAGGCCTGACAATGTTCAGGTAGCTATTGAGAAGTTAAAATCAACAAGATTAAAGAACAAAATAAGGTTTGATAGGCAACATCAACTTCGGCCAAGAGGTATCCAAGAAAATGACTGGGTGCTTGTCTATGACAGTAGCCTAAACAATCAATACAATGCTTCTAAAAAGATAGTAAAGCATTTGTTTGACCCATATGTGGTTAAGGTCCTTCATGACAATGCCACATATTCATTGGCTGAATTGGATGGGACAAGCATGAAGATACCCATAGATGGAAAAAGAATTAGGCTCTTCAAATGAAGAGAAAGTTCAACATATGAGTTAGAACACTTGGATATAATCCAAGAGCATGAAGATATAGAGGACAGAGATGACTTCAAAGACAGAGAAGAGGACACAACAGAAGATGAAAACAACATGAAGTGGCACGTGCCAAAGGATGTGCAAGTTAGGAGGGGGTGAATGTCATGAGATTTTTACATGCAAACTTTCCTAGTGCAATAAGACATTATCATGAGCCTTGACAAGAAGATTGATTTTGATACTTATTCTTAACCATCCTTGTATTACTTACATGAAGTTGCTACAAGTTTTGAGAAACATGCTACATATGACATGATATATGTAATCATGGACAAACATATGGCTTGGATGAGGCCTTGATTACATATGTCAGTGGTGAAGATAGTCTAACAACATGTCTCACAAGTTCATTGGAATGAGGAATCACTTAAGTCCATAAAGTATCCTATGCTAATGAGCATATGACATTGTATATGATTTATATGACTTATATGAAAAAGACCTTGGCAAGAAGGAGGAAAGTCATGAGCGGGAAAGCCAGTGCAATTTTTGGTGTTGATTAAGGGTGCAGGCTGAGAGAAGAGATCTGAAAATTCAAATCACTCCAATGCTACTCATGGTGAAGCTTTGAATGCAACTCAAGCTTGGGGGGGGGGGGGGGGGGCAAGAAGGCTTCTTGATTTGTCTTATCAAGCCATGTGGGCTAAACTGAAAGACCCAAAATTTTTCCTTAATGGACTGAATTTGTGTTAAACATAACACCTCTTGCATGATTCAAGAGGTACTTGTATTTATGAAGTAAATGAGAAGGACAGTGACTTATGCACTTATCTCTTAATGTGTTCTCTCCTCTCTACCAACAAGAGGAGATCTTGGAAAGCATAAAGGCTCTAATTTGGACTGTTATATGCAGCCCATTACTTTCTTTTGTGGGCTGAATCTCTATTCTGTAAGGCACTTCTTGTACGGCTCAAGAGGTACATGTATTTGTGTGGATGAAAAGAAGGGAAAGTTCTTATGTACCTAGTGCTTGATGAAATCTCTCCTCCCTACCAAAAAAAATATTGATAGACAATAAAGCTATGATTTTAAACTATCATATTCAGCCCACTTCAATCTTTGGGCTGATTCTTGTCTCATCAATATTTGAAGTTTTAATCTTATGCTTTAGGATGAGATTATGCTCTACTACTCTTGTAAATGCTGCATCTAAACACCCTTGCCTTGAAAGGGCATTGAAGACACTATTTGGAAGATTATTTGTATAATCTTGGTTTATTCATGGTTGCCCAAAATAGGAAATTAATGGGCTGAAGCTTTACTTATGAACCACTTCCTTAATATTGGTAGAACATGGATTGCAATCTAATTCAGGATACTCATGGACTGAAATCTGTAAAACAGAGTCTACCTCAACTCCAAACATTACAAGTACAATGGTATCTTGCTTCCTTATCATGCAAGAGAGGGTTTAAAGAAGTCTTTCAAAAATTTCTTGCCATACTTTGGAATTAAGCTTGGCTGTCCATAATAGTCAATCCATAAGCTGAAGCTTTTATGTAGCTACTTAATTCAAGTTACATTGATCTAAGTCATGAAACTCATGAACTTTTCATGTAAACCCAACTACAGTGATGTATTCAAAGGCTGATATAGGCAATCTCCTTCTTGTTCCTCTATCTTCATTATACCAATTAGTTGAAAATAGAAAATGTCTTGGAGATCTTCTTCATGCCTAGGCTTATATAAGCAGCTATACTCATTGGAAAGGAAGGGAAAGACTCTTCTTGAATCAATTGAAATTGTACTCCTATTTAAAAATCATCCATCCTTGTGAACAAAAGTTTCAAGCTCTTAACCCTTTTATGCGACCATCTTATATATTAATCTATTTTTCCAAGCTAAGTCAAAGTAAATGGTAAGATGAAGGTTGTGAAGCTCTTTTAGAACCTACAAACAATCTCTTATACCCACCTTTTGTCTTGAAGACACATCTCCATCTATCTTGTCCAATTCTCTTGCCAAGCCCCTGTGGTGACCTTCAACCCTACATGCTACGACAGTGCTACAAGAGGAGTGCTATGGATCCGTGTCTTTACACGAAGACAGCCTGTGATGGCTCATTGCTTATTTTGGTACTTTATGTAGATGATATGCTGATAGCGGGGAGAGCTCATGATGAGTTGCATGCTCTTCGATCTCAGCTGAAGAAGAGCTTTGAGATGAAGGATTTGGGACATGCCTCTCACATTCTTGGTATGCGCATTAAGAACGACAGGCATCAAGGACTACTATATCTCTCACAAAGGGAGTCCATTCATAAAGTCCTTGAGCGTTTCTGCATGCAGGACGTCAAGCCTATTGGCTGTCCATTACCTTCTTATGTGAAGGTCTCACATGTTGATTGTTTGTATATAGATGAGTAGAGGGCCGAGATAGCCAAGATCCCTTATGCATCATCCGTGGCTAGTTTTGTAATATTTTTGTTAAAAATATTATAAAGGCCATGTGAAGTCTTGGGGAAGTGACAATGTTACATTGTGGGTTGGGACGAGTTAATCTAATACACTCTCCACTGAGCCCAAACGAGACATAGCTTAACGAAACCGCATATTTCTCATAAGAACCTCCTCTTGGGAGGAGGATAAGGGATAAATATTGGATTTAATGCAATTTTTTTAAAAAATTACATTCCCCCAGTCGAAGCATGGCTGAGGGAAGGGGATGGTGCTAAAATGGGAGAGTGAAGAGGTGGAGGGGAGGGACTACATGCGGGCACCACGTGGGGGGAAGGGGATGCCTTATCCCTTCCTATAAATACCCCCCTTAGAGGGGTGAGAAGGGAGAGGGTCGTGGAGAAAAGGTGGAGGTTCGTGAGCTGGTTGGAGGCAACCACGCAGGGAGGGAAAGAAACGGTCACCGCGGGCCGTGTCGTGAGTGGAGGGGCGAGAGGGCACCGTACGTTGGCTGCCGCCGCTGATACCCAGAGCCGCCGCTAGTACGCAGAGCCGCCGCCAGCTCCGTTGGAAATCACGGCCGCCTGGCCATGCTGGCTGTCGTCATCCTAGCTCATCTCCCTGCCACGACAGTAGCTAGAAGCTTTAGAAGCTTCTTGTAACTTCTAAGAGCCTCCTCCCAAGCCCCCCTTCCCGTGGTACATTTAACCCCCTTTTCGGGGTACATTTAAGCCCCTTCCTGTGGTACATTTAACCCCTTTTCGGGGTACATTTAAGCCCCTTCCCGTGGTACATTTAAGCCCTCTTTCTCGTGGAGTTCCACCCAAGTCCCTTAAAGTTGACCTTACTCTAGAAATTAAACCTTTTCCCCCCTAGCATCCCTCAAAAGCCACCTTAGCCCAATCCCCTTGACCTCAAAAACCCTTAATCCCCGTGCCTAAATCCATAAGTCCCATCTTGTGTTTGAAACATCGTGTTTTACCCCTCATATATATATATATATATATATATATATATATATATTAATACACCCCTAAGCCCTTTCTAAACCCCGTGTCCCCTTTTTACTTGCATGCCTTTTTTCCCCATACTATAAACCTTTGTGTTATCTTTCAAATTTTTCCTTTGGGTTTGAAAAACCCCTAAGTCCTTTCACTCCAGTGCCCAAAGATCTCCCAAGGGCTTTCATAGATGTTTGTGAAGCCACACTCACACATAATCTTTTTCACCGTGATTATATCCTATAGACCCTTTTTCTCTTAAGCTTTATAAACCTTTCCCTCTCCCAAGAAGCTAAGATTTTAGAGGTCTTATTATCCCTTCTCGTGGTCAACCTTTTGAACGACTCCTTGCCTCGAAAGAGGGACGGTGGAAATCCGAAAGAAAGAGTAAAAAAAATTGCCTTCACGTTCGAATTGCGATGCCGCCTAAGAAAGTCCAAGGAGTAGCTGCGGGAGGGTCATCTCCCGGTATCCATGTGGATATCTCACCCCAAAACCAGGTTTTTCCTGCTTGGTTTTTTATTGGTTTTAATTTAATCATGCAAGATGAATTGTTGGGATAAGATATATTTTGTCCTAGTTATTTACGATGAAGGAGTTTAGTTTAATTAAACATCCAAAAAAAATGATAATATAATAAACATAGTTTCTTTCAAATAACATCATGCTTTGAAATGAATTACGAGCAAGATTATCTGCCTAATGTAGTAGTATATTTCGGCTAAATCTTGAAGGTATAAAAACTGCATCTTGCACCATTAGCCCCTATTCCTTTTTGCAACGAATCATCATAGAAGATGAAATTCATGAAAGGTTTCTTACGTTGCTCGAATTCTAGGAAGTTATCATTGCTAATTGCATATCTTAGCAAGGAAAAGATTGTCATTTGGCATGAGTTTCGTTTGCAATGAAAAAGGAAGATTAATTGAATTTACTTAACCTCAAAGCATTAAAGTTTAGGACTAAAAAATCAATTGTCACAAGGATAACAAATCGTGTTGAGGTGATCTCAATATTACCTTTTAAAAGATAACCGAATTAAGGTAAACTTAGAAATACCTATGCTACGAAGTATTCCTTGGGAATGATTTAAAGGCCAAGAAACGTTTATACCTTAAACACTTGACTATCCTCCCTGATTGTAGGGTCAATAAATTCGTAAATGTAAAAGAACTAGGGTTTGTCCTTGAGGTTCTTAAAAAGAGACCCTAGCTGAAAGAAACTAAAACGGATTATTTCATCGCAGGACTTGCGCAGCAAGTACGAAGTCATATAGTCTTGTGATTGATTCACAAGAAGAAAGGGTAAATACCCTCAACAAGGATGGCGGATCCTTACGCAAGTTATCTTGCAAAAGGATGTATTCTTTGATATCCTTCTAAATAAGAAAAGTTAAAAACCGGAAACTAAAGTATGCAATGAACTTTAGGGTTGACCAAGTTGGGTTAATAAGGTACGCCCTAACACGGAATATAAGGGATCTTGCCAAGTTGCAAGACACCTTGGAACGAGTGCTGATGCATTCGAAAGGAAAGAATCATTCCTTAGCAGTTTGCCAACAACAAGATCGGTTAATGGAAGTGTTTGGGCTTGCTAGAGATTTTAGAAGCACTGTTTGATTTATGAATTACAAATTAACTAAATATCTATACTTTAGGTTAAAGGCCTAAAGGGAGAGGCAGTTTCAGTTACCCCCGACTGTCTGCCTGACCCTAACCAAGGGGGTTGTTGACTGCGCCAGGAACGTGGACCGAACCCCCGCGAGAGGTCTTTCCGTTGAGCTCTACTTGGAGTAGGAGGACGCTTGGGTGCCAGGGGGGGCTCTGGCCGTAAATCCCTCGCCTTCCGGGTCCTACACAAGAGGCTAATGTGACTCGGGATTAGATCTCGAGGCCCGCATACTAGTCTATGGGAAGAAGCTTGGATTAGTGATCCCTGTGGATTACTGAATAGCCTTCGGGTGGATTATGGACAAGCCTACGGGCGGAACTCCTTGTATTTCAAAGATAAAAATGATGATATGTTAATAAAGAACTTGTTTGATATTGTTTTTCTATGTCATGTGATAAGATTACGTGAAGGAACCAGTGCTTAACGGATTAATTAAAGAAGCTGATTGTTACATGTCAAATTAATGTGTTAGATAATTACATAACTAAAACAAACTGAGGAAAGTGCGGAGGATGGGCCATCGGTCCGTCCTACGGTTGGGTGGTCCCGGTTAGCCGGGAACTTTTCTCAAAATCTCAAAGAATAGCAGGATGATCATCAAAGGAAACGAATAATAAAAGTGATGACCTAGAGTTATGACTTAACCGATTTACGCTGTTTAAGGGGAACAGAATGAGACTATGCCTTATGGGAGAGAGGTTGAGCTTTGCAACCCTCTCGTTTCCCATTCTCCTTGAACCAAGTGCAGCGTAAATCCACTTCGGACCTGGCGTTTCTGCATAAACTAGTCCGCTTGGGTCCGATGCCAGTTGCTGTTAGGTAATGACCAATCAGGATAACCCTAATTCCAGTCCATCCTAAGTGGGAACGGTGTCGTCGCGTTAAGAGTTGAAGGTCTACCACCGAGGCTTTTAGTGCAGAAGAAGAGTTTGGGATTCAAGATTCAGAAAGGAAAAATGGATTGGGTTTTAATAAGATTCGGGGTTTAGAAAGAATTTAGGTACGGAAGAGGAATTCAAGCCTTCTCACTTTGTACTTAGCATACATGAACAAAAGGAATAAGACTAACTTGATTACATCAAATGCTTCAGGATGCATACATCATTTCATAAAGGATATTTTCAGATTTCTAATTCATTTATGAATGTCAAATGCAAGCTCTAATGGCATTTATTTCATGTACATAGATGGATTTCAATCCTTTGGGTCAAGTATATTGTTGATAGAATCAAATGCATCCAAGATTTGGGCCAAAGATACATGAAATGAATGGGAAAAGAATAATTTTAGCTTCAGCCTTGTTTTAAAATAGAAAATTCCAGCCCATAATAAATTCAAAATGAATGCATAAACTCAAGAAGAAGCACTTTTGATCATCTATGAACAATGTCCTGAAGAAAAGAGATCATTTTCCTCTATATTTACAATCATTAAAAACCCATGTTTGCTCATAAAAATAGATCAAAATAGTGGGTTGCCCTGTTTATGGTGACTGGTTACTTTAGCCCATAACAGTCCATAAGTCTTCAATATCCTCACCCTTTGCTTGCCCCAAAGTCACTCAAGTACTTGGGCATAAGTCGGGCTTCATTGGACCAAGAATAAGGTAGAGAAGATGAGAGAAGTCGTGCATAAGAGCAGGCTGAATACTCTTCTCTCAGATTTTCCCTCTTTTATAGACAGTTTTAGCATGCATTTTCGTCAGACCAATGAGGTAGAGAAGTGGAGCTCTCACCATGTTGACATCTTCAGTAGTTGGGCCTGTTAATCTTCAGTTTGCATGCTCCATTTCATGCATCTCAGCTCCAGCTTTCTTCCAGTCTCGCTCAGTCAGTGCAGCCCGCATTTTGTGCCGAAAAACGCGGGCTGCTCTCTGCTCTATCCCTGGTCACTTTTTGACCAAGCTAGGTCACTTGCTGGTCACCTAAGTCATTTACTTTTGGTCCCATGTGGACCTAGTGGACGTTTGACAGTTTTTGGCAACATTTTTGGGTTTGTCCATATTTTTGTACCTGAATTAATGTGATTTATCCAGCAGATTGTCAATTACTTCCAGATGTCCAAGTTATAGGTTCCCATAGACTTATTTTTCATAAATATACATGGTGTAACTGCAAATTATATGCTAAATACAAAAGAACTTGTATAACTAAGGTAGATATTGGATAACAATGCCTGAATTTTGTATGCAAATATCTCATATAATTCCCAGTGAAACTCTTCTGAGTTCATAAGAATCCCATGATTTATATCATGAACAGTAAACTCTTTGACATTCACCCCCTCCTAACCTACACATCCTTCGGCATGTGCCATTTCATAAGATTACAGGTCAAGGAGGGTCTTCTTCTTCATCTTCATTCCCTAAGTCTTTTTCTTCCTGCATGTCTTCAAGTAGAGGACTTATATCTAAGTCATCAAGCTCATAAGTTGAAGATTCTCTTTGTTTGAAGAGTTTGATTCGTTTCCCAGCTATTGGAGTCTTTATCATGGTCCCATCCATTTCAGCCAAAGAGTAAGTAGCATTATGATGTACTACTTTTACAACATATGGTCCAAACCATCGCTTGGCTAACTTCCTTTGAGCACTATGTTGATTGTCCAGGCTGTTATCATAAACAAGAACCCAGTCATTCTCTTGAATAGCTCTTGGACGGAGTCGATGGTGCTTGTCAAACCTCTTCTTATTCTTTAATCTTGCTGTTTTTAGCCTTTCAATGGCTATTTTAACATCTTCTGGCCTTCTTTCAAGTTGCCTTATGCGTAAAGACAGCAATTCTTCCCTGTTCATGCCTTCATCCCAAGGCAAGATACTCCATGTAACAATGGATTCCTCAATAGGAATAATAGGTGGCTGTTCATACATGAGTTCAGCTGGCATATATCCTGTTACTGCACTATGGGTTGTTCTATCAGCCCATAATGCGAATGGTAGCATTTTAGGCCATTCCCTCAACTTTCCTTTGCATGATTTTGCTAAAGCTTTAAGAATTGGTTGATGGCCTCGTTCACTCTTACCATTGCTTTCAGGATTGTAGGCTGAAGTAAGGGATAGCTTAATTCCCAATTGAGCAAAGAAATGGCGAGCTTCATCGGCATCCAATTCTCCTCTATCAGCAGTTACTTTAGCAATGCATCCATACCTGCAAAATACTTCTTCAAGTAAAAATCTACAAACAGCATGAGTGGTCTTTGTTGTCAAGGCCTTTCCTTCCACTTGATTTGTGAGATCTTCTCTAGCAAGTACTAGATATCTCATGTTCCAAATTCCTGTAGGCATGGTTACTAAATCAATAACCCATCTATAGTGAATAGATAAAGGATAGGTAGGCTGAAGCCCATCTCTATTCTTTACCATAGAATACATTTGACAAACATGACAAGACTCAACAAAATGCTCAATGTCTTTATACATGTTTTGCCACCAAAATTTCTCTTTTATTTTGGCAAAAGTACCCCATATGCCTCTATGACCAGCCAATAGGCTTTCATGGAATTCTTGCATGACCTGTCTTTGTGTCTTTTTGTCACCTAAGGCACGAACATGCGCCCTTCCTTTCTTTTTTGCATGCCTCCAAAGGTAGCCATCTTTAAGAAAAAAACCATAGGCTTTTCTCTTAATTCTCTTGAACTCTTCATGAGTCCATTCTTCCTTCTTTGTCATAGTGCTAAAAAATTGGCCAATTTTTAGCCAATCATCTGCATAATATTCTTCTTTAAAGTGCGAACAAACCATAACAAAACATGGAATATGTTGTTTACTAGTTGTCCATTGTCCTTCTTTAGTTGATTCATCCATCCTTGCTGATGTAAAAGTTGTATTATCAACTGAACCTATTGTTCTTGTTGTAATTTTTGTTGTACCTGCATTAACAGCTTCATTTATAAACTCTGATTCTTCTTCATCCATCATTTCTTCTTCATCCATATATCTGGCACGTGAAAGCATGTCAATAACTAGATTATCTTTACCTGCAATATGTTTCAAATCAGGATTTAAGGATTTAATATAGGCTATCCATCTTAGCATGGCTATGTCAGGAGTGGAACAGTTGGCTATCATGCCCAAGAGTGGAAGGCAATCTGTCTCAACTATAACATGTGTGCCCATGAAGTACTCCCTGTCACATTTTAATGCAGTTACTACTCCCCAAAGCTCTCTTTTAATTTGAGCATACCTTCTTTGTCGTTCATTAAGAACCTTTGCTCCAAAGCGGATCACATATCTGTTGCCTTCAAGGTCGTCTTGACCAACTGCCCATCCTATTCCAATAGGACTTGTGTCCACTGTGAGTATAATGGGCTATCCATTAGAGTAGTTAGCCCTCTTTAAAGTGGGAGCTGAAGTCAGCATTTTCTTGAGTTTCCGATGTCATAGAGTTCACGCAAGGGCTGCAAAACACGGGGTTCAAGATACAGCAAGGAAAGAGGCTAACAAGAAGATCTCAATATTTGATGCCAAAGATCACTATATTGCTTGTCAAGTACTTTACAAGAGGTCCATGTTCAGAAAAATCTGTAGTATCTCATAACCAGCTTTGCATTTAGGTGTTCGAGAACAAATTTGCCATTGGCACATAGGCTTGATGAGTTCTGCTAGGCAGCAATCCCTGTGATCAAATCTCAGAAATCCATACAATGCTAATACGATGAAGTTCTATGGGCAGCAATCCCTTTTTCTGGATGTTGAATTCGGAGGTCAAACACATGAAATTTTGATTCCAATGTGGTTGTAACACATTTGTTCATTTTTATGTCTTTATAATCAAACTGGACACTGCATACCCCCAAAATATCTCCCATTCAAGCTCACTAATTCCTTAATAGCCTGCTCAGCACGCTCAAACTCCACAAAAATCCTTACATTTTCAGTTACAGGAAAATCTAGCTTTTTGATCTCTTTTTGTTGTCCAGAGAGGCTTCCATTGATCCTTTAGGATAGGAAGGTCTAGAGCACACGGAAGAAAAATGATAGGCAACAGATGACGAAAAAGGAGAAGGCAAGGCAGTTCAGAATGTTGCAAGTCGCTTGAAGTTCATAGCTCCATGCACCATGTCTAGGGCCTCAATTCGTCTGATCAACTCAGGTGCTGTCATTGCTCCTTCCAATCTAACAATAGGCTGACCGTTCTGAAAAAGCACAAAAGTTGGGAGAGCCTGGACATCATTTCGGCTGGCAATATTTGGATATTTCTCAGAGTCAATTTTAACAATCTTAATCTTGTCTTTCAGTGCTTGTCCAACATCGTTCAATACCGGCACCATAAACTGACAAGGGCCACACCAAGTGGCATAGAAGTCTACCAGTACTGGAACTTATGAGTTCTTCAGAAGATCATCAAAACTTGAAAAATTCTGTTTTGCAGCCTGTGCCTTGATCAGTTGCTGCGGTCTCGCGGAGCCTGCACGAGAGTCGACTCCCAGGCTCGAGGCGTCCTGCCACCTCAACCCTGCCTTCACAGTAGTACTGGTCAAAACTGTTTGGGAAATCTGAATCTTGTTCTGCGTCAAGAGGGAATCGAAGTGCATCCACTGTATTGACAGCAATCAATCTCTCTCTTTCTCTCTCACAATTGGCTCGTTAAGACCATTGGAACAAAATCGCCAGGACGATAACCATGGCACGACACTGTGAAGTTAAGTCAGACTAGCACCAGCAGACCAGCGCCACCAAGTCCATCCTTTGCTGACGATCGCCTCTGTTCCTTCTATGATCGCAGCATCTTCACCTTCTTCGTTTAGCCTGTATATGCTGCCATAGTAGAGGCCTTCAAGACAGCCATATCTTACCCTATTACTGCTCCCACTGCAGGGGGTTGAGCTTTGCTACAACGTGTCTGGTATCACAAATCCTGTGTTACCGAATTTCACAATAACATTCGAAGACATTGCAGTGTACAGGCCTCCATCGAATAATTACTTCTTGAGTCCAATAGATGATCTCAGGTGTTTGGGCTTCCTGAGAAGCACAGGACTGACAATCCTGAGCAATTTAATGTAGCAAAACTTCTTTGTGGAGTATGATAGATCCAAGAATCGGCTCAGTTTCGTGAGAGCGCATTGTTCCATGCAATAGCAGGAGGAGTGATTGTGTGTAACCCAATCCCACAGCACAACCGGTGTGGATCCGTGGAGATGGACCGTTCCCAAGAGCCCCAAAACCCGTAATCAAGACGTGCTGTTCCCCCCAATCAAAAGAGAGCTCCCTCTCATGACGTTACCCTGAAGGCCTGAGCCGAAAATTCTAAAAAAAACCCCTTTGAGACCAGGTTGTCGGAACCCAAAATAGCGATTAGAAAACCAATTTTAGCATGAGTCCTGCAGTGTCTTTCCACCAGTAAAAAAAACCCAAGAAACTTTTGTGCTTTTGAGGAATCTTAAAATTCCTAATACAAGAGAACTACTCCACTGCACATCTGCTTGCTCAAGTGCCTTCGCAAATGTCATCACCACCATAATCTTCATTTCATCCAAAAGTTCCAGCACCATTTTAACTCCGTTTGCTTTGGCAAAGCCATTAATGACGATTTGGCATCATATGCATGTCCTGCATCATTTCTTAAAGATAATCATTGAAATTATCAGCTTGATAATGTCCTTTGGCATCAGTTTTTCATCTTTTTCTAACACACACACATCATGCATCCAAAGGAATATATACATTGGATGCGGACTATCGAAATGCATCACACAAACAATGAATCACACGCAGAATTTAACACAAATGCACAACAAAAGAAATGAAGGTGTATACGACCCGGATGCGCAGCAGCACGACACCGAATAGCCTGAGTGTGCTCTTTTGTCCATAGAAACCTTTGGCCCTTTCTTAGAAGCTGATAAAGACTTTCAGCAACATGGGCAAAATGTGGTATCCAAATAAGGTAGAAGACACATGCACCAAGAAATCTTCTCACTTCTGAAACATTTGTACATTCTTCTTGCATTTTGCTGATTGCATTTATTTTAGATGGAGAAGGCTTTCGGCCATATGGTCCACACATATGACCAACCACAAGGACTTATTCAACTCCAAAAACAGATTTAGCTCCTGAAAGAGTAAGATGAACTTCTTCTTATTTAGACAGAATTTGAGCACAATCATTAATATGATCAAAAACAAACTTTCGACATCCAAGTTCATTAAGTTCTTCATTTTTCTCATGAACTTCACATCCTTTGATTGGAACATCATCAAGGAAAGGAAGAGTCAATTGAGGAATATAATCCCTCAATACTTAATGCATGGCATTCATCATGTGAGCTACTGAATTTGTAGCCCCTTGAGGTAGAGTACACATGCGGACTAGGCCAAGAGGTGTCTTCATTGTAGTAATGTCACGGGTTTCCAAAGCAAGCTGAAATTGGTCGTAGCCTGAATATAAGTCTCCCATGGAATAGATTGCCCTTCCTGCAAATGCTTCGGCAAACTCATCCACAATTGGTCCTGATCCAACATTTCTTATAGTAACTTTATTGACGGGTTGCAAATCTTGAATGAATCGTAAAGATCCATTCTTCTTAGGTACGGTAAACCATCGGAATATGGAGCTGAAGATGGCTCCAATATTCGCATTTTTATCTTTTCATTTAAAAGTTCCAATAACTTAGGCAAATGAGCCCTTGGAATCGGAATTGGTTTAAGATTCCAAGGCACATGTGGGACCGTAAAAATTACCATTGGTGCCACAATGCTTGGATCCACATAGCCGATTTCATCTTTCAGTCTCCATATGACTCAAATACTTTCTTTCAGCCCTATTCAGGCTGAAAAATGTTTATAACAGCCCACTCCATTGGCTGAAAAAACCTGCAAATCTGCTTTTGGCCTTGCCTCCTTTATTTGTGGAGGCAATTTTTTGTGACATGATGCACTGCCATAGCCTCCACTTATAGCAGCACTACCCGAAAACCCTTAAATTCTTGGGCATTAGGAGGAACAAGATGATCTATTAATCGATCCCTATTTCGATGGTGATTAACACAGACAGTTAGGAATTGAACAGCCTTATCATTATCCTTGCTTCTTATCCGAGCATATGATGAACCATCATGAAGAGCCTTTGTCTCTAAACGAGACTCGGAAATAAATGGTTGTCCAAGAATGATTGGATAACTGTAGGAATCTTGAACAAAGAAATGAAATTCATCTTTTACATTACCAATAGTAACTTGTACATAAGGACATGCTGCATAAAGATCGCCAGAAGAGTTATTGGCTGCCTTCATGCGCCACCCTGGGTCCACATCAATGGGCCATCCACCATTCTCATAGAGACTTTTTGACATAACATTAATTTCTAAACCATGGTC
Organism: Lygodium microphyllum; assembly: GCF_053477565.2. Taxonomy (NCBI): domain Eukaryota; kingdom Viridiplantae; phylum Streptophyta; class Polypodiopsida; order Schizaeales; family Lygodiaceae; genus Lygodium; species Lygodium microphyllum. Next base: position 132,977,186 of record NC_141138.1, read on the forward strand.
TATGAGGGCAATGCATGGAGTTTCTTTCTCACCGATTTTAACAACAGTTTCAGTAGTCACCCTTGCCCAATGGGTACGGGAATAGTGACTACTTAGAATAAAGTGAGTTTCGCTTTCTTCCTGCATGTTGTGAAGAAAAGTCTCTTTCTTTTGCATGGGCTGCACTTTAGATTGAGAAGTTTCCACCATTATGGCTTCTTTAGCTTCTGCTTCATAAATGTCTTCATCTTTGGCTTCTATGGCTGCAATCAATTCTTTGATTGCCTCCAATCGAATCCCTTGAGTTTTCAGCTTCTCTTCATCCTGCAAATACACATGAAGTACTTGCAAAAAAGCATGTACAGATTCTTCAGTTTCCTCACCAACATATTGTCTTTTTTGTTTGATTACATCAATTATTACATCATGAAATCCTCGTTTTGCAATACTGAGAATTTCACCTAATGTAAATTCAATTCTACTACCAAGAATTCTTTCTTCTAGGATCCGTTTAAGATCCATTGCGGTCTCTATCTCCGACTGCAACTTGTAACTGGGATGTTTTCTTTTTCTTTTTCCTTCTGTCTTCTTTGCTTGAGGGGCATCTCCCATGTCAAATTCTAGTGGCGGCGGATTTTCAGCAGCCTTCTGTTGATCTGGTTTACTTCTTGTTATACGTTTAGTCGGTCCAAAAGAGGAAGGACCAGCAACATCTTCATCTCTTCTTCTTTTTTCTTCTATCATGGCTTCTTGATTATTAATTTCAGCTAGCGGAGCAAAAGCTGAAAATGAATCCACAAGCTCAGACCATCCGGTTCTCCCTCGAATACATTGACTGGCAGTGGTTAAATCATCCTTAGTTGCCCTGCCTTGTTCCATGCGTTCCAAGGCCTGCGTCCACACTTTAGATTTTGCATTAGTTTTACATGCTTTAACAATTTCATTAGTTGGCTCAATTTGCAACCCATAAGTTGCAGCATCAACAGCTACATAGGCTGTTCTTGTTGCCAAATCCTCCAATCTTTTCTTCATGCCGCCGTTACCGAAGTTTGGCTCAAGAGGAAGCCCAGTTTTGGTTGCATGAATTTTGCCATCCTTCCAAAAGACTAATTTTTGTGCTTCGGCTTCACGGAATGCTCCGCACTCCCTCTTGTCATGTTGAAGGCTATCACACCAAATGCAGTGTCTTTTAAAGCCTTCTCGTGCAGGTCTTTGGGCAGTTGACTGACCCCTTTCATCTACTTTAACATCAAGCCTTTCTACTTTATAATTAATTTTTGTTAAATTAAGATGGAGATCCCGCATGCTTTTAATTAACTCATCCATGACATCCTTCTTTGGAGAAGGAACAACAGAATTTCTTGGTTGCTCGGCCATAGAGACAGGAGGTCGAGAAGCTGGAACAGTCTCCTTCATAGAATCAATTGTTACAGGGGTTGATCCCCATCTTAGGCGCAATCGCTCTCTTCGAGCAATCATATTAATTGCTTCAGTAACATCACTCCAAACAGTCTTTAATCCCGACTCAGAGTCAGGGTCTTCAAGTCGGTCAGTCAATTTCTCCTGAAGAGAAGAATCTGTAGCTTTTAAAAATAATTCAATCTTTTGACTTTCCATACCTTCTTGGTCATCGGGATCTAGTTGGGAAAATTTGCTTTCAAACTCTCGATGAAGAGCAGTAGCAGTTAGACCCTTATTGGGCCTCTCGACCCATTCGGTGAAGATTTTCTTTGTCATAAGGCCAGAATCTTCAAGGAAAAATTCTTCTCGAATAGCCTTTTTGAACACAGTCCATCCAGCATCTTTTTGGGAAAGACCATGAATTTGGTCCTGGAGGCCATACACAGGCAGGAGGGCAAAGTAACGACTCCAAGCATGTTGAGGAACTCCAAAGAAGACCATCTTGTCAGTGTAGAGACGGATAAAAGAGGACACATTTTTCCCATTAAATTGCTTGATCTCATGCCCAACTGCTTCTAAGGCCTTAATGGCAGCAGCATCAATCCGCTCCTCTTCTTGTCTCCGTTGTTGTTGCAATTGCAACTGTTGCTGAAATTGCAGTTGTTGTTGTTGGCTCTCTTGCATTAGACGAACCAACTGTTGCTAAGCATCTCCTCCCAAGCTTGATGATTCTCCCATTGGACTTCTTCTTCCGCAGCGGACCTTCACGTCGGGTTCACCACTATCGTCGCGTTAAGAGTTGAAGGTCTACCACCAGGGCTTTTAGTACAGAAGAAGAGTTTGGGATTCAAGATTCAGAAAGGAAAAATGGATCGGGTTTTAATAAGATTCGGGGTTTAGAAAGAATTTAGGTACGGAAGAGAAATTCAAGCCTTCTCACTTTGTACTTAGCATACATGAACAGAAGGAATAAGACTAACTTGATTACATCAAATGCTTCAGGATGCATACATCATTTCATAAAGGATATTTTTAGATTTCTAATTCATTTATGAATGTCAAATGCAAGCTCTAATGGCATTTATTTCATGTACATAGATGGATTTCAATCCTTTAGGTCAAGTATATTGTTGATAGAATCAAATGCATCCAAGATTTGGGCCAAAGATACATGAAATGAATGGGAAAAGAATAATTTTAGCTTCAGCACTGTTTTTAAAACAAAAAATTCCAGCCCATAAACAAATTCAAAATGAGTGCATAAACTCAAGAAGAAGCACTTTTGATCATCTATGAACAATGTCCTGAAGAAAAGAGATCATTTTCCTCTATTACAATCATAAAAAACCCATGTTTGCTCATAAAAATAGATCAAAATAGTGGGCTGCCCTGTTTATGACTGGTTATTTCAGTCCATAATAGTCCATAAGTCTTCAATATCCTCACCCTTTGCTTGCCCCAAAGTCACTCAAGTACTTGGGCACAAGTCAGGCTTCATTGGACCAAGAATAAGGTAGAGAAGATGAGAGAAGTCGTGCATAAGAGCAGGCTGAATACTCTTCTCTCAGATTCCCCTCTTTTATAGATAGTTTCAGCATGCATTTTCATCAGACCAAAGAGGCAGAGAAGTGGAGCTCTCACCATGTTGACATCTTCAGCAGTTGGGCCTGTTAATCTTCACTTTGCATGCTCCATTTCATGCATCTCAACTCCAGCTTTCTTCCAATGTCCCTCAGTTAGTGCAGCCCGCATTTTGCGCCGAAAAACGTGGGCTTCTCTCTGCTCTATCCCTGGTCACTTTTTGACCAGCCTAGGTCACTTGCTGGTCACCTAAGTCAGTTACTTTTGGTCCCATGTGGACCTAGTGGACTTTTGACAGTTTTTGGCAACATTTTTGGGTTTTGTCCATATTTTTGTACCTGAATTAATGTGATTTATCTAGCAAATTGTCAATTACTTCCAGATGTCCAAGTTATAGGTTCCCATAGACTTATTTTTCACAAATATACATGGTATAATTGCAAATTATATGCTAAATACAAAATAACTTGTATAACTAAGGTAGATATTGGATAATAATGCCTGAATTTTGTATGCAAATATCTCATATAATTCCCAGTGAAATTCTTCTGAGTTCATAAGAATCCCATGATTTATATCATGAACAGTAAACTCTTTGACAACGGCCAGGATACTTCCACTACGTGGCAGACGCGGGAAGACCTAGATCGCAAAGCCCGTAACATTCCATGGGAATGCCGAGTGGAGCTTTCTAGACATCCTTTCAGATGGGCTGCTAAGATGTGTCCTGGATGATTCTAGTGGACACGTTACAGTTGGTATTAGAGCCGACCAATAACGGAATTGTTTTTATGAAATCTCAAAGAAATGAAGTAAAGCAACTGTTGTTGTCCAAACATTTCCTTACCTTCAATGCTGTCTTGCAGAATTACGAAGCGTGGAACAAGTTTTTGGTATTTCAAGTCATGTTTATGACTGCAATGCATTCTCAGCTTTATAGACAAAGAATTGGGATAATGAACATCCTGGAGCAGATTTATAATCCATCACCTTTATACATAGAACGAAGATGGACGGGGTCTTCAAGAATCTACTATATAGCCGCCCACCGGTTTTGTAATATTTCCGCACACTGCGTACCGTAAATATTGACTTCCCGCACGTCGTGTAAATCTCGTGCAAAGATTATCACTAGTGCCAGCAGCTAATCTATAACCACACGCGGGAAATGGAGACACTCCACCTTAGGAAAATAAGGCTGGGGATTCAAACCTGCATAGCCGCGGGAAAACAGCCTCTTGGGAAGAGGTCAAGAGGATAAGGTAATTGCAAATTTTTTTTATTATCTTCCCCAGCCGATGTGTGGCTGGGGGAAAGGGATGGGCTAGTAAGGGCAGCATGAGGAGGTGGAGGGAGAGAGCCATGCAACGGGCCACGTGGGGAGGTCCCCTCTCCCCCCCCTTGGACTATAAGAACCCCCTCTTGGGGGGGGGGGGAAAAAAAAGGAAGGAAGGAAGATAAGGCGGCAGAAGACTGTCGTGAAGGGGACGGCCGTGAGGAAGGGTCGCCGTGTGAAGGAGGGGTCGCCGTGTGGAGGGAGGGACGACTGTGAGATGGGGGGAAGAGGTCGCTGCTGCCCGCCATTAGGGAAGGAGAATGTGGTGGAAGGCTGCCGTGAAGGAAGGGGTGAAGGGGAGGGAAGGTCGCCGTGTTGAAGGAGGACGCTGCTGCCGCCAGGCCGTCGCCGTCATGAAGCCGCCACGCTGCCGCCACCTCGCATGAAACCGCCAGGCCGCCGCCGTCCTCGCCTCGACCACACCCTTTCCTCCCATGATCGTTGGGACCTCCCGTGACGTGGATGTGCTGCCAGAAGCTTCTTAGAAGCTTCTCTAGGAAGCTTCTAAGGGTGAAAAAACTCTCCCGTGGACAAATCTCAAGTCTATGTGATGTTGCAACTTTTTGCTCATGTGTTGTATCTATTCCACGGGATCATCTCACCCATTGAATGGCGTATTCAGGTCACGGAATTAACTTCAGGCGAGTAGCAGGGTTTAGGGTGTCTTCTTACCCAACCCATTCCTAATTATATTGGTCCACGGTCCTAGGAATTTCCAACCCAGTCGGAGTTTCATCATTTGAACGAATGATCCTTAGGATAAAACCTTAGATCATTTTATGCATGAGCATCCAATTGATTCGACATCTCGTGAATGTGTGTAAGATCTTTGGGTTTGCGGGTTTTAACTTGGCAACAAGTGTAAAACTAGGTCGAATTCCTATCGCACTAAACCCTAGTTAGTACTTGGGATACTTATCATATCGACTGAACCATGCCCATATGAATCCCTTGAGGTTTAGGTGACTTAGACAACTCAATATACTTGACTTGCGACAAGGATGAACCTTTCCTAAAGGTAATAAACTAGATCTAATGGAGAACAATAGTTACAACTACACCAATACGGGTAAACATGCGATTCACTGCTTCTACGCATCACATGGTTCACAATAACCCTATCTTTCCTTGGTAAGGTAAAAATGCCTGATAATCTGGACACTAACTTTCCTAGGTCCTACTAGGACTTACATCAAATAGTCATGCCACTTGCAAGTCCATAGATCATTTTCGTGCCCTTCTATTCCTTTTCGAATAACATCTTATGGGTGTTAACTTTTCCTCATGAATCATTACAAGGAAGATTTATCTAAAAATGTGACATGCCATTAATCTTTCCATGCCTAGTAAAAAGGTGTACCTCAATAATTTCAACCTTGTAATGAGGCAACAGTTGTCCTAGGCTCGTCACTTTTGAATGCACAAAAGGAAACTTACTAATAAGGTCCTGCAAATGCATAGACACCTTATGCTCTTTTCATTAACTCCATTGAACGTACCAATGATCAATTTTCATATCTTAAGCTATTTCTAATAAATGTTCAAATAGCCAATTCATTTTCCAATTGCATTTAACTTGACTAGTTGCATTTGACATGCATGAGTGCTTCCTAATCCATGAAGTTATCGTGATTAATTCAATACTTCTGTGTGGAATCCAAATAGATAAAACCTGGACTTGTGGGCTCCGGAAAATATCCACGTAAATACTAGGAGAAGATCCTTCCGCAGGCGCGTCTTGTGACTTTTTAGGGGCCATTATGACATAATTACGGACTTCCAGGTTGCCTTTTCCCTTACGCAATCGGTGAATTTGCTCGCCCTGGTACGCAGCCTCAAGATCTTGCTCTTTTCTCCTTGGTACGCGGGAGATCCCTTTCGAAATGTGGATCCTTGAGAATACCAGCTTGCGGAATTTGGCCTTATGGAAGGCCTTTATACTTAATTTCTTCAAAATTCTGGGGTAAAGGTTCTTGAAACAAAAAACCTTAAGCAACCCTCTTCAATGGGCTTATGGGGGAAAATCGAGTGGGAAGGGCTAGAGAAACCCCTCTTCTTTTTTTATGAATAACCGGGCCTAGGGCCTTAGTAGCTTCCTTCGCATCAAAGGCCGGAATGGGCTTATTGAGGATCAAAAGGGAGGGCTTTAAAACCCGCCTAGGGAATGGCTTGTGTGAGATCCAAGGGAAGGGGACTTAGAAATCCCGGGGTAAAATGGGCTATAAAGGGACTCCACGGGAAGGGGGCTTAGAGAAGCCCCCTTAGAAGCTTCCTAGAGAAGCTTCTAAGAAGCTTCTGGCAGCACATCCACGTCAGGGGAGGTCCCAACGATCATGGGAGGAAAGGGTGTGGTCGAGGCAAGGACGGCGGCGGCCTGGCGGTTTCATGCGAGGTGGCGGCAGCGTGGCGGCTTCACGACGGCGACGGCCTGGCGGCAGCAGCGTCCTCCTTCAACACGGCGACCTTCCCTCCCCTTCACCCCTTCCTTCACGGCAGCCTTCCGCCACATTCTCCTTCCCTAATGGCGGGCAGCAGCGACCTCTTCCCCCCATCTCACAGCCGTCCCTCCCTCCACACGGCGACCCCTCCTTCACACGGCGACCCTTTCTCACGGCCGTCCCCCTCACGACAGTCTTCTGCCGCCTTATCTTCCTTCCTTCCATTTTTTTTCCCCCCCCCCCCCAAGAGGGGGTTCTTATAGTCCAAGGGGGGGGAGAGGGGACCTCCCCACGTGGCCCGTTGCATGGCTCTCTCCCTCCACCTCCTCATGCTGCCCTTACTAGCCCATCCCTTTCCCCCAGCCACACATCGGCTGGGGAAGATAATAAAAAAAATTTGCAATTACCTTATCCTCTTGACCTCTTCCCAAGAGGCTGTTTTCCTGCGGCTATGCAAGTTTGAATCCCCAGCCTTATTTTCCTAAGGTGGAGTGTCTCCATTTCCCGCGTGTGGTTATAGATTAGCTGCTGGCACTAGTGATAATCTTTGCACGAGATTTACACGACGTGCGGGAAGTCAATATTTACGGTACGCAGTGTGCGGAAATATTACATTCTCTCCCCCTTAGAAGAATCGAGATGTCCTCATCTCGAGATAAACTGGGGATATTGAAGATTGAGAGAGCTTTCATCCATCCAGGTAGCATCCTCCTTGGGATAATCTTTCCACTGGACGAGGCATTCTCTCAAGGTTCTAGATCTCAGTTGTCTCACCCTAGCATCTCAAATCTTGTCCGGCCTTAGTTCAAGGACTCCTTGACTAGGCATTACAATTTGTTGGTCATCAAGTACATGACTAGGATTAGGTACATACTTCATTCTTCAATAGACGGTTATGGAATACATTATGAACCTTTAGGTTTTCAGGGAGTTGCATTCTATAAGCATTAGGTCTTAAGCACTTGAGGATCTTGTATGGTCCACAATACCTTGGACTTAGCTTCCTGCAATCTCCTAAAGATAGAGAACTCTTCTTTGGGCATACATGAATGAAGACCATGTCTCCTTCCTCAAATATTCTATCTTGACACTTCAAATCCGTGTATGCCTTCTGTCTATCCTTCGCAGCTTTGATGTCCCGAGAAAGTGAAATCATGAGCTTTGCACAATATCTTCTATTTAAATAACTAGCTTGTTGGTATACATAACCTTGTTCTGTAGTAAATTAGTCCATTGTCAACAGAAAATTCATGATACTTGGCCTGTAACTTCAGATTCTGATCCTTGGTAGATATTTCTTTTATCATTGCTTGGTAGGCTAAGTCATGGCATGCTTCCTCTCTAGCTAGTTCGAGTATAGGGTTGCTTGGCATAGATACCTTTGTAGCCAGAGATCTGGCCGTTGATGGATTTTGCAAGATTAGGGAGTTTAGGAATGCCTTGCGACTCAGTGCATCGGCAACTACATTCTCTTCCCCTGGTCGATCATATTCCTCTAATACTTCAATCCGTCAACGTTGCCTCATGTTGAGCTCGTTCTGGGTAAAAATCCATTTGAGACTCTTATGATCGGTTACTAGAGTAAACTTGTTACCCAACAGGTAGTGTCTCCAAAGCTTTAAAGCATGGATGACAGCTAATAACTCCAGATCATGCGTGGCATAATTCTTTTTGTGACTCTTCAATTTCCTTGAAGAATATGCTACTGGATGATTTTCCTACATGAGCACATATCCTAAGGCAAGCGTGCTAGTATCAGTTACTACCTCTACTCTTTACTGTGGTCTAGAAGTTTTAGGATCGGTGCTGATACCAAACTTTGCTTCAACCTATCGAAGCTAGTTTGTTCGACAGTTGACCATGCAATGGACGTTTGCTTCCTCAATAATTCTGTCAAAGGTGCTGCAATCAAGGCATAGTTTTAGATGAAGATCCTATACCATCCTGTCAAGCCAAGAAAACTACGTATCTTTTTGACAGATACTGGTATTGGCCATTCAAGCACATCTCTGACTTTGGCTGGATCTACTGATATTCCTTCTGATGATACGATGAATTCTAGATATTCAATCTGACGTTTGAAGAATGCACACTTCTTCATTTTGCATACAGCTTATGAGACCTCATTGTCTCCAAAACAATCCGTAATTGAGGTTCATGATCTTCTTCTTGTTAATAATAGACTAAAATGTCATCGAAGAAGACAAGCACGAAACCATCAAGATATGGTCTAAAAATACCCTGCATTAATCTATTGAGGGTGGCAGGTGCATTTGTAAGCCCGAATGACATAACCAAGAATTCAAAGTGCCCATATCTTGTATTGAAGGCCGTTTTTGGAATATCCTCATCCTTGATCCTGATTTGATAGTAATCTGACCTGAGATCAATTTTGGAGAAGATCTTTGCACCTTGAAGGCGATCAAGAAGCTCATCTATTCTAGGAATAGGATACTTGTTCTTGACTGTTGATTGATTCAACCCACGGTAATCAATACATAGCCGAAGTGTTCCATCTTTTTTTTTTTCTGGATCAGTATTGGTGCTTCCCATGGTGAACTGCTAGGACGGATGTAGCCCTAATCTAGTAGTTGCTTGAGTTGTTCCTTCAACTCAATTGCTTCCGATATAGACATTCTATAGGGTCTCTTCGCAATTGGCGCAGCTCCTATTACTAGCTTGATCTCATGATCTACTTCTCTTTGAAGCGGGAGTTCTGTTAACTCTTCAGAAACTACGTCCACGTATTCCTTCAGCCAAGTGACCAATTCACTTTACTTCTTTATCAATATTCATAGTCAAGACAATCGGGAAAAAGTTTTATTCCATTCATATCAGCATAGCCCTTTCGGGGCACAATTATTTCTTGGGCCGATGGAACAAGTTAATACATTAATTCGAGGAGAATAAGATGTTGTTGCATTCAGTTACAGGAACTGAGTAGTAGTACGGGTTGGGGTCATCGATTTTCAGGAATCGATAGTTCATTGGAAGATTAGGGTATCTTTTCCTTTGATATCCATTCTTCTCATGACGTCCCAAAACCTTGATTCGGTCGGCAGAGATTCTTTGAATCACTTCTCCGTACATATACTTATTCTGGTTAACCCTTCGACCTCCAACCTGTAAGGTCGCGTTTGCGTGAGCCTCAACAAAGATGAACAGCTTTACGATCTTTAGATCCTCCATCCACTTGATTCTCCTCAAGTTAATTTGAAGGTACGCAGGTCGATAGGCAGTTATGTAATAGATCCCTGAAACACCCATCCATCTCTGTTCCATGTACACAGGCGATGGATTGTAAATGCGGTCTAGGATGTTTATCATCTCAACCCTTTGTCGATAATCCGTGGAATGCATCGCGGTCATAAACATGACTCGGAACACTAAGAACTTGTTCCATGCTTCGTAATTCTGCAAGACAGCATTCAAAGTAAGGAAATGTTTGGGACACAACATTTGCTTTACTTCTTCTTATTAAAATTTCCTAAAAACAAATCCTTTGTTGGTTCGCTCTGATACCAACTGTAACGTGTCCACTAGAGTCCACTAGGACATGTCTTGGCAGTCCATCGGAAGGCTGTCTAGAGAACTCCGCCCGGCACTCCCATGGAATGTTACGGGTTTTGTAATCTAGGTCTTTCCGCGTCTGCCACGTAGCGGAAGTGTCCTGGCCGTTTCCCACTTAGGATCGACCGGAATTAAAGTTTGGTGATTAGCTAGCAGCAACTAGCGTCAGGCCCCAGCGAACTACTTTACGCAGAAACGCCAGGTTCGAAGCCGATTCACGTTGCACTTGGTTCAAGGAGAATGGGAAACGAGAGGGATGCCATGCTCAACCTCTCTGCCATAAGGCTTAGTCCCATTCCGTTCCCCTAAAACAACGTGAATCGGGTAACAGGTAAATCTAAGTCATCCTTCTCGTTATTTGTTTCGGTGGCGATGATCATCCTTCTGTTCGTTCCAAGATTTTGAGAAAAGTTCCCGGCTAACCGGGACCACCCATCCATAGGACGGACCCATGGTCCATCCTCCGCACTTTCCTCAGTTTGTTTTAGTTATGTAATTACCTACCACATTAGTTTGACATATAACAAACAGCTTCTTTGATTAACCATGTTGTGCACTGGTTCCTTCACGTAATCTTATCACAGGACATAAAGAAAACAATGCCAAACAACTTCTTTATTATCATTTTATCCTTTTATCTTTGAAATACAAGGAGTTCCCGCCCGTAGGCGTATTCATAATCCGCTCGAAGGCTATCCAGTAATCCACCAGGGATCACTATTCCAAGCTTCCGCCCGTAGACTAGTATGCGGGCCTCGAGATCCAATCCCGAGTCACGTTAGCCTCTTGTGCAGGACCCGGAAGGCGAGGGATTTACGGCCAGAGCCCCCCTGGCACCCAAGCGTCCTCCTGCTCCAAGCAGAACTCAACGGAGAGACCTCTCACGGCGGGTTCGGTCCACGTTCCCGGCGCGGTTAACAACCCCCTTGGTTAGGGTCAGGCAGGCAGTCGGGGGTAACTGAAGCTGCCTCTCCCTTCAGGCTTCAACCTGAAGCTTTAGATATATTTTCATCCTTTAGTTCATTGAGCAAACAATGCAAACAGTGCTTTCTAAACTGTTACAAGCACAATCAATTTCCAGTGGTCGTTTAGCTGGCAAACTGTTAAGGAGTGACTCCTTTTCTCCGAATGCAACCCGCATTCGCTCCGGAATCAATTGCAACTTGGCAAGATTCCTATCATTCTTGGGTTAGGGTCATACCCTACCAATACTTTAGGTTTTGTTATGGTAGATTCCAGCGACCATGTCGCTTCAATTTATTGATTGGTCAATTGCTTCCAGGCAAATACCTAACTTTCCTTTTCCTTGGCAATTATTCCCCCAAGAAAAGTGATGTAACAGGATGATTACCCAACCCTTTTGTAAGTTATCTTAGCGCAATAACTTGCCAACATCATTTCAAGAAATGACAAAACTCTCCCGTGGACAAATCTCAAGTCTATGTGATGTTGCAACTTTTTGCTCATGTGTTGTATCTATTCCACGGGATCATCTCACCCATTGAATGGCGTATTCAGGTCACGGAATTAACTTCAAGCGAGTAGCAGGGTTTAGGGTGTCTTCTTACCCAACCCATTCCTAATTATATTGGTCCACGGTCCTAGGAATTTCCAACCCAGTCGGAGTTTCATCATTTGAACGAATGATCCTTAGGATAAAACCTTAGATCATTTTATGCATGAGCATCCAATTGATTCGACATCTCGTGAATGTGTGTAAGATCTTTGGGTTTGCGGGTTTTAACTTGGCAACAAGTGTAAAACTAGGTCGAATTCCTATCGCACTAAACCCTAATTAGTACTTGGGATACTTATCATATCGACTGAACCATGCCCATATGAATCCCTTGAGGTTTAGGTGACTTAGACAACTCAATATACTTGACTTGCGAGAAGGATGAACCTTTCCTAAAGGTAATAAACTAGATCTAATGGAGAACAATAGTTACAACTACACCAATACGGGTAAACATGCGATTCACTGCTTCTACGCATCACATGGTTCACAATAACCCTATCCTTCCTTGGTAAGGTAAAAATGCCTGATAATCTGGACACTAACTTTCCTAGGTCCTACTAGGACTTACATCAAATAGTCATGCCACTTGCAAGTCCATAGATCATTTTCGTGCCCTTCTATTCCTTTTCGAATAACATCTTATGGGTGTTAACTTTTCCTCATGAATCATTACAAGGAAGATTTATCTAAAAATGTGACATGCCATTAATCTTTCCATGCCTAGTAAAAAGGTGTACCTCAATAATTTCAACCTTGTAATGAAGCAACAGTTGTCCTAGGCTCGTCACTTTTGAATGCACAAAAGGAAACTTACTAATAAGGTCCTGCAAATGCATAGACACCTTATGCTCTTTTCATTAACTCCATTGAACGTACCAATGATCAATTTTCATATCTTAAGCTATTTCTAATAAATGTTCAAATAGCCAATTCATTTTCCAATTGCATTTAACTTGACTAGTTGCATTTGACATGCATGAGTGCTTCCTAATCCATGAAGTTATCGTGATTAATTCAATACTTCTGTGTGGAATCCAAATTGATAAAACCTGGACTTGTGGGCTTCGGAAAATATCCACGTAAATAATAGGAGAAGATCCTTCCGCAGGCGCGTCTTGTGACTTTTTAGGGGCCATTATGACATAATTACGGACTTCTAGGTTGCCTTTTCCCTTACGCAATCGGTGAATTTGCTCGCCCTGGTACGCAGCCTCAAGATCTTGCTCTTTTCTCCCTGGTACGCAGGAGATCCCTTTCGAAATGTGGATCCTTGAGAATACCAGCTTGCGGAATTTGGCCTTATGGAAGGCCTTTATACTTAATTTCTTCAAAATTCTGGGGTAAAGGTTCTTGAAAAAAAAAACCTTAAGCAACCCTCTTCAATGGGCTTATGGGGGAAAATCGAGTGGGAAGGGCTAGAGAAACCCCTCTTCTTTTTTTATGAATAACCGGGCCTAGGGCCTTAGTAGCTTCCTTCGCATCAAAGGCCGGAATGGGCTTATTGAGGATCAAAAGGGAGGGCTTTAAAACCCGCCTAGGGAATGGCTTGTGTGAGATCCAAGGGAAGGGGACTTAGAAATCCCGGGGTAAAATGGGCTATAAAGGGACTCCACGGGAAGGGGGCTTAGAGCGCTAAATCCAAGGTATTGTGGAGCGTACAAGATCCTCAAGTGCCTAGGACCTAATGCTTATAGATTGCAACTCCTGGAGAACCTAAAGGTTCACAATGTATTCCATATCAACCTATTGAAGAAGTATGTACCTTATCCTAACCATATACTTGATGACCAACAAATTGTAATGCCTAGTCAAGGATTCCTTGAACTAAGGCCTGACAGAATCTTAGATGTTAGGGAGAGACAATTAAGATCTAGAACCCTGAGAGAATGCCTCATCCAGTGGAAAGATTATCCCGAAGAGGATGCCACTTGGATAGATGAAGGCACTCTCAACCATCAATATCCCCAGTTTATCTCGAGATGAGGACATCTCGATTCCTCTAAGGGGGAGAGAATGTAACAATCTAATTCTATCACACGTGCATAGGGCTTTGGGATAATTCATTTTTATTAGATAAAGGCAAATTCTTTTATTATTCCCTCCTTCCCCCAGCCGACTGTCGAGCTGGGGGAGAGGAGGGAAGCATGGGACACTGAGCTCCTTTGCTCGCGCTTGAAGCAAGGGGGATTCATGCACATTGACATGAAGGAGAGGGAGGATCCCCCTCCCCTCCCCTATTTAAACCCTACGCTATTGCCGCTTGGGAGATCAGGAGCCGCCCTAATACCTTACTGTGCAGTCGACGCTGTGAGAGGGAGAGGCTGAGGCACTGATTGCCACTGAGCCAGGACGACATCACCTAGTCCGCACGCCCCAGCTCTACTGGTCGCCGCCAGTCACTGTTTGGCCACGTGGAAAGCTTTAGAAGCTTCCTGGGGGAGGAGCTTCTAAAGGCTAGATAAGCCCCCTTTCACCCCCCGTGTCGTAAAACCTCCCAAGGCCCCCTTGTTGTGCCTTTCAAAACCACTCACCCCCCCTGTGTTTTATCCCTTAACCCTTTCCCTTGGCTTCAAAACCTTTCATCACCCCATGTGTAAACCCTCATAAGCCCCCTTTTCTCTTAATTTTCCTAAGGGTCCTTAGACCCTTACTTATAACCTTTACGGTTACTATTTTTCCTTGGAGTTTCCCCTTTAGGGTTTTTCCCCATAAAAGGTTACTCCAAATAACATTTCCTTCTCCCCCCATGTTTTGTTAAAATCCCCCTTAGGCCGTGCAAAAATACCCCTTGGAACTCTCCCGCACCTTGTTTCTTTTCCACACCTTTCTATTCCCTGTTCATGCGAGTTTACAAAGGCTATTAAGCCTTCCCCATGGCTTCGATGGGTCTTAGTCGTGAGAAATTTTGAAGCATCCCCTTCCGAAATCCCTACTTCAAGGAGGGAGCCTTCTAAAACTACTTTCGACGGACGGAGCAAGGGTGTGACGGTGGAATTACAAAGAGGAGTTGTAAAGCTGCTTCCATGTCCGAAAAACTACAATTGCGATGCCTCCTAAGAAAGTCCAAGGTGTAGCCGCAAGAGGGTCGTCTCCTGACATCCACGTGGATATCTCACCCCAAGCCCAGGTTTTCCTTCCTAATTTGTATTTGATATTGTTGTAGTTCAATCAGGCAAGGTTAATTGTTAGAAATAGGATATATTTTGTCCTAGTTGTTCACGACGAAGGAACTTAGTCATCAATACTTTTAAATGAAACATGCAAATTAAAGAAATTATAAACGCATTTTCTAGCAAATAGCTTATGCATTGAGATGAATTATATGACTAGATTATTATCCATTAAAATAGTATACTTCGGTTAAGCCTAGAAGTATAAACTGCATCTCGCACTAGTAACCTATATCTCAATGAATCATCATGGAAAGTTCAAAGCATGAAATGATTCTTACGATGCATAAACTCTATGAAATTAACATTGTCAACTGCATAAATTAGCAAGAAAAAGTTTGCTTATTTAGCATGATTTTTGTTGGCAAAGTAAAGGGAAGATTAGTTGAAATTAACCTAGCCTATGCTTGACCTCAAATCGATAAGTTAGGGTTGAAAAATCAATTTAAGCATAGACAACGAATCATGTGGAAGTAATCTCGAAATTGTCTTCTAGAGTTAAACAAATTGGCATAAACCTAATACACCTAAACCGTGGAGTACTCTTTAAGAAAGGTTGAATTCCAAGAAATTCACTAGGAAATTAACACGTGACCTAATCGTTACGTATCGCTAAAACTAAAACTTCTATACCTTAAATACTTGCCCACATTTACTAAATGTAGGAGACAATGAAATGAAATTGGGAAGTGAGCTAGGGTTTGTCCCTAAGAATCTTACAAGATGAAACTTGGGTAAATCCCTCGCCTTCCGGGTCCTGCACAAGAGGCTAACGTGACTCGGGATTGGATCTCGAGGCCCGCATACTAGTCTACGGGCGGAAGCTTGGAATAGTGATCCCTGGTGGATTACTGGATAGCCTTCGGGCGGATTATGAATACGCCTACGGGCGGGAACTCCTTGTATTTCAAAGATAAAAGGATAAAATGATAATAAAGAAGTTGTTTGGCATTGTTTTCTTTATGTCCTGTGATAAGATTACGTGAAGGAACCGGTGCACAACAGGGTTAATCAAAGAAGCTGTTTGTTATATGTCAAACTAATGTGGTAGGTAATTACATAACTAAAACAAACTGAGGAAAGTGCGGAGGATGGACCATGGGTCCGTCCTATGGATGGGTGGTCCCGGTTAGCCGGGAACTTTTCTCAAAATCTTGGAACGAACAGAAGGATGATCATCGCCACCGAAACAAATAACGAGAAGGATGACTTAGATTTACCTGTTACCCGATTCACGCTGTTTTAGGGGAACGGAATGGGACTAAGCCTTATGGCAGAGAGGTTGAGCATGGCATCCCTCTCGTTTCCCATTCTCCTTGAACCAAGTGCAACGTGAATCCGCTTCGAACCTGGCGTTTCTGCGTAAAGTAGTTCGCTCGGGCCTGACGCTAGTTGCTGCTAGCTAATGACCAAACTTTAATTCCGGTCGATCCTAAGTGGGAAACGGCCAGGACACTTCCGCTACGTGGCAGACGCGGAAAGACCTAGATTACAAAACCCGTAACATTCCATGGGAGTGGCGGGCGAAGTTCTCTAGACAGCCTTCCGATGGACTGCCAAGACGTGTCCTAGTGGACTCTCGTGGACACGTTACAGGTTTGCTTATCTACAGACCAACCTAAAAAGGATCAAGGGGTTGGAAGACTTGAAAGTCGTGAAGCTGTTCGTTTTTTGGAAGCTCACGTAAATTCGACTTTACATATTCGAGGTCGGAGGGTTGAGATGAACTCATATGTATATGAGGAAGTAACTCGTGTAATCCCCGCCGATAGGATTAAAGTGCTGGGACGCCATGAGAAGTATGGATTCCAACGGAAAGGATATCCTAAAATTCCAATGACTTATCGATTCCTGAAGATCCATGACCCAAAACCCTACTATTCCACAGTTCCTGTAGATAAATGCAATACAACGTTGTTCTCCCTAAACTAAATGTAACAATTGACTTATCATCACATGGAACGTTGTATTTGAAAGGGCTATGCCCATGTAAATACAAATAAAGACTTCTTTTTATCAATGTTTGGCTGTGCATAAGAGTTGATAAAAAGTTAAGTAGCTACATTATTTACAAGATAGCTGAATTAAAGATATGCTAACGTCGATTATCGTATAATAACATTAAGAAAACCTTTATTCAGGCACAACCCCAGGTACAGGCTCCAAATTCGCCTCCTACATCAACTACTATTGTGATCCAAGAGAAGAAGTTTCTCCTCAAGCAGATTAAGCCACCCGAGTTTGATGGGAGAGGCAGATTCGTCCAGGCTGATGTTGAAATTTGGATTGAATCCATGGAGGATTACTTCGAAGCAGTTGGTACTGCACCCGCAAATCAGGCTATGCTCGCCAAGTTAAAGCTCACCGGCGAAGCTAGACTTTGGTGGAAGCAATGGTGCAGGGATCAAGGGATTGGGGAAGGATCCGTTACCTGGGAGAAGCTGAAGAAAGCCGTGTAGGGAAGATACTTACCACCTACATATCGCACGCAGAAAATGAACGAGTTCTATGAGCTAAAACAGCTAGGACTCACTCTTGACGCATACTACTCTAAATTCGTTTCACTTTTAAAATATGCGCCATAGATGGACATGACACAGCAGGTGTCCAAATTTTGTGCGGTCTTAAATCCACCAATAAATACCCGTCTCGAATCTATGCGTCCATCAAATCTTCAGGATGCACTCATTCGAGCGGTGCTTATAATTCAGGAGGTGCAAGCTAGACCAAGGGGTAACAAAACTTAGTCTTATAATGACCCAAACAAAGGAGCATTCAGACCTCAAATGAAGAGAGTTCAAGGTCATAATTAGGGACAAAGAAAGAAAGCTAGGACGAATAACATCAGCAACTTTGTTCCTACTCAAAGTAATGGCCAAAATCTCCGTTGTTTCCACTGCAACGAACCCGGTCACTTCAAGAGGCAATGTCCCAAGCTGAGCAGAGGACATCGCCAAGCGCCTTTCCAAGGAACAGGCCGTGGTCAAGGAGCCGCTACCCGAGGAAGAGGAAGAACCGCCTGCATTGCCAATAGGCAAATGTGCGAAGAAGGGGAAAAAAAGATCTGACCATGGAAGCAAAATTCGAAAGAGCAATAGTCCATGCCGCTTTACACAAGAAAGGGCCAAATCACCAGTTCTCGGTGATTCAGACACCGTCAAACTATCAAGGTAAAAGTTTCAAAACCTTGATTGATTGTGGCAGTACACATTTCTTTATCTCACCAGCATGTGCAAAAAGACTAGGAATAGCCACAGTAGAAGCACCTACCCTGCTTGTGGAATTGGCAAATGGTCGTGAAGTAACTTGTACCAGGCAAACTGCTAAGGTAGAATTCTTTCTGGGAGAAAAGAAGACTCCAGTTAAATTTAGAGTTATGAATTTAGGTATCCATGAGTGTCTACTCGGAATGGATTGGGCTTAAGCCCAACGATGCCCACATTCACTGTGGAAAGGGTCAAGTTTCCTTTCGAAACTCTGAAAGGGAATTTGTCACAACTCAAGGTGAGGCAGGAGTGCCAAGAATCCAATTGGCCAAAGTATCTCGGATCATAAAAGGAGTCAGAAAAGGATTACCCGTTTACTCGATCAAACTCAACAAGTTAGATCAAAAGCAAGAGTCTCATGAAGGACCTTCTTGGCTAAAGGAATACGCTGACGTATTCCTTGAAGAATCGACTGAACTTTCGCCTCAAAGAGAAGTAGATCATGAGATTAGGTTAGTGCCTGGAGCTGCACCAATTGCAAAGAGACCTTATAGAATGTCCATACCAGAAGCAATTGAGCTGAAGGAACAAGTCAAGCAACTCTTAGATTAGGGCTACATCCGGCCTAGCAATTCACCATGGGGAGCTCTAGTACTATTTCAGAAAAAGAAAGATGGGACACTTCGACTATGTATTGATTACCGAGGGTTGAACCAATCAACAGTCAAGAACAAGTATCCCATTCCTAGAATAGATGAGCTTCTTGATCGTCTTCAGGGTGCAAAGATCTTTTCCAAGATTAATCTCACGTCAGGTTACTATCAGATAAGGATCAAGGAAGAAGATATCCCAAAGATGGCCTTCAATACAAGATATGGGCACTTTGAGTTCCTGGTTATGTCATTCGGGCTTACGAGTGCACCTACCACCTTCAATAGGTTAATGCAGGACATCTTTAGGCCATATCTTGATGATTTCGTGCTTGTCTTCTTCGATGACACTTTAGTCTATTCTAAACAGGAAGAAGATCATGAACCTCAACTGCGGATTGTCGTTGAGACTATGAGATCACATAAGCTGTATGCAAAAATGAAAAAATGTGCATTCTTCAAGCGTCAGATTGAATATCTGGGATTCATAGTATCATCAGAAGGAATATCAGTAGACCCAGCCAAGGTCAGAGATGTGCTTGAATGGCCAATACCAGTATCCATCAAAGAGATACGTAGCTTTCTTGGATTGACAGGATGGTATAGGGTCTTCATCAAAAACTATGCTTTGATTGCAGCACCTCTGACATACTTACTAAAGAAGCACACTTCCATTACATCGTCAACTCCCGAACAAAATAGCTTCAACATATTGAAGCAAAGTTTGGTATCAGCACCTATTTTAAAACTTCCAGACCTCAATAAGGAGTTCGAGGTAGTAACTAATGCTAGCATTCTTGCCTTGGGTTGTGTACTTATGCAGGAAGGTCATCCAGTAGCATACTCTTCAAGGAAACTGAAGAACCATGAAAAGAATTATGCTATGTATGATCTAGAATTACTAGTTGTCATCCATGCTCTAAAACTTTGGAGACACTACCTGTTGGGTAACAAGTTTACTCTAGTAACCAACCATAAGAGCCTCAAATGGATCTTTACCCAGAATGAGCTCAACATGAGGCAACGCCGATGGATTGAAGTGTTGAAGGAATATGATTTTGAAATAAAATGCTGACCAAGGAAAGAGAATGTAGTTGCCGATGCACCTAGTCACAAGGCATTCCTAAATTTCCTAATCTTGCAGAATCCATCAACGGCCAGATCTCTAGCTACAAAAGTATCCATGCCAAACAACCCTATACTTGAGTTAGCTAGAGAGGAAGCATGCCATGATTTGGCCTACCAAACAATGCTAAAGGAAATCTCTACCAAGGAGCAGAATAAAAAGTTGCAAGCTAAATATCAGGATTTTTCCATTGATAATGGACTTGTCTACTACAGAACAAGGCTATGTATACTAGCAAGCCAGTCACTTAAGCAGAAGATAATGTGGGAAGCTCATGATTCTCCTTTTGCAAGACATCCTGGCTATGCTAAGACTCTTAATGCAGTTAGGAAGAGCTACCATTGGGAGAGGCTCAAAAGTGACATTCTCAAATATGTCACTGAGTATTTGTCTTGCCAACGTATCAAAGCCGAACATATCATGATGCCAGGGAAACTGCAACCGCTTGACATTCCCCAAATGAAATGGGAATGCATCAGTATGGATTTTGTTGTAGGCTTACCCCAAGTCCAGGGAGGATACAACTCCATCATGGTTGTGGCTGACATGCTTACCAAGGTTGCACACCTTATTCTAGTAAAGACAAACTATAAAGCCTCCGACATTGCAAGGTTGTTTATCAAAGAGATATTCAAGCTACATGGGTTACCCAGAAGAATGATTAGTGATTGAGATTCTCTCTTCACATCACACTTGTGGAGAGCTATCTTTGAAGCTATTGGGACTCAACTCTGTTTTAGCACTGCCTACCATCCCCAAACGGATGGCCAAACAGAGCGAGTAAATCAAGTCATCGAGGATATGCTTAGGGCATACTGCTGTCAAGAGCCGAAAAGGTGGATTCAATATTTGCCATTGGTTGAATTTGCCTACAATGCTTCGGCAAAGCATTCACATGTCCCTTTCCAAGCATTGTATGGTCATGATTGTCGAAGTCCCCTAAACTTCTTTGATCCAACCCTAAGGGTTGAAACATCAAGACAGATGTTGAAAGACATGGATGATCAAATAAAAACAATAAGACAAGACATACAAGCGGCCAAGGATAGACAAAAGGCATACGCGGATCTGAAACATCAAGAAAGAGTCTTCGAAGAAGGAGACATGGTCTTCATTTGCGTACGCCCTAAAAAGAGTTCTCTATCCCTAGGAGATTGCAAGAAGCTAAGTCCAAGGTATTGTGGGCCATACAAAATCCTCAAATGCCTAGGACCCAATGCTTATAGATTGCAACTCCCTAAGAACCTAAAGGTTCACAATGTATTCCATATCAGCCTATTGAAAAAATATGTACCCAACCCTAACCATGTACTTGATAAACAACAAATTGTAATGCCTAGTCAAGGAGTCCTTGAACTAAGGCCGGATAGGATTTTAGATGTTAGGGAGAGACAGCTAAGATCCAAAACCTTGAGAGAATGCCTCGTCCAGTGGAAAGATTATCCCAAAGAGAATGCCACTTGGGTAGATGAAGGCACTCTCAACCATCAATATCCCCAATTTATCTTGAGATGAGGTCATCTCGATTCCTCTAAGGGGGAGAGAATGTAATATTTCTGTTAAAAATATTATAAAGGCCATGTGAAGTCTCGGGGAAGTGACAATGTTACATTGTGGGTTGGGATGGGTTAATCTAATATACTCTCCACTGAGCACAAATGAGACATAGCTTAACAAAACCGCGTATTTCTCATAAGAACCTCCTCTTGGGAGGAGGATAAGGGATAAATATTGGATTTAATGCATTTTTTTAAAAAATTTACCTTCCCCCAGCCGAAGCGTGGCTGAGGGAAGGGGATGGTGCTAAAATGGGAGAAAGAAGAGGTGGAGGGGAGGGACTACATGTGGGCACCACATGGGGGGAAGGGGAGGCCTTATCCCTTCCTATAAATACCCCCCCTTAGAGGGGTGAGAAGGGAGAGGGTCGTGGAGAAAAGCTAGAGGTTCGTGAGCTGGTTGGAGGCAACCACACAGGCAGGGAAAAGAAACGGTCGCCGCGGGCCATGTCGTGAGTGGAGGGGCGAGAGGGCACTGTACGTTGGTTGCCGTCGCTGATACCCAGAGCCGCCGCTGGTATGCAGAGCCGCCGCCAGCTCTGTTGGAAATCACGGCCGCCTGGCCATGCTGACCGTCGTCATCCTAGCTCATCTCCCTGCCATGACAGTAGCTAGAAGCTTTAGAAGCTTCTTGTAACTTCTAAGGGCCTCCTCCCAAGCCCCCCTTCCCGTGGTACATTTAACCCCCTTTCCGGGGTACATTTAAGCCCCTTCCCGTGGTACATTTAACCCGCTTTTTGGGGTACATTTAAGCCCCTTCCCGTGGTACATTTAAGCCCTCTTTCCCGTGGAGTTCCACCCAAGTCCCTTAAAGTTCACCTTACTCTAGAAATTAAAACCTTTTCCCCCCTAGCATCCCTCAAAAGCCACCTTAGCCCAATCCCCTTGACCTCAAAAACCCTTAATCCCCATGCCTAAATCCATCACTCCTATCTTGTGTTTGAAACCCCGTGTTTTACCCCTCATATATATATATATATATTATTTTTTTATTTTTTTAAATACACCCATAAGCCCTTTCTAAACCCCATGTCCCCTTTTTACTTACACGCCTTTTTTCCCCGTACTATAAACCTTTGTGTTATCTTTCAAATTTTTCCTTTGGGTTTGAAAAACCACTAATTCCTTTCACTCCAGTGCCCAAAGATCTCCCAAGGGCTTTCATAGATGTTTGTGAAGCCACACTCACACATAACCTTTTTCACCGTGATTATATCCTATAAACCCTTTTTCTCTTAAGCTTTATAAACCTTTCCCTCTCCCAAGAAGCTAAGATTTTAGAGGTCTTATTATCCCTTCTCGTGGTCAACCTTTTGAACGACTCCTTGCCTCGAAAGAGGGACGGTGGAAATCCGAAAGAAAGAGTAAAAAAAACTGCCTTCACGTTCGAATTGCGATGCCGCCTAAGAAAGTCCAAGGAGTAGCTACGGGAGGGTCATCTCCCGGTATCCATGTGGATATCTCACTCCAAAACCAGGTTTTTCCTGCTTGGTTTTTTATTGGTTTTAATTTAATCATGCAAGATGAATTGTTGGGATAAGATATATTTTGTCCTAGTTATTTACGATGAAGGAGTTTAGTTTAATTAAACATCCAAAAAAAATGATAATATAATAAACATAGTTTCTTTCAAATAACATCATGCTTTGAAATGAATTACGAGCAAGATTATCTGCCTAATGTAGTAGTATATTTCGGCTAAATCTTGAAGGTATAAAAACTGCATCTTGCACCATTAGCCCCTATTCCTTTTTGCAACGAATCATCATAGAAGATGAAATTCATGAAAGGTTTCTTACGTTGCTCGAATTCTAGGAAGTTATCATTGCTAATTGCATATCTTAGCAAGGAAAAGATTGTCATTTGGCATGAGTTTCGTTTGCAATGAAAAAGGAAGATTAATTGAATTTACCTAACCTCAAAGCATTAAAGTTTAGGACTGAAAAATCAATTGTCACAAGGATAACAAATCGTGTCGAGGTGATCTCAATATTACCTTTTAAAAGATAACAGAATTAAGGTAAACTTAGAAATACCTATGCTACGAAGTATTCCTTGGGAATGATTTAAAGGCCAAGAAACGTTTATACCTTAAACACTTGACTATCCTCCCTGATTGTAGGGTCAATAAAATCGTAAATGTAAAAGAACTAGGGTTTGTCCCTGAGGTTCTTAAAAAGAGACCCTAGCTGAAAGAAACTAAAACGGATTATTTCATCGCAGGACTTGCGCAACAAGTACGAAGTCATATAGTCTTGTGATTGATTCACAAGAAGAAAGGGTAAATACCCTCAACAAGGATGGCGGATCCTTACGCAAGTTATCTTGCAAAAGGATGTATTCTTTGATATCCTTCTAAATAAGAAAAGTTAAAAACCGGAAACTAAAGTATGCAATGAACTTTAGGGTTGACCAAGTTGGGTTAATAAGGTACGTCCTAACACGGAATATAAGGGATCTTGCCAAGTTGCAAGACACCTTGGAACGAGTGCTGATGCATTCGAAAGGAAAGAATCATTCCTTAGTAGTTTGCCAATAACAAGATCGGTTAATGGAAGTGTTTGTGCTTGCTAGAGATTTTAGAAGCACTGTTTGATTTATGAATTACAAATTAACTAAATATCTATACTTCAGGTTAAAGGCCTGAAGGGAGAGGCAGTTTCAGTTACCCCCGATTGTCTGCCTGACCCTAACCAAGGGGGTTGTTGACCGCGCCGGGGACGTGAACCGAACCCGCCGCGAGAGGTCTTTCCGTTGAGCTCTACTTGGAGTAGGAGGACGCTTGGGTGCCAGGGGGGGCTCTGGCCGTAAATCCCTCGCCTTCTAGGTCCTGCACAAGAGGCTAACATGACTCGGGATTGGATCTCGAGGCCCGCATACTAGTCTACAGGTAGAAGCTTGGATTAGTGATCCCTGTGGATTACTGGATAGCCTTCGAGCGGATTATGGACAAGCCTACGGGCGGAACTCCTTGTATTTCAAAGATAAAAATGATGATATGTTAATAAAGAACTTGTTTGATATTGTTTTTCTATGTCACATGATAAGATTACGTGAAGGAACTAGTGCTTAATGGATTAATTAAAGAAGCTGATTGTTACATGTCAAATTAATGTGTTAGATAATTACATAACTAAAACATACTGAGGAAAGTGCGGAGGATGGGCCATGAGTCTGTCCTACGGTTGGGTGGTCTTGGTTAGCCGGGAACTTTTCTCTGTTAGCTATATATAGTCTGACTATATATAGCACTTAGCTATATATAGTCTATCTATATATAGTGCCCTAGGTCCCCTCTGTGGCATCAGACATGGCGCAGTAGTCTACAGGCACGAGCCTCTGCCATCCCCTTCGAGGTCGAGCCCTTCCTCCAGCCTGCCGTCCCCTTCGAGGTTGAGCCTTCCTCCAGCAGCGGTCCTACAAGCGCGAGACTCTGTCGTCCCCTTCTGAGCTCGACCTCGAGAAGCATGTGGCCAAAATCGACATGGATCCTAAGAAGATGATGCAGAAAAGGGACCCGGGTGGCTATCAAGCTATCGTCCGAGATGTCATGCCTGTCGGTTACTTCGTCACGCTGCCAGCATTGTCTTCTGTCTGTTGGCACAGCAAGGGTGAGAGGTCGATGGTAGGGACCTCGTGCAGGATGATTGAGGCATCACTACAGGGGCGATAGGGAGGGGGCAGTATGAAGGGAGCAAGGACATGATCGGATTGGTGAAGATGATGATCTGCATGGCCATGGCCATCTTTTTCTTCCTCTGCCCCTGCCCCTGCCTCTCTGCCTCAGAACGGCTTTCTGCAACTCAGAAGTCACCTCCTTCATTTTGGGCTTTCTGCCGTTTAGGCTATATGTAGGTCAGGCGGAAGGAGTGGCCTGATGCAGTAAGGAATCTTCAACACACTGTTAGAGGCTATCCAAACTATGGCAATCTGTGGGAGGCATTAGGTTTAGCATATCAGCAACTTGGAATGCTTACAGCCACTCTGAAATAGTGTAATTGCAATTCAGCGGGATTGAAGTCATGTAATTGCAATTCAGGGTAGCAGTTCAGTATTTGCTCTACAACAGAGTGGAAATATGCTTTTGACACTTAGATCATACAGAAAGGCAGTGCACATGTTTGAAACTGCATTGGAGAAGAAGCCAGAACATTTGGCTGGGAAGTATGGAATGGCCTCTGCACTGCTTGGGCTTGCACAGGAGTGCAGAGACTGATGGCTACATTTGATTGGAGTGCCTCACTTTTAAAGGAGGCATCTCATTTCGCAACTTCTGGAACAGTCCTTAGCAGATCAGGACTGGAAATACATACATTTCTGAAAACATGCAAGATTTTAATGGATAATCCAGCTTACCAACAGCAATGGCACAGGAAAACACATGGCGTTTCAAAGTGCCTTGGGAGATGATTGCACGGCTTGTTTTATGCTGTGCTTTGCCAATGTTTCTTTTAACAACTGTGGTCATAGCAAAAACTGATCAAAATGATGGTACGCTGCTTGATTTACTGTGGTTGTTAGGCATGCTTGGTTTTTACTGTATAGAACGGCTTAAAGCTTCTCTCTTCTTGAAGCCTATAGCATTCAAGCCATTTTGTGCACCTTGCAGTGGCTTCCTTGAAAGCCTTCTTACAGCATACACAAAGTGCCCTAGGTCCCCTCTATATATTCCTATCATGTGTGCTCAATTGACACACTTATGGGGTTCCACTTTCAGTGTCTCGTGTCTCTCTTCTTCTCTCTCTTCCTCCGTTCCTCGTCCCGCTCTCGCGCATTGTTCAACATTCCTCCATTCCTCGTCCCCCTCTCGCGCACTGTTCAACATGGTATCAGAGCACGCACAGGTCAGTAGCTGAGAGTATCTTGCTGTCGGCCATGGTAACCTACCCCCTCCATCTCTCCCATTATGTTCGTCGCCAGGAGGCTCCTCTGCCTCGACCATCACTAGCATAAGGCAAGAACACCCAGTCGGGCTCCGTTCAACAATCGGTGCGCCCTACCAGCAACAGGGGTGTGCACTTGATGCACAGGGATTGGCCCTCCTTGAACATGCATATGCGTTAGAAGAGCAGCAAGATTGGGAGGATGCCCAACCACAGGTAGTCGCTGCGCCGGACAGGCAATGATCCTTGTGGAGATCAGTGAGTGTCCACTCTATTGTTGATCTAATGCACAGGCACAGCTTCCAGGAAGCTGTAGCTTCGCCCTCTAGGAGATTTGTGGATTGGGAGGAGCAGTTTATCTCTCAAATTCCAATTTTATCAGATGTCCTCCAACCTGTCTCGTTCGTTATTCCATTGATGAGCGTCTATATCAACATTACTTTTGGATGTTGATATTGCCATGCTTCATGATGATCAACATTACTTTTGGATGTTGATATTGCAATGCTTCATGATGATCGTCCTCGTTCGTTATTCCATTGATGAGCATCTATTGTTTCGTTTATATTCTTTCCAGCTGATGAGCGTCTATATTCTAACTGATGAAAAATTGTTTTATTCTGTTCGTGGGGCCCCATGTGTGTTATGTTGTCTATAGAGCGGCGTCGCGAACCGTCTCTATAGACCTTGTGTTGTTCTAATGTCACTATAACATTTTTCTTTAAGTTTTGATGTGACAGATATACTGCTTACATCCCAAGTTCAGTTGAAGGAATTTCTTGGAGATTTTACCTTTGCAGTGATGTCGCTTATCCTTATTTTACATGTATATTTAGGAGTGATAAAGCTCTTTTGATGCCTCTGAATAGGCTGTTGTAGTTGTATATTTAGGAGTGATAAAGCTCTTTTGATGCCTCTGAATAGGCTGTTGTAATTCAGGAGTGATGTAGCTTCTGAGTGATGTAGCTCCTTCTCCGTTGATGTAGCTCCTTTGATGCCTATGAATAGGCTCTTGTAAGTTCAACTTTGTAATTTTATATTTTGAATATTAATATAACGGTAGGCTTATATAGAGCTATGGGTTTTTCCCTTGAGCCCCCAAGGGTTTTTTCATCCATAGTAAGGGACCTTTATTTGAGTGGGGGATGTTAGCTATATATAGTTTGACTATATATAGCGCTTAGCTATATATAGTCTATCTATATATAGTGCCCTAGGTCCCCTTTATACATTCCTATCATGTGTGCTCAATTGACACACTTATGGGGTTCCACTTTCAGTGTCTCGTGTCTCTCTTCTTCTCTCTCTTCCTCCATTCCTCGTCCCCCTCTTGCGCACTGTTCAACATTCCTCCGTTCCTCGTCCCCCTCTCGCGCACTGTTCAATATTCTCAAAATCTCAAAGAACAGCGGGATGATCGTGAAAGGAAACGAATAACAAAAGCGATGACCTAGAGTTATGACTTAATCGATTTACGCTGTTTAAGGGGAACGGAATGGGACTATGCCTTATGGCAGAGAGGTTGAGCTTCGGACTTGGTGTTTTTGCGTAAAGTAGTCTGCTTGGGTCCGACGCTAGTTGCTGTTAGGTAATGACCAATCAGGATAACCCTAATTCCGATCGATTCTAAGTGGGAAAGGCCAGGATACTTCCGCTACGTGGCAGACGCGGGAAGACCTAGATCGCAAAGCCTGTAACATTCCATGGGAATGCTGGGTGGAGCTTTCTAGACATCCTTTCAGATGGGCTACTAAGATGTGTCCTGGATGATTCTAGTGGACACGTTACAAGTTTGATGTATGCCATGATAGCCACTCGTCCAAATATTTCCTTTGTAGTTGGTGTTGTGGCACGCTATATGGCTATACCTGGCAAGAAACATTGGGATGCCGTGAAGTATATCATGTGATACATGAAGGGCACAACAGATATGTTTGATAGATTCAAGGACTTTCTTTCATGTGACCCCTCATAGAGAGTGGTCTTACTCTTATAGCACTATGACTAGATTTGTCTGTTTGGGTAATGACCTGGCATTGGATAGTTGGTATTGATGATGTTTAGCTATGTTTTTTTGTAGGAAGCACATTCACTCTTCATGATGTATGTCATGTACTGGCTCTCACGAAGAGCCTTATCTCTATTGGCATCTTTGATGATATAGGCTATGTTGTCTCTTTTGGTGATTCCTCATGGAAGATTACTCATGGAAATTGTCATTACACATGGAGCTAAGTCTAGTACCCTTTATCCTTTGCTTATATCTGGGCATGGGACACGCTGATTAAGATACGCCTTGCGATCTTGAACAATAGGACCTTCTTTGTTTTCCATTTTGTCTATGTTACAACAAACAATTTGTTTTTGTTATCATTCTTTTCTTTTCTTAGATTGTTATCCTCTCCTTCCATCTCTCTCTTTTTCTATGACCTAGCATATAATATCATAGAATACTAGTATTTAGTACCTAGCACATAATATTTCATTTTCTCTCTTCCTCTCCCTCTCTCATTTCCTCTCCCACCCTCGCCCTCACCCTCTCTTTCTCTCTTTCCCTATTAGGTTTAATGATATTTCTATTTTTCTCTCTCCTATCTCTCTCTCATTTCCTTTTCTCTCTCTACTCTCCCTCTCATTCCTCTCCCTCTCTCTCTCTCTTTCTCTCTCCTCTCTCTCTCATTCCTCTCCCTCCCTTGCCCTCTCTCATTCCATTTTCTCTCTCCTCTCTCTCTCTCTCATTCCTTTTTCTCTCTCCTCTCCCTCTCTCATTTTCTTTTCTCTCTCCTCTCCCTCTCATTCCTCTCTTTTTCTCTCTCCTCTCTCTCTCATTCCTCTCCCTCCCTTGCCCTCTCTCATTCCTTTTTCTCTCTCCTCTCTCTCTCATTTCCTTTTTCACTCTCCTCTCCCTCTCTCATTTCCTCTCCCTCCCTCGCCCTCACCCTCTCTTTCTCTCTTTCCCTATTAGGTTTAATGGTTTTTCTCTCTTTTTCTCTCTCCTCTCTCTCTCTCATTTTTTTTCTCTCCTCTCCCTCTCTCATTTCGTTTTCTCTCTTCCTCTCCCTCTCTCATTTCCTCTCCCTCTCTCGCCCTCACCCTCTCTTTCTATCTCTCTTTCCCTATTAGGTTTAATGATTTTTCTCCCTTTTTCTCTCTCATTTTTTCTTCTCTCTCCTCTCCCTCTCTCATTTACCTTTCTCTCTTTCTTTCCCTCTCTCATTTCTTGTCCCTTCTTCACCCTGACTCTCTCTTTTTCTCTTTCTCTATTATTTTTTATAATTTTTTCTCTTTTTCTCTCTCCTCTCCCTCTCTCATTTTTTTCTCTCTACCTCTCCCTCTCTCATTTCCTCTCCTTCCCTCGCACTCATCCTCACCCATACCCTCTCTTGCTCTATTTGCCTATTGACACGCTTATGTGCTTTTGGATCCAGCTTCTTCCTCTTCATATCATGGATATGCACATAAGCAAGGCAACTAAATACTTTGATGTGACTGATATCAGGCTTGTAATCATAGAGCTTCTTAAATGGTGTCATATCATGAATATTTGCAGTGGGAGTCCTGTTCAAGATATACATGGTTGTCATAATAGCCTTAGCCCAATAATAGAGCGATATCTTCTTCTCATTCATCCTTGCATGAGAAGCTTCCATTAACACCCTATTCTTCCGTTCAACTACCGCATTCTGCTGTGGAGTGTAGTTACATGTAAGCTGCCTACGTATGCCATTTTCAGCCAAAAACTTGTCAAACTCCTTTGACACATACTCTCCACCACTATTAGAGGCCGCGAGGCTGTGGGGTTGTTGAGCGCATGATAGAGGTCCGGCTAGTGCATGAGCCAATGCCGGCCTGGTTTAGATCCCATCAAAGCAACTAGATTTTTGCATGCCATCCTAATCTAGAAGTTTTTTTCTAACTTTATTGGATTTTTTACAATAAATAATATAAAAAATAGGCTAAAGTTATCCAAAAATCTAGTATTTTTGGATAATCCATGCAACTCACACTAGTACTAATGGCTCAAATCGCATTGACTCTCTAGATCAATAAAGAAGTCGGATGATGATGCATTCCATACTTTTCCACACTGTGTCCTCATAACATCACGACATCCACCCCCTCTGAACCTGCACATCCTCTGGTATGTGCCAAAATTCTAGTTTTCACCAAATTCTGAGTCCTCCTCATCCTCTACAACCATATCCTCTACTTCTTCATCTTCCATATCTTCCTGGCTAGCCCTTGTATCATGACCACTATTTTCTTCCAATTCTGGCAACTTATAGGTAGTAGATTCCCACCTTTTGAATAATTTTATTCTTTTCCATGCTATCGGAAGTTTGATGGCTGTTCCATCCATCTCATTTAATGCATAAGTAGCATTATCAAATACTTATCTTACCACATAGGGTCCAAACCATCTTTTGGAAACTTTACGCATGGCACTATGCTAGTTATCTAAACTGCAATCATAAACCAATACCCAATCCCCATGTTGTATGGTTCTTGGTCTCAGTTTGTCTTTTGTCAAACCGTCTCTTGTTCTGTATCCTTGCTGCCCTTAACTTTGCGGTTCCTGCCTCTATGTCTTCTGACTTTCTTTCCAACTGTCTAATGCATAAAGTCAACAACTCCTCCTCCCAAGGTAACACACTCCATGTGACTGTCATCTCTTCTATCGGTATGATAGGTTTTTGACCATACATCAACTCTGCAGGCATATATCCTATAACAACACTATGAGTTGTTCTATCAGCCCACAAAGCATAAGGGAGCAATCGTGTGGCCACTCTTTTACCTTCTCTCCACATGCTTTTGCTAATGCCTTCACAATAGGTGGATGACCTCTTTCACTTTTGCCATTTCCTTTAGGGTTATAGGATGATGTTAAAGCAAGCTTTATCCCCAACCGTGTAAAAAATCATGAGCCTCATCTGCATTTAGCTCACCCCTATCTGCTGTAAATTTTTCCACACAGCCATATCGAAAAAAGATCTCTTCTAAGAGAAAAGTACACACAGCATTTGTTGTCTTCATATGTAAAGATTTCCCTTCCACTTGATTAGTCAAGTCTTCACGAGCAAGCATAAGATACCTCATTTGCCAAAGACCTGTAGGCACTGTGACCAAATCCACCACCCACTTAAAATGAAGAGACAATGGATATGTGAGTTGCAATCCATCCTGATGTCTCACAGATGAATACATTTGACATGTCGTACATGTTTCCACAAAGTGAGCAACATCCTTATACATGCCTTGCCCACCAATATCTTTCTTTGATCTTTGTAAAAGTACCCTAAATACATCTATGACTAGCCCACAAGCTTTCATGAAATTCTTGCATTACTTTTACTTGTGAAGCTTTGTCACCCAAAACTCGCAATGGCATACCCTGTTTCTTTTTAACATGTTTTCATAAGTATTCATCTTTTAAAAAAACCCCATATTCTTTCCTCTTGATTTTCTTAAACTCCTCATCTGACCATTCATCTCTCTTTGTTAATGTATTGAGGTATTGACCAATTCTCAGCCACTCTCCTGTATATTTGTCTTCCAGAAATACTTCTACACAAGATACAAAACATCTAAAGTGTCTTCTCTTTGTTGTCCAAGCTTCTGTTAATGCTGTAGCAACACCTTGCATTGCTAAATTCACTCTTGCAACATCATTCTCAACCATAAGAAAGTCATCTTTTTCCTCCTCATCCATCATCCCAACTTCATTCTCATAACGTGCTCAAGATAACATGTCTGTTATCTCTTCCTGCAATATGCTGAAATTCAGGGTTCAAAGATTTGATGTATGCAATCCACGGGAGCATAGCAATGTTCGGAGTAGCACAGCTATTAATCATACCCAATACCGGCAAACAATCGGTCTCAATGACTACATGAGAACCCATAAAATACTCCTTATCACATTTAAGGGCCATCACAATTCCCCATAATTCTCTTTTAACCTGTGGATATCTTCTCTATCATTCAGTCAATACTTTAGCACCAAAGCGAATTGCATATCTTTGTCCTTCCTCATCATCTTGCCCAATTGCCCATCCAATCTCGATTGGGCTTGTATCAACAGTAATAATCATAGGCTTTCCATGTGAATTGTAACGTGTCCACTAGAGTCCACTAGGACACGTCTTGGCAGTCCATCGGAAGGCTGTCTAGAGAACTCCGCCCGGCACTCCCATGGAATGTTATGGGTTTTGTAATCTAGGTCTTTCCGCATCTGCCACGTAGCGGAAGTGTCCTGGCCGTTTCCCACTTAGGATCGACCGGAATTAAAGTTTGGTCATTAGCTAGCAGCAACTAGCGTCAGGCCCGAGCGAACTACTTTACGCAGAAACGCCAGGTTCGAAGCGGATTCACGTTGCACTTGGTTCAAGGAGAATGGGAAATGAGAGGGATGCCATGCTCAACCTCTCTGCCATAAGGCTTAGTCCCATTCCGTTCCCCTAAAACAGCGTGAATCGGGTAACAGGTAAATCTAAGTCATCCTTCTCGTTATTTGTTTCGGTGGCGATGATCATCCTTCTGTTCGTTCCAAGATTTTGAGAAAAGTTCCCGGCTAACCGGGACCACCCATCCATAGGACGGACCCATGGTCCATCCTCCGCACTTTCCTCAGTTTGTTTTAGTTATGTAATTACCTACCACATTAGTTTGACATATAACAAACAGCTTCTTTGATTAACCCTGTTGTGCACCGGTTCCTTCACGTAATCTTATCACAGGACATAAAGAAAACAATGCCAAACAACTTCTTTATTATCATTTTATCCTTTTATCTTTGAAATACAAGGAGTTCCCGCCCGTAGGCGTATTCATAATCCGCCCGAAGGCTATCCAGTAATCCACCAGGGATCACTATTCCAAGCTTCCGCCCGTAGACTAGTATGCGGGCCTCGAGATCCAATCCCGAGTCACGTTAGCCTCTTGTGCAGGACCCGGAAGGCGAGGGATTTACGGCCAGAGCCCCCCCTGGCACCCAAGCGTCCTCCTGCTCCAAGCAGAACTCAACGGAGAGACCTCTCACGGCGGGTTCGGTCCACGTTCCCGGCGCGGTTAACAACCCCCTTGGTTAGGGTCAGGCAGGCAGTCGGGGGTAACTGAAGCTGCCTCTCCCTTCAGGCTTCAACCTGAAGCTTTAGATATATTTTCATCCTTTAGTTCATTGAGCAAACAATGCAAACAGTGCTTTCTAAACTGTTACAAGCACAATCAATTTCCAGTGGTCGTTTAGCTGGCAAACTGTGAAGGAGTGACTCCTTTTCTCCGAATGCAACCCGCATTCGCTCCGGAATCAATTGCAACTTGGCAAGATTCCTATCATTCTTGGGTTAGTGTCATACCCTACCAATACTTTAGGTTTTGTTATGGTAGATTCCAGCGACCATGTCGCTTCAATTTATTGATTGGTCAATTGCTTCCAGGCAAATACCTAACTTTCCTTTTCCTTGGCAATTATTCCCCCAAGAAAAGTGATGTAACAGGATGATTACCCAACCCTTTTGTAAGTTATCTTAGCGCAATAACTTGCCAACATCATTTCAAGAAATGACAAAACTCTCCCGTGGACAAATCTCAAGTCTATGTGATGTTGCAACTTTTTGCTCATGTGTTGTATCTATTCCACGGGATCATCTCACCCATTGAATGGCGTATTCAGGTCACGGAATTAACTTCAGGCGAGTAGCAAGGTTTAGGGTGTCTTCTTACCCAACCCATTCCTAATTATATTGGTCCACGGTCCTAGGAATTTCCAACCCAGTCGGAGTTTCATCATTTGAACGAATGATCCTTAGGATAAAACCTTAGATCATTTTATGCATGAGCATCCAATTGATTCGACATCTCGTGAATGTGTGTAAGATCTTTGGGTTTGCGGGTTTTAACTTGGCAACAAGTGTAAAACTAGGTCGAATTCCTATCGCACTAAACCCTAGTTAGTACTTGGGATACTTATCATATCGACTGAACCATGCCCATATGAATCCCTTGAGGTTTAGGTGACTTAGACAACTCAATATACTTGACTTGCGACAAGGATGAACCTTTCCTAAAGGTAATAAACTAGATCTAATGGAGAACAATAGTTACAACTACACCAATACGGGTAAACATGCGATTCACTGCTTCTACGCATCACATGGTTCACAATAACCCTATCTTTCCTTGGTAAGGTAAAAATGCCTGATAATCTGGACACTAACTTTCCTAGGTCCTACTAGGACTTACATCAAATAGTCATGCCACTTGCAAGTCCATAGATCATTTTCGTGCCCTTCTATTCCTTTTCGAATAACATCTTATGGGTGTTAACTTTTCCTCATGAATCATTACAAGGAAGATTTATCTAAAAATGTGACATGCCATTAATCTTTCCATGCCTAGTAAAAAGGTGTACCTCAATAATTTCAACCTTGTAATGAGGCAACAGTTGTCCTAGGCTCGTCACTTTTGAATGCACAAAAGGAAACTTACTAATAAGGTCCTGCAAATGCATAGACACCTTATGCTCTTTTCATTAACTCCATTGAACGTACCAATGATCAATTTTCATATCTTAAGCTATTTCTAATAAATGTTCAAATAGCCAATTCATTTTCCAATTGCATTTAACTTGACTAGTTGCATTTGACATGCATGAGTGCTTCCTAATCCATGAAGTTATCGTGATTAATTCAATACTTCTGTGTGGAATCCAAATAGATAAAACCTGGACTTGTGGGCTCCGGAAAATATCCACGTAAATACTAGGAGAAGATCCTTCCGCAGGCGCGTCTTGTGACTTTTTAGGGGCCATTATGACATAATTACGGACTTCCAGGTTGCCTTTTCCCTTACGCAATCGGTGAATTTGCTCGCCCTGGTACGCAGCCTCAAGATCTTGCTCTTTTCTCCTTGGTACGCGGGAGATCCCTTTCGAAATGTGGATCCTTGAGAATACCAGCTTGCGGAATTTGGCCTTATGGAAGGCCTTTATACTTAATTTCTTCAAAATTCTGGGGTAAAGGTTCTTGAAAAAAAAAACCTTAAGCAACCCTCTTCAATGGGCTTATGGGGGAAAATTCAGTGGGAAGGGCTAGAGAAACCCCTCTTCTTTTTTTATGAATAACCGGGCCTAGGGCCTTAGTAGCTTCTTTCGCATCAAAGGCCGGAATGGGCTTATTGAGGATCAAAAGGGAGGGCTTTAAAACCCGCCTAGGGAATGGCTTGTGTGAGATCCAAGGGAAGGGGACTTAGAAATCCCGGGGTAAAATGGGCTATAAAGGGACTCCACGGGAAGGGGGCTTAGAGAAGCCCCCTTAGAAGCTTCCTAGAGAAGCTTCTAAGAAGCTTCTAGCAGCACATCCACGTCAGGGGAGGTCCCAACGATCATGGGAGGAAAGGGTGTGGTCGAGGCGAGGACGGCGGCGGCCTGGCGGTTTCATGCGAGGTGGCGGCAGCGTGGCGGCTTCACGACGGCGACGGCCTGGCGGCAGCAGCGTCCTCCTTCAACATGGCGACCTTCCCTCCCCTTCACCCCTTCCGTCACGGCAGCCTTCCGCCACATTCTCCTTCCCTAATGGCGGGCAGCAGCGACCTCTTCCCCCCATCTCACAGCCGTCCCTCCCTCCACACGGCGACCCCTCCTTCACACGGCGACTCTTCCTCACGGCCGTCCCCTTCACGACAGTCTTCTGCCGCCTTATCTTCCTTCCTTCCTTTTTTTTTTCCCCCCCCCCAAGAGGGGGTTCTTATAGTCCAAGGGGGGGAGAGGGGACCTCCCCACGTGGCCCGTTGCATGGCTCTCTCTCTCCACCTCCTCATGCTGCCCTTACTAGCCCATCCCTTTCCCCCAGCCACACATCGACTGGGGAAGATAATAAAAAAAATTTGCAATTACCTTATCCTCTTGACCTCTTCCCAAGAGGCTGTTTTCCCGCGGCTATGCAGGTTTGAATCCCCAGCCCTATTTTCCTAAGGTGGAGTGTCTCCATTTCCCGCGTGTGGTTATAGATTAGCTGCTGGCACTAGTGATAATCTTTGCACGAGATTTACACGACGTGCGGGAAGTCAATATTTACGGTACGCAGTGTGCGGAAATATTACATTCTCTCCCCCTTAGAAGAATCGAGATGTCCTCATCTCGAGATAAACTGGGGATATTGAAGATTGAGAGAGCTTTCATCCATCCAGGTAGCATCCTCCTTGGGATAATCTTTCCACTGGACGAGGCATTCTCTCAAGGTTCTGGATCTCAGTTGTCTCACCCTAGCATCTCAAATCTTGTCCGGCCTTAGTTCAAGGACTCCTTGACTAGGCATTACAATTTGTTGGTCATCAAGTACATGACTAGGATTAGGTACATACTTCATTCTTCAATAGACGGTTATGGAATACATTATGAACCTTTAGGTTTTCAGGGAGTTGCAGTCTATAAGCATTAGGTCTTAAGCACTTGAGGATCTTGTATGGTCCACAATACCTTGGACTTAGCTTCCTGCAATCTCCTAAAGATAGAGAACTCTTCTTTGGGCATACATGAATGAAGACCATGTCTCCTTCCTCAAATATTCTATCTTGACACTTCAAATCCGTGTATGCCTTCTATCTATCCTTCGCAGCTTTGATGTCCCGAGAAAGTGAAATCATGAGCTTCGCACAATATCTTCTATTTAAATAACTGGCTTGTTGGTATACATAACCTTGTTCTGTAGTAAATAAGTCCATTGTCAACAGAAAATTCATGATACTTGGCCTGTAACTTCAGATTCTGATCCTTGGTAGATATTTCTTTTATCATTGCTTGGTAGGCTAAGTCATGGCATGCTTCCTCTCTAGCTAGTTCGAGTATAGGGTTGCTTGGCATAGATACCTTTGTAGCCAGAGATCTGGCCGTTGATGGATTTTGCAAGATTAGGGAGTTTAGGAATGCCTTGCGACTCAGTGCATCGGCAACTACATTCTCTTCCCCTGGTCGATCATATTCCTCTAATACTTCAATCCGTCGACGTTGCCTCATGTTGAGCTCGTTCTGGGTAAAAATCCATTTGAGACTCTTATGATCGGTTACTAGAGTAAACTTGTTACCCAACAGGTAGTGTCTCCAAAGCTTTAAAGCATGGATGACAGCTAATAACTCCAGATCATGCGTGGCATAATTCTTTTCGTGACTCTTCAATTTCCTTGAAGAATATGCTACTGGATGATTTTCCTACATGAGCACATATCCTAAGGCAAGCGTGCTAGTATCAGTTACTACCTCTACTCTTTACTGTGGTCTAGAAGTTTTAGGATCGGTGCTGATACCAAACTTTGCTTCAACCTATCGAAGCTAGTTTGTTCGACAGTTGACCATGCAATGGACGTTTGCTTCCTCAATAATTCTGTCAAAGGTGCTGCAATCAAGGCATAGTTTTAGATGAAGATCCTATACCATCCTGTCAAGCCAAGAAAACTACGTATCTTTTTGACAGATACTGGTATTGGCCATTCAAGCACATCTCTGACTTTGGCTGGATCTACTGATATTCCTTCTGATGATACGATGAATTCTAGATATTCAATCTGACGTTTGAAGAATGCACACTTCTTCATTTTGCATACAGCTTATGAGACCTCATTGTCTCCAAAACAATCCGTAATTGAGGTTCATGATCTTCTTCTTGTTAAGAATAGACTAAAATGTCATCGAAGAAGACAAGCACGAAACCATCAAGATATGGTCTAAAAATACCCTGCATTAATCTATTGAGGGTGGCAGGTGCATTTGTAAGCCCGAATGACATAACCAAGAATTCAAAGTGCCCATATCTTGTATTGAAGGCCGTTTTTGGAATATCCTCATCCTTGATCCTGATTTGATAGTAACCTGACCTGAGATCAATTTTGGAGAAGATCTTTGCACCTTGAAGGCGATCAAGAAGCTCATCTATTCTAGGAATAGGATACTTGTTCTTGACTGTTGATTGATTCAACCCACGGTAATCAATACATAGCCGAAGTGTTCCATCTTTTTTTTTTTTCTGGATCAGTATTGGTGCTTCCCATGGTGAACTGCTAGGACGGATGTAGCCCTAATCTAGTAGTTGCTTGAGTTGTTCCTTCAACTCAATTGCTTCCGATATAGACATTCTATAGGGTCTCTTCGCAATTGGCGCAGCTCCTATTACTAGCTTGATCTCATGATCTACTTCTCTTTGAAGCGGGAGTTCTGTTAACTCTTCAGAAACTACGTCCACGTATTCCTTCAGCCAAGTGACCAATTCACTTTACTTCTTTATCAATATTCATAGTCAAGACAATCGGGAAAAAGTTTTATTCCATTCATATCAGCATAGCCCTTTCGGGGCACAATTATTTCTTGGGCCGATGGAACAAGTTAATACATTAATTCGAGGAGAATAAGATGTTGTTGCATTCAGTTACAGGAACTGAGTAGTAGTACGGGTTGGGGTCATCGATTTTCAGGAATCGATAGTTCATTGGAAGATTAGGGTATCTTTTCCTTTGATATCCATTCTTCTCATGACGTCCCAAAACCTTGATTCGGTCGGCAGAGATTCTTTGAATCACTTCTCCGTACATATACTTATTCTGGTTAACCCTTCGACCTCCAACCTGTAGGGTCGCGTTTGCGTGAGCCTCAACAAAGATGAACAGCTTTACGATCTTTAGATCCTCCATCCACTTGATTCTCCTCAAGTTAATTTGAAGGTACGCAGGTCGATAGGCAGTTATGTAATAGATCCCTGAAACACCCATCCATCTCTGTTCCATGTACACAGGCGATGGATTGTAAATGCGGTCTAGGATGTTTATCATCTCAACCCTTTGTCGATAATCCGTGGAATGCATCGCGGTCATAAACATGACTCGGAACACTAAGAACTTGTTCCATGCTTCGTAATTCTGCAAGACAGCATTCAAAGTAAGGAAATGTTTGGGACACAACATTTGCTTTACTTCTTCTTATTAAAATTTCCTAAAAACAAATCCTTTGTTGGTTCGCTCTGATACCAACTGTAACGTGTCCACTAGAGTCCACTAGGACACGTCTTGGCAGTCCATCGGAAGGCTGTCTAGAGAACTCCGCCCGGCACTCCCATGGAATGTTACGGGTTTTGTAATCTAGGTCTTTCCGCGTCTGCCACGTAGCGGAAGTGTCCTGGCCGTTTCCCACTTAGGATCGACCGGAATTAAAGTTTGGTGATTAGCTAGCAGCAACTAGCGTCAGGCCCCAGCGAACTACTTTACGCAGAAACGCCAGGTTCGAAGCCGATTCACGTTGCACTTGGTTCAAGGAGAATGGGAAACGAGAGGGATGCCATGCTCAACCTCTCTGCCATAAGGCTTAGTCCCATTCCGTTCCCCTAAAACAGCGTGAATCGGGTAACAGGTAAATCTAAGTCATCCTTCTCGTTATTTGTTTCGGTGGCGATGATCATCCTTCTGTTCGTTCCAAGATTTTGAGAAAAGTTCCCGGCTAACCGGGACCACCCATCCATAGGACGGACCCATGGTCCATCCTCCGCACTTTCCTCAGTTTGTTTTAGTTATGTAATTACCTACCACATTAGTTTGACATATAACAAACAGCTTCTTTGATTAACCCTGTTGTGCACCGGTTCCTTCACGTAATCTTATCACAGGACATAAAGAAAACAATGCCAAACAACTTCTTTATTATCATTTTATCCTTTTATCTTTGAAATACAAGGAGTTCCCGCCCGTAGGCGTATTCATAATCCGCCCGAAGGCTATCTAGTAATCCACCAGGGATCACTATTCCAAGCTTCCGCCCGTAGACTAGTATGCGGGCCTCGAGATCCAATCCCGAGTCACATTAGCCTCTTGTGCAGGACCCGGAAGGCGAGGGATTTACGGCCAGAGCCCCCCCTGGCACCCAAGCGTCCTCCTGCTCCAAGCAGAACTCAACGGAGAGACCTCTCACGGCGGGTTCGGTCCACGTTCCCAGCGCGGTTAACAACCCCCTTGGTTAGGGTCAGGCAGGCAGTCGGGGGTAACTGAAGCTGCCTCTCCCTTCAGGCTTCAACCTGAAGCTTTAGATATATTTTCATCCTTTAGTTCATTGAGCAAACAATGCAAACAGTGCTTTCTAAACTGTTACAAGCACAATCAATTTCCATTGGTCGTTTAGCTGGCAAACTATTAAGGAGTGACTCCTTTTCTCCGAATGCAACCCGCATTCGCTCCGGAATCAATTGCAACTTGGCAAGATTCCTATCATTCTTGGGTTAGGGTCATACCCTACCAATACTTTAGGTTTTGTTATGGTAGATTCCAGCGACCATGTCGCTTCAATTTATTGATTGGTCAATTGCTTCCAGGCAAATACCTAACTTTCCTTTTCCTTGGCAATTATTCCCCCAAGAAAAGTGATGTAACAGGATGATTACCCAACCCTTTTGTAAGTTATCTTAGCGCAATAACTTGCCAACATCATTTCAAGAAATGACAAAACTCTCCCGTGGACAAATCTCAAGTCTATGTGATGTTGCAACTTTTTGCTCATGTGTTGTATCTATTCCACGGGATCATCTCACCCATTGAATGGCGTATTCAGGTCACGGAATTAACTTCAGGCGAGTAGCAGGGTTTAGGGTGTCTTCTTACCCAACCCATTCCTAATTATATTGGTCCACGGTCCTAGGAATTTCCAACCCAGTCGGAGTTTCATCATTTGAACGAATGATCCTTAGGATAAAACCTTAGATCATTTTATGCATGAGCATCCAATTGATTCGACATCTCGTGAATGTGTGTAAGATCTTTGGGTTTGCGGGTTTTAACTTGGCAACAAGTGTAAAACTAGGTCGAATTCCTATCGCACTAAACCCTAATTAGTACTTGGGATACTTATCATATCGACTGAACCATGCCCATATGAATCCCTTGAGGTTTAGGTGACTTAGACAACTCAATATACTTGACTTGCGAGAAGGATGAACCTTTCCTAAAGGTAATAAACTAGATCTAATGGAGAACAATAGTTACAACTACACCAATACGGGTAAACATGCGATTCACTGCTTCTACGCATCACATGGTTCACAATAACCCTATCCTTCCTTGGTAAGGTAAAAATGCCTGATAATCTGGACACTAACTT
Organism: Lygodium microphyllum; assembly: GCF_053477565.2. Classification (NCBI taxonomy): domain Eukaryota; kingdom Viridiplantae; phylum Streptophyta; class Polypodiopsida; order Schizaeales; family Lygodiaceae; genus Lygodium; species Lygodium microphyllum. The sequence goes on from NC_141138.1 coordinate 133,018,725, forward strand.
TCCTAGGTCCTACTAGGACTTACATCAAATAGTCATGCCACTTGCAAGTCCATAGATCATTTTTGTGCCCTTCTATTCCTTTTCGAATAACATCTTATGGGTGTTAACTTTTCCTCATGAATCATTACAAGGAAGATTTATCTAAAAATGTGACATGCCATTAATCTTTCCATGCCTAGTAAAAAGGTGTACCTCAATAATTTCAACCTTGTAATGAGGCAACAGTTGTCCTAGGCTCGTCACTTTTGAATGCACAAAAGGAAACTTACTAATAAGGTCCTGCAAATGCATAGACACCTTATGCTCTTTTCATTAACTCCATTGAACGTACCAATGATCAATTTTCATATCTTAAGCTATTTCTAATAAATGTTCAAATAGCCAATTCATTTTCCAATTGCATTTAACTTGACTAGTTGCATTTGACATGCATGAGTGCTTCCTAATCCATGAAGTTATCGTGATTAATTCAATACTTCTGTGTGGAATCCAAATAGATAAAACCTGGACTTGTGGGCTCCGGAAAATATCCACGTAAATACTAGGAGAAGATCCTTCCGCAGGCGCGTCTTGTGACTTTTTAGGGGCCATTATGACATAATTACGGACTTCCAGGTTGCCTTTTCCCTTACGCAATCGGTGAATTTGCTCGCCCTGGTACGCAGCCTCAAGATCTTGCTCTTTTCTCCTTGGTACGCGGGAGATCCCTTTCGAAATGTGGATCCTTGAGAATACCAGCTTGCGGAATTTGGCCTTATGGAAGGCCTTTATACTTAATTTCTTCAAAATTCTGGGGTAAAGGTTCTTGAAAAAAAAAAACCTTAAGCAACCCTCTTCAATGGGCTTATGGGGGAAAATTCAGTGGGAAGGGCTAGAGAAACCCCTCTTCTTTTTTTATGAATAACCGGGCCTAGGGCCTTAGTAGCTTCCTTCGCATCAAAGGCCGGAATGGGCTTATTGAGGATCAAAAGGGAGGGCTTTAAAACCCGCCTAGGGAATGGCTTGTGTGAGATCCAAGGGAAGGGGACTTAGAAATCCCGGGGTAAAATGGGCTATAAAGGGACTCCACGGGAAGGGGGCTTAGAGAAGCCCCCTTAGAAGCTTCCTAGAGAAGCTTCTAAGAAGCTTCTGGCAGCACATCCACGTCAGGGGAGGTCCCAACGATCATGGGAGGAAAGGGTGTGGTCGAGGCGAGGACGGCGGCGGCCTGGCGGTTTCATGCAAGGTGGCGGCAGCGTGGCGGCTTCACGACGGCGATGGCCTCGCGGCAGCAGCGTCCTCCTTTAACACGGCGACCTTCCCTCCCCTTCACCCCTTCCTTCACGGCAGCCTTCCGCCACATTCTCTGTAACGTGTCCACTAGAATCATCCCGGACACGTCTTAGCAGTCCATCGGGAAGGATGTCTAGAAAGCTCCGCCCGGCACTTCCATGGAATGTTACGGGACTTGCGATCTAGGTCTTCCCGCGTCTGCCACGTAGCGGAAGTAACCTGGCCGTTCCCACTTAGGATCGACCTGAGTTTGGGCTTTCTTGTTTGGTCATTAGCTAGCAACAACTAGCGTCAGACCCGAGCGAACTACTTTACGCAGAGACGCCAGGTCCGAAGCGGATTAGCGAACTACTTTACGCAGAAACGCCAGGTCCGAAGCAGATTCACACTGCACTTGGTTCAAGGAGAATGGGAAACGAGAGGGATGCAAGGCTCGACCTCTCTGCCAAAAGGCATAGTCCCATTCCGTTCCCCTAAAACAGCGTGAATCGGGTAATCGGTAATTCCAAGTCATCGTTCTCATTACTTGTTTCGGTGATGTTGATCATCCTTCTGTTCGTCGAAGACTTTGAGAAAAGTTCCCGGCTAACCGGGACCACCCGTCCATAGGACGGACCCATGGTCCATCCTCCGCACTCTCCTCCGTTTGTTTTAGTTATGTAATTACCTACCACATTACTTTGACATATACAAACAGCTTCTTTGATTAACCCTGTTATGCACCGGTTCCTTCACGTAATCTTATCACAGGACATAAAGAAAACAATGCCAAACAACTTCTTTATTATCATTTTATCCCTTTATCTTTGAAATACAAGGAGTTCCCGCCCGTAGCCGTATTCATAATCCGCCCGAAGGCTATCCAGTAATCCACTAGGGATCACTAATCCAAGTTTCCGCCCGTAGACTAGTATGCGGGCCTCGAGATCCAATCCCGAGTCACGTTAGTCTCTTGTGCAGGGCCCGGAAGGCGAGGGATTTACGGCCAGAGCCCCCCCTGGCACCCAAGCGTCGTCCTGCTCCAAGTAGAACTCAATGGAGAGACCTCTCGCGGCGGGTTCGGTCCATGTTCCCGGCGCGGCTAACAACCCCCTTGGTTAGGGTCAGGCAGGCAGTCGGGGGCAACTGAAACTGCCTCTCCCTTCAGGCTTCAACCTGAAGCTTTAGATATCTTTTCATCCTTTAGTTTCTTGAGCAAACAATGCAAACAGTGCTTCCTAAACTATTACAAGCACAATCAATTCCAGTGGTCGTTTTATTTGGCCAACTGTTAAAAAGTGAATCATTCTCTCCGAATGCATCCAGCATTCGACCTGGGATCAAATTGCGACTTGGAAAGATCCCCAAGGGTTTGTTTGTTCACCCTTTTATCCTTGGGTTAGGGCCATACCCTGTTAACCCAACTTAATCAATACCTTAGGTAATAGCAAATCCTGGCGACCATGTCGCCTCAATTTATTGATTGGTCATTTGCTTTCAGCCAAATACCTAACTCTCCTTTTTCTTGGCAATTATTCCTCAAGAAAGGTGAAGTAACAGGATGATTACTTATCCCTTTTGTAAGTTATCTTAGCGCAATAACTTGCCAACATCATGACAAAACTCTCTTGTGGACAAATCTCAAGTCTATGCGATGTTGCAACCTTTATGCACATGTGTTGCATCTATTCCACGGGATCATTTCACCCATTGAATGGTGTTTTCTGGTCACGGAATTACCTCCAGCCGAGTAGCAGGGTTTAGGGCGTCTTCTTACCCAGCTCATTATATTGGGCCATGGTCCTAGGAATTTCCAACTCAGTCGGAGATTCATCATTTGAACGAATGATCCTTAGGATAAAACCTTAGATCATTTTATGCATGAGCATCCAATTGATTCGACATTTTGTGAAGGTGTGTAAGATCTTTGAGTTTGCGGGTTTTGACTTGGCAACAAGTGTAAAACTAGGTCGAATCCTTATCGCGCTAAACACTAGTTAGCACTTGGGATATTTGTCATATCGACTGAACCATGCCCATATGAATCTCTTGTGGTTTAGGTGACTTAGACAACTCAATATACTTGTCTTGCGACAAGGATGAAACCTTTCCTAAAGGTAATAAACTAGATCTAAAGGAGAACAATAGATACAACTTCACCAATACGTGTAAACATGCGATTCACTGCTTCTACGCATCACATGGTTCACAATAACCCTATCTTTCCTTGGCAAAGTAAAAATGCCTGATAATCTGAACACTAACTTTCCTAGGTCCTACTAGGACTTACATCAAATAATCATGCCACTTGCAAGTCCATAGATCATTTTCGTGCCCTTCTATTCCTTTTCGAATAACATCTTATGGGTGTTAACTTTTCCTCATGAATCATTACAAGGAAGATTTATCTAAAAATGGGACATGCCATTAATCTTTCCATGCCTAGTAAAAAGGTGTACCTCAATAATTTCAACCTTGTAATGAGGCAACAGTTGTCCTAGGCTCGTCGCTTTTGAATACACAAAAGGAAAACTTGCTGATAAGGTCTTACAAATGCATAGACACCTTATGCTCTTTTCATTCATTCCTTTGAATGTACCAATGATCAATTTTCATATCTTAAGCTATTTCTAATAAATGTTCAAATAGCCAATTCATTTTCCAATTGCATTTAACTTGACTAGTTGCATTGACATGCATGAGTGCCTCCTAATCTATGAAGTTATCGTGATTAATTCAATACTTCTGTGTGGAATCCAAATAGATAAAACCTGGACTTGTGGACTCGGGGAGATATCCACTTGTATACTCGGAGATGAACCTCCCGCAGTCGCACCTTGTGATCTTTTTGGGGCCATCGTAGGCGTGGATTCGGCTTCTGATTTGCCTTTGTGGTCTACGAATTGACTTGCCTCGGAATGCAGCCTCCAGATCTTGCCCTTCTCCCTCATACGTACAAGATCCCTTTTTGAAGTACGGATCCTTGAAAAAAGGAAATACCGGCTTGTGGGATTTGGCTTATGGAAGGCCTTAGGGACTGGAACTTGGGCTTTTTGCAGAAGAGCTGTGGAAAAAATGAAACTTAATAAATGCTTGCGGGAATTGGGGCTTTCTCGAGCAAGCTTGTGGGAATTGAAGCTTGTTATGGGAAGGAGCTCTTGCGAATGGGCCTTGCAAGAATGGGGCTTTAGAGTTCTTCTTCTCCTTCCCAAAAATCCTAGGCCCAGCCTTGTGGGTGATTGGTGGGGAGGCTCGTAGGCTACCCCTTCTTCTCTTCAAAGTCCGGGCTAAGGGGCTTGTGGGTGTTGCAAAGGGAAAGGGTTTAAAAGGAACCCATGGGGGTAATATGGACTTGTGTGGGAAAATCCATGGAAAAAGGCCTTAAAAATCGGGGCTAATATGATTTGCGGTGGTTCCAATAGGAAGGGGGCTTAGAGAAGCCCCCTTAGAAGCTTCCTAGAGAAGCTTCTAAGAAGCTTCTGTCAGCACGTCCCAGGGAGGGGAGTCGAAATCCAGCGGCGGCGTATTCAGCTGACGGCTGCCTCTCCTCCTCACGCCGCAGCACAACCCCTCTTCCACGGCCACCTTCCTTCACGCCGCCCCTTCATCATCGTCGTCTCCTTCACGACCCCCCCAATGGCGGCAGCAGCAGCAACCTCTCCTCCATCCACAGCCGTCTGGCCCCTTTTCCTCCCACAGCCGTCCCTCCTCCACACGGCCACCTCCCTCACACGTCCGGCACCCCTCACGGCCCCTTCATCATCGTGGCCTTCCACAGCCTTCTGTCCCTTTCCCCCCCCCCCCCCCCCAAGAGGGGGTTCTTATAGTCCAAGGGGGGGAGAGGGGTCCTCCCCACGTGGCCCTTTGCATGGCTCTCTCCCCCCACCTCCTCATGCGGCCCATACCAGCCCATCCCTTTCCCCCAGCCACACATCGGCTGGGGAAGATAATAAAAAAATTTGCAATTACCTATCCTCTTGACCTCTTCCCAAGAGGCTGTTTTCCCGCGGCTATGCCGGTTTGAATCCCCGACCTTATTTTCCTAAGGTGGAGTGTCTCCATTCCTCGCGTGTGGTTATAGATTAGCTGCTGGCACTAGTGATAATCTTTGCACGAGATTTACACGACGTGCGGGAAGTCAATATTTACGGCACGCGGTACGCGGAAATATTACATTCTCTCCCCCTTAGAAGAATCGAGATGTCCTCATCTCGAGATAAACTGGGGATATCAAGATTGAGAGAGCTTTCATCCATCCAGGTAGCATCCTCCTTGGGATAATCTTTCCACTGGACGAGGCATTCTCTCAAGGTTCTGGATCTCAGTTGTCTCACCCTGACATCTAAAATCTTTTCCGGTCTTAGTTCAAGGACTCCTTGACTAGGCATTACAACTTGTTGGTCATCAAGTACATGATTAGGGCTAGGTACATACTTCATTCTTCAATAGACTGTTATGGAATACTTTATGAACCTTTAGGTTTTCAGGGAGTTTGCAGTCTATAAACATTAGGTCTTAAGCACTTGAGGATCTTGTATGGTCCACAATACCTTGGACTTAGCTTCCTGCAATCTCCTAAGGATAGAGAACTCTTCTTTGGGCATACATGAATGAAGACCATGTCTCCTTCCTCAATATTCTATCTTGACACTTCGAATCCGCGTATGCCTTCTGTCTATCCTTCGCAGCTTTGATGTCCCGATAAAGTGAAATCATGAGCTTCGCACAATATCTTCTATTTAAATAACTGGCTTGCTCGTATACATACTCTCATCCTATAGTAGACAAGTCCACTACTGATAGAGAATTCATGATACTTAGCCTCTAGCTTTTGTTCCTGGTCCTTGATAGAGACTTCCCTTAGCATCCTTTGATAGGCTAGATCATGGCATCCTTCCTCTCTAGCTAGCTCAAGTATTAGGTCGTTTGGCATGGACACCTCTGTAGCGAGAGATCTAGCTATTGATAGATTTTGCAAGATTAGGGAGTTTAGGAATGCCTTGCGACTGAGTGCATCGGCAACCACATTCTCCTTCCCTGGTCGATACTTGATTTCAAAATCATATTCCTCCAATACCTCAATCCGTTGACGTTGCCTCATGTTGAGCTCGTTCTGGGTAAAAATCCATTTGAGACTCTTATGATCTGTTACTAGAGTAAACTTGTTACCCAACAGGTAGTGTCTCCAAAGCTTTAGAGCATGGATGACAGCTAATAACTCCAGATCATGCGTGGCATAATTCTTTTCGTGACTCTTCAATTTCCTTGAAGAATATGCTGATGATTTTCCTACATGAGCACATATCTTAAGGCAAGCATGCTAGTATCAGTTACTACCTCTACTCCTTACTGTGGTCTAGAAGTTTTAGGATCGGTGCTGATACCAAACTTTGCTTCAACCTATCGAAGCTAGTTTGTTCGGCAGTTGACCATGCAATGGACGTTTGCTTCCTCAATAATTCTGTCAAAGGTGCTGCAATCAAGGCATAGTTTTAGATGAAGACCCCATACCATCCTGTCAATCCAAGAAAGCTGAGTATTTCTTTGACAGTTGTTGGTATTTGGCCATCCTAGAACATTTCTAACTTAGGCTGGCTCCACTGAGATTCCTTTTTCCGATATGATGAATTCTAGATGATCATTCTGATGTTTGAGGAATGTGCAATTCCATCATCTTAGCATACCGCTTGCGTGACCTCCTTGTCTCAAGGAAAATCCGAAGTTGGGATTCATGATCTCCTTCCTGTTTGGAATAGAGTATCGTCGAAGAAGACAAGCACGAAATCATCAAGATATGGTCTAAAAATATCCTGCATTAATCTATTGAAGGTGGCAGGTGTATTTGTAAGGCCGAATGACATAGCCAAGAATTCAAAGTGCCCATATCTTGTATTGAAGGCCGTTTTTGGGAATATCCTCATTCTTGATCCTGACTTGATAGTAACCTGAACTGAGATCAATTTTGGAGAAGATCTTTGCACCTTGAAGGCGATCAAGAAGCTCATCTATTCTAGGAATTGGATACTTGTTCTTGGCTGTTGATTAATTCAACCCACGATAATCAATACATAGTCGAAGTGTCCCATCTTTCTTTTTCTGGAATAGGACTGGAGCTCCCCATGGTGAATTGCTAGGCCAGATGTAGCCTTGGTTTAACAGTTGCTTGAGTTGTTCCTTCAACTCAATTGCTTCCGATATAGACATTCTATAGGTTCTCTTCACAATTGGCACAGCTCCTATTACTGGCTTGATCTCATGATCTACTTCTCTTTGAAGCGGAAGTTCTGTTAACTCTTCAGAAACTATGTCCCCGTATTCCTTTAGCCAAGTGACCAATTCACTTTACTTCTTTATCAATATTCATAGTCAAGACAATCGGGAAAAAGTTCTATTCCATTCATCTCAGCATAGTCCTTACAATTATTTCTTGGGCCGATGGAACAAGTTAATACATTAATTCGAGGAGAATAAGATGTTGTTGCATTCAGCTACAGGAACTGAGTAGTAGTACGGATTGGGGTCATCGATTTTCAGGAATCGATAGTTCATTGGAAGATTAGGGTATCTTTTCCTTTGATATCCATTCTTCTCATGACGTCCCAAAACCTTGATTCGGTCGGCAGAGATTCTTTGAATCACTTCTCCGTACACATACTTATTCTGGTTAACCCTTCGACCTCCAACCTGTAGGGTCGCGTTTACGTGAGCCTCAACAAAGATGAACAGCTTCACGATCTTCAAATCCTCCATCCACTTGATTCTCTTTAAGTTAATTTGAAGGTACGCAGGTCGATAGGCAGTTATGTAATAGATCCCTGAAACACCCATCCATCTCTGTTCCACGTACACAGGCGATGGATTGTAAATGCGGTCTAGGATGTTCATCATCTCAACCTTTTGTCGATAATTCGTGGAATGCATCGCGGTCATAATCATGACTCGGAACACTAAGAACCTGTTCCATGCTTCATAATTCTGGAAGACAGCAATCAAAGTAAGGAAATGTTTGGGACACAACATTTGCTTTACTTCTTCTTATTAAAATTTCCTAAAAACAAGTCCTTTGTTGGTTGGCTCTGATACCAACTGTAACGTGTCCACTAGAATCATCCCGGACACGTCTTAGCAGTCCATCGGGAAGGATGTCTAGAAAGCTCCACCCGGCACTCCCATGGAATGTTACGGGACTTGCGATCTAGGTCTTCCCGCGTCTGCCACGTAGCGGAAGTAACCTGGCCGTTCCCACTTAGGATCGACCTGAGTTTGGGCTTTCTTGTTTGGTCATTAGCTAGCAACAACTAGCATCAGACCCGAGCGAACTACTTTACGCAGAGACGCCAGGTCCGAAGCGGATTAGCGAACTGCTTTACGCAGAAACGCCAGGTCCGAAGCAGATTCACGCTGCACTTGGTTCAAGGAGAATGGGAAACGAGAGGGATGCAAGGCTCGACCTCTCTGCCAAAAGGCATAGTCCCATTCCGTTCCCCTAAAACAGCGTGAATCGGGTAATCGGTAATTCCAAGTCATCGTTCTCATTACTTGTTTCGGTGATGTTGATCATCCTTCTGTTCGTCGAAGACTTTGAGAAAAGTTCCCGGCTAACCGAGACCACCCGTCCATAGGACGGACCCATGGTCCATCCTCCGCACTTTCCTCGGTTTGTTTTAGTTATGTAATTACCTACCACATTACTTTGACATATACAAACAGCTTCTTTGATTAACCCTGTTATGCACTGGTTCCTTCACGTAATCTTATCACAGGACATAAAGAAAACAATGCCAAACAACTTCTTTATTATCATTTTATCCCTTTATCTTTGAAATACAAGGAGTTCCCGCCCGTAGGCGTATTCATAATCCGCCCGAAGGCTATCCAGTAATCCACCAGGGATCACTAATCCAAGTTTCCGCCCGTAGACTAGTATGCGGGCCTCGAGATCCAATCCCGAGTCACGTTAGTCTCTTGTGCAGGGCCCGGAAGGCGAGGGATTTACAGCCAGAGCCCCCCCTGGCACCCAAGCGTCGTCCTGCTCCAAGTAGAACTCAACGGAGAGACCTCTCGCGGCAGGTTCGGTCCACGTTCCCGGTGCGGCTAACAACCCCCTTGGTTAGGGTCAGGCAGGCAGTCGGGGGTAACTGAAACTGCCTCTCCCTTCAGGCTTCAACCTGAAGCTTTAGATATCTTTTCATCCTTTAGTTCCTTGAGCAAACAATGCAAACAGTGCTTCCTAAACTATTACAAGCACAATCAATTCCAGTGGTCGTTTTATTTGGCCAACTGTTAAAAAGTGAATCATTCTCTCCGAATGCATCCAGCATTCGACCTGGGATCAAATTGCGACTTGGCAAGATCCCCAAGGGTTTGTTTGTTCACCCTTTTATCCTTGGGTTAGGGCCATACCCTGTTAACCCAACTTAATCAATACCTTAGGTAATAGCAAATCCTGGCGACCATGTCGCCTCAATTTATTGATTGGTCATTTGCTTTCAGCCAAATACCTAACTCTCCTTTTTCTTGGCAATTATTCCTCAAGAAAGGTGAAGTAACAGGATGATTACTTATCCCTTTTGTAAGTTATCTTAGCGCAATAACTTGCCAACATCATGACAAAACTCTCTTGTGGACAAATCTCAAGTCTATGCGATGTTGCAACCTTTATGCACATGTGTTGCATCTATTCCACGGGATCATTTCACCCATTGAATGGTGTTTTCTGGTCACGGAATTACCTCCAGTTGAGTGGCAGGGTTTAGGGCGTCTTCTTACCCAGCTCATTATATTGGGCCATGGTCCTAGGAATTTCCAACTCAGTCGGAGATTCATCATTTGAACGAATGATCCTTAGGATAAAACCTTAGATCATTTTATGCATGAGCATCCAATTGATTCGACATTTCGTGAAGGTGTGTAAGATCTTTGAGTTTGCGGGTTTTGACTTGGCAACAAGTGTAAAACTAGGTCGAATCCTTATCGCGCTAAACACTAGTTAGCACTTGGGATATTTGTCATATCGACTGAACCATGCCCATATGAATCTCTTGTGGTTTAGGTGACTTAGACAACTCAATATACTTGTCTTGCGACAAGGATGAAACCTTTCCTAAAGGTAATAAACTAGATCTAAAGGAGAACAATAGATACAACTTCACCAATACGTGTAAACATGCGATTCACTGCTTCTACGCATCACATGGTTCACAATAACCCTATCTTTCCTTGGCAAAGTAAAAATGCCTGATAATCTGAACACTAACTTTCCTAGGTCCTACTAGGACTTACATCAAATAATCATGCCACTTGCAAGTCCATAGATCATTTTCGTGCCCTTCTATTCCTTTTTGAATAACATCTTATGGGTGTTAACTTTTCCTCATGAATCATTACAAGGAAGATTTATCTAAAAATGGGACATGCCATTAATCTTTCCATGCCTAGTAAAAAGGTGTACCTCAATAATTTCAACCTTGTAATGAGGCAACAGTTGTCCTAGGCTCGTCGCTTTTGAATACACAAAAGGAAAACTTGCTGATAAGGTCTTACAAATGCATAGACACCTTATGCTCTTTTCATTCATTCCTTTGAATGTACCAATGATCAATTTTCATATCTTAAGCTATTTCTAATAAATGTTCAAATAGCCAATTCATTTTCCGATTGCATTTAACTTGACTAGTTGCATTGACATGCATGAGTGCCTCCTAATCCATGAAGTTATCGTGATTAATTCAATACTTCTGTGTGGAATCCAAATAGATAAAACCTGGACTTGTGGACTCGGGGAGATATCCACTTGTATACTCGGAGATGAACCTCCCGCAGTCGCACCTTGTGATCTTTTTGGGGCCATCGTAGGCGTGGATTCGGCTTCTGATTTGCCTTTGTGGTCTACGAATTGACTTGCCTCGGAATGCAGCCTCCAGATCTTGCCCTTCTCCCTCATACGTACAAGATCCCTTTTTGAAGTACGGATCCTTGAAAAAAGGAAATACCGGCTTGTGGGATTTGGCTTATGGAAGGCCTTAGGGATTGGAACTTGGGCTTTTTGCAGAAGAGCTGTGGAAAAAATGAAACTTAATAAATGCTTGCGGGAATTGGGGCTTTCTCGAGCAAGCTTGTGGGAATTGAAGCTTGTTATGGGAAGGAGCTCTTGCGAATGGGCCTTGCAAGAATGGGGCTTTAGAGTTCTTCTTCTCCTTCCCAAAAATCCTAGGCCCAGCCTTGTGGGTGATTGGTGGGGAGGCTCGTAGGCTACCCCTTCTTCTCTTCAAAGTCCGGGCTAAGGGGCTTGTGGGTGTTGCAAAGGGAAAGGGTTTAAAAGGAACCCATGGGGGTAATATGGACTTGTGTGGGAAAATCCATGGAAAAAGGCCTTAAAAATCGGGGCTAATATGATTTGCGGTGGTTCCAATAGGAAGGGGGCTTAGAGAAGCCCCCTTAGAAGCTTCCTAGAGAAGCTTCTGTCAGCACGTCCCAGGGAGGGGAGTCGAAATCCAGCGGCGGCGTATTCAGCTGACGGCTGCCTCTCCTCCTCACGCCGCAGCACAACCCCTCTTCCACGGCCACCTTCCTTCACGCCGCCCCTTCATCATCGTCGTCTCCTTCACGACCCCCCCAATGGCGGCAGCAGAGCGACCTCTCCTCCATCCACGGCCGTCTGGCCCCTTTTCCTCCCACAGCCGTCCCTCCTCCACACGGCCACCTCCCTCACACGTCCGGCACCCCTCACGGCCCCTTCATCATCGTGGCCTTCCACAGCCTTCTGTCCCTTTCCCCCCCCCCCCCCCAAGAGGGGGTTCTTATAGTCCAAGGGGGGGAGAGGGGTCCTCCCCACGTGGCCCTTTGCATGGCTCTCTCCCCCCACCTCCTCATGCGGCCCATACCAGCCCATCCCTTTCCCCCAGCCACACATCGGCTGGGGAAGGTAATGAAAAAATTTGCAATTACCTATCCTCTTGACCTCTTCCCAAGAGGCTATTTTCCCGCGGTTATGCCGGTTTGAATCCCCGACCTTATTTTCCTAAGGTGGAGTGTCTCCATTCCTCGCGTGTGGTTATAGATTAGCTGCTGGCACTAGTGATAATCTTTGCACGAGATTTACACGACGTGCGGGAAGTCAATATTTATGGCACGCGGTACGCGGAAATATTACATTCTCCTTCCCTAATGGCGGGCAGCAGCGACCTCTTCCCCCCATCTCACAGCCGTCCCTCCCTCCACATGGCGACCCCTCCTTCGCACGGCGACCCTTCCTCACGGCCGTCCCCTTCACGACAATCTTCTGCCGCCTTATCTTCCTTCCTTCCTTTTTTTTTCCCCCCCCCCAAGAGGGGGTTCTTATAGTCCAAGGGGGGGGAGAGGGGACCTCCCCACGTGGCCCGTTGCATGGCTCTCTCCCTCCACCTCCTCATGCTACCCTTACTAGCCCATCCCTTCCCCCCAGCCACACATCGGCTGGGGAAGATAATAAAAAAAATTTGCAATTACCTTATCCTCTTGACCTCTTCCCAAGAGGCTGTTTTCCCGCGGCTATGCAGGTTTGAATCCCCAGCCTTATTTTCCTAAGGTGGAGTGTCTCCATTTCCCGCGTGTGGTTATAGATTAGCTGCTGGCACTAGTGATAATCTTTGCACGAGATTTACACGACGTGCGGGAAGTCAATATTTACGGTACGCAGTGTGCGGAAATATTACATGAATAATCAACCTTTCTCAGTGTAGGAGCAGATTTTAAGAGTTGCTTCAATTTCTTCATTGCTTTCTGATACTTCCTTTCCCAATGAAATTTCTGACCTTTCCTTAGAAGCTGATAAAGAACATTGGCTACATGTGCAAAATGAGAAATCCATATCAAATAGAACACACATGCACCCAAGAATCTACGCACCTCTAATACATTTGTGCATACATCTTGCATTCTATCAATCCCATCTATTTTTGCTGGTGATGGCCTTCACCCATAAGGCCCACACATATGCCCAACAATAAAAAACTCTTCAACTCTAAAGACAGACTTTTGTCTAGAAAGAGTTAAATGCACCTCTTCTAGACGTATCAAAATCCTCTCACAATCCACAATATGGTCTGCAACAAACTCTCTACATCCATGAGCATCCATCTCTTCATTCTTTTCATCCAATGCACACCCTTTATTGGAACATCATCCAAGAAGGGCATAGTCAATTGTGGTATAAAATACCTGAGTACCCTATTCATGGCATTTGTCATGTGTGCCACTGAGTTTGTTGCACCCTGTGGGAGAGTACACATCCATACTAACCCCAAAGGAGTCTTCATGGTTGTGATATCCTTGCTTTCAATTGCAAGCTGAAATTGATCATAACCCGAGTAAAGATCACCCAAAGAATAGATTGCTCTGCCTACAAAAGTCTCTACAAATTCATCAACCACGGGACTTGCACCCACATTTCTTATGGTCACTTTATTGACCGGCTGCATGTCTTGAATAAATCTCAAAGCCCCATTATTTTTGGGCACAGTAAACCAATGATTTGAGTACGGGGCTAAAGAAGGCTCCAAGATCTTCATGTGAATCTTTTCATTTAGCAAATCCATCAGCTTTGGCAAGTAAGCTTTAGGCACTCGAATAGGCCTCAAGTTACATGGTACATGTGGCATAGTAAAAAAGACCATAGGAGAAACAACATTTGGATCCATACAACCTATTTCACTTGGCTGAAATGCAAATGCCTTCCCATGTCTAGCCAACATCTACATAAAACAATCTCTCTTAGCAAGAAAAAGAAACCCTTCTGCTCCAACTTTCAATTTCTGTAATGTTTCAGATGTAAACTGATGACCTATATCTTTAGGATCTCGTAAGCTTGGCTACCTTGACACTTTTTCATACATACCCTCACTCTCTGGTGGAAGTGGCAAAGCAATTGGTTTCACCTTTTTATCAAGTGTCTTATACTTTGTCTCCACAAGTGCTTCAGTCCATTGTAATCCTTCCTGCTAAGCAAACAATGCTATAACATCATACATATCCAAAGAACATACTGACAACACTTTATTTTCAGCCTCATTTTCTGCATATGTATAGTTGTAGAAATTTCAGCCATAGTATCAGTAATATTCAACCCATAAAAGATGCCTGAAATGCCATCATTTTCAGCTAACAATCCAAATGCTCTCAGTTTCTTACTATCCCATTTCATAGATATGCATTCAACCCTACACATAGCTTCCATAGGCTTAAACCAACATGAACTGTTTGTTGTAAATTGAGAATTACCAATAGTAAATACATGCTTCATTTTATCAAGAGGCGAGTACACCCTCTCAACAGCACTACTGTAGCCCTGCATTACAGCAGTGCTTAATGAAAATCCAGGTCTTTGAATTCCCTTGCATTTGGAACCAAAGGAGACTCTCGAAGCGTATCACGATTTCTAGGATGATTAACACAAATAGTAAGAAATTGGACTGATTTTCTCCCATCCTTGCTTCTGACTCTTGCATAAGCAGAACCATCATCAAGCACCTTTGTTTCCATATACACACCTGTAATATAGGGCTGTCCCAAAATCATTGCATATGAGGAATTATCTTGCACAATGAAGTGTTGCTCTTTTCCTGTACATCACCAATCGTCACTTTTACATTAGGACATGCAATATAGAGCTCCCCTGAAGATTTATTTGCAGCCCTCATACCCCAACCATGATCAATGTCCACAGGTCATGCACCATTTTCATACAATCCCCGCTCAATGACATTTATCTCAAACCCATGGTCAAGTAAAGCAACACAAGGAGTTACGCGTTCCTCTATTTTCACTACCGTTTCAGTGGTAGCTCTAGCCCAATGATTTCTTGTGTAGTGACTTCGAGGAATAAATCCTAGAGTCTCTTCTCCATATTGTTGCATTTGCCTCCACCATGCATATTGCTACAAGACAATGCATTTTCAGCCACTTTCTTCTCTTTTCCACATGCTGTCCATTGATTAGTAGCATCTTGCATAGACAATCCTGTACTTACTTCATGCTCCCAACAAACCAGTTTCCTCTTCAAATTTTAGCAATGCACTAGTGGTATCAGCAAGAAACTGATGCTTTCTTTTAATTATGTTAATGATCTCATCATGAAATTCTCGCTTGGCAATGCCAAGTACCTCTCCCAAGGTAAATTCCACTCGAGTGTTTAAGATCCGTTCTTCAAGAACCTTCTTAAGATCTGTGGCTATCTCAATGTCAGATTACAACTTATATCCTGGCTGCTTGCCCTTCTTTTTGCCGTCTTGTTTGTTATCCTGTTTTTGCTCTTGACTGACCTCTTCCATAACATGCTCGGGAGGTGACTGATTTGCAGCTTTATGCTGATCCACACTTCTTCTTGTCATTCTTTTAGATGTCCATGTAATATCTTCATCTCTTTTTTGTTTTTCTTCCACAAGTACATCCGTGTTTTGTACCTTTGCTAAATATGCATACATTGAATATGCATCTACCGGTGATTCCCAACCAGTTATGCCATGAATGTCTTGCCCTACATGAGACATTTCAATATCAGTGACCTGCCTCTTTTCAGTTGCATGTAAAGCATGTGTCCATATTTCACCCTTTGGACCAACCATCACTTGGCCATGCATTCTATCCAACTGTAGATCAAAGGTAGAAGCATGTACTGCCGCATAAGCATTTCGGACAGCCAATTATTCCAACAACTTTTGCACACCTCCCTTTCCAAAATTCAAAGCAAGAGGAAATCCCATTTCTTGTGCATGGATCTTGCCATCTTTCCAAAAGATAAGCTGTCGTGCCAAGGCCTTCTGATAGGCAGTACAATCCTTTCTCTCATGCTACAAACTGTCACACCACATACATCTTTTTCCAAGTTTAGGGGCTATTTCCCGTCCCCTTTTCTCTTGTCATTTTTCATCCAATTTTGCAATCTTCAATTGAAGATCCCACATCCCTTTGACCAATTCATCCAAGACATCTTCCTTAACAGAGGGAACAATAGCAGGTACAACCATAGGGTTAGCCACAAAAGTGGGTGGCTTACTGGATATTTCAATTGTTTTTCCTGTAACAGTGGGCAAGCTAGAGACATGCAATCTTTCTCTTCTTCTATGCTTCTTCACAAGCGCAGTAACAGCTTTCTTGACATGTCTTCACTGTGTCTTCAAACCTGCCTCTGTAGTTTGATCCTCCAACAAATCATCAAGCTTCTCTTGAAGCTCAGGATCAGCTGCCTGTAGAAACAATTCAATTTTTTGACTTGCAAGAGCTTGTTGTTCTGCGAGATCCAACTGCTCAAATCGACTTTCAAATTCTCTTAATAATTCTGTAGCCACAAGACCCTTATTGGGTTGTATAAACCACTCCTGAAAAGTCTTACGCGTAATCAAACTGGTATCCTCAATATAAAATTCTTCTGTGAGTGTCTTCTTGAAGGCTACTGAGTCAGCATCCTGCAAGTATAATTCAATAATCCGTGCTTTTAGTTCATGAACAGTAATACGTACAAAATACCGGCTTACCGGCTCCATGCAGATTGAGCCACTCCAAAGAATTCCATCTTCTGAGCATAGGTATGTACATATGCAGATACATTCCTACCATTGAATAACTTCACCTCACGCTCAACTCCTTGCAAAGCATTCATTACAACACTTTCTGTTTGAGCTAAAGCTTATATCACCTGTTGTTGTTGTTGTACCTGCATAAGCATATTCATATTTTGCACCAACTATTGCAAAACATCACTAAGATTGTATTCAAACGTTCTCTCATCTTATCTTTCCTTCTTCTGTGACAACCTTTCACATCGGGTTCACCAATGTTGGAGGGATTTTTTTCAAAAGGTCGAATCCACTGGGGATCAGAAGTAGAAGGAAGTAGAGATATGAGATGGAAGAGAAAATAAAGAACACCCAAGTGGTAAACACTAGATGAATCACAATGAATTAAATCAATATGTATTGAAAGAACTTGGAATCTTCGCACTACCTAGAAGCAATCCAGGCATTAGATCTCCTGGAGCTTCTTCGTAGAACAAAACGTGCATAAAAATCACAGCTCCTTCTCTATTGCTCAGAACGCCCTAGGACATCCTAGGACACTTGGTCATAGATCTCCCAGATCACTCCATCTTCTTCTTTAGTTCATTCCCCAGTTTTAGCGATTGCGACGCACGCGATTTCGTCAATCTATCCTTCTTGATGAGGGTTGAAATGATGAACGGGCTCTTACCCATCCAACCTCCAATCCTCACTAATAGAACTAAAGAGGGGCACCACCTAGCCAAAGGGAGGATGGGCTAGGACATTCCTTTTCTCAAAGAAAATAAAAAAGAACCAAGACACAAATCTACAAGAGAGAATATATGTACTAGACACCCTATTAGAATATGAGAGAGAGATGAGAGGGGAGGGAGACAGGAGGAGAAGAGATAGAGGAAGCTTGCCATTATGTATTCATAGAATGAAAAGATGAGAAGAGAGGGAGACAAGAGGAGACGAGGTAGAGGAAGCTTGCCATTATGTATTCATGGAATGAGAAGATCAGAAGAGAGGGAGACAAAAGGAGAACAGATACAGGAAGATTGCCATTATGCTACATAATAAATGAACTTACTCATAGCTTACCTCAAAGAGATGGACTAGCATGAGGGTATTCTAGAGTGCTCTCATGTGCTTGTCATTGTCCTTCTGCCCCCTCTTTTCCATTCTCCATGGGCTCTTTATATAGCCTCCATGAGGGATTATATTAAGCTAATCGTCTTGATTAACATAATCTTAGATGATATATGCCATCTTTGAAAATATGGAGAATAATGGATGGGACAAGTCCCCACCTTGGTCATCATGCAAGAAGCCAAGGGTGGTGGTAGACAAAATAGAGAAAGGGAGCTAGATTACAAGAGGTGGGTGTCCAAAGCACATTATTATAATATATTTACAAGAAGGATAGAATGGAAAGTTGGTGTGGTGAAAGAGAGAAGAAAATTGCATGAAGCCAGCAGTCTACACCTTCGTAGCTTCCAATTGGTGAAGAATCTGAAAAAAAATTCTTCTGCAACTTTGTAGTCCAGGTCAAAACTAATCAGGCATCGTGAAAATTTTCTTGAAATTCACTTTTTCTTGGGAGTTATTGAGATTATAAAAAATGGCTTCCAAAAGCTGCTTTGACTTTAGTCTCCCATATATATATAAATACATATAAGCATGTGACAGAAGGAGTCCATGCTTGTAAGCTTTTGTATAAGATCCAAATGACACCATGATGTGGATATTGACTTGTGTGCTAGGGTGAGGTATCCTCTAATGATGGTGATAGATTCCAAATCTTAGTGATGCAGGCGGAACCCATGTGTAGTTGGAGGCTAGTCCTTTGAAAAATCTATGCACTCACTCAACTCTTAGGTGTAATCCATTTCCATCTTCACTAAGATAACTATCCCTTTTACCCTTTACATTGACATCCCTCTTAAGAACTTGTTCCCCCAATTTGATAGAGTTATCATAATCGAGAAACAATGTAGCATACCTAGTGCTTGAAGAGTAAACCCAAAGTGATATGGTAAAGCTCTTGATAGGGGTTTTGGCCAAATTTTGTGATAGAAATCCGATTTGTAAGAAACCCGGATCATTAGCCCTCCTCTTAGGCTAGAGGCATTCATGCCTCTAGCTTGCTAATGATGGTCCAATAGAGCAAGGAGGACTGCACCCCCTCATTAGTGGCTCTTCATTGAATGACTACTCCAAAGTGTTCATATTTCTTTGAAAATAAGGCTTCAGTCGTCGCCATCCATTTACCCTTGTCTTGTGAACTCTCCCATCCATGTCACCTAGCTCATAACTGCCATTTGGATATTTTCTTATGACCATGGATGGCCCTTCCCACTTGAACACAAGTTTAGCATCCTTTCTGTTATCAAAGCAGTTATCATAGCGTAGCACAAGTGATCCTTCCCTTATGTGTTTGCTAGCCAGCTTCTTATTAAATGTCTTCCCCCTCTCTTCAGCCTGCATGGAATAGTGTTGGACTACTACTTCTCTATCTAACTCCAGCCTCTCTAGATCCAAGATCCTTTCCTCTAACTTCTTATCTTGATTCTTCTCTCGACTAGCTACTAAAACATGCAAACTGGCCAATTCCACCTCTAAAGGAAGCAAAGCCTCTTGGCCATAGACGAGGTGAAATGGAGTATAGCCAAGTGTGGTTCTGAATGAAGTCCTGTAGGCCCAAAGAGCTGCACTCAATTTTTTATCCCAGTGCTTGGGGTGCATGTGTACTTGCTTGGTAATTATCTTACTAATCAGCCCATTCACTTTTTTGACCAAACCATTACACTGTGGGTAGTCTGAAGTAGAATGCCTGTGCTTGATTTTTAGCCTTTCCATTAGCTCCCCTACTAGGTTGGCCCTTAAACAAGGACCCCGATCAAAGATAATTTCCAAAGGTGTGCTAAACCTACAACAAATATTTTCAAATAAAAATTTTCCCACTTCTTGGGCTGTGATCCTACTAGTTGTTGAAGCCTTTGCCCACTTCATCATGCAGTCCACACCCATTATGATATATTCCTTTTGCTAGACCGAGTTCGTGGGAGTGGCCTTATTGCATCAATCCCCCATTTCTCAAATGGGCCATATGTAGTTATGGGATTTCGTTCCTCATGCACTAGCTTCCTTGGTCTAGCCTTTTGGCAATCATCACAAGTGCGGCACCAATGTTGCACATCTCGATGTAGACTAGGCCACACAAAACCGGCATGGAGAATCTTCCTACTGGTTATTTCTTGAGCAAAATGTCCGCCACAAACCCCCTCATGGCAGCTCTTAATCACATCCATAATCTCATTTGTTGTTGGCACCCTTCTAAGCACTCCATCCTTTCCTTTGCAATACAACACATCATTTATCAAGCGGTATTTAGTGGCGTTAGTAGCCAGCCACCTTTTCTCACTCTTACTCATATGTGTAGGTGCCTCACCATACTCAAGAAAATAAAGCACATCTTGTAGTTAAAACTTACCGTGAAACAAGGGAAGCTTTACTGCAATGCTACCCACCATTACTTCTTTCAATTTTTCAGTTGCTAGAGCATCTATGTCGCCATTTGTGCCCCTTGGCACAAAATAGATTTGGGCTTTTTGTAGCTTCCTCATAAGAGTTTTAGCTTCTCTCATTTTCACTACTAAGTTATCATTTTTACAAGCCTAGATTCCTTTCATTTGCTTAACAATTAGCATAGAATCCCCAAAAACATTAAGTCGAGTGACACTATGTGAGAGACACCACCTCAAACCTAAAAGCAAGGCTTGATATTCTGCCTCATTGTTAGAATGACATCCTCCAAGTTGATACCTTCTCCATAAAGTTTGTCACCTTCAGGACTGAACACCACTATTCCTGCTGCTCTATCTTTAATACACTTGTAGGCCCCATCGAAGTAGAGGGCATGGGCATTCTCCACCGGTGGTGGCTCCTCAAGAGGACTGTCTCCTCTTTTACCTTTGCCTTCTCTTTCTCCTTCTTTTGATGGCATCTATGGGTCAACAAATCAGCTAGGCAAGCTCGAGTAGAATCCTCCACCTTGAAGGTGTAGTCAAACTCTTGGAGTTGTATCACCCACTTAGGGATTCTGGCTGAAACATCCATGTGCTGTAAGGTATAGGGAAAATGCTATTCTCTCATGATCACTGTGAATGGCCTAGGGAGAAGATAAGGATGAAATGTTCTTACAACAAACATTAGAGACAAAACCATCACCTCCACCATCTTGTACCCTCGTTCTGATGATGTGATTACTCTACTAGAAAAGTAAACTGGCCTCATCAGGCTAGTTTTAGCATCCTTTTGTATTAGTGTTGCCCCTAGAGCATCTTCCCCAAAACTTGGGTTGACAAAAAACTCTTGATCCCAGCAAGACTGTAAAATTATAGGAAGGGTACTGAGAGTGTTCTTCACCTCGTGAAAGCATCTTTCACTTTTGTCACTCCACAAGAGCTCCTCAGAGTGGGTCAACTGTTGCAGTGGAAATACTAATTGGGAGAGGAGATGAATGAACCGTCCCATATATAGCACCTTCTGAATGAAAGAGGTTAGTTGCTTCACAAAAGATGGTGATGGCACCGCCAATAGGGCCTTAACTTTGTTTGGATCTGCTTCAATTCCCCTCTCACTTACAACATGCCCTAACAAAGTTACACTGCTTTTACCAATGCGACACTTCTCATGGTTTAACTGCCCCCCCATTTGTGCGAGGCAGTTGAAAGCTTCATCCACCTTCCCTAGATGTAGAGCCTTAGAACTATAAATACAAAAATCATCAATAAAGATCCTGATGGATTTCCCAAAATATGGCTAGAAGACATAATTCATGAATCACTGGAAGGTAGCTGGGGCATTTGTTAATGCAAATGGCATTACTTTGTAAGCAAAATAACTCCAAGGCCTAATGAAGGTGGTCTTCTGTTGATCCTCCTTAGCTATTCGGATCTAAAAATAACCTGAATACCCATCACAAACAATGTATCTCTCATGCCCAACCACCTCATTGAGTATTTCATCCTGAAAGGGAAGAGGAAAGTGATCTCTCTTTGTTGTAGCATTTAGCGGATCCACACAAATCCTCCATTTTCCATTCTTCTTGGGTATCACCACCACAGGTGAAACCCACTCTGAGTCCCCTATTGGATAGATGAAGCATGTCTTCAAAACTCATTGCACCTCAGTGAGTAGAGCGTTTTGTTGAACTACTCCCAATCGTCATAGTCGGTGCACCACTGGCCTTGCTCCCTCTTTTAGTTTAATGTGATGTTGTACTACTGTCACACATCTGATGTGTTCATAATCAGAAATAAAAAGTGCAGAGTATTTTATCACCACTTCCATGTAGGCTGCCTTCTCCTCAACTGATAGATCCTTAGCCAACATTTTTTCTAATCCCTCCTTCTCGACCTTTGGAAGCTGCTGCGGAATTTCACTACTAGAAGGCCCTTTTAATGTAATCCCCATCACTTCTAGAGAGCTTTCTTCCTCCTCATTAGAAGACTCTCTCTCTGTCATAGATGACCAACCCCCTCTGGAACTCCATTCATTAGCGGTGGTCTCTAACACAAGATCCTCCTGTCGGCTCTCCTTCATGTTATAGATAGTGCTCTTCCATTTTTTCTGCAGCCCCTTTTGTGGCCTTAGCTCTAAAGCCCCTGTGTCCCAATCTTGTCTGGCTTTCATTCCCATTAGCCATGGTCACCTGAGAATGAGAGGATAGCCGTCCCCGTTCACTAGCATGACATACATGTCAAGCTCCAATTGCACTTCATACACCTTTACCTTGACTTTCTTTATAAGTCCCAAACAATTTACTACTACATTGTTAGCCATTTTTGCCCCAAATTTAGTAGTTTCATTCACCTCTAATCCCAAACGATGCATCAACTTTTCTATCATGACATAAATCTCTGAACCTCCATCCACATATGTCTTTGACACTCTCTTCCCATTGATTTCCGCTTCCACTAGAGGCACAATATCTTTCATCTTTCTAGCCTGGATTGCATTCACATGTATATTCTTCATGGATCTAATGCTTACCATCTTTGACCATTATCGCCGCACTGTTGGAGATAGATGTAGTAATTGTGGCCATGAAATTTTTGGCCCTTGATCCCTCAGATCAGCAAGCAAATCATAAGCTCTAGTATCTTTTCCCAAGGAAAAATCATCTGGCTCAATGTGTCGGCGTGAGCGAGCCCTCCTCTTTTTACTACTGTGTGTCTTTGTAGACTTTGAAGACTCTGCCTTCTCCTCCATATTTTCAACCTCCTCTGGTGGTGTAGGCTTCATTCTCTCAATTCTACGGGCTTTCTTCACCGGCATTGCTTCAAACTCTACTTCTTTGGCCTTCCCTTTGACATCACTCTCATCTAAACTAATTATCCTGACATTATGATTCTCTGGCGGCGGCTGGACAGGCAAGGGCGGCACCTCTGCAAGTGGTCGAGGATGCTGGAGAACTTGAACTGGTGGTGGAGGCCGTGAATTCGGTGGAGCAAGCCTCTCCCTAGGAGGCGTCACTTGTTGTCCCCTCCTTCTTGGTTGGAATCCATTTCTTGGAAAGCACCTCGGATGAGGGTAAAAGTACATACCATGGCCAGTCTCCCTACAATTATAGCAAACATACTCTCTTTCTTGTCTCCTTGGACCTCAATTGCCTTCATTTATGAGGGGAGGGGCCGTACTCCTTGCACCAAATTGAACGAAAGGCTTTCAAGTTGATTAGTAATGCGTTGTAGGAGCTCTTGCTGTGGTATCTCCGGTTCAGGTGGGGCCTCTGCTATTTCTCTAGGCCTTGGCCCGGTTGATAAAACCTGTATGGGCTCAACTCCCCCCTTCAATTTGGCTTGATACTTCAATTTTCTATCTTTCTCCCTGGCATAAGTGACTGATTCTTCATAGGATGTGGGAAACTTTCCTTTGACCTTCTCCCTTAGTAGAGGATGGAGTCCGGCTAGAAAACAATCTTTCTTAAGGAAATCAGGTACTCTTTCTCCATTGGCTAAGGAGGTTGTCCATTTATCCCACAATTTTATATACATGCCTTCATATGCTTGGTACTCCCGTGGTAAGGTTTGGCGAAGATCTAAGAGTTGTCTCCAAATATCTTCAGACGGCTCTATATCTTGGTACTTGTGCATGAATGCGGTCTTGAGATCCTCCCAATTACCCCTTGTAGCCTTCGAGAGAGCTTGATACCACACTCGAGAATCACCCTTTAGAACTAAAGAGAAGGCCCATACTTTGGTTGCTTCATCATCTCGGCCTGTGACTAGGAAGGCCATTTCTAAGTCATCCAAAAAGTCTAGAGATTTCTCCCCTTTGTGCCAAAAAAGGCTTGGAAAAGTCATGATAGAAAGATGTTGATCTAGCTCAATACAAAATAAAGATGAACACGTCTAGGCCCAAGTCATATCTTATTAAGGGTAGAATAAATGGATTCACAAATACATTAATCTCAGCAAGACGAAGAGGGCCCAATAAGCCCCTTATAATATTTTGAAACCTGAGCTTTGTGCTAATGATTATATGCATGGTTTGTCTAGCAAGTGGACGGATAGGTCTATAAAAATCCCTATGGTTCATGGGATACACTTAGAGTAGAATGAATATGTGCACATTAAAGGAGATGTTATAATCCAAAATAGGGAGTATTATGGGATCAGGGGACAACAAGATCTCTCTCAACCTCTTAGCTCCAAAATAGAAGACCAAAATGTATCTTTCTACTAATGCATACATCCACCCGAATGTTTTGAACCGATTGAAAGTTGTAGAAAGTAGGAGTAGTCATTTATGCATTAACTACAAATTTTTACTACAAACTTTCATGAAGTGTGTTGTTGAAGCTATGGTCTCTTAGATCCTAGCATTCGAGAGATGCGAAGGATTTGCTCACCACTGATTAGCGTAGCTTTTGTGTGACCATCATCAGCCTTGTAAAGTTCATAGGCTTCAATAGCTACCTTCTCAATTACTTTGAGTCTTTTTGCTAGTAGTACATGAAGTGCATCACCATATGTAGCCTCTCGCCAATACCGCACACCATTGATGTGTAACTCCCCCTCCAAAAACTTGTTAATCCTCGAATTTGAAAGCGCCTTCACCACTTGAAGATGAAGCTCCTTAGGGAGTGTCTTTACACTAGACACCAAGCACTCAGCACAATGCCTTGACCTAGAGACTTGATGAGAGCAAGATTTCTCTTGAAGCAAAGAAGGGTGTGTGTAATTAACTTGCTTTACTTGCATACGTGCCATTTGTCGATAAAGATTCTTATTCTCTTAAGCTTCTTTTGGAGATCATAGTGGTACTCTTGAGCAATGAATCTCTTGAATAGGGTTTGATGAAGATTCCTCCTTAGTGATTTCTTGACAAACACTTGTTGAAGAAGATGATAACTCCTTCAATGTTTCTTCATTCATAGAAATTGTAGAGCGTAGCTTGAGAACTCCTCAGCGGGGGCACCAAAAATGAGGGCTGAAATGATGAACGGGTTTCCTCTTACCCATCCAACCTCCAATCCTCACTAAGAGAACTAAAGAGGGGCACCACCTAGCCAAAGCGAGGATGGGCTAGAACATCCCTTTTCTCAAAGAGAATCAAAAGAACTAAGGCATAAATCTACTAGAGAGAATATATGTACTAGACACCCTATGAGAATATGAGAGAGAGATGAGAGGGGAGGGAGACAAGAGGAGAAGAGGTAGAGGAAGCTTGCCATTATGTATCCATGGAATGAGAAGATCAGAAGAGAGGGAGACAAGAGGAGAAGAGGTAGAGGAAGCTTTCCATTATGCTACATAATAAATGAACTTACTCATAGCTTACCTCAAAGAGATGGACTAGCATGAGGGTATTCTAGAGTGCTCTCATATACTTGTCATTGTCATTCTCCCCCCCTTTTCCATTCTCCATGGGCTCTTTATATAGCCTCCATGAGATATTAGATTAATCTAATCTTCTTGATTAACATAATCCTAGATGATGTATGGCATCATTGAAAATATGGAGAATAGTGGATGGGACAAGTCCCCACCTTGGTCATCATGCAAGAAGCCCAGGGTGGTGGTAGACAAAATAGAGAAAAGGAGCAAGATTACAAGAGGTGGGTGCCCAAAGCACATTATTATAATATATTTACAAGAAGGATAGAGTTGAAAGTTGGTGTGGTGAAAGAGAGAAGAAAATTGCATGAAGCTAGCAGTCTGTGCCTTCGTAGCTTCAAATTGGTGAAGAATCTGAAAAAAGTTTATTCTACAACTTTGTAGATCAAGTCGAAACTGATCACACAACGTGGGAATTTTCTTGAAATTCACTTTTCCTTTGGAGTTATTGAGATTATAAAAAATGGCTTCCAAAAGCTGCTTTGAATTTAGTCTCCCATATATATATAAATACATATAAGCATGTGACAGAAGGGGTTCATGCTTGTAAGCTTTTGTGTAAGATCCAAATGACAGCATGATGTGGATATTGACTTGTGTGCTAGGGTGAGGTATCCTCTAATGATGGTGATAGAATTCAAATCTTAGTGATGCGCAGGCGGAACCCACATGTAGTTGGAGGCTAGTCCTTTGAAAAAACTATGCACTCACTCAACTCCTAGATGTAATCCATTTCCATCTTCACTAAGATAACTATCCCTTTTACCCTTTACATTGACATCCCTCCTAAGAACTTCTTCCCCCCATTTGCTAGAGTTATCATAATCGAGAAACAATGTAGCATACCTAGTGCTTGAAGAGTAAACCCAAAGTGATATGGTAAAGCTCTTGATAAGGGTTTTGGCCAAATTTTGTGATAGAAATCCAGTTTGTAAAAAACCCAGACCATTGTGAAAATCCTCTAATTGGTAGAAAAAGCAACTAGATTTTTGCATGTTATGCTAATCTAGAAGGTTTTTTCTAACTTTTTCAAATTTTTATAATAAATATGTAACAATCTAATTCTATCACGTGTGAATAGGACTTTGGGATAATTCATTTTTATTAGATAAAGGCAAATTTTTTTATTATTTTCTCCTTCCCCCAGCCGACTATCGAGCTGGGGGAGAGGGAGGGAAGCATGGGACACTAAGCTCCTTGCTGGAGCTTGAAGCAAGGGGGATTCATGCACATTGACACGAAGGAGAGGGAGGATCCCCCTCCCCTCCCCTATTTAAATCCTGCACTGCTGCTGCTTGGAAGACTAGGAGGGAGTGAGGGCCGCCCTAATACCTTACTGTGCAGGCGACGCTGTGAGAGGGAGAGGCTGAGGCACTGATTGCCGCTGAGCCAGGATGGCATCACCTCTGCTGTCAATCCGCGTGCCCCAGCTCTGCTCGTCGCCGTCAGTCACCGTTTCGCCATGTGGGAAGCTCTAGAAGCTTCCTGGGGGGGAGCTTCTAAAGGCTAGATAATCCCTCTTTCACCCCCCTTGTCGTAAAACCTCCCAAGGCCCCGTTCTTGTGCCTTTCAAAACCACTCACCTCTCCCCCCTCCCCCCCCCCCCCCCCGCGTGTTTTATCCCTTAAGCCTTTCCCTTGGCTTCAAAACCTTTCACCCCCCCTGTCCCCCGTGTGTAAACCCTCATAAGCCCCCTTTTCTCCTAATTTGCCTAAGGGTCCTTAGACCCTTACTTATAACCTTTACGGTTACTATTTTCCCTTGGAGTTTCCCCCTTAGGGTTTTTTCCCATAAAAGGTTACTCCAAATAAGCTTTCCTTTTCCCCCCATGTTTTGTTAAAATCCCCCTTAGGCCGTGCAAAAATTCCCCTCGGAACTCTCTCGCACCTTGTTTCCTTTCCACACCTTTCTATTCCCCATTCGTGCGAGTTTACAAAGGCCATTAGGCCTTCCCCATGGCTTCGATGGGTCTTAGTCATGAGAAATTTTGAAGCACCCCCTTCTGAAATCCCTATTTCAAGGAGGAGCCTTCTAAAACTACTTTTGACAGACAGAGCAAGGGTGCGACAATGGAATTCCAAAGAGGAGTTGTAAAGCTGCTTCCATGTCCGAAAAACTACAATTGCGATGCCTCCTAAGAAAGTCCAAGGCGTAGCCGCGGAAGGGTCTTCGTCTCTTGGCATCCACGTGGATATCTCACCCTAAGCCCAGGTTTTCCTTCCTAATTTTTATTTGATATTTTTGTAGTTCAATCAGGCAAGGTTAATTGTTAGAAATAGGATATATTTTGTCCTAGTTGTTAACGACGAAGGAACTTAGTCATCAATACTTTTAAATGAAACATGCAAATTAAAGAAAGCATAAACGCATTTTCTAGCAAATAGCTTATGCATTGAGATGAATTATACGACTAGATTATTATCAATTAAAATAGTATACTTCAGTTAAGCCTAGAAGTATAAAGTGCATCTCGCACTAGTAATCTATATTGCAATGAATCATCATGGAAAGTGCAAAGCATGAAATGATTCTTACGATGCATAAACTCTATGAAATTATTGTTGTCAACTGCATAAATTAGCAAGAAAAAGGTTGCTTATTTAGCATGAATTTTGTTCACAAAGTAAAGGGAAGATTAGTTGAAATTAACCTAACCTATGCCTGACCTCAAATTGATAAGTTAGGGTTGAAAAATAAATTTACGCATAGACAACGAATCATGTGAAAGTAATCTCAAAATTATCTTCTAGAGTTAAACAAATTGGCATAAACCTAGTACACCTAAACCGCGGAGTACTCGTTAAGAAAGGTTGAATTCCAAGAAATTCACTAGGAAATTAACACGTGACCTAATCGTTACGTATCGCTAAAATTGAAACTCCTATACCTTAAATACTTGCCCACATTCACTAAATGTAGGAGACAGTGAAATGAAATTGGGAAGTGAGCTAGGGTTTGTCCCTAAGAATCTTACAAGATGAAACTTGGAAACCCTAGGCCTAACGACGTCAGCCTAATAACCTGAAACAGATTGTTTCGTCACTCCATTGTCTCATAGTTCGAAGCGACACTTGCGTAACAAGTGCAGAGTCAGATGATCTTGTGATTGGATCACAAGGGAATGGCCAAGTTCTCGCAATGAAGTTGGCATATCCTTATGCAAGTTATCTTGCAAAAGGATGAATAATCATCCTAATTTAGTATCCTTCTTGAGTAAGGAAGATTGATTGGAAGTTAATGACCAGTCGATAAACTGAAATAACCAATGAACTTAAGGTTTGGCCAAGTCGGGTTAATAGGGTACGCCCTAACCCAGGATATAGGGGATCTTGCCATGATGCAATTCATCCCGAATCGATTGCTGGATTCATTCGAAAGGAAGGATTCAATCCTTAACAGTTTTCCAACAAAAATGATCAATGGAAATGTTGTGCTTGCTAGAGATTTTAGAGCACTGTTTGGCTTTGTTTGATCAATGAATTAAAAGATAAATGGATATCTATACTTCAGGTTGAAGTCTTGAAGGGAGAGGCAGCTTCAATTACCCCCGACTGCCTGCCTGACCCTAACCAAGGGGGTTGTTAACCACGCCGGGCAAGTGGACCGAACCCACCGCGAGAGGTCTCTCCGTTGAGCGTTACTTGGAGCAAGAGGACGCTTGGGTGCCAGGGGGCTCTGGCCGTAAATCCCTTGCCTTCCGGGTCCTGCACAAGAGGCTAACGTGACTCGGGATTGGATCTCGAGGTCCGCATACTAGTCTACGAGCAGAAACTTGGATTAGTGATCCCTGTGGATTGCTGGATAGCCCTCGAGCGGATTGTGGATAAGCCTATGGGCTGGACTCTTTGTATTTCAAAGATAAATATGATAACCTATTAATAAGGAACTTGTCTGATATTATTTTTCTACGTCAAGTGATAAGATTACGTGAAAGAACCAGTGCCTAACGGGTTAATTAAAGAAGCTGATTGGTACATGTTCAACTAATGTGTTAGGTAATTAAATAACTAAAACAACCTGAGGAAAGTGTGAAGGATGGGCCATAGGCCCGTCCTATGGATGGGTGGTCCCGGTTGGCCGGGAACTTTTCTCAAATCACGATGGACAATAGGAAGATTGTCAAAGAATACGAACAACAAAAGCGTTGACCTAGAGTTATGATTAAACCCGATTTACGTTGTTTTAGGGGAATGGAATGGGACTATGCCTTATGCCAGAGAGGTTGAGCTTTGCATCCCTCTCGTTTTCCATTCTCCTTGAACCAAGTGCAGCGTGAATCCGCTTCGGACATGGCGTTTCTGCGTAAAGTAGTTCACTTGGGTCTGACGCTAGTTGCTGTTAGGAAATGACAAATCAGAAAAACCCTAATTCAGGTCGATCCTAAGTGGGAACGGCCGGAATAGTTCTGCTACGTGGTAGATGTGGAAAGCCCTAGATCGAAAACCTCGTAACATTCCATGGGAGTGCCGGGCGGAGCTTTTTAGACATCCTTTCCTATGGACTGCTAAGACGTGTCTTAAAAATACAAGTAGACACGTTACAGTTGGTATCAGAGCGAACCAACAATGGAATTATTTTATGAAATCTTAATAAGATGAAGTAAAGCAAATGTTGATGTTCCAAACATTTCCTTACCTTCAATGCTGTCTTGCAGAATTATGAAGCGTGGAACAAGTTTTTAGTATTTCGAATCATGTTTATGACTACAATGCATTCTCCGCATTATCAACAAAGGGTTGAGATGATGAACATCTTGGAGCAAATCTATAATCCGTCACCTTTGTACATGGAACGTAGATGGATGGGTGGTTCAGGAATCTACTATATAGCTGCGCACCGGTTTGCTTACCTACAAACCAACCTAAAAAGGATCAAGTGGTTGGAAGACCTGACAGTCGTGAAGCTATTCATTTTTGTGGAAGCTCACGTAAACTCAACTTTACATATTCGAGGTCGGAGGGTTGAGATGAACTCATATGTATATGAGGAAGTAACCCGTGTAATCCCCGCCGATAGGATTAAAGTGTTAGGGTGCCATGAAAAGAATGGGTTCCAACGAAAAGGATACCCTGAACTTTCAATGACTTACCGGTTCTTGAAGATCCATGACCCGAAACCATACTATTATACAGTTCCTGTAGATAAATGTAATACAACGTTGTTCTCTCCAAAATAAATGTAACAGTTGGCTTATCATCGCAAGAAATGTTGTATTCAAAGGGGCTATGCCCATATAAATACAAATAATACTTCTTTTTATCAATGTCTGATTGTGCATGAGAATTGATAAAAAGTTAAGTAGCTACATTGCTTACGTGATAACAGAATGGAAGATGTAATATAAATCAATAACGATTATCGTATAATAACATTAAGAAACCTTTATCCAGGCACAACCCCAGGTATAGGTTCCTAGTTTGCCTCCTACATCAAGTACTATTGTAATCCAGAAGAAGAAGTTCCTTCTCAAGCAGATTAAGCCGCCCGAGTTTGACAGGAGAGGCAGGCCCGTTCAAGCTGATGCTGAAATTTGGATTGAATCCATAGAGGATTACTTCAAAGCAGCTGGTACTGCACCCGCCAATCAGGCTATGCTCGCCAAGCCAAAGCTCACCAGTGAAGCCAGGATTTGGTGGAAGCAATGGTGCAGGGATCAAGGGATCGCGGAGGGATCCGTTACCTAGGAGAAGCTGAAGAAAGCCGTGCAGGAAAGATACTTGCCACCTGCATATCGCACGCAGAAAATGAATGAGTTCTACAAGCTAAAATAGCTGGGACTCACTCTTGACGCATACTATTCCAAATTTGTTTCACTTCTTAAGTATGCGCCTTAGATGGACATGACACGATAGGTGTCCAAAGTTTGTGCGGGTTTAAATCCACCAGTAAATATCCGTCTCGAATCTATGTGTCCATCAGATCTTCAGGATGCACTCATTCGAGCAGTGCCTATAATTCAAGAGGTGCAGTCTAGACCAAGGGGTAACAAAGCTTGGTCTTATAATGACCCGAACAGAGGAGCATTCAGACCTCAGATAAAGAGAGTTCAAGGTCATAATCAGGGACAAAGAAAGAAAGCAAGGACTAACAATGTCAACAACTTTGTTGCTACTCAAAGCAATGGCCGAAACCTCCGTTGTTTCCACTGCAATGAACTCGGTCACTTCAAGAGGCAGTGTCCCAAGCTTGGTGGAGGACATCGCCAAGAACCTTTCCAAGGAACGGTCCGTGGTCAAGGAGCCGCTACACGAGGTAGAGGAAGAATCGCCTATGTTGCCAATAGGCAAATGTACGAAGAAGAAGAAGAAGAAGAAGATCCAACCATGGAAGCAGAGTTTGAAAGGGCGACAGTCCATGCTGCTCTACACAAGAAAGGGCCGAATCGCTAGTTCTCGGTGATTCAGACACCGTCGGACTATCAAGGTAAAAGTTTCAAGACCTTGATTGATTGTGGCAGTACACATTCCTTTATCTCACCAACTTGTGCAAAAAGATTAGGAATAGCCACAGTAGAAGCACCTACCTTGCTTGTGGAATTGGCGAATGGTCATGAGGTTACTTGTACCAGGCAAACTGCTAAGGTGGAATTCTTTCTGGGAGGAAAGAAGACTTCGGTGAAATTCAGAGTCATGAATCTAGGTATCCACAAGTGTCTACTCGGAATGGATTGGCTTAAGCCTAGTGACGCCCACATTCATTGTGGAAAGGGTCAAGTTTCCTTTCGAAACTCTGAAAGGGAATTAGTCACAACCCAAGGTGAGGCTGGAGTGCCAAGAATCCACTTGGCCAAAGTATCTTTTATCATAAAAGAAGTCAGAAAAGGATTACTTATCTACTGAATTAAGCTCAACAAGCTAGATCAAAAGCAAGAGTCTAGTGAAGGACCTTCTTGGCTAAAGGAATACGCGGATGTATTCCCTGAAGAGTTGACGGAACTCCTGTCTCAAAAAGAAGTGGATCATGAGATTAATTTAGTACCAGGAGTTGCGCCAATTGCAAAGAGACCTTATAGAATGTCCATACTAGAAGCAATTGAGCTGAAAGAATAACTCAAGCAATTGCTAGAGCAGGGCTATATCCGTCCTAGCAGTTCACCGTGGGGAGCTCCAGTACTATTCCAGAAAAAGAAAGATGGGACATTTCGACTATGTATTGATTACCAAGGATTGAATCAATCAACGGTCAAGAACAAGTACCCTATTTATCAGATAAGGATCAAGGAAGAAGATATCCCCAAGACGACCTTCAATACAAGATATGGGCACTTTGAGTTCCTAGTTATGTCATTCGGACTTATGAATGCACCTGCCACCTTCAACAGGTTAATGCAGGATATCTTTAGGCCATATCTTGATGATTTCGTGCTTGTCTTCTTCGACGACACTTTAATCTATTCTAAACAAGAAGAAGATCATGAACCCCAACTTCGGATTGTCCTTGAGACAATGAGGTCACATAAGCTGTATGCTAAGATGAAGAAGTGTGCATTCTTCAAGCGTCAGATTGAATATATGGGATTCATAGTATCAACATAAGGAATCTCAGTGGACCCATCCAAGGTCAGAGATGTGCTAGAATGGCCAATACCAACATTTGTCAAAGAAATACGCAGCTTTCTTGGGTTGACACGATGGTATAGGGTCTTCATCAAAAACTATGCTTTGATTGCAGCACCTCTAATGGACTTATTAAAGAAGCAAACTTCCATTGCATGGTCAACTCTCGAACAAAATAGTTTCGACAGATTGAAGTAAAGTTTGGTATCAACACCTATTCTAAGACTTCCAAACCTCAATAAAGAGTTCTAGGCAGTAACTGATGCTATCATACTTGCCTTGGGGTGTATACTTATGTAGGAAGGTCATCCAGTAGCATACTCTTCAAGAAAATTGAAGAGTCATGAAAAGAATTATGCTACGCATGATCTGGAATTGCTAGCTGTCATCCATGCTCTAAAGCTTTGGAGATACTACCTATTGGGTAACAAGTTTACTCTAGTAACTGACCATAAGAGTCTCAAATGGATCTTTACCCAGAATGAGCTCAACATGAGGCAACGTCGATGGATTGAAGTGTTGGAGGAATATGACTTTTAAAATCAAGTATCGACCAGGAAAAGAGAATGTAGTTTCCGATGCACTCAGTCGCAAGGCATTCCTTAATTCTATAATCCTGCAGAATCCATCAACATCCAGATCTCTAGCTACAAAAGTATCTATGCCAAACAACCCTATACTTGAGTTAGCTAGAGAAGATGCATGCCATGATCTAGCCTACCAAACAATGCTAAGGGAGATCTCTATCAAGGATCAGAATCAAAAGCTGCATGCTAAGTATCATGAATTTTCTATCAATAGTGGGCTTGTCTACCATAGAACAAGGCTGTGTATACCAGCAAGCCAGTCACTTAAGCAGAAGATATTGTGGGAAGCTCATGATTCCCCTTTTGCAGGACATCCTGGCTATGCCAAGACTCTTAATGCAGTTAGGAAGAGCTACCATTGGGAGAGGCTCAAAGTTGATGTTCTCAAATATATCACCGAGTGTTTGTCTTGTCAACGTATCAAAGCCGAACATGTCAAGTTGCTAGGGAAACTACAACCGCTTGACATTCCCCAAATGAAATGGGAATTCATCAACATGGATTTTGTTGTAGGCCTACCCCAAGTCCAGGGAGGATACAACTCCATCATGGTTGTGGTTGACATGCTTACTAAGGTTGCATACCTTATCCTAGTAAAGACAAACTATAAAGCCTCAGACATTGCAAGATTTTTTATCAAGGAGATATTCAAGCTATATGGTTTACCCAGAAGAATCATTAGTGATCGTGATTCTCTCTTCACGTCACACTTCTGGAGAGCTATCTTTGAAGCTATTGGGACTCAATTCTGGTTTAGCACTGCCTACCATCCCCAAACGGATGGCCAAACAGAGAGAGTAAATCAAGTCGTCGAGGATATGCTTAGGGCATACTGCTTCGTGAGCTGAAGAGGTGGATTCAATATTTGCCTTTGGTTGAATTTGCCTACAATGCTTCTTACCAGCAAAGCATTCAGATGACCCCTTTCCAAGCATTGTATGGTCATGACAATCGAAGTCCCCTAAACTTTTCAGATCCAACCTTAAGGGTTGAAGATTCAAGGCAGATTTTGGAAGAGATGGATGACCAAATAAAGTCAATAAGACAGGATATCCAAGCTTCCAAGGATAGACAGAAGGCATATGCGGATTTGAAACGTCAAGATAGAGACTTCGAAGAAGGAGACATGGTCTTCATTCGCATACGCCCTAAAAAGAGTTCCCTATCTTTAGGAGATTGTGACCAATCAGGAAAACCCTAATTCAGGTCGATCCTAAGTGGGAACGGCCGAAATACTTTCGCTACGTGGCAGACGCGAAAAGCCCTAGATCGCAAACCCCATAACATTCCATGAGAGTGCCGGGCGGAGCTTTCTAGACATCCTTTCCGATGGACTACTAAGACGTGTCCTGAAAATACAAGTAGACACGTTACAAAATAATATCAAAAATAGGCTAAAATTATCCAAAAATCTAGTATTTTCGGATAATCAATGCAACTCACACTAGTACTAATGGCTTAGATCACATTGACTCTCTAGATAAATAAAGAAGTCGGATGATGATGCATTCCATACTTTTTCACACTGTGTCCTCATAACATCACAACACTGGATTGCTTCCAAACCGAAGGTGGGCTGAAGATGGTAGTGTGGAGGTGGGATGAGCATCAAAGAGGGCCTGGTTTGCAGACATGCAACAAGTTTCAAAACCCGAAATAATAAAAGATACACGGTAATGATATTTTTTACAAAGAAAATGACTCTTTTTTTGCATTTAATGAGGTTAGCAATGTTCATATGGACTGAAAATTGATGGGCATGTTGTTTGTTGCTGGTTTTAGTCTTTCATAATAAAAAACTCAGAAAATATATACTTAAAGTGTGGGAAATAAATGAAAAAACCCAAAAAGCATGGTTTTTAGAGTAAAAATGGGGTCTTTTGGGCTTAAAATGGAAAAAGCATGAAACAAAACACCAATAAAATCTACATGTTTGCTATCCAAGGACTCAAGAGCCATAGCTCTGAAATAATGCTAATTTTTTTCCATTTTTATTGATAATAAATAAGAAAAAATAGGAAAAAATATTTTTTAAAATGAAGAAAAATAGGGAATGGACGAGAAAAATTATGGATGTGTCTGTGAGTGTATAATGAGGATAAAGCATGAGGGTTCACCTTATTTTATCCCCATTTATGTGTTTTTGTGAGTATTTACTGCTTATTTTGTGTAACGAGGCAAAACCTTAAACGGTAGGGGAGGAGGGAGGTTTGAGCACTAAAATATAATATCAAATCTGATGTATTTACTACATTATTCATATAGGATGACGTTAAGTTAAATAAAGGGAAGCACAATACGAGTGTAAGGCTCGGTGTCTTCTCTCATTGCAGCAATTACGTGTTAGTGTATGGAAACATGAAAAGAATGGATTTGCACAATGGACGAGGTTGTTTTCCAATTGTTTGAGCACTTAATCATATACACATTTGCATCAAGCATCGTTAAATGGTATCAATTACAAGCTCCTGGATGCATAGCACTTGGTTTCTTTAGGACTTGACCCACAAAGAGAGAGTGAGCAACCTAGTTGTAGGTCTAGACGGTGGATCAAAAGGGGATGGATAAGTGCATTCCTGGAACGATAAATATATTGGCACTAAGAGGGGAGTTTGTTTCAAATGTGTCTATATGTGGAAGCAACGCATCGAGGGGCCAATCCCCAAGATGTAGGAGAGCTCGTGTAGAGAATGCTATAGTAAGTCTAAAATCCATAAAGAACTCTTAGCGATTGCATTATGCAAAAGACAAGACACCTATCGTGGTTTCTCATAATCACTTTTCCAAACCTCATTGGGCTTGTATGACCACTAAGACACTGGTAAAGATAGGTGAGATGGCCACTCCATGTATTACTTTTTTTTTACCATGGATCAAAGATTGATGTTATTGTATGTAGTGTCTATGAGAGTGAGAAGTGACCAGTAGCTATGGAACATAGACGATAAATGAGAGCCACCAATAACACTGCAGGAGAACTTTATTCTAAGTGTCTAAATATCATGATATTTATAGGTGATATACAAGAAGATTTTCAATTATTTGTGTAGGAATCCTATTCTTATGCTATTATTTTGGGTTAGCCATTCATCATAGAGGCATGCATGGAGACAAAGGTGATGGATGATGGTTCCACATATAAACAAGTTCATTGTTGTAGAGAAAGGATGCAAGAAATTTAGTTCATGACACTGTGTGAAAAATCTTAAAAATAGACATACTTTGTAGGATGCCCATCTTCATGTGAAGGATATGGATTTTTACTAGGTACCATTTTCCTTCGAGACAAATGTGGTATCAAGTGGGAAAATTTATTACCTCCTGGCCATAGTGTTGAGATGTTTGCAATCACACCTAAATCAGCCTCTTTGTATGAGGCAGTTCTGGACTTAGGACATGCAGGCAATCTAAATCCCATAGGCACACAGAGGGAGACTACTACCTATCCAACAACTATAAAACATTATACTTGACTATCACTTTTTCATATATATGATGAATGCAATATCATGATGCTTTCCTCTTTTAGTTAGTGTCTTGGTCATTGTCATTCTTATACAAAAGATTGTGTTGATGAGTCCGTGTCTCAATCTTGGAACCTAATTCACTTGTGTAACAGATCAAGTCTTTATCTATGTCATCATGAGTTTAATCTTCATCTTCCATCCACCATATATCAAGAATCGAGTGGTGGGGGGACTTGCTTAAGATGCTGCGCCGACCACACACAGAATGCACAAGGAGAAGCTCACTCAAGAGACAAGAAGAGAGATGCAGGCCAAAACGTTTTCTTACTGGTTTCTTCTTCTTCTTCCACACTCTTTTCAATATACACAAAGTATAGATAAGTTACAACATAAAGAAAAGTGGCCTACTAAGTCAAACAATGCATAGCTGACTACACTAGTCGACTAGCGTTATAACTATGCCAGCTCTGTAAATAGGTGTAACAACCTGAATATAATAAGTAATGAGTTAGTGGCCATATGAGAGTCATAATGACCACTGACGTGCTAAGTGTAGATGTGTGGACCCATCTAACCAGGCGGTCCATCATCAATGTCCGTATATGTTGAGCTTGTCATCTCAACACTCCCCCTCAAACTCAACTGCATCTTTGTAACTCCAAGTAAGCTTCGAAACTTTTGAAGCTTCTCTGTATCCAATGCCTTTGTGAAGATGTTAGCTATCTGATCCTGTGTGCTGACATACACCAAGTCAATCTCACCTGCTAGTACCTTCTCTCTCACAAAGTGGTAGTGTACCTCAATATATTTTGTCCTGGCATGGAACACAGGGTTCCTAGCCAACTATATACTGCTCATGTTGTCACAATAAATGACAACTGGACCTTCCACCTGCACATCCAAACTAGCCATTAACTTTTGTAGCCATACTATCTCACATACTGCAACAGCATCACCTCTATACTCAGCCTCTATACTCGACAAAACAACTGTAGATTGATTTTTGCTGCTCCAAGTAACTGCTACACTACCAAGAGAGAACATGTATCCGCTGGTAGATATTCTATCAGACATACTACCAGCCCAATCTGCATCAGTGTATCCAAACACATGTACATCTGTACCTGCCTCATAGAAAAGTCCATAATGTAATGTGGACTTCACATATCTCAATATGCGTCTGACTGCATCCAAATGTGGCTTTCTAGGTACTTGCATAAACTGACTCACAAGACCAACAGCGTATCAAACTCCCCACTATCCTCCTAAACATAGTAGGGTCTTCTATCTCATCCCCAACATCAGCACTCAACTTTACATTCTGCTCCACTATCACTATCACCTCTAACTTTCTTGCCCTTCGGCAATGACACTAGATCCCAAGTCTTACTAGCCTCTAATGCAGCCATCTCCTCATCCATTTCTGCATCCCAATGAGTATGACCAATAGCATCCTCAAAACAAGTGGGCTCAACATCATCAACTAGTTTTACCATATAGGCATAATGGTGAGCTGCATAACCTTCAAAACCAAATCTTTTAACAGGGTATCTGATCCTGCTAGATCTGCGTACCACCAGATCACTCAATAGAGCCTTTACATTGAGGGCTAAAATGATGAACGGGTTGCATATTACCCATCCAACCTCCAATCCTCACTAAGAGAAATAAAGAGGGGCACTACCTAGCCAAAGGGAGGATGGGCTAGGACATCCCTTTTCTCAAAGAGAATCAAGAAAACCAAGACACAAATTTACAAGAGAGAATATATGTACTAGACACCACATTAGAATATGAGAGAGAGAGATGAGAGGAGAGGGACACAAGAGGAGAAGAGGTAGAGGAAACTTGCCATTATGCTACATGGAATGAGAAAATGAGAAGAGAGGGAGATAATAGGAGAAGAGGTAGAGGAAGCTTGCCATTATGCTGCATAATAAAAGAACTTACTCATAGCTCACCTTACAGAGATGAGGGTATTCTAGAGTGCTCTCATGGGCTTGTCATTGTCCTTCTTTCCCCTCTTCATTCTCCATGGGCTCTTTATATAGCCTCCATGAGGGATTAGATTAAGCTAATCTTCTTAATTAACATAATTCTAGATGATGTATGGCATCTTTGAAAATATGGAGAATAGTGGATGGGACAAGTCCCCACCTTGGTCATCATGCAAGAAGCCAAGGGTGGTGGTAGACAAAATAGAGAAATGGAGCTAGATTATAAGAGGTGGGTGCCCAAAGCACATTATTATAATATATTTACAAGAAGGATAGAGTGGAAAGTTGGTGTGGTGAAAGAGAGAAGCAAATTGCATGTAGTCAGTAGTCTGCGCCTTCGTAACTTCAATTCCGTAAAGAATTTGAAAAACGTTTGTTCTGTAACTTTGTAGTTCAGGTTGAAACCGATCGGGCAAGGCGGGAATTTTCTTGAAATTTGCTTTTTTTTGGAGTTATCAAGATTATAAAAAACGGCTTCCAAAAGCTGCTTTGACTTTAGTCCCCCATATATATATAAATACATATAAGCATGTGACAGAAGGGGTCCACGCTAGAAAGATTTTATGTAAGATCCAAATGACACCATCATGTGGATATTGACTTGTGTGCTAGGGTGAGGTGTTCTCTAGTGATGGTGATAGATTCTAAATCTTAGTGATGCAAACGGAGCCCATGTGTAGTTGGAGGCTAGTCCTTTGAAAAATCTCTGCACTCATTCAACTCCTAGGTGTAATCCATTTTCATCTTCACTACGATAACCATCCCTTTTACCCTTTACATTGACATTCCTCCTAAGAACTTGTTCCCCCCATTTGCTAGAGTTATCATAATCGAGAAGCAATGTAGCATACCTAGTGCTTGAAGAGTAAACCCAAAGTGATATGGTAAGCTCTTGATAATGGCTTTGGCCGAATTTTGTGGTAATAATCCGGGTTGTAAAAAACCCGGATCATTAGCCCTCCCCTTAGGCTAGAGGCATTCATGCCTCTAGCTTGCTAATGATGGTCCAATAGAGCAAGGTGGATTGCACCCCCTCATTTGTGGCTCTTCATTGAATGACTGCTCCAAAGTGTTCATATTTCTTTGAAAATAAGGCTTCAGTTGCCATCCATTTACCCTTGTCTTGTGAACCTTCCCATCCATGTCACCTAACTTATAGCTGTCATTTGGATATCTCCTTATGACCATGAATGGCCCTTCCCACTTGAACACAAGGTTAGCATCCTTTCTGTTATCAAAGCGGTTATCATAGCGTAGCACAAGTGATCCTTCCCCTATGTGTTATCATATGTGTAGGTGCCTCACCATGCTCAAGAAAATAAAGCACATCTTGTAGTTGAAACTTACCCTGAAACAAGGGAGGCTTTACTGTAATGATGCCCACCATTACCTCTTTCAATTTTTCAGTTGCTAGAGCATCTGCGTCGCCATTTGTGCGCCTTGGCACAAAATAGATTTGGGCTTTCTGTAGCTTTCTCATGAGAGTTTTAGCTTCTCTCATTTTCACTGCTAAGTTATCATTTTTACAAGCCCAGATTCCTTTCATTTGCTTAACAATTAGCATAGAATCCCCAAAAACATTAAGTCGAGTGACACCATGTGAGAGACACCACCTCAAACCTAAAAGCAAGGCTTGATATTCTGCCTCATTGTTAGAATGGACATCCTCCAAGTTGATACCTTCTCCATAAAGTTTGCCACCTTTAGGACTGAACACCACTATTCCTGCTAGCGCTCTGTTTTTAATACGCTTGTATGCCCCATCAAAGTAGAGGGCATGGGCATTCTCCACCCGTGATGGCTCCTCAAAAGGAGATGTCTCCTCTTTTACCTTTTCCTTCTCTTTTTCCTTCTTTTGATGACATCTATGGGTCAACAAATCAGCTAGGTGCTCGAGTAGAATCCTCCACCTTGAAGGTGTAGTCAAACACTTGGAGTTGTATCACCCACTTAGCGATTGTGGTTGAAACATCCATGTGCTGTAAGGCATAGGGAAAATGCTCTTCTGTTGTGATCACTGTGAACAGCCTAGGGAGAAGATAAGGATGAAACTTTCTTACAGCAAACATTAGAGACAAAATAATCATCCCCACCATCTTGTACCCTCGTTCTGATGATGTCATTAATCTGCTAGAAAAGTAAACTGGCCTCATTAGGCCAGTTTTAGCATCCTTTTGTATTAGTGCTGCCCCTAGAGCATCTTCCCCAAAACTGGGATTGACAAAAAACTCATGATCCCAACAAGGCTGTAAAATTATAGGAAGGATGCTAAGAGCATTCTTCACCTCGTGAAAGCATCTTTCTCTTTTGTCATTCCACAAGAGCTCCTCAGAGTGGGTTAACTGTTGCAGTGGAAATATTAATTGGGAGAGGAGATGAATGAACCGCCCCATATATCGCACCTTCTGAATGAAAGAGGTTAGTTGCTTCATAGAAGATGGTGATGGCACTACCAATAGGGCCTTAACTTTGTTTGGATCTGCTTCAATGCCCCTCTCACTTACGACATCCCCTAACAAAGTTACACTGCTTTCGCCAATGTGACACTTCTCATGGTTTAACTGCCCCCCCATTTGTGCGAGGCAATTGAAAGCTTCATCCACCTTCCCTAGATGTAGGGTCTTAGAACTATAAATACAAAAATCATCAATAAAGACCCTAATGGATTTCCCAAAATATGGCTGGAATACATAATTCATGAATCGCTGGAAGGTAGCTGGGGCATTTGTTAATCCAAATGGAATTACATTGTAAGCAAAACAACCCCAAGGTGTAATGAAGATGGTCTTCTGTTGATCCTCCTCAGCTATTCGGATTTGGAAATAACCTGAATACCCATCGCAAACAGTGTATCTCTCATGCATGGCAACCTCGTTGAGTATTTCATCCTGAAAGGGAAGAGAAAAGTGATCTCTCTTAGTTGTAACATTTAGCGGCTTGTAATCTACACAAATCCTCCATTTTCCATTCTTCTTGGATATCACCACCACAGGTGAAACCCACTCTGAGTCCCCTATTGGATAGATGAAGCCTGCCTTCAAAAGTCATTGCACCTCAGTGAGTAGAGCGTTTTGTTGAACTACTCCTAATCGTCATAGTTGCTGCACCACTCGCCGTGCTCCCTCTTTTAGATTAATGTGATGTTGTACTGTTGTCACACCTATGATGTGTTCATAATCAGAAATAAAAAGTGCAGAGTGTTTTATCACCACTTCCATGTAGGCTACCTTCTCCTCAACTGATAGATCCTTAGCCAACATTTTTTCTAACCCCTCCTTCTCGACCTTTGGAAGCTACTGCGGAATTTCACTACTAGAAGGCCCTTTTAATGTAATCCCCATCACTTCTAGAGAGCTTTCTTTCTCCTCATTATAAGACTCTCCCTCTGTGATAGATGACCAACCCTCACTGGAACTCCATTCATCAGCGGTGGTCGCTAACACAAGATCCTCCTGTCGCGGCCCTCCTTCATGTTGTAGATAGTGCTCTTCCATTTTTTATGTAGCCCCTTTTGTGGCCTTAGCTCTAAAGCCCCTGTCTCCCAATCTTGTCTGGCTTTCATTCCCATAAGCCATGGTCGCCTGAGAATGAGCGGATAGCCATCCCCCTTCACTGGCATCACATACATGTCATGCTCCGATTGCACTCCACACACCTTTACTTGACTTTCTTTATAACTCCCAAACAATTTACTACTATATTGTTAGCCATTTTGGCCCCGAATTTAGTAGTTTCATTTACCTCTAATTCCAAACGATGCATCAACTTTTCCGTCATGACACAAATCTCTGCACCTCCATCCACATATGTCTTTGACACTCTCTGCCCATTGATTTCTGCTTCGACTAGAGGCACAATATCTTTCATCTTTCTAGTCTAGATTGCATTCATATGTCTATTCTTCATGGATCTAATGCTTACCATCTTTGACCATTGTCGTCGCACTGTTGGAGATAGATGTAATAATTGTGGCCATGAAATTTTTGGCCCTTGATTCCACATCAGCAAGCAAATCATAAGCTCTAGTACCTTTACCCAGGGAAAAATCATCTTGCTCAATGTGTCGGCATGAGCGAGCCCTCCTCTTTTTACTCTTGCGGGTCTTTGCAGCCATTGATGATCTGCCTCCTATTCCATATTTTCAACCTCCTTTGGTGGTGTAGGATCCATTCTCTCAATTCTACGGGCTTTCTTCACTGGCATTGCCTCAACCTCTACTACTTTGGCCTTCCCTTTGACATCACTCTCATCTAAACTAATTATCCTGACATCATGATTCTCTGGCGGCAGCTGGACAGGCAAGGGCGGCACCTCTGTAAGTGGTCGAGGATGCTAGAGAACTTGAACCAATGGTGGAGGCCTTGGATTTGGTGGAACAAACCTTTCCCTAGGTGGTGTCACTTGTTGTCCCCTCCTTCTTGGTTGGAATCCATTTCCTAGAAAACGCCTAGGATGAGGGAAAAAGTACATAACATGGCCACTCTCCCCACAATTATAGCAATCATACTCTCTTTCTTGTGTCCTTGGACCTCGATTGCCTTCATTTATGAGGGGAGGGGGCTGTACTCCTTCCACCAAATTTAACGAAAGGCTTTCAAGTTGATTAGTAATGCGTTGTAGGAGCTCTTGCTATGGTATCTCCAGTTCAGGTGGGGCCTCTGCTATTTCTCTAGGCCTTGGCATGGTTGGTGAAACCTGTATGGGCTCAACTCCCCCCTTCAACTGGGCTTGATACTTAAATTTTCTATCTTTCTCCCTGGCATAAGTGACTGATTCTTCGTAGGATGTGGGAAACTTTCCTTTGACCTTCTCCCTTAGTAGAGGATGAAGTCCGGCTAGAAAACAATCTCTCTTAA
Source organism: Lygodium microphyllum (assembly GCF_053477565.2). Lineage (NCBI taxonomy): Eukaryota > Viridiplantae > Streptophyta > Polypodiopsida > Schizaeales > Lygodiaceae > Lygodium > Lygodium microphyllum. Next base: position 133,062,860 of record NC_141138.1, read on the forward strand.
GGCAATCAGGTACTCTTTCTCCCTCGGCTAAGGAGGTCATTCATTTATCCCACAATTTTATAAACGTGACTTCATAAGCTTGGTACTCCCCTGGTACGATTTGGCAAAGATCTAAGAGCTGTCTCCAAATATCTTTAGGTGGCTCTATATCTTGGTACTTGTGCATGAATGTGGTCTTGAGATCCTCCCAATTACCCCTTGTAGCCTCCGGGAGAGCTTGATACCACACTCGAGCATCACCCTTTAGAACTAAAGAGAAGGCCCATACTTTGGTTGCTTCATCATCTCGGCCTGTGACTAGGAAGGCCATTTCTAAGTCATCCAAAAAGTCTAGAGCTTTCTCCTCTTTGTGCCCAAAAAAACTTGGAAATGCCATGCTGCCTTAGTGGAGTACAAAGATGAACACATCTAGACTTAAGTTGTATTTTATAAGGGGAAGGATGAATGGGTTCATAGATGCATTGATTTCAGCAAGACGTCTAGGCCCTAGTATGCTTCTAATAATGCCTTGGAATCTAAGCTTTGTGCTGGCTACAATATGTACAGTTTGCATAGCAAGTGGACGGATAGGTCCATACAACTCGTGGTGATTCATGAGAAACTATTATAATAAGATAAAGACATGTACATTGAAGGATGCATTGTAGTCTAGCATTGGGAAGATTATAGGTTTTGGTGATACAAGAATCTCCCTTAATCTTTTAGCCCCAAAGTACATGACAAGACGCTGCTGTAAGAAAATCTTCCTACTAATGCATACATTAACTCGGATGTTTTGTACAGAGTGGAAGGTGTAGAAATTCAGGCCATTATTATTATTCATGAGTGGAGACTACTTAAGGGAGTAGAGGGAATGCACTTTCTTGAATTATGAAGGATTTTCCCCAGAGTATTTATTTCTGGAACCCACTAACTTTCCTATATAGAGAATTTGCTCACCAGTGATTGTTCTTGCCTTAGTGTGTCCATCCTCAGTGACATATATTTCATAAGGTGTGATGGCCACCTTTTCAACCACACCCAACCTTCGAGCTAACAACAGTTGAAGGTAGTCTTCATACTTTGCATTTCTACAAAACTCCACACCGTTCATGCATAGTTGTCCTCCTTTGATGTGGATTAGGCTAGAGAGAGAGAGGGATTTGATGATTTGGAGATGAGGACCTCTCGGAAGGGCCTTCACTTTGTTTGCAAAACACTCACCACAATTATGAGAACCTAGCAATTGATGGCAACATGATTTTTTCTGTTGTGAGAGAATTGAATTTCTAAGGTGAACACCTTTTATCCGCATACGTGCCGTCATCCGATAGGCATACTTCCTTTCTTGGGCTTCCTTGGGAGACCATTGTGGGAGTTGTGGAATTCGACCAGCTTCAAAAAAAAGTTGGTGAATGCGTTGGAGAAGAGCCACTTGGGGCACTTGTTATAGAGGATGCAACACCATGTGTTGTATCGTCCCACATAAGGAGGTAGAGAATTGTGGTTGAGAATGTCCTCAGCGGGGACACCAAAAATGAGGGCTAAAATGATGAACGGGTTGCCTCTTACCCATCCAACCTCCAATCCTCACTAAGAGAACTAAAGAGAGGCACCACCTAGCCAAAGTGAGGATGGGCTAGGACATCCCTTTTCTCAAAGAGAATCAAGAGAACCAAGACACAAATTTACAAGAGAGGATATATGTACTAGACACCATATTAGAATATGAGAGAGAGAGATGAGAAGAGAGGGAGACAAGAGGAGAAGAGGTAGAGGAAGCTTGCCATTATACTATATGGAATGAGAAGATGAGAAGAGAGGGAGATAAGAGGAGAAGAGGTAGAGGAAGCTTGCCATTATGCTACATAATAAAAGAACTCACTCATAGCTCACCTCACAGAGATGAGGGTATTCTAGAGTGCTCTCATGGGCTTGTCACATTGTCCTTCTTCCCCCTCTTCATTCTCCATGGGCTCTTTATATAGCTTCCATGAGGGATTAGATTAAGCTAATCTTCTTGATTAACATAATCCTAGATGATGTATGGCATCTTTAAAAATATGGAGAATATTGGATGGGATAAGTCCCCACCTTGGTCATCATGCAAGAAGCCAAGGGTGGTGGTAGACAAAATAGAGAAATGGAGGTAGATTATCAGAGGTGGGTGCCCAAAGCACATTATTATAATATATTTACAAGAAAGATAGAGTGGAAAGTTGGTGTGGTGAAAGAGAGAAGCAAATTGCATGTAGCCAGCAGTCTGTGCCTTCGTAACTTCAATTCCGTGAAGAATTTGAAAAATGTTTCTTCTGCAACTTTGTAGATCAGGTCGAAACCGATCGGGCTACACGGAAATTTTCTTGAAATTTGATTTTTCTTGGGAGTTATCAAGATTATAAAAAATGGCTTCCAAAAGCTACTTTGACTTTAGTCCCCCATATATATATAAATACATATAAGCATATGACAAAAGGGATCCATGCTTGTAAGCTTTTATGTAATATCCAAATGACACCATGATGTGGATATTGACTTGTGTGCTAGGGTGAGGTGTCCTCTAATGATGGTGATAGATTCCAAATCTTAGTGATGCAGACGGAGCCCCTCTGTAGTTGGAGGCTAGTCCTTTGAAAAATCTATGCACTCACTCAACTCCTATGTGTAATCCATTTTCATCTTCACTAAGATAACCATCCCTTTTACCCTTTACATTGACATGCCTCCTACGAACTTGTTCTCCCCATTTGCTAGAGTTATCATAATCGAGAAGCAATGTAGCATACCTAGTGCTTGAAGAGTAAACCCAAAGTGATATGATAAGCTCTTGATAGGGGCTTTGGCCAAATTTTGTGGTAATAATCCAGGTTGTAAAAATCTCGGATCAACATTACTATGAGCTCTCTGTACACCTGGTGTCCTAACAGAAGGAATACCAAGCTCATCATCCAAGCTCTCTGAGCCACTGGAGTCTCCATCAAGAACTATATCAATGCCATCTGACACTTTATTCTTTCCTTTGTCTTTACCTATAGTGCTACTAGATGCACCTGAAGATGTAGAGGTACTCCTTAGTCTCCCAGACCAAGGACTACCAGATGATGTCTCTGGTCCACTAAGAGTCCGTGATTCTTACTTTTCAGCCTGCACATGAGTGTCATGGTCATCATGATCATCCAATGCATCACCACTAGATGCATACCAACTGCTCATTTCATCAAAGATGACATCCATGCTCACTCTGAACTTCCATGTGACATGGTTATAATAGCGATACCCTTTCTGCTCTAAAGAGTATCCAATAAAAACACATTTTTCTGCCTTTGGATCAAGCTTCTTCCGTAGCTCATCTAGCACATGAACGTATGCAACACAGCCAAATACCTTCAAGTGCGATACATCAAGCTTCTTTCTAGTAAAGCATTCTTCAAGAATCATCCCATGAACTGTAGCTGTGGGAGTTCTATTCATAATATAAACAGCAGTATGAACAGCCTCAGACCAAAAATGCTTAGGCATATTATTTTCAGCCACATCAAGGCGCGTTCAACTTTTGCAATATGCCTGTTTTTTCTTTCTGCAACCCCATTTTTCTATGGGGTATATCTGCATGTGAACTGCCTCTTTATCCCTTAAGACCTCAGAAAATCACTGAACTCATTCAAAAGGTACTCTCCCCCTCCATCTGACCTCAAGCACTTTACTTTCAAGCGTGTTTCTCTTTCAACTGTAGCCTTGAAAGTTCTAAAGTGCTCAAATGCTTCACTCTTTTCCTTCATAAAATATACCCACGGCTTTCTAGAACAATCATCAATGAATGTGACAAAGTATGAACTGCCTCCAAGAGATACATTTTGTGTAGGCCCCCAAATGTCTGTATGCACAATATCAAGGATATTTTTGCTTACATCTCTATCATGTGAAAAGGGTTGTCTTGCATGCTTACCAAACTGACATGCTTCACATACCTTATGAAATTCTGCAACTCTAAATGTAGGCAAACCTGTAACCAACCCTTTGGACTGCATTAATTTCAGCCTTTGTACATTTGCATGTCCAATGCATTTGTGCCAAATTTCAATATCTACAATAGCACCTTTTCCTTTACCATACATAGCAGCATTCATAGTAGGAATTTCAGCATCCAGAGTAAACATACATCCAACTCTACTTTCCTTTGCTACCAACCTGCACTTGTCATTGAAGTCTTCTACAAAGCATCCCTTTGCATTAAATCTGACTTGCAGCCCTTGCTCTACCATTTGACCGACTGACACCAAGTTCTTTGTAATAGATGGCACATGTAATACATCTGAAATACTCTTTGTCTTACCATCATGCAAGGACAAGGGAACTTTTCCAATGTGTGAAATTGGGTGGCATGAATCATCACCCATCTGCACATAACCTGCATTTTGCAAATCCTACATCTCTCCAAACCATTCTGCATAGTTGGTCATATGATTGGATGCACCTGAATCAACATACCAAACATAATCATGTGTTCCCTTTCCTATAATAGCATTCAGCATATGCTGCATAACAAACAGACGTTCATTTTTATCTTTATTCTGTCGTGAAGACGATGCATAGTTTCCTTACTGCAACTTACCACTGTGAATATAATCTTTCTTAGCATAACATTGGGCTGCAATATGACCTATTTTGCCACAGTAGTGACACACAATACCCGAGTTGTTAGCACCTCTGTTTTTCCATCCACCTCTTCTTCTAAAGCTCCCCCTGCCTCTAAAGTTACCATGACCTCCTAAAACCTGCATATTACCAAATTGCTGATTCAATATGTTTTGCTGGTTGTCACTACCATGTCCTGTACCACAGCCTCTTGAAGAGAACCTGCCACATCCCCTTCCTGAACTAGAGTAGAAATCTTGGACCTGTTCACCACTTCTTTCAGATGTCTCACTCTGCATGTTGATCTCTTCAGTGATCATAAGGGAGACCAACTCATCAAAATCTGGAAATGACTTTTTGACATATACGAAAGTTACAAAAGACTTCCAAGCCTTTTCATTGTTAAGTCCACCCAAGGTAGACGATACCGAATCATCATCATCAAGCATTGCATCAATCGCTGCCAAGGCATCTACAATGCTCCTTACCTTCAGTGCATATTCATTGATAGACATCTTCCCTTTCTTCAATGTATTCAACTCTTGCTTGAGTTGAATCTTTTGTGCCTTTGTATTTACGGAAAACATACTTTCAAGTATGGTCCAAGTTGTATATGAATTCCTTGCATTTCTAATATGTCCCAGCATATTATTGTCAATTACTGCAGATAGCCAATAGACGACATTCTTGTCTTTTGCATTACATTTCTTCCGTGCCTTTGTCTCTTCTGCAGTTGGAGGATCACTCACCTCCGGCTCCTTTTCTTCACCTGAAACAAACTCTTAGAGGCCTTTTCCAATAAGGAAGTTTGTGACACAGAACTTCCATGAAGGGTAGTTGTTCTTGTCGAGCTTCTCAATGATGGGGCTTCCACTATTCTCTGCCATTATCACAAAACTAATACCAAACTGGAAGCAAATCTTCTACAACCCTCGACTTGTAGTGCACAACAATACACCAAATAGCCTTTTTTACTGTCTGCTCAATAATACATGCAATCTGCAACCTGTTTGCAGATAAACCTTATGTTTGCTTTGTGCAAACACCTCAAGAATTACAGATTTGCAATCTGTAACCTACACACCCACTTTGGGTCAAAACAGTCAAAATCACAGTATACCCTGAAACTGCTGTCCGCAACATTGTAGCTCTAAAACGGGGCCTGAAATGGCCTCAGATGCCCAAAATAACTGCGGGCAAGTCCTAAATCTCACTGCAATCTGAGATTTTTGCTCTGCTCTGCTTCCGGTGCCTCCACAAGCACTATCCAAGAGAAAGAGTGGAAGGATGGGAGAGCTTCTTACCCGTGGCTTGCTTACTCGAACCTTGCTTCTTCTCCTTCACTTCAGCCTACAAAATCAGCCTCTCTAAGTGGCGCAGCTCTGATACCATGTCAAGAATCGCGTGGTGGGGGGACTTGCTCAAGATGCTGCGCCGAACACACACATAATGCACAAGGAGAAGCTCACTCAAGAGACAAGAAGAGAGATGGAGGCCAAAACGTTTTCTTGCTGGTTTCTTCTTCTTCTTCCACACTCTTTTCAATGTACACAAAGTATAGATAAGATACAACATAAAGAAAAGTGGACTACTAAGTCAAACAATGCATAACCGACTACACTAGTCGACTGGCGCTATAACTATGCCAGCTGTAAATAGGTGTAACAACCTGAATATAATAAGTAATGAGTCAATGGCCATGTGAGAGTCATAATGACCACCGACGTACTAAGTATAGATGTGTGGACCCATCTAACCAGGCGGTCCATCATCAATGTCTACATGTGTTGAGCTTGTCATCTCAACACCATAGCTTCTGCCCTGCTCTAGATACCGCATCTTTTGACATGGTATTAAAGCCCAATTGGGCATGGCCTAGCTCAACCTAGCTCTTCTCTCTACTCTTCGAGCTTCTCCTAACCTGAGGTCAGCTCTCAGGGGGTTCAATAAATATATATCCTCTATATAACGTGCGTTCATGGCCTATTTATAAATATCCTAATATGTGAATGTTTCTTGAATAAAACATAACCCTTTTCTATTCAATCTGTAAGTAACCCCTTTATATGACACCCTTTTGTATGTAAAAAATGTATCAAAATGGTGTTTCAAAAACCCCTTATTTTGAACTCACGTTATATATACATATATTTATGAGTGACCCCCCCCACGAGGGTCAGCTCATGTTTCCAAATTTCACACCTCCATTTTCACTTTGCTCTCTTGTCTGCCATAGCCAGACACTCTAGCTCAGGTGGAGTTTCTTGATCTACTCCTGTAGCCCATATTTCCCCATGCTTCCTATTGGAGAAAATTTTTTCTACTCCTGGTACAGCTATTTGTCGCATCAAAGCCTGCCAACATTGGTAAACCCTAGCTCTAGCATTGCAAAAATTGGAGGTCACTGCCATTATGCACCATATTCTGATCTTATAGTCCGCACTGCCTCTGCATGCTGTGATTTACTCACTGTCCATAGGGCAACTGAAGCTCTATCCCCAAGCTTCCTTCCCATCAAGTCTTGCCCAAAATGGTTATGTCCACCAGCTGCACAAGTAGAAAAACCAATCATCATAACCCTAACTCTAAGTCCTCATAGCCTATTGAGCTAAAGCTCAAGTATTTCTTCATTTTCTCTCTCCTGCCACTCAAATACCACCCTGATGGCACTGAATCTAAAGGTTGCAGCAAAGATTTGGGATATTTTGAATATTTTTTTCTGAAGTCTTGAAGACCTCAAGTAGTAGCATCAACACCAAAGTTTCTTTCTTTACTTCATTCTTCCTCCATTTGGTAAGGCAAGTACTGTCACTCTAATCTGAGTATTTACTCAGTGTTCTTCAATTAAATTTTAACAACAACAAGGGGACTCAAGCAATGGGCTCATCAAGCAAAGGATCAACATCAACATGAAACATCAAAAGTTTAAATTTGCTAGTATCTCCTGATACTTACATAGTGCTTTTTGGCATTGGTATCTCTTGTGTGTTTTGACACATTAAGTTTCAACTCTTTTGCTGGTCAAAAAATCAAAGATTTGGAGCTAATTTTAAATGAAAAACATGAAGTTTTTCATGAAGATCTCATTCATAAAGAGAACTGCAATCATTTTTACTCATTTGTACCACATAGAAGAAATACTTGCTCTACTAGGAGGTAAAAATGGAGTTGTACTATTCAATTGCCATCCATGTTTCCAATTGAAGAACTTGAAGACATGCTTGCTACCTTAGAGAAAGTGCAAGCTTTTGAAGATATTTCTTCTAACTTGAAGACCATGCAAAGCTCCGAGATTGTACCTTTGCTTGAGGGGGACCATAAAGAAAAGAACCAGTTGACTAATGCAAGCAAAGCATTAGAAGAAAATAAGAAGAAGAAGAAGAAGAAGATCAAACATGAAGACACTGAAGCTACAAGCAAAGTGAAGAACAAATACAAGATCAAAAAGAGCAAGCTACCAAAAAATTACATAGTTTGTAGAGGCTTTCGTGAGAGCACCACCTACAAAGTATGGGCACACCATAAACATGGAAAACACAAAAGGCTGTCGTAGAAAAGGGTAAGTGTGGATACCACAAACATGGTGGACATCCAGAGGTTGTAATAGTGGCCTCACAAAGTGTAGAAAGGATGTAGTACAAGGTTACATGAGGAGTTTACAAGCTTATGTTAGAAGCATTAGGGCTAGGCATTTCAAGACTAAAAAAATCTAGTTTAAAAAATGAGTCAAGGACCAGTAGCCCTTGCCGTTTTCAACATTTCTTTTGGTATAAATCTTCTATTCATTGCAGGTTGAGGAGGGGCATTGAGATGTTTGCAATCACACCTAAATCAGCCTCTTTGTATGAGGCAGTTTTGGGCTTAGGACATGCAAGCATACTAAATCCCATAGGCACAGAGAGGGAGACTGCTACCTATCGAGAAACTATAAAGCATTGTACTTGACTATCGCTTTTTTATATATATGATGAAAGCAATATCATGATGCTTTTGTCTTTCAGTTAGTGTCTTGGGCATTTTCAATCTTATACACAAGATTGTGTTCATGAGTCCAAGTCTCAATCTTGGAACCTAATTCACTTGTGTAACAGGTCAAGTCTTTGTCTATGTCATCATGAGCTTAATCTTCATCTTCCTTCCACCTTCTATCATACTCTAGATCCTACATCTTTTGACAAATAGTGTTTTCTCTTTAAGCTTTGTTGGATTTTTAGATGATAGTTCTATTTCTTTCTAGAATGATGACCTAAGTAGTTTAAGTGGAATAATGACATTGATATTTGATATTGGAATATTCAATGTGATATATAGGTTATTTAAAGTTGAAGGGTGTATCTCGCATGTATGTATGCCCTTTTCTCAACTATCTAATGGATGTTTAACCCAAGAGGATGATATGGCTCTAGGAGACTTTAGTGGACAAGCATGGTTGAATTGAAGATGTCTAAAAATATTTTAATTGGTAGAGTATTAATGGTGATTGAAACCTTTAAAATGGGCTTTGATACCGTGGCTAAATTGAAGTTCTAAAAATATTTTAATTGGTTGATATTTGAGTCTGTATGCAAGAGATACATAGTCAAAAAGGTCGAAGTCTGGCCGAGAGTACATGCTATAAAGAATATTGTAGGTTGCACAGAAACTTTTAGGGGCTAAAAACCTTAGATTTTGGTTCTAGTGTCTTCATAAAATCTATAGATTGTGAGTAAGGCTATAATTTTACTTTTTTGAAACGACATTCACGTTAGAATTCAAAAGTTTTGAACTATTTTTTGTAGGGTGGTCCTATAGAAGAGTTTTTTGACAAGATGAGATCGAGTCTGATGAATGAAATCTACTATATGTGATAAATGCATCAAAATAGTTGCATAAGGCTGACACGAGGGTACTCAAGATAGGGTAAACGATCAAGATATGCTAGATAAAGATTTAGAAGAGGCAGATGCAAAGGAAAATCAGATGGACAATGAGCAGTTTGACAGTGAAAAAGACAAAGAGGTGTAAGTCTTGTTATATGAACTTGAGCTTGAGATGCCATGTGATCTAGGAGGATTTGCAAAGCTTGGGATGCTATAGAGGATTGATGACCCATCATTGCTAGGACCATATGCAGAGGAATACATGCACGTTGGAATGATTGAGCTTCTCATGCATGATCTAGGTGGGAGTGGTTGGACTAGATACATGACCAGTGATTGAATTTTTTATATGAGTGGTAGAGAGATTAAGAGCACGATACTTTAGGAAACATGTATGGGTCATTCAATCGAGGTGGCTATATCGTTGGCCATCCAAAGGATGTACACTTTTAGAGGGGTGGATGTTATGGTATTGTGCATCCACACATGTGAAATTGGAGACAAATGGATTTCGTAGATTTTTCATATCATCATATAGTTTGTTGAGTGATTTCTACCTTTTATGTGTCTCGAATTTCTACATTTTATATCATCATCATAGAGCAAAGTGACCATAAAGTAGAGAATAATTTACATAGATACAAAGACCAAACGAATGACTTTAATAGAGCTTATGGTGCAGGGATTGAGGAAATAATGAGATCCTGACTTCATAGAGATATATGAGCTCATAAAGTACAAGGAGGCTCTGCCTAGGGCCTTGTAGGATATTGTTTCTGAGATTAGGAGGCTTGATGGTAGAAACATCTCAAAGTTTCTGTTAGCATATCAAGAGAAAGTAGAGTTTTCAAATATCCTAGTGAATGAGATGTTCAAATATTTCAATAGAGAAGTGTGTTATGAGTTGTGAACATGTATCTGGACTCTATACAAGAAACATGGTTTGCCATGGGATGGTTTCAAAAAGTCCCTAAAAGGAAATTTTTTTCTTAAGGATGTGGACCGAGTAACCAAGTGCTCTTTCCTAGAATGGGTTATGAAACCTAGAAAGGTTTTTTCCATTGTTGAGTTGTAGAGGGAGTTCTAGTAGAGATATAAGCAGTTGAACAGTGTTGAGTAACTTTTTCTTCTTCTCAAGAAGGTTATACTTTTCCTTCAAGTTGTAGATACTCCATCACATATGCAGCTTAAGGATCTTCTTGAAGGTAATTCAACAAAGAATGGTCTAAAAGTAGAATGTGAAATATCCAAGATGTAGTATGAAAACTAATAAAGAGGCAAAGACAACATGAGCTTGACTATATAAACTTCATTATATGATCTAGGAGGAATTAGAAAGCTTGGAATGCTACACAAGATTGACAACACATCATTGCTAAGATTGGATGCAGAGAGATACATGCATGTTGGAATGATTGAGCTTTTGATTCATGATGTAAGTGGGAGCAATTGGATTAGATACATGATAGGTGTTTGGATTTTTTATGTTGGTGGCAGACTGATTGAGAGCATGATACATTGGGAAATATGTATGTGGCCATTTGATCAAGGTGGATACATTCTTGGCCCATTCTGAGGATGTGTAAATTCAGAGGGGGTGGATACTATGGTATTGTGTGTTGAGGGTTGAAATGATAAATGGATTGCCTCTCACCCATCCAACCTTCAATCCTCACTAAGAGAACTAAAGAGGGGCATCACCTAGCCAAAGGGAGGATGGGCTAGGACATCCCTTTTCTCAAAGAGAATCAAAAGAACCAAGACACAAATTTACAAGAGAGAATATATATACTAGACACCATATTAGAATATGAGAGAGAGAGATGAGAGGAGAGGGAGACAAGAGGAGAAGAGGTAGAGGAAGCTTGCCATTATGCTATATGGAATTAGAAGATGAGAAGAGAGGGAGATAAGAGGAGAAGAGGTAGAGGAAGCTTGCCATTATACTAAATAATAAAAGAACTCACTCATAGCTCACCTCAAAGAGATGGACTAGCATGAGGGTATTCTAGAGTGCTCTTATGTGCTTGTCATTGTCCTTCTCCCCCCTCTCCCATTCTCCATGGGCTCTTTATATAGCCTCCATGAGGGATTAAAATAAGCTAATCTTCTTGATTAACATAATCCTAGATGATGTATGGCATCTTTAAAAATATGGAGAATGGTGGATGGGACAAGTCCCCACCTTGGTCATCATGCAAGACGCCAAAGGGTGGTGGTAGACAAAATAGAGAAAGGGAGCTACATTACAAGAGGTGGATGACCAAAGCACATTATTATAATATACTTACAAGAAGGATAGAATGGAAACTTGGTGTGGTGAATGAGAGAAGAAAATTGCATGCAGCCAGCAGTCTGCACCTTCGTAGCTTCAAATTGGTGAAGAATCTAAAAAACGTTTCTTCTGCAACTTTGTAGAGCAGGTCGAAACCAATTGGGCAACGCGGGAATTTTCTTAAAATTTTCTTTTCCTTGGGAGTTATTGAGATTATAAAAAACGGCTTCCAAAAGCTGCTTTGACTTTAGTCCCCCATATATATATATAAATACATATAAGCGTGTGACTGAAGGGGTACATGCTTGTAAGCTTTTGTGTAAGATCCAAATGACACCATGATGTGGATATTGACTTGTGTGCTAGGGTGAGGTGTCCTCTAATGATGGTGATAGATTCCAAATCTCAGTGATACAGATAGAACCCATGTGTAGGTGGAGGCTAGTCCTTTGAAAAAATCTATGCACTCACTCAACTCCTAGGTGTAATCCATTTTCATCTTCACTAAGATAACCATCCCTTTATCCTTTACATTGACATTCCTCCTAAGAACTTGTTCCCCCCATTTGCTAGAGTTATCATAATCGAGAAGCAATGTACCTAGTGCTTGAAGAGTAAACCCAAAGTGATATGGTAAAGCTCTTGATAGGGGTTTTGGCCAAATTTTGTGGTAGAAATCCGGTTTGTAAAAAACCCAGATCATTAGCCCTCCACTTAGGCTAGAGGCATTCATGCCTCTTGCTTGCTAATGATGGTCCAATAGAGCAAGGAGGACTGCACCCCCTCGTTGGTGGCTCTTCATTGAATGACTGCTCCAAAGTGTTCATATTTCTTTGAAAATAAGGCTTCAGACGCCATCCACTTACCCTTGTCTTGTGAACCTTCCCATCCATGTCACCTAGCTTATAAGTGTCGTTTGGATATCTCCTTATGACCATGAATGGCCCTTCCCACTTGAATACAAGTTTAGCATCCTTTCTGTTATCAAAGTGGTTATCATAGTGTAGCACAAGTATTCCTTCCCTTATGTGTTTGCTAGCCAGCTTCTTATTAATTGTCTTCCTCCTCTCTTTAGCCTGCATGGAATAGTGTTGGACTGCTGTTTCTCTGTCTAACTCCAGCCTCTCTAGATCCAAGATCCTTTCCTCTAACTTCTTATCTTGATTCTTCTCTCGATTGGATACTAAAACACGCAAATTGGTCAACTCCACCTCTATAGGAAGCAAAGCCTCTTGGCCATAGACGAGGTAAAATGCAGTATAGCCAAGTGAGGTTCTAAATGAAGTCTTGTAGGCCCAAAGATCTGCACTCAATTTTTTATCACAGTGCTTGGAGTCTATGTGTACTTGCTTGGTAATTATCTTACAAATCAGCCCATTCACTTTTTCGACCAAACCATTACACTGTGGATAATAGGGAGTAGAGTGCATGCGCTTGATTTTTAGCCTTTCCATTAGCTCCCCCACTAGATTCGCCCTAAAACCAGGACCCCAATCAAAGATAAATTCCAAAGGTGTGCCAAATCTGCAACAAATATTTTCAAACACAAAATTTCCAACTTCTTGGGCTATGATCCTACTAGTTGCTGAAGCCTCTGCCCGCCTCTCATGTAGTCCACACCCATTATGATGTATTCCTTGCCAGACTGAGTTCATGGGAGTGGCCCTATTGCATCAATCCCCCATTTCTCAAATGGGCCATATGTAGTTATGGGATTTTTTTCCTCATGCACTAGCTTCCTTGGTTCGGCCTTTTGGAAATCGTCACAAGTGCGGCACCAATGTTGCACATCTCCATGTAGACTAGGCCACACAAAACCGGCATGGAGAATCTTTCTGCTAGTTATTTCTTGAGCAAAATTTCATGCCACAAACCCCCTCCTGATAGCTCTTAATCACACTCATAATCTCATTTGTTGTTGGCACCCTTCTAAGCACTGCATCCTTTCCTTTGCAATACAACACATCATTTATCAAGCGGTATTTAGTGGCCTAATTAGTAGCCAGCCACCTTTTCTTACTCTTACTCATATGTGTAGTTGCCTTACCATGCTCAAGAAAATAAAGCACAACTTGTAGTTAAAACTTACCCTGAAACAAGGGAAGCTTTACTGCAATGATGCCCACCATTATCTCTTTCAATTTTTCAGCTCTGTTAGAGCATCTACGTTGCCATTTGTGTGCCTTGGCACAAAATAGATTTGGGCTTTCTGTAGCTTTCTCATGAGAGTTTTATTTCTCTCATTTTCACTGCTAAGTTATCATTTTTACAAGCCCAGATTCCTTTCATTTGCTTAACAATTAGTATAGAATCCCCAAAAACATTAAGTCGAGTGATACCATGTGAGAGACACCACCTCAAACCTAAAAGCAAGGCTTGATATTATGCCTCATTGTTAGAATGGTTGATACCTTCTCCATAAAATTTGTCACCTTCGGGACTGAACACCACTATTCCTGCTGCTGCTCTGTCTTTAATACGCTTGTAGGCCCCATCGAAGTAGAGGGCATGGGCATTCTCCACACGTGGCGGCTCCTCAAGAGAAGGTGTCTCCTCTTTTACCTTTCCCTTCTCTTTTTCCTTCTTTTGATGGCATCTATGGGTCAACAAATCAGCTAGGCAAGCTTGAGTAGAATCCTCCACCTTGAAGGTGTAGTCAAACTCTTGGAGTTATATCACCCACTTAGCAATTCTGGCTGAAACATCCATGTGTTGTAAGGCATGGGGAAAATGCTATTCTCTTGTGATCACTGTGAATGGCCTAGGGAGAAGATAAGGACGGAACTTTCTTACAGCAAACATTAGAGACAAAACCATCACGTCTACCATCTTGTACCCTCGTTCTGATGCTGTCATTAATCTGCTAGAAAAGTAAACCGGTCTCATTAGGCCAGTTTTAGCATCCTTTTGTATTAGTGTTGCCCTTAGAGCATCTTCCCCAAAACTCGGGTTGACAAAAAACTCTTGATCCCAGCAAGGCTGTAAAATTATAGGAAGGGTGCCAAGAGCCTTCTTCACCTCGTGAAAGCACCTTTTGCTTTCGTCACTCCATAGGAGCTCCGCAGAGTGGGTTAACTGTTGCAGTGGAAATACTAATTGGGAGAGGAGATGAATGAAATGTCCCATATATCGCACCTTCTGAATGAAAGAGGTTAGTTGCTTCACAAAAGGTGGTGATGGCACCGCCAATAGGGCCTTAACTTTGTTTGGATCTACTTCAATGCTCCTCTCACTTATGACATGCCCCAACAAAGTTACACTGCTTTCGCCAATGCGACACTTGTCATGGTTTAACTGCCCCCCCATTTGTGCGAGGCAATTGAAAGCTTCATCCACCTTCCCTAGATGTGGAGCCTTAGAACTATAAATACAAAAATGATCAATAAAGACCCTGATGGATTTCCCAAAATATGGCTGGAAGACATAATCCATGAATCGATGGAAGGTAGCTGGAGCATTTGTTAATCCAAATGGCATTACTTTGTAAGCAAAACACCCCCAAGGCGTAATGAAGGTGGTCTTTTGTTGATCCTCCTCAACTATTCGGATCTGGGAATAACCTGAATACCCATCGCAAACAGTGTATCTCTCATGCCCGGCCACCTCGTTGAGTATTTCATCCTGAAAGGGAAGAGGAAAGTGATCTCTCTTTGTTGCAGCATTTAGCGGCTTGTAATCCACACAAATCCTCCATTTTCCATTCTTCTTGGGTATTACCACTACAGGTGAAACCCACCCTAAGTCCCCTATTGGATACTAGATGAGACCTGCCTTCAAAAGTCACTGCACCTCAATGAGTAGAGCGTTTTGTTGAACTAGTCCCAACCGTCGTAGTCACTGCACCACTGGCCTTGCTCCCTCTTTTAGATTAATGTGATGTTGTACTACTATCACACCTGTGATGTGTTCATAATCAGAAATAAAAAGTGTAGAGTGTTTTATCACCACTTCCATGTAGGCTGCCTTTTCCTCAACTGATAGATCCTTAGCCAACATTTTTTCTAACCCCTCCTTCTCGACCTTTGGAAGCTGATGCGAAATTTCACTACTAAGGCCCCTTTAATGTAATCTCCATCACTTCTAGAGAGCTTTCTTCCTCCTCATTAGAAGACTCTCCCTCTATCATAGATGACCAAACCTCGCTGGAACTCCATACATCAGTGGTGGTCTCTAACACAAGATCCTCTTATCAGCCCTCCTTCATGTTGTAGATAGTGCTCTTCCATTTTTTCTGCAGTCCCTTCTCTGGCCTTAGCTCTAAAGCCCCTATCTCTCAATCTTGTCTGGCTTTCATTCCCAGTAGCCATGGTCGCCCGAGAATGAGCGGATAGCCGTTCCCCTTTACTGGCATCACATACATGTCAAGCTCCAATTGCACTCCACACACCTTTACCTTGACTTTTTTTATAATTTCCAAACAATTTACTACTATACTGTTAGCCATTTTGGCCCCAAATTGAGTAGTTTCATTTACCTCTAATCCCAAACGATGCATCAACTTTTCCGTCATGACATAAATCTCTGCACCTCCATCCACATATGTCTTTGACACTCTCTGCCCATTGATTTCGGTTTCCACTAGAGGCACAATATCTTTTATCTTTCTAGCCTGGATTGCATTCACATGTCTATTCTTCATGGGTCTAATGCTTACCATCTTTGATCATTGTCGCCGCACTATTGGAGATAGATGTAGTAATTGTGGCCATGAAATTTTTGGCCCTTGATCCCTCACATCAACAAGCAAATCATAAGCTCTAGTACCTTTACCCAAGGAAAAATCATCTGGCTCAATGTATCAGCATGAACGAGCCCTCGTCTTTTTACTATTGCGTGTCTTTGCAGCCTTTGAAAACTTTGCATCCTCTTCCATATTTTCAACCTCCTCTGGTGGTGTAGGCTCCATTCTCTCAATTCTATGGGCTTTCTTCACCGGCATTGCTTCCTCTACTACTTTGGCCTTCCCTTTGACATCACTCTCATCTAAAATAATTATCCTGACATCATGATTCTCTGGCGGGGCTGGACAGGCAAGGGCGGTACCTCTACAAGTGGTCGAGGATGTTGGAGAACTTGAATCGGCGATGGAAGCCGTGGATTCGGTGGAACAAGCCTCTCCCTAGGTGGTGTCACTTGTTGTCCCCTTCTTCTTGGTTGGAACCCATTTCCTGGAAAGCGCCTCGAATGAGGGCAAAAGTACATACCATGGCCAGTCTCCCCACAATTATAGCAAACATACTCTCTTTCTTGTCTCCTTGGACCTCGATTTCCTTCATTTATGAGGGGAGGGGGCTATACTCCTTGCACTGAATTTAACGAAAGGCTTTGAAGTTGATTAGTAATGCATTGTAGGAGCTCTTGATGTGGCATCTCCAGTTCAGGTGGGGCCTCTACTATTTCTCTAGGCCTTGGCATGGTTGGTAAAACCTATATGGGTTCAACTCCCCCCTTCAACTTGCCTTGATACTTCAATTTTCTATCTTTCTCCCTAGCATAAGTGACTGATTCTTCATAGGATGTGGGAAACTTTCCTTTGACCTTCTCCCTTAGTACAGGATGGAGTCCGGCTAGAAAAAAATCTTTCTTAAGGCAATCAGGTACTCTTTCTCCCTCGGCTAAGGATGTTGTCCATTTATCCCACAATTTTATAAATATTCCTTCATATGCTTGGTACTCCCCTGGTAAGGTTTGGCGAAGATCTAAGAGTTGTCTCCAAATATCTTTAGGTGGCTTTGTATCTTGGTACTGGTGCATGAATGCGGTCTTGAGATCCTCCCAATTATCCCTTGTAGCCTCTGAGAGAGCTTGATACCACACTCTGGTTGGGAAGGCCCATACTTTGGTTGCTTTATCATCCCGGCCTGTGACTAGGAAGGCCATCTCTAAGTCATCCAAAAAGTCTAGAGATTTCTCCCCTTTGTGCCCAAAAAAGCTTGGAAAAGTCATGATAGAAAGATGTTTATCTAGGTCAATACAAAATAAAGATGAACACATCTAGGCCCAAGTCATATCTTATTAAGGGTAGAATAAATGGTTTCACAGATGCATTAATCTCAGCAAGACGGTGAGGGCCCAATAAGCCCCTTATAATATTTTGAAACCTGAGCTTTGTGCTAATGATTATATGCACGGTTTGTTTAGCAAGTGGACTGATAGGTCCGTAAAAATCCCTATGGTTCATGGGATACACTTAGAGTAGAATGAATATGCGCACATTAAAGGAGATATTATAATCCAAAATAGGGAGTATTATGGGATCAGGGAACAACAAGATCTCTCTCAACCTCTCAGCTCCAAAATAGAAGACCAACCTTTGCTGAAAATGTATCTTTCTACTAATGCACACATCCACCTGAATGTTTTGAACTGATTGAAAGTTGTAGAAAGTAGGAATAGTCATTTATGCATTAACTACAAATTTTCACTACAAATTTTCATGAAACATGTTGTTAAAGCTATGGCCTCTTAGATCCCACCATTCAAGAGATGCGAAGGATTTGCTTGATTAGCCTAGCTTTTGTGTGACCATCATTAGCCTTGTAAAGTTCATAGGCTTTGATAGCTACCTTCTCAATTACTTTGAGTCTTCTTGCCAGTAGTAGTTGAAGCGCATCACCATATGTAGCCTCTCGCCAATACCGCACACCATTGATGTGTAACTCCCCCTCCAAAAAAATTTTAATCCCCAAATTTGAAAGTGCCTTCACCACTTGAATACGAAGCTCCTTAGGAAGTGTCTTTACACTAGACACCAAGCACTCAACACAATGCCTTGACCTAGAGACTTGATGAGAGCAAGATTTCTCTTGATGAAGCAAAGAAGGGTGTGTGTAATTAACTTGCTTTACCTGCATACGTGTCATTTGTCAATAAAGATCCTTCTTCTCTTGAGCTTCTTTTGGAGACCATAGTGGTACTCTTGAGTAGTGAATCCCTTGAATAGGATTTGATGAAGATTCCTCCTTAGTGATTCCTTGAAAAACACTCGTTGAAGAAGAGGATAACTCCTTAGATGTTTTTTTCTTCATAGAAGTTGTAGAGCGTAGCTTGATAACTCCTCGGCGGGGGGCACCAAAAATGAGGGCTGAAATAATGAATGGGTTGCCTCTCACCCATCCAACCACCAATCCTCACTAAGAGAACTAAAGAGGGGCACCACCTAGCCAAAGGGAGGATGGGCTAGGACATCCCTTTTCTCAAAGAGAGTCAAAGGAACCAAGACACAAATTTACAAGAGAGAATATATATACTAGACACCATATTAGAATATGAGAGAGAGAGAGATGAGAGGAGAGGGAGACAAGAGGAGAAGAGGTAGAGGAAGCTTGCCATTATGCTACATGGAATGAGAAGATAAGAAGAGAGGGAGATAAGAGGAGAAGAGGTAGAGGAAGCTTGCCATTATGCTACATAATAAAAGAACTCACTCATAGCTCACCTCAAAGAGATGGACTAGCATGAGGGTATTCTAGAGTGCTCTCATATGCTTGTCATTGTCATTCTCCCCCCTCTCCCATTCTCCATGGGCTTTTTATATAGCCTCCATGAGGGATTAGATTAAGCTAATCTTCTTGATTAACATAATCCTAGATGATGTATGGCATCTTTAAAAATATGGAGAATGGTGGATGGGACAAGTCTCCACCTTGGTCATCATGCAAGAAGCCAAGGGTGATGGTAGACAAAATAGAGAAAGGGAGCTATATTACAAGATGTGAGTAACCAAAGCACATTATTATAATATATTTACAAGAAGGATAAAATGAAAAGTTGGTGTGGTGAATGAGAGAATAAAATTGCATGCAGCCATCAGTCTGCGCCTTTGTAGCTTCAAATTGGTGAAGAATTTGAAAAAAATTTCTTCTGCAACTTTGTAGACCAGGTTGAAATCGATCGGGCCGCTCGAGAATTTTCTTGAAATTCACTTTTCCTTGGGAGTTATTCTGATTATAAAAAAAGGCTTCCAAAAGTTGCTTTGACTTTAGTCCCCCATATATATATAAATACATATAAGCATGTGACAGAAGGGGTCCATGCTTGTAAGCTTTTGTGTAAGATCCAAATGACACCATGATGTGGATATTGACTTGTGTGCTAGGGTGAGGTGTCCTCTAATGATGGTGATAGATTCCAAATCTCAGTGATGCAGGCGGAACCCATGTGTAGTTGGAGGCTAGTCCTTTGAAAAAATCTATGCACTCACTCAACTCCTAGGTGTAATCCATTTTCATCTTCACTAAGATAACCATCCCTTTTACCCTTTACATTGACATCCCTCCTAAGAACTTGTTCCCCCCATTTTCTAGAGTTATCATAATCGAGAAGCAATGTAGCATACCTAGTGCTTGAAGAGTAAACCCAAAGTGATATGGTAAAGCTCTTGATAGGGGTATTGGCCAAGTTTTGTGGTAGAAATCCGGTTTGTAAAAAACCCGGATCAGTGTCTATACATGTGAAGCTAGAGACATATGGATTTTGTGGGTTTTTTATATCATCATATAGTTTGTTAAGTGATTTATGTATTTTATGTGTCTTGGATTTTGTAGATCATTCTTGGGTTCTAGGATTTTGCTAGAGTTTTAGTACATATGAATACTAAGAGACCAAATAATTATAGTTGCATGACTTGTCAATAATTTGGATGGTACAAGATATATAGGAGATTGCCACAATATTGTAAAAATATTTTCTAGAGTTTGAAGACAAAATACAATGATTTTCCAAGAATCTAAGACAAGGCGTAGTGGGAACAAGGGAAAAATCAAGTGTTCAAGTTTAAAAAGAGTGTGAATATGGCCTAACTCAAACTAGTTCAAAGAGTGAAAAGTATGAATGCCCCAAATCAAGGAGCTCGTTCAACCAATCATTTCAAGTTTTCATTGAAAATAATGAGCTTTTGGTAAAAAATCTTATAAAAAAGCACTCAAATGATGAATGCAACACTTGACAATCTATTGCTCTGTGTTTCACGTGTTCTAGCACACTTGCTAGACCGATGGATTACAAGGAAGCTATTGAAAGCCTTAGGTAGGAAACCCCCAAGCTAAAAAACAAAATCTCAATGCCATAGTGTTTTCTCTTTCTATTTTTCAAAGCAAAGCAGTCAAAGAAGAAGTATAGCAAACTAGAGATCTTTAGGAAAGTAACCATAAAGAGCAATGGAAGTGAGTGTTGTAGAGTTTGGGAAAAGTTATAATGAAGAGAATTCATAGTTCATAGAGGTGAATGAAGAGATTTTGAATTCTTAAGTGACCCAAGGGTGCTAAAGCTTGATGATCTCTTGGACGTGCATCTTGGATTTATCTATTGTATCAAAATCTCATATATCATCATTGAGATCTAAGCTCTTGGCTACTTTGAGTTAAATATGTGTGTGTGTGTGTGTGTGTGTGTGTGTGTTTTTTATTCTTGAAATACAAAAGCGTTTCTTGGTTTCTACACATTTTCTATCTAGACTTGCAATTCTTATTCAAGAACCTTGGTGGTTAGTGGTTATTCAAAAATCCCCTTGCAATAGTGCTTGTTGTAGAGCTTAATGAGGAGTTGATGAGATAGTCTTGAGGATACCTATTGGAAATAAGAGGATTAAGATCTACAAGAGAATAGGTGAAGATATATATGAACTAGAAAACTTAGGGGAGAAAGAACATGATGACAAAGAAGCAGAAGAAGAGAGAGAGGATGATATAGATGAAGGCACTGGTACTTTGGATGTTGAGGATGAGGAGCTTGAGTTGATTGTAAAAACTCAGAGGAAACGAGGATGGGTACATGTGGCCCATCCAAGGGATGAGCATGTTGAGAGGGGGTGGATGTCATGATGCTCTACATTCACTATTGAAAAGTCATAAGGTAGCTTTTTATACCATAGAAGGTACTTGATTAGTGGGAATAAAGTCAACATCACTTCTGCATGTTTTGTACCTAAATAAACTACAAGATTGGAAGTCTTTATCTTCTTTGGAACTTAACTTAGTCAATTACTTGCTTCTTGAAATGTTGGAAAGAGTTATGTTAGTCAAGCAAGATGGAGTCTCACGAAGTCACCTTGGTGTGTGGCTTGGAGTAGTGACTTGTGTAGTCACTTAAGTGAGGAAATGAAGTTTGTGGTAAAGAATAAACACTTAAGGAGGAGAAGAGAAATTCATTGCATTTTTTGATGCATCATAGATTGGAAGGATTTCTACATACCGTGGACTCAAAGCTTGAGTTCATGGCATGCAATTGAAGTAAGTGATTGGCTCTCACCCAGCACTTGCATGTAATATTTCCACAGCAAAATATTAAAGACCCTAGATCCCATGCAAAAGCGATTCAAAGTAATCTCCAACAAAAAAAAACGTTGGGCTAAGTGCTCCATCCTTGTGCATTAACAATACCAGCCTGCATTGTGCATAGGAAACCGTGGCTCAAAACTGTAACCCACCGCGGGAACTCCCCTTCAAGGGGAAAAAGGATAATGAATTATTTGCAAATTCTTTTATAAACTCCCTCCCTTCACTCGTAGCATGGCAAGGAGAGGGAGTATGTGTTGGAGCTTGTGGAGGGGCATGGGGAGGAGGGCATGCAATCTGCCACTTGTGTGGCCACCCCCCCACCTTCACCCTACAAAAACCCCCCTCCCAAGCTTGGAGGGGGCATCGTTTCTGTTGCCTGCCATCGTGAGGAGCTGCCGTCGTCGGCCTGTTGCTGCCGCCATACTGTCCGTGCCAATAGGCCGCTGCCAGCCACCAACATCATCATCATCATCATCATCATCATCATCATCATCATCATCTTCCTCTTCACCATCATCATCCTCACCATCATCACTCCCTCACACATCACCTCTGTCATCCAGAAGCTTCTATTGAAGCTTCTCTAGACCAAGTTCACCCGTGCCTCCTGGTTTTTCTTTATCGTGTCTTGCAAGGCCCGATTCCTGTGCAGGAAAGGAGATCTCGAGTAGTAGTAACTTTGAAAATCGTAAGGGGTACCAAGGGGGAGTTTGTTGAGTCAAAATTTACTTCGTCAATGGCTCCTAAGCAAAAGTTGAGAGGAGCGCACGTGGGAGCTTCCACCCAAAGTACAAGAGTGGACAACACCCCGATTTTGAATGCCTAGGTTCCGAAAAATATCCCCGCATGGAAAGGATGCACAAAGCATGTTTTAATTCACATAGGAAACCTAAATGCATCGGAAAATTTATATACTCATTTGATTTAGCAAGTTTAGTTGCATGACTAGTACTTGCATTTGCTTGCATTTCCATAGTCAAGGGTAGTCACATTTTTGAACGTATGTTGCATAAGTTAAATAAGTTAAAATATGAAATTGTGCAAAGGCGTCCTTGTTGCATCACGCAAAGGATAGGGCATATAACACATAATGCACTTACGTAATAAATTCCTGGTTGTGACTCATGTATAAGATAATCATAGAGGTCATTAAATGATGTCTAAATAGTTGTAATGAAAGGAAAAGATTTATGATCTTTGACAAAAACATATATTATGCAATTCGCATGCAAATGAATAGTTACAATTTTGATTGAGTTAAGCGATAAAGAAAGGATTAAATCAATGAGGTATTCATTGGCGTCTGATCATGAAAGAATGATGCATCCATACATAGAGTTCCTTTATCAAAGTTTAAAATTATTGGGAAAGGATGCATCTTCATTAAAAATATTAAAGCTTTGAATTCGAACATCAACATAGGGTTTATAGGAATTAGCTATGAATGTCAATCATTATAGTATAGGGCAAGGAAAAGAAAGATCACTGTAGATCCTATAGTTGCATAAAGGCAAAAAAGGTCTATGGTCTTGAAATTGCATGGAATGATACATCTCACACATATTGTAGTTACTTACATCTTTTAGGGAAAGTACTTGCAAGTTTAGAAGAAAGTATTTGCATCTTTAAAGGGAAGATCATCTTTAATCATGGGTTGGTTAGATCAACTAAGTAATTCGCGTGTAATTGAATAGCTTACATGAAATTCATAAATGTATGATTAGTTAGCATATGACGGTCACCTTAATGTGCTAGGTAGGATTAAGTTATGTTAAAATTCTGCCTAGTATCACACTTAGGATGCCGATTAACTGTTTTCGATCTTAAAGGTCCTACCCACATTCTCGAAAATGTTAGGATTATCTAATCGCCCATGCAAGAATGATCTGGGGTTCTCTCCCTAAGGATCAGTTGACCAAATGCTAGACCTTTGCAAGGAATTTAAGGACCCTAGGGCCAAAACGATTATCAGCCTAGTAGGGTTAAGGTTTTGGATTGGGTCAATAGGACTCTCAAACCCTATATCTTGATCAAAGGTATTCTTGACCAAGAAATACCGTATGATGAGAGAAATTATCTGATAAGTTAGGTACTATCAAAACTTATCTCGTGCAACAAGCTGCAACGTCATATGCTCTTGCGACTAAATCACAAGTCAATACCGCTACATCTTAGACCAAGGTTGGTGAGCTCTAATTACAAATTAGCTTCTCTGAGAATTGAATAGTTGCCCTACTACAACACTCCCTCTTGGGAACTGTCTTGTTAAGTTTAGGGTAGTGGTGAATTGCCAATATAAGGAAATCGAAAGTAGTGACAATTTGGGTTAACAAGGTATAAACCCTAACCCAAGGAAAAAGGGTAAACAAGAAACTTAGCTTATGAAACCCTTGGGATCTTTCCAAGTCGCAAATGATCCAGGATTGAATGCTGGAAGTATTCGGGGAGAATGAATTACACCTTAGCAGTTGGCCGTACGAACGACCATTGGAATGCTCGTGATTGTACACTTAGGTGCACTGTTTGTACTTCTTTGCTCAAGGAACTAATTCAGGAAAAACAACTAATGCTTCAAGTTAAAAGCCTAGAGGGAGAGGTAGTATCAGTTACCTCCGACTATCTGCTTGATCCTATCCAAGGGGGTTGTTAGCCGCGTCGGGTACGTGGACCGAACCCATCATGAGAGGTCTCTCCGTGGGTGCTACTTGGAGCAGGAGGACACTTGGGTGCTAGGGGAGGCTTTGGCCATAAATTCCTTGTCTCCGGATCCTGCACAAGAGGCCGACATGACTCCAAATGGGATCTGAGGCCCGCATACTAGTCAACGGGCGGAACTTGGAATAGCGATCCCTGAGGATTGCTAGGATAGCCTTCGGACTGGTTATTTGATGTATTCCAAAGACTATGATAAATAAAGATCAAATGTTGAAGAAGGAACTTGCTTGACATTCTTTTTCTGTGTCAGTGCCTAAGTTATGTGAAGGAACTAGTGACTAATTAGTTAATTAAGGAAGTTTCTTTTGCTTATCAAACTAAATGTGGTAGGTAATTAGATAACTAAGCAACCCGAGGAAAGTGTGGTGGACGTGACTCCAGGTCCATCCTACGGAAGGGTGGTCCCGGTTGGCCGAGAACTTTTCTCGAAGGAATTGATAGCAAAGTAGCGATAACCTAGAATCAATTGAGTTAGAGTCCTGATTTATGTTGTTTTAGGGGAGTGGAATGGGACTATGCCTTATGGGCAGAGAGGTCGAGCTTCGCATCCCTCTCGTTTCCCATTCTCCTTGAACCAAGTGTAGTGTAAATCCGCTGATGTTTTTGCGCAAAGTGGTTCAACGCTAGCTACTTCCTAGAAACTTGACTATTAGGAAACCCTGATTCAGGTCGGTCCTAAGTGGGAACGACCAAATGATTCCACTTTGTGGCAGACTCGGGAAGACCCTGATCGCAAACCCCATGACATTCCTTTGTGAGTGCTGGGCAGCACTTTCTAGACTCTCTTCTTGATGGGCTACTAAGACGTGTCCTACAAGTGGATAGGAGACACATTACAGTTAGTATCAGAGCAAACCAATGGGATCTAATATTTACAAGGAAACTTAATGAGGGAAAGTAGAGCAATGTTGTCGTTAAGAACATTTCCTTACTTATGGATGTTGGGCTGCAGAGTCGCGAAGCATGGAACAAATTCTTGGTATTCCAGGTTATGTTTATGACTGCAATGCGTGCTTTGGATTATCAACGAAGGCTAGGCATGATGAATATTCTAGACCGCATCTACAATCCTTCATCCCTGTACATGGAACGAAGATGGACGGGTGAATCGGGGATATATTACATAGCAACCCATCGACTTGTGTACCTTCGGACCAACTTGAAGAGAATTAAGTGGATGGAGAATTTAAAGATCGTGAACCTATTCATCTTTATCGAGGCTCACTCAAATGTAACGCTACATGTCGGCGATCGGAAAGTCAAGCAGAACAAGTATGTGTATGAGGAAGTGACTCAAGTAATCCCTGCCGACAGAATCAAGGTGCTGGGACCTTATAAGAAGAATGGGTATCAAAGGAAGGGATACCCCAAGCTTCCTATGACCTATCGATTCCTGAAAATCCATGACCCCTCTCCATATTACTACTCACTCCCCGTAGCCAAATGTAACACAATCCTATTTTCCCCAAATTGATGAGCCAATCAGCTTGTTCTATACCTTCCCAAAATAAATGTACTCAAAAGGGCTATGCCCACATGAATGAATAAGATTTTTTATCACTAATTGTTTTGGCTGTAAGTGTTGGTAAAGGAGTTCAGTGAATAGGTCACTTGACTAAAAGCTGAACTGGGCATATTAATGTAATGTGAGAAATGTCTAGCAAGTTTTTAATGTAAAGAATATTATTGCCCAGGCGCAACCTCAAGTGCAGATTCCTAGTCCGACCCCTGCACTAAGTACGGCTATAATTCAAGAGAAGAAGTTCCTTCTCAAACAAATCAAGCCACTGAATTTGATGGTAAGGGAAGGACCGTCCAAATTGATGTCGAGGTCTGGATCGAAACCATGGAGGATTATTTCGAGGCAACAGGAACTGCACCCGCTAACCAATCTATGCTCGCCAAGCTAAAGCTTACCGGTGAAGTAAGACTTTGGTGGACACAATGGTGCAAAGACCAAGGGATCTCGGAAGGGTCAATTACTTGGGAAAAGCTTAAAAAATTTGTGCGAGACAGATATCTGCCACCTGCCTGCCACACACAAAAGATGAACGAACTCTATGAATTAAAACAGCTTGGACTATCCCTAGATGCATATTACTCAAAGTTCGTCTCTCTCTTAAAGTATGCGCCACAAATGGATATGACACAATAGGTGTCAAAATTTTATGCTGTTGGGGATAAAGGCACCTCCGCCGTGCCGCCCCGTGTATTACTACACTGACAGTACCTGCCACTACACACTGCAGGTGGCGAGCGCCCGTCACGTCACTTTATTCTTTATTCTTTTAGTGACAGTTTGAATAAAGGAAGGCCCGGTCACACATTGTGACTGTTCGAGTTCCCATTTCTTGTCTTTCTCTTTCTTGCTCTTGCTCTCCCGCCATAGCTCGCGAGCAAGCTTCGATCCTTCTCACCTTTCAACTGGTATCAGAGCTTGGCATTCTCTTGCTCGAGCTCGACTCGGTGCTTCCCGACCTTCGCATCGACTCGCTTCACGCATTGGGTCTCTATCCCGGCAGCCATATCCGATCTCCCCGAGCTCCCGTCACTCCCCGGCTTCCCGAGCACCTTCCCAGCCTATTGAGGCACCTTCAAGGCATTGATACTGAGGTATTTGATCATTCTTTCAGGGTTTTATTTCAGTCTACAGGTTGCAAACAGCAAGGGCAGCCATGGCTTCAAACCCTTGAAGCTTATTCCCCTCATATTGTGCCTTACACCTATCAAGGCTCAAAGAGGCTTGTCATAGGCCTTTGATAGGCCCTTCTTGAGCCCCCCATTACCCCCTTTTCAGCCCATGTGGAGTAGCAGCAAGTTCAACACCAACAGGGCAGATTGCATCATTTTTTTTCCAAGCTGTGAGCACTCGTCTACTTCAGCTCCACACTTGGCCATTGCTTCTTGCTCTCTACCTTGATCAAGAGGGCTATAGACTTCATGTTTGATGTCATTCAAGCTTTGGGCATTGGTCTTGATCATTCGGGGCTGATCTCTTCAGATTTGGGACTGTCATAAACTGTCATAACAGGTTGAAAACAGGGCAGCACCATTGGCATTAGCATGTGTTGCTTATACTCCATTCCGGTTGTGCTATTTGATGCCCGTATGCGGTCTACATGATGCCTAGTGCCTTGGGAATGTATGCACATGATTATGCCATGATTTTGGCCTGAAATATTGGCTAATTTGGGACTGTTATTTACTGTTATACAATGCTGGAAACATGGCAGCCACACTTGGCATTGGCATTTGATGCTTATACTCTACTTCGGTTACCTTATTTGATGCCCGTGTGCGGTCTACTTCCTACCCGGATGTATTGGGAATGTATGCATTTTGTTTGACCATGATTTTGGCTTGAATTTGGGGCTGAAATCTACTGTTTAGAACAGTAAATACATGCTGGAATAACAGTGGGCTGAAGGTACTTTACAGGCTTTGGCACTTACCTACCAATACCGGATGTATGCTTTGAGCTTTGGCATGATGTCTCTGACATTTGGGGATGGCTTGGAGCATATGTATGAGATTATGGGATGCTTTTGAGCTTCGCATTAGCTCTGTCTTCACTAGCATTTGGACCGACTTAGCATGCTCGTGGACCGCCTATGCCTCATGTCTCTGCTTGACAGTTAGGCTTTTGCATTACATGATTTGGTTTGTTACATATGCTATTTGGTTCGTGTATGCCATACCGACATTTGGAGCTTGGATTTGGATGTATTTGAGCATTCTCGGCTTACTTGATCACTGATCTTGGTTGCTATTTGGATGTCATTGAGTTGATCGAGAGCTTATTTGGGCTTATGTATTGCTTCATGGTTAATACGATCGGTGCTTCATGTATGTCATGCTCTCTTGGATGCGCTTGATGCATTGACAGGGTCACTTATCACTGGTGCTTTCTCTTGGGTTGTTTGAGCTTTTGAGCTCGCTTTGTATGCCTTTTGTGCCAGTGGGAGAATTTTACATGCTTGCTTGACCTTTGACAGTTGCATGCTATTGGAGCACTTACATGTATTTGGAGCAGTTTATGACTTGAGCAACTACATACGCATTGAGACTTTGGGATCATACTCCGATCTTTAAGGATATACATTGATGTACTCTTGGTTCACAGGATGCTTATGAGCTGAGTCTCATATTTGGATCTTTCTCTTTGAGCAGACACCTATTTGTGTCAGGTTTTGGCAGTTACAGGAACACTTTGCCTAGAGTGTCTGGGGGTGTGCCTTTCACTGGCAGATATTTTTTTGACATGCTTCGGTGTTGAGCTCATGTTCTTTTCACTTTCATTGGCCTTGCTTATGTCTATTTCATGCCGTCTTTGGATCTAGCATTGTTTACTTGACATTGGATCCTATTTTGGGACAGTTTGCTCTCTAGACTGCATACCTGCAATTTATTACAGCAAGCAGTTATTGGTGGACTGAGGTGTACTTTTCATGCTGAAATATCCTGATTCGGTGTACCGCACCTAGTACTAAGTGGGCAGCAACTTTTGGCACACTTTGCTCGCCCTTTGGACCCTGTTTTGGTCATTTTTGGGCAGTTTCTGTAGTAAAACAGCAAGCAGTTTTGGAGTGTTTGGGCATTTCCAGCCTGCATAATGGCGTCATCTTCGCATGATAGTGCCATCTTTAACATTACAAAGTTGGATGGTACCAACTACTCTTACTGGAAGAGTCAAATATGGCAGGTTTTAGTGCAGAAATCTCAGATTAAGCCACTTCGGTTGAGTGGGGAGCAGCCTGAAACTATGGACAATGATGACTGGCTTGAACTTGATGAGCTATGCAAGTCCACGATTGTATTGTCTCTCACTGAACAGGTACATTATAATGTATTTGAGGAAGCACAGAATGCATGGGATCTATGGAATAAGATCAAGAATCTTTATGATAAGAAAAGTTCGGCAAGTCAGATGTACTGGTTAAAGCAGCTTATGGATCTGCGCATGAAGGATAATGCGACTATGTCTGCTCACTTGAGCCAGTTCCATGCTATACTGAAGAACTTGACTTCGCAGGATATCACCTTTGGAGAGGAAGTAACTCCTCTTTTCTTGCTTGGGACTCTGAATGAGTCATGGGATGTTTTTCGCACTACTCTTTGTGCCTCTAGTGCTACTCTAAAATTGGCAGATGTTGAGAGTGCTCTTCTTCAGGAAGAGGTGAATCGCAAAAACTTGGATGCCTCTCGTGGTAGTCGTGCTTTGACAGTTAGAGGCAGGAATGATAGGTATGACCGTGGTAATGGCCAAGGCCGTGACTCGCAGAAGGGTCGGTCTAAATCTCGTGGTGGCAAGTCGCGTAGTAAGTCGCGTGGGCGCAATGCAAATGTCACTTGTCATCATTGTGGGAAAAAGGGCCATATTAGACCACAGTGTCATGAGTTGCGCAATGAGAAGTGCAAGGATAAGGGGAAAGATAAAGTGCAGGAGAAGTCCTCTGATCGCAGCATAGTACCTGCGAAGTCCAGCGTCAAGATTGAGGAAATTAATGTCACGCAGACTAAGGAGTCCGATGGTGGTGATGAGTTTATACTTGCAGCTAGTTCTTCTGATGCTTCACACTTGACTGAGACACCTAGTATGTATGCATAGTGCTGGTTATTGGATTCAGGTGTGTCCTTCCATGTGACACCTTACCGTGAGTGGTTTCACTCTTACCGTACTCTATCTGGATCAGTCAGACTTGGAGATGACAGGTCTCTTGATATTGTGGGATGTGGAGATATTCAGTTGCAGTTTTCCACTGGCAGATCCTTTTTGCTCAGGGATGTACGTCATGTACCTGCGCTTACGTGCAGTCTTATGTCTGCAGGACAGTTGGATGATGCAGGGTTTCATGTCTGTTTTGGGGATTCTGCCTGGAAGATCACCAAAGGCAGACTTGTGCTTGCTAGAGGCGCCAAGGCTGGCAGCCTCTATCCTCTTGTTGTATCTGGGTCTTCTGTAGACCATGTTTTGGTAATAAGCTCTATCCCACATGTATCACTTTGGCATGCCCGTTTGGGGCATATGTCTTTGAAGGGAATGAAAATGTTATCTGGTTTGCAGTATCTTCCGCCTTTGGACTATGCACGTTTTGACTTGTGTGATCATTGTCTTTATGGTAAGCAGAATAGGTCTACGCATAAGAAATTGGGTAGGCCACGCATGAGTGAGCCCTTGGCATTGGTGCATTCCGATGTTTGTGGGCCTATGCCTTGCATGTCTATGGGTGGCGCGAAGTACTTTGTTACCTTCATTGATGATTTTTCTAGGAAAGTGTGGGCTTATCCCATAAAGCAAAAGTCCAATGTCTTGGTAGTCTTTCAGCGTTGGCTTGCTCTTGTTGAGAACCAGACTGGGTATAGGCTGAAATACCTTAGGACTGACAATGGGGGAGAATATGTCTCACGTGCTTTTGAGCAGTTTTGTGATGACAGGGGTATTAAGCGTCAGTTGACCGCCCCTTACACCCCACCCCAGAATGGTTTGGCTGAGCGCATGAACAGGACTATTCAGAAGCGTGTGCGCTCTATGCTTAGCCATGCAGGCCTACCCCAGAGTTTTTGGGCTGAGGCAGTTAGTACGGCAGTGCATGTCATAAACCGATCGTCTTCCAATGGATTGGATTTCCAGGTTGCAGAGGAAGTTTGGGCTGGTAAGCCACCCTCTTATGCGCATCTCCGTGTCTTTGGATGTGAGGCATTCTGCCATGTGCCCAAGGACAAGAGGAGTAAATTGGATCCAAATAGAATTAAATGCATATTCCTTGGCTATGGTGAGTCAGGAGAGATGGGCTATCGCCTATGGGATCCGCAGGCGCGGAAAATAGTATGCAGCCATGATGTTATCTTCCATGAAGACAAGATGCACAGGCAGCCTAAGAAGGTGGTTGAGATCCACAGAGTGATCTTTCAGGAGGAGCCTAGAGCTCCAGCACAGCCAGTAGTACAGCCTGCAGCAGTTCCTCCACAGGGCTAGGGTGTTGGACAGGCAGTTAGACATGCAGCAGAGCCTGCGGTGAGATGGTCTGCTAGAGACAGACGTCCACCTGACAGATTTCAGCCCTCTATGCATTATGTTTTGGTTACAGATGCAGGAGAGCCTTTCACTTATGATGAGGCTATGCGCAGGGGTGACAGTCACTCCTGGGAGAGGGCTATGCAGTCTGAGATTGACTCCCTGCATAAGAATGAGACTTGGGATTTTATTGCCTTGCCTAAGGGCAAGAAGGCTTTGCCATGCAAGTGGGTGTACAAGCTGAAAAGTACCCCTGGACACCCCAAGCCGGCATACAAGGCTAGATTGGTAGCAAAGGGTTTTAAGCAGGAACATGGTGTGGACTTTGATGAGGTCTTCTCTCCTGTGGTTAAGATGACCATCCTGCGCTTAGTCTTGGCTTTGGTTGCACAACTTGACTTAGATCTATATCAGATGGATGTCAAGACGGCTTTTCTACATGGGGACTTGCATGATGAGATCTATATGGATCAGCCTAAGGGCTTTGCAGAACCTGGCAGGGAGCACCTAGTGTGCAAGTTGAAGAAGAGCTTGTATGGCTTGAAGCAGGCACCTAGGGAATGGTATCATAAGTTTGATGCCTTTATGCAGTCACAGGGCTACAGCAGGAGTGCTATGGATCCGTGTCTTTACACGAAGAAAGCCCGTGATGGCAGTTTGCTTATCTTGGTACTCTATGTTGATGATATGCTGATAGCAGGGAAAGCTCATGATGAGCTAGATGCTCTTAAATCTCAGCTGAAGAAGAGCTTTGAGATGAAGGATTTGGGACATGCCTCACATATACTTGGGATGCGCATTAAGCGCGATAGGCATCAGGGGCTTTTGTATCTCTCACAGCGGGAGTACATTCATAAAGTCCTTGAGCGCTTCCGCATGCAGGACTAAAGCCTATTGGCTGTCCATTACCTTCTTATGTGAAGGTATCACAAGCCGATTGTCCACAGACAGATGAGCAGAGGGCCGAGATGGCCAAGATCCCTTATGCTTCAGCCATGGGCAGTTTGATGTATGCCATGATAGCCACTCGTCCAGATATTGCGCATGCAGTTGGTGTTGTGGCACGCTATATGGCTACACCTGGCAGGAGACATTGGGATGCCGTGAAGGGTATCATGAGGTACCTGAAGGGCACAGCAGATATGTGTATTTGCTATGGCAGCCAGGATACAGGAGTCGTGGGGTACACTAACTCCGATTATGCAGGACATGCAGATAGTAGAAAGTCCACTTCTGGCTATGTATTCACCTATGCTGGAGGGGCTGTCTCTTGGATGTCCAGGGTTCAGAAGTGTACGGCTTTGTCTACCACTGAGGCCGAGTATGTTGTAGCCATTGAGGCTTGCAAGGAGGCCATATGGTTAGGCCGTTTAGTTGTTGACCTTGGGATTGATGCTACACCTACACTGCATTTGGATTCTATGAGTGCCATTCAGTTGGCTAAGAATCCGGTCTTCCATGCGAAGACGAAACACATTGAGGTGAGGTATCACTTCATACGTGGTGTCGTGGAGGACAGGTCTGTTGACCTTGTCAAGATCTCCACTGATGAGAATCCTGCAGATCTGCTCACGAAGAGCCTCACTACTGAGCGCTTTGCCTTCCTCAGGAGGTTGATGGGCATTGGATGAGATGTCACCTTTTCTCATCCCTTGTACCTATGTACATTTGTACTGTCTTTTCTTTTTTCTTTTCTCTCTCACTAGGGCAGATTCGCGTTTAAGTGGGAGGTTGTTGGGGGTAAAGGCGCCTCTGCCGTGCCGCCCCGTGTATTACTACACTGACAGTACCCGCCACTACACACTGCAGGTGGCGGGCGCCCGTCACGTCACTTTATTCTTTATTCTTTTAGTGACAGTTTGAATAAAGGAAGGCCCGGTCACACATTGTGACTATTGGAGTTCCCATTTCTTGTCTCTCTCTTTCTTGCTCTTGCTCTCCCACCATAGCTCACGTGCAAGCTTCGATCCTTCTCACCTTTCATATGCTGGGTTAAATCCACCCATAAACACTCGCTTGGAATCAATGTGCCCAACAAACCTACAAGACACACTCATTCGAGCTGCACCAATAATACAAGATGTGCAGACCAAGCCAAGAAATAACACGACTTGGTCTTACAAGGATTAGAACAAAGGAATGTATAAGTCTCAGGTTAAGAGAGCGCAAGGCCAAAATCAAGGACAAAGGAAGAAAGCTAGGGCCAACACTGTCAACAATTTTGTTCCTACATAAGGTAATGGCCGCAATCTCCATTGCTTCCATTGCAACGAGTCTGGTCACTTTAAAAGGCAGTGTCTCAAGCTTAGCAGAGGACAACGTCAAGGGCCATTCCAAGAAACCGTCTATGGCCAAGGAGCCACCGTTAGGGCCAGAGGGAGAATCTCCAGTGTTACCAACAAGGAGTTGGGTGATGAAGAGGATCCATCCATGGAAGCTGAAATTGAGAGGGCAATGGCTCATGCCACTCTTTACAAGAAAGGCCCAAATCACCAATTCTCGGTGATTCAAACTCCATCGGATTATCAAGGTAAAAGCTTCAAAACCTTGATTTATTGTGGCAATATACATTCCTTCATTTCACTAGTCTGTGAAAAAAGATTAGGAATAAGCCACAAAAGATACACCTACCTTACTTGTGGAATTAGAAAATGGTCGAGAGGTCTCTTGTACTAGGCAAACTGCTAAGGTGAAATTTCTACTAGGTGGAAAGTCGACTTCAGTCAGATTCAGGATAATGAACCTAGGTGTCGACGAATGCTTGCTCGGAATGGATTGGCTAATACCCAATGGCACCCACATTCACTGTGAAAAGGGCCAAGTCTCTTTTTGAAATTCTGAAGGGGAACTAGTTACAACTCAAGGAGAGGCTGGTAAGCCAAAAATTTAGCTGGCAAAAGCAACACGAATAATAAAAGGAGTTAGGAAGGGCCTACCCATCTATTTGATTAAACTAAATAAGCTAGATCAGAATCAGGAATCTAGGGAAGAACCTTTATGGTTAAAGGAATACGCAGACGTATTTCCAAAAGAGCTGACAGAACTTCCTCCTCAAAGGGAAGTTGATCACAAAATCAAGCTGGCGCTAGGAGTTGCACCAGTCGCACAAAGAGACCATATAGGATGTCCATCCCGAAAGTGATTGAGCTGAAGGAGGAATTCAAGCAATTGTTAGACCAAGGCTATATCCGTCTAGCAGTTCGCCATGGGGAGCTCGAGTGCTGTTCCAGAAGAAGAAAGATGGAACGCTTCAGCTGTGCATTGACTACAGAGGGTTGAATCAATCAACCATTAAAAACAAATACCCCATTCCAAGAATAGATGAACTTCTTGACTATCTTGAAGGTGTGAAGATCTTCTCTAAGATAGATCTCAGGTTTGGATATTATCAGAAAAGGATCAGGGAAGAAGATATCCCAAAGACCGCATTCAGCACAAGGTATGGACACTTTGAATTCCTAGTCATGTCATTCGGGCTGACAAATGCTCCTACTACCTTCAACAGATTAATGGAGGATATCTTTAGGCCGTATCTTGATGACTTCGTACTCGTCTTCTTTGACAATACCTTAGTCTACTCCAAGCAAGAAAAAGATCATGAACCCTAGCTTCCATTGTCCTCGAAACAATGAGAGCACACAAGCTTTATGCCAAGAAGAAAAAGTGTGCATTTTTCAAGCGACAGATCGAATATCTGGGATTCGTTGTATCAGTGGGAGGAATTTCAGTGGATCCGGCCAAGGTCAGAGATGTTTTGGAGTGGCCAACACCAACTTTTGTCAAAGAAATACGTAGTTTTCTTGGATTGACAAGATGGTATAGGGTCTTTATCAAAAACTATGCTTTGATTGCAGTGCCTCTGACTGATCTACTAAAGAAGCAAGTATCAATTGTATGGTCACCTGTTGAACATACCAGCTTTGACAAACTAAAGCAAAGCTTGGTATCAGTACCCATCCTGAAAATTCTTGATCTTAGTAAGAAGTTCGAAGTGATAACTGATGCTAGCGCACTCGCCTTAGGATGTGTGCTCATGCAAGAAGGTCATCCCGTAGCATACTCTTCAAGGAAACTGAAGAGGCATGAAAGGAACTATGTTACCCACGATATGGAGCTGTTGGTTGTCATCCACGCTCTCAAAATTTAGAGACACTATTTGCTGGGTAACAAATTTGCCTTAGTGATGGACCACAAGAGTCTTAAATGGATCTTCACCCAAAATGAGCTCAATATGAGGCAACGTCGATGGATTGAAGTACTGGAAGAATATGACTTTGAAATCAAATACCGGCCTGGAAAGGAGAATGTAGTTGCCGATGCACTCAGTCGCAAGGCATTTTTGAATTCTCAGATTTTGCAAGATCCATCAACAGCAAGATCTCTAGCCACAAAGGTATCCATGCCAAACAACCCAATTCTTGAGCTAGCAAGAGAAGAGGCATGTCATGACCCAACCTATCCGAAATTGCTAAGGGAGATCCCCATCAAAGAGCAAGATCCGAAGCTACAAACAAAGTATCAAGAATTCTCTATCAATAGTGGACTTGTCTACTTTAGGACAAGATTATGTATCCCGGCAAGCCAATCACTCAAGTAGAAGATACTTTGGAAAGCCCATGACTCCCCTTTCTCAGGACATCCTGGCTATGCCGCCAATCACTCAAGTAGAAGATACTTTGGAAAGCCCATGACTCCCCTTTCTCAGGACATCCTGGCTATGCCAAGACCTTAATGCGGTCAGGAAGAGCTATTATTGGGATAGGCTCAAACATGACGTTCTCAAATATGTCACGGAATGTTTGTCTTATCAACGCATCAAGGCCGAAAATGTCAAAATGCCAGGGAAATCACAACCACACACTTGACATTTCCCAAATGAAATGGGAATTCATTAGTATGGACTTTGTTGTTAGCCTGCCCCAAGTTCAGGGAGGATACAACTCCATTATGGTCATGGTAGATATGCTGACCAAGGTTGCACATCTTATCCCTGTTAAGACAAACTATAAAGCCTCAGACATCGCAAGGTTATTCATCAAGGAAATATTCAAACTGCATGGGTTACCCAGAAGAATCATTAGTGATCGTGACTCTCTCTTCACCTCACACTTCTGGAGGGCTATATTCGAGGCCATTGGGACCCAACTCTATTTTAGTACAGCTTACCATCCCCAAACCGATGGTCAAACAGAATGAGTCAACCAAGTCATTGAAGATATGCTTAGGGCACACTGCTGTCGCGAACCCAAAAAGTGGATTCAATATTTGCCACTGGTTGAGTTTGCCTACAATGCTTCTTACCAACAAAGCATTCAGATGACCCCTTTTCAAGCATTGTATGGGCACGATTGTCGTACTCCTTTAAGCTTTTCGGATCTAAACTTGAGGGTTGGAGCTTCAAAGCAGATGCTGGAAGACATGGATGACCAAATCAAATCAATAAGACAGGACATCCAAGCCACCAAGGACAGATAGAAGGCTTACGCAGACTTGAAATGGCAAGACAGATCTTTCATTGAAGGTGATATGGTCTTCATTCGGGTATGTCCAAAGAAGAGTTCCCTATCCTTGGGTGAATGCAAAAAGCTAAGTCCAAGGTATTGTGGACCCTACAAGATTCTCAAGTGCCTAGGGCCTAATGCTTACAAACTTCAACTCCCTGAAAACCTAAAAGTTCATGATGTATTCCATATCAACCTATTGAAAAAGTATGTGCCTAACCCTAGTCACGTGCTTGATGATCAACAAGTTGTAATGCCAAGCCAAGGAGTCCTTGAGCTACGGATTGACAGAATCTTAGATGTTAGGGAGAGGCATTTGAGATCCATGACCTTGAGGGAATACCTCATCTAGTGGAAAGATTACCCCGAAGAGGATGCCACTTGAATGGATGAAAGTACTCTCAACCAACAATACCCCCAGATCTTCTCGAGATAAGGACATCTCGATTCCTCTAAGGGGGAGACAATGTAATATTTCCGCAGCAAAATATTAAAGACCCTAGATCCTGCACAAAAGCAATTCAAAGTAATCTCCCGCAAAAAAAAAAACTTTGGGCTAAGTGCTCCATCCTTGTGCATTAACGATACCAGCCCGCGTTGTGCATAGGAAACTGTGGCTCAAAAACGTAACCCACCGTGAGAACTCCCCTTCAAGGGGAAAAAGGATAATGAATTATTTGCAAATATTTTTACAAAATCCCTCCCCTTCACCCGTTGCATGGCGGGGGAGAGGGAGTATGTGTTGGAGCTTGTGGAGGGGCATACGGAGGAGGGCATGCAATCTGCCACTTGTGTGGCCACCCCCCCCCCACCTTCACCCTATAAACCCCCCCTCTCCCAATCTTGAAGGGGGCATCATCTGTGCTACCCGCCATCGTGAGGAGCTGCCTGCTGTCGGCCTGTTGCCGCCACCATGTTGTCCGCGCCGCTAGGTTGCTGCCGCCGCCATAGTGTCCGCGCCGCCAGGCTGCCGCCGCGCCGCCAACGTCTTCATCATCATCATCATCATCATCATCATCATCATCATTATCATCATCATCCTCATCTTCCTCTTCACCATCGTCATCCTCACCATCATCACTCTCTCACACATCACCTCTGTCATCCAAAAGCTTCTCTAGACCAAGTTTGCCCGTGCCTCCCGGTTTTTTTTAATCGTGTCTTGCAAGGCCCGATTCCTGTGCAGGAAAGGAGATCTCGGCAGTAGCAACTTCGAAACTCGTAAGGGGTGCCAAGGGGGAGTTTGCTGAGTCAAAATTTACTTCGTCAATGGCTCCTAAGCAAAAGTCGAGAGGAGCGCGCATGTGAGCTTCCACCCAAAGTATGAGAGTGGACGACGCCCTGATTTGGAATGCCCAGGTTTTGAAAAATATCCCCGCATGGAAAGGATGCACAAAGCATGTTTTAATTCACATCGAAAACCTAAATGCATTGAAAAATTTATATACTCATTCGATTTACCAAGTTTAGTTGCATGATGAGTACTTACATTTGCATGGTCAAGGGAGTCAAATTTTTGAACGTATGTTGCATAAGTTAAAAGATGAAATTATTCGAAGGCATCCTTGTTGCATCACACAAAGGATAGGGCATATAACACATAATGCACTTATGTAATAAATTCCTGGTTGTGACTCGTGTATAAGATAATCGTAGACGATCATTAAATGATGTCTAAATAGTTGCAATGAAAGGCAAAGATTTATGATCTTTGACAAAAACATATATTATGCAATTCGCATGCAAATGAATAGTTAAAATTTAGGTTGAGTTAAGCGATAAAGGAAGGATTAAATCAATGAGATATTCATTGGCGTCTGATCATGAAAGAATGATGCATCCATACATAGAGTTCCTTTATCAAAGTTTGAAATTGGGAAAGGATGTATCTTCATTAAAAATACTAAAGCTTTGAATTCGATGCATCAACATAGGGTTTATAGGAATTAGCTCTGAATGTCAATCATTATAGTATAGGGCAAGGAAAAGAAAGATCATTGTAGATCCTATAGTTGCATAAAGGCAAAAAAGGTCTATGGTCTTGAAATTGCATGGAATGTTATATCTCACACATCTTGCAGTTACTTACATCTTTTAGGGAAAGTACTTGCAAGTTTAGAAGAAAGTATTTACATCTTTAAAGGGAAGATCATCTTTAATCGTGGGTTGGTTGGATCAACTAAGTAATTTGCGTGTAACTGAGTATCTTACATGAAATTCATAAAGGTATGATTAGTTAGCATATGACGGTCATCTCAATGTGCTAGGTAGGGTTAAGTTATGTTAAAATTGTGCCTATTATCGCACTTAGGGTGCTGATTTAATGTTTCCGATCTTAAAGCTCCTACCCACATTCTCGAAAATGTTAGGATTATCTAATCTCCTATGCAAGAATGGTCTTGGGTTCTCTCCCTAAGGATCAGTTGACCAAATGCTAGACCTCTGTAAGGAATTTAGGGACCCTTGGGCCAAAACAATTATCAGCATAGTAGGGTCAAGGTTTTGGATTGGGTCAATAGGACTCCCAAACCCTATATCTTGATCAAAGGTATTCTTGACCAAGAAATACCGTATGATGAGAGAAATAATCCCACAAGTTAGGTACTAACACCTATCTCGTGAAACAAGCTGCAACTTCATATGATCTTGCGAGGAAATCACAAGTCAGTACTGCTACACCTTAGACCAAGGTTGGCGAGCTCTAATTACAAATTAGCTTCTCTAAGAATTGAGTAGTTTCCCTACTACAACACTCCCTCTTGGGAATTGTCTTGTCAATTTTAGGGCAGTGGTAAATTGCCAAGAAGTAATTTGACCAACCAAGTTAGGACAATGGAGTTGTCCAGGATTTATTGACCATAATATAACGAAACCGAAAGTAGTGATAATTTGGGTTAACAAGGTATAAACCCTAACCCAAGGAAAAAGGGTAAACAAGCAACTCGGCTTATGAAACCTTGGGATCTTGCCAAGTCGTGAATGATCCAGGATCGAATGCTAGAGGTATTTGGGGAGAAGGAATTACACCTTAGCAGTTGGCCGTACGAACGATCACTGGAATGCTTGTGATTGTACACTTAGGTGCACTATTTGTACTTCTTTGCTCAAGGAACTGATTCAGGAAAGGCAACTAATACTTCAGGTTAAAAGCCTAGAGGGAGAGGCAGTATCAGTTACCTCCGACCGTCTCCCTGACCCTATCCAAGGGGGTTATTAGCCGTGTCAAGTACATGGACCGAACCCACTGCGAGAGGTCTCTCCGTGGGTGCTACTTGGAGCAAGAGAACGCTTGGGTGCCAGGGGAGGCTCTGGCCATAAATTCCTTGCCTTTGGATCCTGTATAAGAGGCCGACGTGACTCGAGATGGGATCTCGAGGCCTGCATACTAGTCAACGGGCGGAACTTGGAATAGCGATCGTTGAGGATTGCTGGGATAGCCTTCGGGCAGGTTATTTGATGTATTCCAAAGACTATGATAAATAAAGATCAAATGTTGAAGAAGGAACTTGCTTGACATTGTTCTTTTGTGTTAGTGCCTAAGTTACGTCAAGGAACCAATGACTAATTGGTTAATTAAGGAAGCTGCTTTTGCTTATCAAACTAAATGTGGTAGGTAATTAGATGACTAAGCAACCTGAGGAAAGTACGGTGGACGTGACTCCGACTCCATCCTATGGAAGGGTTGTCCCGATTGACCGGGAACTTTTCTCGAAGGAATTGATAGCGAAGTAGCGATAACCTAGAATCAATTGAGTTACAGTCCCGATTTATGCTGTTTTAGGGGAACGGAATGGGACTATGCCTTACGGGCAGAGAGATCGAGCTTCACATCCCTCTTGTTTCCCATTCTCCTTGAATCAAGTGCAGTGTAAATCCGCTTCGACCCTGATGTTTCTGCGCAAAGTGGTTTGTCTGGGGTTCGACGCTAGCTACTTCCTAGAAACTTGACTATTAGGAAAACCCTGATTTAGGTTGGTCCTAAGTGGGAATGGCCAGATACTTCCGCTTCGTGGCAGACTCGAGAAGACCCTGATCACAAACCCCGTGACATTCCTTTGTGAGTGGTGGGCGGTGCTTTCTAGACTCTCTTCCTGATGGGCTACTAAGACGTGTCCTACAAGTGGACAGGGGACATGTTACATTGAACAAGCACAAAACCAAGGTACCAAGCAACAAAGTATATGCTTGGAGCTTTTCTCCTCACCATGAAACCTGCAAACACACCTTTGATGGCTCTTTCCATGAATACACACACACACAAAAGACCCAAGACACACCCTCACCAATCAAGAAACAAGATCAAGAGGCTGCTCTTTCAAGCTCACACACCAAGAGTCCATAATTGCAACACAAATATGAGAGAATAGAGAATGGAAAAAGAGAGTTTGGAAAAGAGGAAAGAGAGAAGTTAAAGAGGCACCACAATCTGCCATGCTCCAACCTCCTCAACCACTTTTTCCCAAGAACCCCAATTGTACCCTTTTGAACCTTTATTAAATCAAATATATTCGAGCATAGATAAAGACTAAGGTAGGAGCCTTATGTGTTGCATGTATTCTAGGCAAGATTCCTAAGTTTTGAAAATAAATGAGCATATGCAATGGTTTTTATAGCTCCAAGACAAGCATTCACAATGGTAAAAATATATATCAATGAAGTACAACTTAGATGCAATAGCACAAAGATTTTGGATAAAGTGAAGAATTTATTGATGTAGAGCCCCAAATCTTTTAGCCTTTTTGATGAAAAAATTGGAGGCTATCAGTAAGAGAAATGGGAAACTTTGCTCTTGCATCCCAGGAAAGGTATGGAGTTGATTGTTTAGCACAGGGTGGGAATAGTGGATGTGGAATTTTTTTACTATGCATAGTAGAGAGAAACAATGCAATAAGTTGTTCATGGAATTTTGAGGCTTAATTAGGGATTCCCAAGTGCTAAAATGCTTATATGCATAAGATGTATTATAGATTACTTTGTTGAGACATATGAATCAAAGTCTTATGGTTGCACTTGATTGTACCTCAAATGAATTCATTAGACTCTTCCAAATTCTAAATTCTCTTTCAACATTTCTTCTCCAATCTTTCTTTTTCTCATATTCTTTGCCAGTTGATTCATGGCTTGGATGCAATTGCCCTTGGACATCGGCATCGAATTGTGTCTCTTTAATTATGGAACCATCTTCCAACCTTCAAGCTTTCAAACTATAATACGAGAAGATAAATTGCAAGTTTACACCTTGAAGCTTGTCTTGTTTTTTTAGGTTCTTGGGATAGAGAGGAGGATGCTTTCAAGAATCATCTGGTGGGGGGACTTGCTTGAGTTGCTACACTAAGCACACATCATACACACAAGAAGAAATATGGAAGACAAAACATTTTCTTGCTAGTTTTTTCTTCTTCCTCACACAATACAATGTATATAAACTATAGATAAGATACAATATAAAGGAAAGTGGCCTACTAAGTCAAATAGTGCATAACTGACTATACTAATCAAGTGGTGCTATAACTATGCTAGCTCTAGGTAGTTGCAACAAAATAAATATAATAAGTTATAAGTCAATGTCCATGTGAGGATCATAATGATCACCAAAATGCTAAGTGTAGATATGTGGATCCATCTAACCACGCAGTCCATCATTAATGTTTGCACGTGTTGAGCTTGCCATCTCAACACTCCCCCTCAAGCTCAACTCTATCTCTACAACTCCATGTAAGTTAAAAAAATTTGCTTCTCTGCACCCAATGCCTCTATAAAAATGTGAACTATCTGATCTTATGTGCTAATATTTTTATCCTAGCATGGAACACTAGGTTCTTAGCTAACTGTATGCTTCTCATGTTGTCACAATGACTGGAAATTGGACCATCCCCCTACATATTCACATCACCCAATAACTTTTGCAGCCGCACCACCTCACATATTGCCATAGCAGTGCCTTTGTACTCACCCTCAGTACTCAATAAAGCAAATATAGGTTGCTTTTTATTGTTCTACGTAATTGCTGCATTATTAAGGAAAAACATGAATCTGTTGGTAAATCTTTTGTCAAATAACATGGTACCAGCCCTATTTATATTTGTGTATTTAAATACTTGTATATCCTTACCTGCCTCATAAAGAAGTCCATAATGAAAAGTGAACTTCATATAACTCAATATACATTTAACTACATCCAAGTGAGGCTTTCTAGGTATCTAGGTAAACTAACTGACAAGATCAATAGCATAGCTTAAGTTTGGTCTTGTGATAGTCATGTAAATCAAACTTCCTAATATCATCTTGAACATATTAGGGTATTTTATCTCATCCCCAATATGAATACTCAACTTCACATTATGCTTCAGTGGCACTGAAAGAGGCTTGCATATTGTCATACCATACTTGGACAACATATCCAAACCATACTGCCTTTGGGACATCCATATATATGA
Source organism: Lygodium microphyllum (assembly GCF_053477565.2). NCBI lineage: Eukaryota > Viridiplantae > Streptophyta > Polypodiopsida > Schizaeales > Lygodiaceae > Lygodium > Lygodium microphyllum. The sequence continues at coordinate 133,106,553 of NC_141138.1, forward strand.
TGAGTAAGCATGCATCTCCCTTTCTCATATAAAGTGAGTGGTCATCATTAGAAACATAAAAGCCAATGTTGACAAGATACTCCTTGATCTTATCAAACCATGCTCTAGTTGCTTGTTTATAGTGCTTTCTTTAACCTGCGCACATAGATGGGATACTCAAAATCCTCATAACCTGCTAGTTGCTCCATATACATCTCTTCTTAAAATTCACTATGCAAGAAGGCATTATTGATATTCATTTTCTACAAATTCTAACCTTTTGGCTACTGTCAAAGTAATCACACATCTAACAGTTGCCATCCTAGCAACTCAACTAAATGCCTCTTCATAATCTATTCCATATGTTTGAGCATAGCCTTTTGCAACTAGCCTAGCCTTATACTTACTAATAGAACCATTTGCATTATGCTTGATTTTGTAAACTCACTTATAATCAATAGCTTTCTTGCCCTTAGGCAATGGTACTAGATCCCAAGTCTTATTAGCTTCCAATGGAGTCATCTCATTATCCATTGTTGGATCCCAATGAGCATGGCCAATAGCATCTTCAAAGCAAGTGGGCTCAATATCCTCAACTACCTTTATCATATAAGCATAATAGTGAGCTACATAACCTTCAAAACCAAATCTTTAATAGGGTATCTGACCCTACTAGACCTACGTACCAGTGGATCAATTAGTGGACCAATGGAATCTCCATCAAATCCCAAATGGCTAGCAAATGCATCATTACCACATCTGATACTTTCTTATTTTATTTTTCTTTACCTGTAACAATTGTAGATGCACCTAAAGATGTGGGGCTACTCTTTAGACTCCCAGATCGAGACCTAAATGTAGATATAGTACCAAATGATGTCCTTAGTCCATTAACGCTCCATGATTCTTACTTTTCTTTGTGCACATAACTATCATGATCATCATCTTCATCCAATGCATCACCACTTAATGTATACCAACTGCTCATCTCATCAAAATAATATCCCTGCTCACTCTAAACTCACCTATAATAAGGTTTTAACAATGATACTCTTTCTACTCTAAAGAGTATCCAATAAAAATACATATTTTAGCCTTTGAATCAAGCTTCTTTTGTAGCTCATTTGGCATATGAACATATGCAATACAACGAAACACTTTCAAGTGTGACAGATCAATCTTCTTATCTGTAAAGCATTCTTCAAGTGTCATCCTATAAACTACAGATGTGGGGGTTCTATTCATAATATAGACAACAATATAAACATCAGGCTTCTTACCTATAAAGCATTCTCTGAGTGTCATCCTATGAGCTACAATTGTGGGAGTTCTATTCATAATGTAGACAGTAGTATGAATAATGTCAAACCAAAAGTATTTTGGTATATTATTTTCAACAATCAATGCCCGTGCAACTTTTGCAATATGTCTATTTTTCATTTTTGCAAACCCATGTCTCTTTATCCCATGAGACCTCAAAAAGTCACTAAACTCATTAGAGAGGTACTCTTTCCCTCCATATATGTTCTCAAGCACTTAACTTTTAAGTCTATTTCTATTTCAATAGCAACCTTCAAAGTATTGAAGTGCTCAAATACATCCCTTCTTTTTTTTATGGAGTATATCCATAGCTTTCTTAAGCATGTTTTTGCTTATATCTCTATTATGCAAAAAAGATTGTCTTTCTTGCTTACCAAACCGACATGCTTCATACACTTTATGAAATTTTGTAACTCTAAAAGCAAGCAACCTTGTAACCAACCCTTTGGACTGTATTGATTCTAGCCTTTACACATTTACATGTCCAATACATTTATTCCATATTTCAATGTTTGCAACCACTTCTTTTCCTTTAGCATACATAGCAGCATTCATAGCAAGAATTCTAATATCCAAACTAAACATGAAACCAACACTACTTTCTTTTATGACCAACTTATACTTATCATTAAAGTCTTCTATAAAATAACATTTACATTAAATCGAAGCTACAACCCTTGCTGTACCATTTGGCCAATAGATACTAATTTTTTTATGATTGATGACACATGTAATATTGTGTGGCCATCATGCAAGGACAAGGGAACCTTTTTAATGTGTGAATCGAGTGGCGTAAATCATCACCTATCTACACATAACTTGGATTTTGTAAATCCTACATCTCTCCAAACCATTCACTATGATTGGTCATATGATTTAGATGCACCTAAATTAACATAGCATACATCATCATGTGTTCCCTTTCCTATAACAATATTCATCATATGTTACATAACAAACAGATGCTCATTTTTATCTTCATTCTATTGTGAAGACAATACATAGTTTCCTTATGACAATTTACCACTACAGATATCATCCTTCTTAGCATAACAATGGGCCGCAATATGACCTGTTTTGCCACGATAATGACAAACAATACTAGAATGGCCAAAATTATTTTGAACCTTCTAAGCGCGCATACAAGCGAAAACCTAATTTTATAGCTTCAAATAAAACGTGCATAATTTTGGAGTATGACAGTAAGAGCTAGTTTCGTAATCGTGGATGAATTCAGAAAGACGAAGGCAGCAAAACGAGGCCAGAGATCAGCGAGCAAGAGAACGAGCGACGCGACAGGAGGCTTGGTTATTAGAAAGGCTTGAGAGGGTCAACGCATTACTGAACTTGGGGATAGACTTTGTGTCTAACTCAAATGTAGAATCCTTAGAGCCTAACATATCATTTGATAGAACACCATCAAAGGAAAGTGAAGCAGCTTCATACCAGTGGGATCGAGTGGTTTCAAGCACTAATAGTCCTACTGAAGTAAAGAGTACGCAAAGTGAGAGCGTGGAAAGTGAAGCTAATGCCACTATAGGGAGTAACGAATCTACATTTAGTTCGAATTTAGAATCTACTTTTGGGTTAAAGTACTTATTTAAAGCACCAAAAGAACCCTTGTGGATAGATAGAGTGACAGATTTGAGATTACGTTCTTTGTTTCGTATTCCCCATCAAAGAGAGCAATCAAGAGCCGTATATGACTTTGGATTAAGATCCTTATTCGGAGAATCCAAGGAACCCGTGTGGTTTGACTCTACTTCAGATTTTGGACTAGGAACACTATTTAGGGAAACAATGGCTCGAAACCCAGTCAGATTAGCTGACTTTACGCAATTCGGGGGACTATGGGATGAAGATCCCAATGCCCATTCACAACGATTTGAGGTTACTTGTGTCGCCAATGAGATAATAGATGACGACCAAAAGCTTCATATCTTCCCTGCAACATTAAAAGATGAAGCAGCGAGGTGGTACGGGAACCTGGATGCTGAACATAAAGGAACCTATGCTGCCTTATCAAGGGCTTTTCTCGAAAAATTTAGGCGACAAGGTTTTCAAGATAGATTGGCTCTTCAATTAGATTATTTATCTCAAGGAGCAACTGAAAGCGTTGAACATTACATTGAGTGTATGGAGACAATCATTCGCAAGATGAATCCCACTCCTGATGATCCCACGCAAAAATGTAAGTTTATTGATGGGCTTAATCCTGAAGTTCATCAGCATGTTAGTTTACAACGACCAGCTACGCTGGCAGATGCTAAAACGCATGCTAGATGGTGAAAAGAAGTGCAGCTTAGTCAACAATGATGGAGAGATCTCTTCAAGGAACCTCGGATGGAATACCCTGCCAGCACTTCAAGCAGGGTACCTAAGAATGTGTCTTATGTGACCGTGCCTTTAAATCCATCGGTAACTACAAATTCAAATGTGTAAAGTGTACCTTTAAATCCGTACACTTCGATCCCAGCCTATATGATGCAAACAGGAATGCCTTCTATGCCGCAACCTCAATCTCCTCTTGATGAAGCAAAAGTAGTAGATATTATTGCGAAATCCCTAGGAAAATTGAAGGAGGAAATTATGAGTGCAGTACAAGCACCTTTGAAGGAAATTTATTCGGTAACAACACGTTCCGAATGCACAACAATCATTGGGAAATTCAACTTCGAACCCACCTAGATCAAATATACGGTGTGGTAAGTGTCATGGTTACGGCCATGTGGCTACAGAGTGCCCAACACCTTCAAGATTAATACCTCATCATCCACCGTTCTGTACTTTTTGCCTTAAAATAGGGCATTTGGATACCAATTGCTGGCATAAGATAGGGCAAGAGCAACAACAAGCTCGTTCAATGCAAACAAATTATAATTATATGGATCGTAATAATACAACTTATGAGATTGGATCACCCAATCAACCTTTTAGGCCACGAGGATTGCCAACCCAGGGTAAACCTCTAGTACCCCGAAACAATTATTATAGTGATACCAATCGAGGGAGAAATTCTCCTTTTAGAAGAAACAATGGAAATTTTCGTAATCAAATGGGGCAGGGTGGACAACAACGGCCTAGGGGACCAGTAATTTGTTATCGTTGTCAACAAGAAGGTCACATAGCTCAGTATTGTCCAAATGCACGTAAAAATCAAGACTATACTCCTCTTTGCAGGAAGTGCAGTAGTGAAGGACATTATGAGGAGAATTACCCTAAGAGAGAGGATAACAAAATTACTGACAAAGGTAAACAAGCCTTTAATGAACCTTCAACATCTACTGCAAATTTAGTTGAAGTAGAAACAATACGGAAAGATACTGGAGTTAAGCTAAAATTTATACCTCGTAAAGTGACCTTTAAGGCTGACCCTATGATTGGTATCATTACTAGGGCACAAAAGCAACAACAAAAGGAGCAAGGTCTAGAGGAAGAGAGTCCACAATTAAATGGAGCAGTGAAGGATAAGTCTAAGGACATAGACCCTAATATAGAACTACCTGAATCGGATTCTCCACAGCATTCCTCTGACCACCCGTTATTACCTATGCCTTTAGCAAATCCTAAGATTCAAGTGGGAGTAGCTCCTTTTCCTGAAAGACTGATTCCTCCTAAAGAAGGAAGTAAGGAGCAATCGGAGGTAGGAAATAAGACCTTTGATCTTTGGGCTGCATTAGAAGGAATATCATTGACTATTAACCTTCGGCAATTTCTAGAAATAGCGCCTGTTTGTCGGAAGCAACTTTATCGTAAATTAGTTCGGCGTCGAAGGAAGAGGATTGAGATTAATGCTTCCAAAGTAAGTGAAAATTCTTCTAAGAGAAAAACAACTAAGGATGTAAAAATAGTAGATTTGTTTGTGGATCCAAGAGCCCGAGTCATCGATACTACTATTAATGGCCACTTGCTATATGAAGTGCAGTTGGATGGTGGCTCAGCAGTTAATTTGATGATAGAACAGGCAATGCAAGAATTAGGGTTGAAGGATCTAGAACCTACTCATATTGTTTTACGGGTGCCTGATCAGAGAAAGGTAACTCCTTTGGGGTTACTGCGAAATGTGAAATTTGTAGTAGCTGGATTAGAATTTCATGTGAACTATTTGATCGTTCGTTCACAGACAAATATTTCATCATATTCTGTGCTGCTGGGAGGACCTTGGTTATACCAAGTAAGATGCATTCAAGACTGGTATAAAGGTTCAATTGTGATTGGTCCTAGAAATGATAGGGTTAAAATACAAGTTATTTCAAAAGGGTTTTTGAAAGAGTCAGGAGATGAGGCAGTTAGTGAAATGGATGAGAGATCCAACAGTGAGTTTTATGATTCAGAAATGGAGAGGACTAATCATGAAGGGCCTTATGCCTGGTTATTTAAAACACAACACCCAGCAGGAGCAGAGAAAGTAGAGGTCAACATAGTACATCAGCCTCACAAGATAGAACAGATGGGTATTGGTGAATATGATGTAACGTTTTCATCTGACAACGATTCGGATAGTGATATTATCCATTGGTTTTCTACATCTGAAGATACAACCCTAGACTGCTTAATGCTTTCTGCAGAGGAAGCAGAATACTTTGATGATTCGCTTGAAACACGTTTTTAGTTATCCACAGATCAAGAAGAAAATAATCAAGAAAATGCATTTTTTGCATACAGCAGGTCAGAAGAGGTTTCTATGGATGAATTAGAGGAGGAAGAGATGCCTAAGTTAATGACATTTGATGTGGCTGACATCTCAATAACCTCTTCAGAAAGTATGGAAGAAGATGATGTTACTGATAATAATAATAGTATGCCTAAGAGTAGGATCTTAGTAGCTCTTCCTTATGGGGAAAATGCTTTACCCTTTGGATTTGGAAAACTGCCAGATAGAGCCAAAAGGATTTATTATTACCAACTAAAAAGAAAGGGAAGAGAAAGGAGAAGTAGGCATGGATGCAAACCCTTACAAAGACCACTATCTCGTGAGGATGAGGATGATTACGTTAGGATTATTAGAGAATTGAACGAGGCATTGGAAGTAGAGCGTGAGGCAGCATTGACTACTGTAATTGAAGCAATGAAGAAGATTACTGAGTTGCAAAAGGAAAAGGCAGAATTTCAGTTTAGAGAAAGGCGATATCTAGATGAGATCTCGCTTTTAGAATTTTATTTAGAAGAACAGAAGTCTAAATTTAATGGCGGGGAGTTACAGATGGAACAAGCTTTACCTATGGATATGAATTATTGGGAAGAATATGAAAAAACTAATAGGTTTTTGGAAAGAGATAAATCTAAGGGTACTTTTAAGCCAGAGACTCAAGAGAAAAACCCTACGAGTGTTCCCTGGTTGTGTCATTGTTTTAAGCATTCCAATGGAATTACGCAGAAGATGTATCGCTATTCTAGGGGACCACTAGTTGGTTATCGACGAGTCCAATCTAAATCCACCAAGGTCAAATTGCAAAATATGCAAGAGGTGGTGTTGCCTCATCCAAAAGAAAGAGTAATGGATTTTACTATCTATGGGGGTGGCCAGGAGCACAATTTAGATGGTTTGAACCTGCAACCTAGGAATTTTGTGGAACTGAAACAAGTCATACATTATTTGGACTGTCGAATTCAGGGCGAGGAGGATGAGAATTTGCATTCACTAATTCTTAAGCTTAAAGATAATCAATGGTCTTGGAGTACTGTAGATGATCAAGAATGTTTAGAAAAGAATAACAAAATCTTACATTGATATCGCCGTAGGTTACATGCTCAATATCCATGTAATTCAAAGCAGATACCTAGCGTAATTGACTCTGTAGAAACTTCATTTATTATGAAATCTCATAAAGACTTAAATGCCAATAATGGCTGTTTAGATAATTATTGGAAGGGATATACTGAAAAATCCTTTCCTGAGATAGCAAATGTCTACAGAGTAGAAGTTGATGGTGCTACTCAAGATAACCTGACTATTATTCCTTATAGGGCTTTACCCTTAGTACATTCTGTGAATGTGAGGGAAGAAGCACTAGAATCAAGTACTAGGCATAGTCTTCTTGAAAATGTATCGATGCAGATATCCAAAGATGTGCCTACAATTAAGCCACGAAGAATAGCTTCTCTATTTATTGAAGAGCCTGAAATTGAAGTAGTTAAACTTAAAATGGCAGAAGGAAAATATTTAAATTTAGGAGACCAATTGGAATCGCCACATCGTGAAAGATTTGAGGAAGTCTTACGAGCACATGTTGACGCTTTTTCTTGGTCATATAAGGACCTTAAGGGTATCAAAGCTGAATTATGTCAGCATTATATTGATCTGGAGCCAAGCACGAAACCCGTATGTCAACGTCAATGACAGACAAACTCTGTATATGCAGAGTTAGTGAAGGCTGAAATCACTAAACTTTTAGATGTTGGGTTTATATATCCTGTTGCATATAGTGAATGGGTATCCCCTATTGTGGTAGTACCCAAGAAGAATAGTAAGAAGATTTGTGTCGATTATAGAAAGCTGAATAGCAAAACACGTAAGGATCATTTTCCTTTGCCATTTACTGATCAGGTACTTAATAAGGTTGCTAGTCATGAGCTGTATTCTTTCATGGATGGGTTTAGTGGTTACAACCAAGTATTAATTCATCCTGAAGATCAATCCAAAACTAAATTTACTACTGAATGGGGTACATTTGCTTATAAAGTAATGCCTTTTGGTTTGTGCAATGCGCCTACAACATTTCAAAGGGTTATGATTGCAGCCTATCAAGATTTTCTACGTCAATGGGATGGAAGTCTTTCTAGACGACTTTTGTGTCTATGGGACAGCAAAAGAAATGCCTGAGCTACTAACGCAAGTGTTTGAGCATAGTGATGACGTAGGTATCTCCTTGAACCCTGATAAATGTGTTTTTGGAGTGCCAAAAGGAACCTTATTGGGGCATATCGTTTCTAAGGAGGGCATTGCTATGGATCCAGCTAAAATTGCAAAGATTTATGCACTTCCACCTCCAACAAATCTTAAGCAATTGCGTGGTTTTTTAGGGCATCTAAATTATTATCGGAGATTTATTTCAGATTTTGCAAAGGTGGCATCACCTTTGACAAATCTGCTACGAAAGGATACTCCTTTTACTTGGGACGATGTCTGTCAAAAAGCATTTGAATTTCTTAAACAGAAGTTAATTGAAGGACCAGTATTAGCACCCCCAGATTGGACAAAAGAATTCCATATTCATGCCGATGCATCTATGTATGCTGTAGGGGCTGTTTTGTGCCAAGCAAATGATAATAAGGTGGATCATCCAATTTATTATGCGAGTCGAAATTTAAGTGATGCAGAAAGAAATTATACCACCACTGAGAAAGAATGCCTATCAATGGTATTTGCAGAGGAAAAATTTCATCATTATTTATTAGGGAATAAATTTACCATATATGTTGATCATGAGGCGTTAAAGTATTTGCTTAATAAAGCAGAACTTTCAGGATGTGTGATTCGTTGGATGCTGTTATTCCAAGAATTTGATTTTCAAATAGTTACTCGTCCTTGTAGAGCTCATGTCTTAGCAAATCATCTATCACGATTATTAACATCAGACAAGGAGAAAGGTGTGGAAGATGATTTGCTGAATGCATCACTTTTTACTGTGGAGACACAAGTTCCATGGTATGCTGATATTGCAAATTTTTTGAGTACTGCTCGATATCCACCTGGTGCTGATAAGCGTCGGAAATGTCAGATATTAATGCAAGCACGCTCCTATGGATTATTAGGGGGTTACCTTTATAATTTTTTTCCATGCGAGGGTATCTATCGACGATGTGTAAGGGAAGATGAAGTCCTAGTGGTTCTTAAGGCATTGCATGAAGAGCCGGGTGGTGGCCATTTTGCCGGTGAATTGACTGCAAGGAAACTTCTATTAGCTGGTTATTGGTGGCCTACCCTATTTAAAGATGCTTATTATTATTGCCGAAAATGTGATGTATGTCAAAGGACTGGTCGTCCTTCTTAGAGTTTTACAACGCCTTTGACACCCATATTAGCCTTAGCACCTTTTGAGAAGTGGGGAATTGATTTTGTGGGCCCAATTGATCCACCTATGAGATATCGATCAAATCGTTATATTTTGGTCTGTATTGACTATATTACAAAGTGGGTGGAAGCAAAAGCGCTGAAGACAGATAAAGCCATTGACATGGCTAAGTTTATGTATGAGAATATTATTACACATTTTGGTTGCCCACTAGAATTAGTAAGTGATCGAGGTTCCCATTTCTTGAATGGTCTTATCAACGAGCTAATGGAAATCTACAAAATTAAGCATCGCAAATCAATGCTTTATTATCCTAGAGCTAACGGTCAGGTTGAAGTAACCAATCGCATTATTTGTGAAATTTTAACTAAAACGGTTGCTTCTCACAGACGATATTGGGATGAACGTTTATATGAAGCATTATGGGCCTATAGAACTACTTATAAGGTGACAGTGCAAAATGAGATATTTAGGGTCAATGGCTTGCGCCTTAAACATTTTGTGACTTAGGATAGCTAGGTATAGTTAGGTTAGTAGCTAAAATAATATCTTGACTAATCTAACTTTGGATTTCTTTTCTTTCTTGGGGGGTTTTTAAATGGGATGCAGGTATGGCTTTTTTGTGAATGGATGCACTTTACCCTCATCTTGATGCTGATAGTTCTAATCCTATTCATGCCAGGCCTTACGATATTCCACGTTTTCAGACGCATGACACGTTTTTATATGCACGGAGGGGAGAGGCCTGTTGTGGTTCTTCTTTTGTGATTTTTTTTGTTTACAATACCATCCACCATTTGGTTGTAGGTCTTGTCAGCGGCATTTATTTGTCCATGCTCAACTTTTGTGTTGGCAGTGTCGCACATACTTTCGACGCTATGGTACCACTGCCATGCAGGATATGATTGGTTATACCGACCAGCGTCATGATTATACTAGTGTTTTTTCTCCTGAGCGTGGCGCTGGTCAGTCTAGGGTAGGTAGAGAGCACGCAGAATTTGCGAGATATCGTTCCACTGTCTACCACCTTACTCCATCTTACCATGATTTGCAGACTAGAGTCCCATGTCCATGTTGGGATTATATCTGTTGGTATATGGATGCGACCGAGGGGCATTCTTTAGATGCTTTACCAGTGGCCCCTATGCCCTACTATGATGATGAAGCTTCGGCTCCACTCCATGATGTGATGGAGGTTCTTAGCGATGCACCTGATAGCGGATCTGTGACCTTTGATGTGCCTATGCTAGAGGTTATTCCTAAGCATCCTATAGCTAATAGTTTAGTTAGTAGATTTGACTTAGATAGTGATGCTAATTTCGGATTAGGATTATTATTTGCACTAGAAGATCTTAGAGAATTTGAGGACTTTAGTTTAGACATTTTGTTTTCTTAGTTTTTTAGGTTTCTACTTTATTCTGCATTTAAAAAAAAAAACAAATAACTTTTAAAAAAATCTTTTCGAGTTCATGTCTTTTTTAGTTTTTAGTGCACTCTAGTTTCATTCTTCACATAGTTAGGTAGTTAGCTTGCATGCATGGTTAGGGTATTCCTTTCAGTGCTGGAGTTTGGGATACTTAAGTTAGTGAGATGGACAATTCTATATGCAAGAATGGTTATCAAGTGGAGAACTTTACTACTCTAAACAACTAAGCAGTGGAAGTATTACGATCGACTAGTTGATCAAAATTGTGACATGAGTATATGACATTTCATTTGTCTAGGGGGGAAGTTTTATTATTTATTTATCTAACCCTTTAACATTGTACTGGCTAGTGTATGTTTCATGAGCAGATTTGACTATGATTTTGAGTTACATATTGTTGCATGCTTCTCTTGATGATTCTCGGAGTTGCAATATCCACATACAAATCAGCTTGTTTCATATCTATATTCTTGATCTATATTCATTTTGTATAAAGGCAAAGTACAACAATAGAAATTGATTGAGTTAACTCAGACATTTCAATAGCCTCAGTAATTATAGAAGCAATATAAGTAAATATTTTAAACAAATATGAATGACACATATCTAATTTCGTATATATGAAGTCCACTCACAAGGGATGGGATTTAGCACTAGGACGAGATTAAACAGGGGGTGATGTGTGTGTATAACATAGTGAATTCCATTGTATGGATATCTGATTAGGAATCCTATAGAGTTTTCCCCTATCTTTTAGTCGCTTTTCTAGCGATATGTAGGGTAGCTATGCAACAAGGTTCTCTCCACGAAATTTCGACTAGGAGTAGCGTGGAAGAGAGATGCTGAACTAGTGAGTATTCTTTGCTTATCATTTGCCCAGGCAGAGTGACTAGTATTATGCGCTAGATTAGATTCCTCGAGAAAAGTTGTTGAGCTGAAATGTTTGACCGTTCAATTAAGTGATGTATTCTTAGCCTTCTAGTTGATTCTTTAAAAAAAACTACTTAAAATCCAATCCAAATATTATAAGCTCAAAAGGGTCTATATATTTATTCTTTTAAAAATTAAAAAATGAAATGAAAGAAAAAAAGAAAGAAAAAAAGAAAGAAAAAATGCCCTGAGACTACAAGGTTTTTTTTTTTAAAAAACCAAAAGAAGATAACCATCTCCTCTGAGGTCCTGGTAGGCTGTAGGGATTTCCTTGACGGGTGCCTTGCATCTGATGCCTTGCATCTCTTTGGGGTGGGACCTTTTGGAAGGAGAATAAATGTATATACTCTTTTGACACTGAAAAGAATGCTATTAAAACTTAAAATTAAAAGCAAAACTTTGGACACTTGGAAGCAAGGGATCATTGGCTGGTTGTTCTAGTAGAACATGGAGAGTTAGCAGCTAAACCCTAGGAGTCCTATTTGGTGTTATAGTATTAGCTTGCCTTGTTTGGGTTCTTTGTTAAGTAACTATCTTATTAGTGAGGCTATTTCAAAAGCAATATTTCTAGTAGGATAGTAGTGTGGCAATTTATTGCCTAGAGGGATTATTGTTGTTTAGCGGCTCTAGACAGCTTCCTAGTTGGTATATTCTATGCAATGGATGAAGCTCTGTTATGCACTTTAGTGGGGCGAGTGAGTAAGGGGAATGTTAGTTTACATAAGTTTTTATACAATTTACTTGAAATGTTTGTATTGTTTGTGTTTTAATATGACACCAATAAGTATTTTTCTACCTTTGTAGTGTCTACTAGTTGTCCGTGTGCGGTTTTGCAGATCTTGTAGTTGTGCTCGTGAGGACACTTCGCAATTAAGTGGGGGAGAGTATATTTTTTTCTTCGAAGTTGCGTAGTAGTGCTTGTGGTACCTGTGTTCGTGATGTAGTTGTGCTCGTGAGGACACTTCGCAATTAAGTGGGGGAGAATGACAACACCTAAAAACATGCCATCTATTGCAATAATTTTTTGGCAAATTTGTATATAAGTGACACACTACTACCATCTTTTTACATTAATTTACTACATATGCGGTGTTGGTAGTTGCTGTCTTTGGAGGCCATGTTCTTGCAGTCTAGCCAGGAGATGTTGGTACAAGGAAGTTCTTGTACGAGAGGAAGGTGGAGTTTTAGACAAAATCTGATAGGTTTACTTAGTGAATCTCAGCTATGACTGTTTAAAATTTTCCTGTAGGGATTATTATCACTTAAAGGAGATAGGACCTTGTTGTAAATTAGGAGTTTTTGGGGGAATTTTAGACTTGGCAAGGTCTTGACAGGTTGATAGGATATCTTAGTATTAATCTAAGGGATGGGGGATTTCACTAGTTATGCTACCTCCTACCTGCTAAGGATTAAATTCTTTATGAAAAATACACAGCATCATGATTGTGATTATTGTCTACAGTAATACTGCAGTGATGATTAAAGGGGTGATCATTAGATCATTGGTGATTATTATGGAGATTTCTTTGGGGAGGTGTTGAATATCAGACTCAAGAGAATAGACTCTTGGCAAGGACGAAGTAATCCAAAGGGGACTTACCAGCAAAAGGAAGACTGGATGTACCACCTACAGACATGGAGCCTGCAAGAAGCACAATCTTGGACAAGCTTATGGACGAGTCTTTTGGTGGATTAATGCCAAAGCAAGATTTTCATGTTTGATGTTCATTATTCCAAAATGTGTTAAAGGTTATAAGGACACACTATGTCATATGTGCATTCATCCTTGTGTGGTGCCAAAGGGTGCCAAAGGAAATTTTGCAACATCAATCCAAGATATGCAGTGGTTAGGAGTAGGGCAGATTTCTACTTGAAAATGACTTGATGATCATGATCTATCTACGATTGATTACCAAGTATTATGGTCTTCATCAGCTAACACTCTTATACAACACATGTGGTGGTCTCTTCATATTTCAACGATCCTTCTTTTGCTTAAAAAAAAATACATCACCACCATGGACTACACCTTGTCACAAGTATATCCAAAAGAAGTTAAACACCATGATGTACAGGGTGGTAGGGGGATGGAGAATTCAAGCAACAAACTCATCACTGACATAGATGGATTTGATAACTACCACTTAGAAGTGCAAGGCCCATTAGGATCAGAGCATGAAAGAAGAAGTGTCTTAAATCTTTACATGCTTGATAGTGGGGACTACTCCAAGGTGAAGAGGATACATGGTTATGGGTGGATTCAAGAAAGTCAAAAGAAATGGTTTAAAGAGCTATCTATCGAACTGCAGGAATGAAACAAAATCAATGCATCTATACTTATGGATAAGATTCCTGCCTTGGCTTACTTTCACATTCCTCTGGTTGAAACACGTATGGCAAGTCTTTGCTCAATAACTGGAGTTAAGCAAGAGGGAATTGGTTGTGCACAAGTGAACTCAGGCTTCTTGTCCACCTTACATGAAGCAGGAGATGTTCGTGTGGTCTTTAATGGACATGACCATGTCAATGACTTTTGTGGCAACCTTCGTGGAAATATAAAAGTTTGTTATGGAAGAGGAGTTGGCTACCATGCATATGGTAAAGTTGGTTGGTCTAGACGAGCAAGAGTTGTCATTGTGTTAATGAGGTCGTCAACTAGTAGTAATACCTCACACATTGACATTTCAAAGGGTGCAACGGTGCCTATATTACCCTATGTAGGCTTCCTCATTGTAGGGGCAGTTACATTCTCATGGCATCTCTCTCTCTATCTCTGAGTAAACTGCGAAAAAAGATTTGAAGGGCCTTAGATTTCGAACGGCGCGCTTGCTGATGATGACGAATGTGGAGAAGATCTAGGGTTAATTCCTGCATGTGTTCAACCTGTTCTACAAGAACTTGGGCTAATCGGTCTACGGATACAGCGCATGCCAAGCACCCCAGGCATTGAATTTTCTCTGCCACTCCTCTTATTTGAGACAGAGAGAGAGAGAGAGATTACTCAGGAGGGAATCAACGACAAAACGTCAGACATATTCATGGATTGCCCGTGCGGCATTAGAAAAGGCCAATCATTTGACACAGAGAGAGAGAGAGAGAGGCGCATGTACGTGTAGGACATGATGGCAGGCTCCTTCTTAGCATTTTATTAGATTGCAGCTCTCCCTCCGTAGATGAGACCCATCGATAATATTATATTATAGCTTCCATGTCCTCTCTCACTGTTCGATCCTTTACATCTCCTCCCATCCTTCCCTGTGGGCCTGCAGATAAATTAAAATAACACACACACTCTCTCTCTCCCCTTCCCTTTTTTCTCCCCCTCTCCCTCTCTCAGAACAAGATTATCATACCTCTAGTAGTGGTAGCAGCAGCAGCAGAGAGAGAGAGAGAGACCAATTCTCTTTTCTTTCTCTCCGTCGGGACGCAGATCGTGAAGCTGCAACATCATGAAGTGAACGTGATCATCAATGATTTGCCTATGCCAGCTGCTCCTTCGAATTTGCCAATCCCACCACTTGATTTGTAAGCACACCTGCTACTCCAGGAAAAGAGAGATTCTTCAATGTCTTTAGTGATATTAGAGAGGAGATACCTTGGAATGACTCATACTTGATGGTTCTACATCATGCTGGATCCCGGAGTTCTCATCTCCTCTCTATCATCAATGAAGACTTTGGAGAGGCTTTCTCTCGCCGGAGTAGGAGGTGCTACGAAAGAGGTTGTGGAACAAATTATAAAGAGAGGAAACGTTCTCTTGCTGTGTGCCATGGAGAAGAGAGGGAGGAGGTTTGCAAAACGCTAACACAGCCAAGAAATTGATCAAAGAGAAAAAAATGAGAAGCTATGCATTTGGGGGAAACTGTGGGGAAGCAAAACAAAATTAATGAGCTCACAATCAAAACGACTGGCTAGAAGATAGGACTGCAGGAGGACACGGACTTCAAAGACGTGACAACGACCCGCGGGATTTACAAGTACGTGCCTAACTGTTTATCTAAAATAAATGATATAGTATGAGTAAATGTTCAGTTTAATATTTTCAGAAAAATGCCTCGAAACCTGGGTTTCGGAGCTGAATGATTGTCTGCATTTATGTGCAGTTGAAATCATTTCCTAAAAATCACAAATAGTAAAAAATGCTCTAAAATGGTTCAAAATTGACATATATGAATTTTTATAAAAATTGTGGTTGATCCAATAGGATCTATGGTATTTTTTTTATAAATACTATGTCTTTAGAAATTTACTGAAATTTTTTCATAATATTTAAAGACTATTTGATATATTTAAAAATTCAAAAAGTTTTATTTTAAAGAAAAATAATAATTTTCATTTGAGTAAAATATGTTATTTATCAATAAAAATATGGATTTTTACACGAAAAGCTAAGAAGATAATTCTTGGTTGCTGAATGAAGTTTTGTAAGCTTTAAAACGAAAAGAAACAATAGTTTAATTATATTCTACTGAAAGCAACATTTACATATAAACATGGTGTTTTTATTTTGAGTAAATAAAACAATACATGATGTACTATTCAATAACATAGGGATGGGTAAGAATGAGAGATACAATAGTATTTTATGATGTTTGTTGATGATAAGAAAATTATAACCTTAAATTAAATTACAAATATCAAGAAACTTAACAAGATAATCATTTTGATGGCATGAGGGAAAGCCTTAGCATCTATATTTAGGATCTATATTTTGTTCGAATTAAAAAAAATGATTATCTGATGATTGCAAGGAAGAGTGGAGGGCCATTAGGACTAACTGATAAATTAAAGGAAAATATGGGAATTTAAAATGAACTATGTATGTGTTTATGTTAGAGTGCAGAGAGTACCTGTTTTTATCCTGATTTGTATTTAGTAAAGAAGAAGAAAGAAAGGACGTTATACTCGCAAAATGAATTAAGTATTTAAACACTAAAAAGCAACGACGAAATTGCAGTACGGAGTTGGGAAACGTTACAAGGAATTAAAATTATGGGTTTTTAGAACATTAGATGTTTTGATTTGAATGATTGCTGTTAATCAAATAAATAAAACGAATTAATTTTAATCAATTGGAGAAGAGAAATATAAAAAGGAATTTAAATGGGGATATTCAAATAGATCCAAGGGATCTATACTTTGAAACAAAATTCTTAAAGTCAAACATCAAAGGATAAACCTCCACTAGTTTGGCAGGAGTAAATTATGAGGAGCTGCCCCTGAGAGATGGGGAGAAGCCGTAGTTTTCCTAAGTTAGTATTCTAGGACCCAACATAGAGACCTAGCTGTTTAAAGAAATGAAATATGAGATTGAATAAGCTTACAAAGTTTTGTTCAGACAATTAGTTGGATTACTGCTGATGCCAGGAGGCATATTCCACGGTGGATTCCGTGCCACGGTGGATTCCGTGAGGTTTTACGGTGGATTCCGTAAACTTAGATGACCGGGGCTCATACACAAAGAGGATTCTTTGTGCGAGAAGTTGATGGGGATGCCTGTCCTTTTCGGGCGTTTCATTAATTTAGTGTGTACATGGGTGATTCCATAGCGGGTGATTCCGCAAAATGCATATTAAATTAATAAACGTTTATGAGTTTAGAGTGCGCACTCGTAATAAATTAAGGTTAGGATTTATTTCTAACCAGTTGATTTATTTATGTAGCTGAAGACTGCTAGGTATTCACTTTTGTCGGTTTAATTGTATTATTTTACTAACGATTGTGAATGCTTCAGTTGATGTGTAGAGATAGCAGCAGTGGCAGAGGAAAGCATTGGAGTCTAGCGAGTATTCGACCTTTGGACTATATTTTGATAGGCACCACGCCTATATTTTGTTATGTCTATTGAGACATCGATTATTGATTATTATTTTGTATGCGCTTATGCGCTCGGATATGTTATTTCTATTTGGACATTGAGATTGGGCGTGCCAGACTCTATGGGCACCGTCCATTAGCTTTATTTTCCTATTTTTGTAGAAAGCAAACTCAAAAGCTAAAAGCTTGTCATATTTTTGTAATTGGGCTATTATTGAGCATGAAGATTGGAAATATACATAAAATACATGCTTTGTGAAGCGCTCACACAAGGCATGGGGGGGAGATTGAACCCAATTTGTCTCTTGCCTCTTGTCGTGCATGCTTTTACATTGTTTTTTGTGCAAGAAGGTAGAGTTCATTGTTCTTGGGGACCTTCAGGTGAGCTATCTGCGACCGATCTGCACACCAGTGGTATCAGAGCGGAGCAGAGATCAAGAGCTTCCAATCGCTACCAATCTCGGGCGAAGGCGGAGCTCCAGGAACAAACGGGCTCTACAGTCAATCTCATCGCGAACCGTCGATACAGGCAGACTTCTGGCGATCAAGAACCTCTGTTTCC
The DNA here is from genome assembly GCF_053477565.2 of Lygodium microphyllum. Lineage (NCBI taxonomy): Eukaryota > Viridiplantae > Streptophyta > Polypodiopsida > Schizaeales > Lygodiaceae > Lygodium > Lygodium microphyllum. Next base: position 133,124,602 of record NC_141138.1, read on the forward strand.
ACTGTCAGATCGCGAAGGACCAGGCTCTGCAGGCGGAGGACCACGCATACATCTCCATCAACAAGTCGTGAAGAAACAATGAGCAAACTCTTAATCCTCTTAACCAAAAGCTTAATTATAAAGCTTAAGGGTCTTAAAGGAAGCTTAGAGCTTCACAATTTCATCACGTCGTATCAGAAGAGGCCTCCGAATTTTTCGCGCTGAGAAAAAACGCCCCCCCCCTCACGAAATCAGACGCCGCCCTTCTTTAAGCTTATTAAGCTTAAGCTTAATCATTTAAGCTTAAGTTATTAAGCTCTCTGCAAGTCTGACAAGACAGATAAGTCGGCAAACTCCAGGTCCTGCGCTGCCAAAGTCAAGTTCTACAAGTCAGGTGGAATCAAGTTCTGCAAGTTCTGCAAGTCGGCCTAAGTTCAGCAAGTCAACAACTCTGCAAGTCTGCTAAGTCTGCAACTCTGCAAGTCAGACTAAATCAGAACTGACTAGTGCTTAAAACTCCTAGAAGACTTGTTCGTATGCAAAAACTCTGAACTGGAAAGTTGTTCGCAGCAAGCTGTTCTACCTATCTACAAGTTCGTTGAAGTACTTTCAGCAAATGGAGACAGAAATATTGCAGATTTTCTGAAAATATACAAAGAAATACCCAAAAATACATAGCCTTGTAACCCCGAATTTGAGCTACGCTCATCCCGCTAACCTGATTTTGAGTGAGAAAGGTTTGTTGAGTTTTACAGGATGACTACCCCACATATGGATGATCCTATGGCTGAAGATGACCTACCTGAGCCTACCATGGAACAAAAGCTGGATCTAATCATGCTGCAATTGTAAGAAGAGCGAAGGGCTAGGCAAGCGTTGCAAGCACAATTGACAAAACTACAAAGAGCGTCCACCGATAAAGAAGAACCTCAAGCTGAAGATTTGATTCTCCGTACCATCGACGCCACTCTTGAAGCACAAACCATTCGCAAGGAATCCAAGATAAGTAAACGAAGTTTCAAATTTCGCACTTTCAATGGTATACGAGAAGGAAAGACTGTTTTATCATTCATTAGCCAGTTTGATGACTATTTCCATGAGGAAACTTATCCCGAAAAAGATAAAATCAAGTGTGTTACTAATCATCTGATAGACAGAGCATCACTTTGGTGGACTGTAGTCCGCAAGAGCATAGAATGTCCTGCTACTTGGGAAGATTTCAAGAAGAAGTTCATGCAGAATTTCCTTCCACCGCAATTTCATGAGAAGGCTATCAAGCAATGGGATTTACTTCAACAGCGAGATCGTGAGCCTATTCCACAGTATACAGAGCGTTTTTGGAATGCACTCCTACAGCTACGCATGCTTGAAGACGTACCAGAGACGACGCATAAGCGGAAGTATATGTCTGGACTTCTTGGACATTACTATGCTGAAGTGAACATGTTCAAGCCTGCTACCCTTGAAGACGCTATCTCCTTAGCTCACGACATTGAAGATAAGTTACGCGGAAGAGATAGACGACCACAACAATTCCAAGCCAACGGTAATTATGGATCTAAAAAATTCAATTCCAATTTTAGAAGGTTTAATCCAGGTCGTTTCTCATCACCATCTTTCCGCAAGAATTGGCCTAAACCACCTGCATTACCATCCAATCTCAATCCAAATCCAAAGCCTATTCCACAAGCAAATCCAAATGTACCCAGACTTCCAGCCATTGCAAATAATGTAACCAAAGCCAACCTAATAGTATGCTACAAGTGTCACCAGCCAGGGCATCTCGCAGCAAATTGTCATTCAAAGAAGCCACCAGCACATATCAACTACCTTGGAGCCATGGACGAAGACGAGCATGAGGATATGCCAGATTTTACTGAAGATGAGGATGATCCTACTACTATTTCCGACACTTTACCAGGTATGCCTACTCCACATTCATTGTTGACTATGAAATGTATGGTGCATGGAAAAGAAAGAATTATCTTGCATGATGACAGTAGTACCCATGACTTTATTTCATCAAAATTGGTAAAGGAATTGAAATTGCATACTGTACCTATGCATTATCGCATAAAAGCTGCATTTTTAGGCACTAGGTACAATGGCACACAAGAAGTACAAGATTTAGAAATTTAAATTGGTGCATACATTGAAAGAAGAAATTTCTTAGTTGTCCCATTACAGTCAAGCGACATTATTCTAGGAATGCCATGGAGACACTAGCATAATCCAAATATAGATTATTCCACACACACAATGAATATTAATTTTCAAGGAAAATCTATTACATTATATGGTATGCATGCATCTCATATTTTTCCACTGCTTTCGCATACTCAAGCAAAACGTGCACTACGCAAGAATACTAAATCATATCTTATTTGGGTGAATGAATTGCACGCAAAGGAAAATCATATGCACCCTAGGCATAAGGAATTTCTTGCATATTTTAAGGACTTTTTTGCAGAAGACCTACCACCAGGTTTACCTCCTTCACGTCTAGAAGACCATAAGATTGATCTAATACCTGGCACACAACAACCTTGCAAAGCACCATATAGGCACAATCAAATAGAGCAAAAAGAAATCCAGAGCCAAGTTGAAGAATTACTAAATAGAGGCTTAATTCGACCTAGTAGTTTCCCATTCGGTGCATCTGTACTCTTAGTCAAGAAAAAGAATAATACCTATTGTATGTGTATTGACTACCGAGCATTAAATAAGATCACTGTAAAGAATAGGTATCCTATACCTAGAGTTGATGACCTTATGGACAAACTGCAAGGATCTTCTATATTTAGTAAAGTTGACCTTAAGTCTGGATATCATCAGGTGAGGCTAGATAGATCCGACATATTTAAGACCGCATTCAGGACACAGTTTGGCCATTACGAATTCTTAGTCATGCCATTCGGATTAACTAATGCACCTGCTACTTTCAGTAGAATGATGAACCATATCTTTCTGAAATATCAATATTGTGTGATTGTTTTCTTTGATGATATTTTAGTGTTCAGTCAAAGTGAAAAAGAGCATTATGAGCATTTATCATTAGTTTTTCAATTACTGAAAGAAAATCAATTGTTTGCAAATCCTGAAAAGAGTGAATTCTTTAAGACAGAAATTGAGTATTTAGGTCATATTGTATCAAAAGAAGGAATTAAAGTTGATCCTAAGAAAATTGATGCAATATTACATTGGCCTATTCCTAAAAATGTACATGAATTACGCTCATTCCTTGGTCTTGCTAGTTTCTATAGGAATTTTGTACGTAATATTTCATTACTTGCTTTACCATTAACAAAACTTCTTAAGAAAGGAATTGTTTATCAATGGACTGAAAATCAGCAGAAATCCTTTGATTTACTGAAACGTGCATTAACTAATGCCCCTGTTCTACAATTGCCTGACTTTAATAGACCATTCTTTCTAGTTGTGACCGATGCTAGCGGATCAGGAATAGGAGCCGTACTAATGCAAGACAACCATCCAATAGCATATTCTAGTTCAAAGCTGAAACCCTCTGAGCTCAAATATTCCACTTATGACAAAGAACTATTAGCAGTTGTACAAGCATTAAAACAATGGAAGCATTATTTAATGGGTTCAGAATTCATGATAAAGACTGACCAGCAAAGCATTAGACATCTACTTAGCCAACCCCAAATCTCTGACCGTCATATCAAATGGGCTTCCTTCATTCAAATTTTTCATCCTATCATTCAATACCAACCTAGAAAAGAAAATGTAGTTGCTGATGCATTGAGTAGAAGACCTGCAATTCATAATATTTCTATCATATCTTTTGATTCTTTGATTGCTATGAAAGATACATATCACCAAGATATTACTTTTCATTCTGATTGGCAAAAATTAGTTCAAAATAATTTCATTCCTGTTGATTCATTATCATATAATGATGGATTTATGTTTTTTGAAAAGAGACTGTGTGTTACTATTCCATTCCGATCTTTTGTTTTGAATGAAATTCATTGTCCCCCATATCAAGGTCATAGAGGTATCATTTCTACATTACGCATGTTAACTGAAGATTTTTATTGGTCGCATATGGATGCAGATGTATCTAATTTCGTTTCTGAATGTTTGATTTGTCAAAGAATAAAGAGACATCATGGTAAACAGTATGGATTATTAATGCCTTTGTCTATTCCATCTAAACCTTGGGAACATATTTCTATGGATTTCATTACTGGTTTACCAAATACTAAATCTAACCATGACATGATTTGGACAATTGTAGATAGATTTAGTAAGCAAGCATATTTCATTGCATGTAAGAAAACTTTAACAGCATCACAAGCAGCACAGTTATTTTTGAAAACTGTTTTTACTAACCATGGATTGCCAAAAGTGATTATTTCAGATCGTGATTCTAGATTTTGTAATAATTTTTGGATCACACTGTTTGCAAATCTAGGCACAAAGATTGACTTCTCATCTGCATTTCATCCAGAAACAAATGGACAAACAGAAGCCACCAATAGTACCATTTTAGATCTTTTACGTGCATATACTATCTCTAAACCTCAGACATGGGATACTCATTTGCATTTATTACAGTTTGCATATAACAATACACCGCACACATCTACAAAGAAAGCACCTTTTGAAGTCATTTATGGATATAGATTATCTACACCTGTTGCATCTTTGTCTAATAGAATTCAGAGTGCTGATGATATTGCTACTATGCATAACAGTATTTTTGATGAGGTTAAGGATATGATTGCTAAAGCCCAACAATCATATACCAAACAAGCCAACAAGAAAAGACAAGCTATGAATTTCAAAGTTGATGATTATGTTTGGCTTAGAATAGAAAAGCGTAGACTGCAAAGTGTAGATAGACATCCAGTTGTCAAATTAGCTCCTAGATTCTATGGACCATTTAGAATTATTCATAAGATTAATGACAATGCCTTCAAGTTAGAATTGCCATCTCATTGGAAAATTCATAATACATTTCATATTAGTTTATTGAGACCATTTAGAGGCCAATTACCTATCCACCCTGTCTATGAAAACCCACCTTTATTAGAGGAAGAAACTGAAATACTTGAACCAGAAGCCATCATAGACACCGACTACATGACCACTAGAACTGGCCGAAGGTATTCTAGATATCTAGTAAAATTTAAGAACCATCTTGTAGAGGAAGCACAATGGATGCACGCTAGAGACTTAAATGCTTTCCCCACTCTGTTAGCTCCACATTGAGCTAATAGCAATTGAGGTCAATTGCTATCCCACCCCGGGGGTATGATGCCAGGAGGCATATTCCACGGTGGATTCCGTGCCACGATGGATTCCGTGAGGTTTTACGGTGGATTCCGTAAACTTAGATGACCGGGGCTCATACACAAAGAGGATTCTTTGTGCGAGAAGTTGATGGGGACGCCTGTCCTTTTCGGGCATTTCATTAATTTAGTGTGTACATGGGTGATTCCATAGCGGGTGATTCCGCAAAATGCATATTAAATTAATAAACATTTATGAGTTTAGAGTGCGCACTCGTAATAAATTAAGGTTAGGATTTATTTCTAACCAGTTGATTTATTTATGTAGCTGAAGACTGCTAGGTATTCACTTTTGTCGGTTTAATTGTATTATTTTACTAACGATTGTGAATGCTTCAGTTGATGTGTAGAGATAGCAACAGTGGCGGAGGAAAGCATTGGACTCTAGCGAGTATTCGACCTTTGGACTATATTTTGATAGGCGCCACGCCTATATTTTGTTATGTCTATTGAGACATCGATTATTGATTATTATTTTGTATGCGCTTATGCGCTCGGATATGTTATTTCTATTTGGACATTGAGATTGGGCATGCCAGACTCTATGGGCACCGTCCATTAGCTTTATTTTCCTATTTTTGTAGAAAGCAAACTCAAAAGCTAAAAGCTTGTCATATTTTTGTAATTGGGCTATTATTGAGCATGAAGATTGGAAATATACATAAAATACATGCTTTGTGAAGCGCTCACACAAGGCATGGGGGGAGATTGAACCCAATTTGTCTCTTGCCTCTTGTCGTGCATGCTTTTACATTGTTTTTTGTGCAAAAAGGTAGAGTTCATTGTTCTTGGGGACCTTCAGGGATTCACTACGTGAGCTATCTGCGACCGATCTGCGCACCAACTGCTAATAAGTGTCACGAATAAAAAGGAAGACTAGACTAAATTGCAAGAATTAGTTATCAAGATCACCTGTTTAGTGCAACAACTCTTAGGAGTTGGCTTGACAAATGGGTTAAAAGTGGCTTGGTCTTTGGCCAGTCACCGATCGTTTTGATGGCTTGCTCATACGCTCCATGATCTGAGAATGGCAGGTCGATTGTAGTGAGAATGTGCATCCAATCCCGCTCATCCTCTGGGCATGGGATATACTTGGTCAAGGGTCCATAAGACTTCTTGACCTGAGTGTTACCCTTAAGGAAGATCAAGCTGTTACCCCAATCTTCGATGACTCTAGCGTTGCTCGTCCAGGGTCGGCCTAATAGGATATCGTAGTCCACTCCCTTCATGACTATAAATTCCCGACAACGGAACCAAAATGTGGGAGCTTTCGCTCAACTGCCAAGACCCACAGACCGCTTATTGCTTCAAGCATTTCAAGCGAGCTCTAGTGGCTCTCTCACCTAGCCGATGTGCCGTCGATCCTACGAGTGTAGTGAGCTTACCTTGATGCTCGATTGAGTACCCTCCTCTCTCTTGCACACCGGTAGCTCCAGGATTCTTGATGCTAGCTCAAGCATCCTCAAGCCTTTGCAGTCTAGTGACATTATCTTAGGAATGCCTTGGCGTCATCAATATAATCCTAACATATATTACTCTACGTATTATTTTGCACGAATGAACGAAAGAGAGAGTGAAAGGGAGAGCGAACTCCATCTTGCATTTGAGAGGGAGAGGGAGAGAAAGAGAGAAAGAGGGAAAAGGAAAGCTTCTCGCCATCACCGCCGCCGTTTGCAAAGAAGAGGAGGAAGTGTACAGAGGGCGAAGAGGAGCCGCCGTCACGAAGAGGAGCTGCCGAATCCATCCTCGGGCCTTTGCGGTGAGTGCATTGTTCCTTTTTGCTTTGTTTTTGTTTTTTCTCCTTTTCTTTTACTTGTTTTTGTTAAAAATCATGTGTATTAAGAGAGAAAGAGAGGAAATGAGAGAGGGAAAGGAAGAGAGAAAAGGAAAGAAGGAACGAGACTAGAGAGAGGGAGAAAACATTAAACATAATAGGGAAAGAGAGAAATAGAGAAAGAGAGGGAGAGGGAGGAAGGGAGGTAGAGAGAGAAGGAGGGACAGGTTGTTGTTATTATCGTTGTTGTTTTATTTCTTTATTTCTTTTTTTCTTATTTGTTGTTGTTGTGGTAGTGGTAGTGGTAGTGGTAGTGGTAGTGGTAGTGGTAGTGGTAGTGGTAGTGGTAGTGGTAGCAGTAGCGATAGTTGTTATTGTTTAATTTCTTATTTTCTTGTTTGTTGTTGTTGTGGTAGTCGTAGTTGTAGTGGTAGTAGTGGTAGTGGTAGTGATAGTTGTTGTTGTTGTTGTTTAATTTCTTCTTTTCTTGTTTGTTATTGTTGTGGTAGTTGTAGTCGTCGTAGTCGTGATTGTAGTAGTAGTACTAGTAGTTATTGTTGTGGTAGTTATAGTCGTCGTAGTCGTGATTGTAGTAGTATTACTAGTAGTAGTAATAGTAGTTTTCTTGTTTGTTATTGTTGTAGTAGTAGTAGTTTTTTTTCTTTTCTTGTTTATTGTTGTTTAGTTTTATTGTTTGTTATTGTTGTTGTTGTTGTTTATTGTTGTTGTTGTTGTAGTTTTTTCTTCTTTTCTTGTTTGTTATTATTGTATTAGTAGTTGTTGTTATTGTTGTTTTTTCTTCTTCTTCTTTTCTTTTTTATTGTAGTGGTAGTGGTAGTGGTAGTGGTTTGTTGTTGTGGTAGTCATAGTCGTAGTCATAGTAGTAGTAGCAGTAGTAGCAATAGTAGCAACAGCAGCAGTAGTAGTAGTAGTGGTTTTCTTGTTTATTGTTGTTGTTGTTGTTGTTTTTTTTTTTCTTTTCTTGTTTGTTGTTCTTGTTGTAGTAGTGGTAGTAGTATTAGTTTTTTCTTCTTTTCTTGTTTGTTGTTGTTGTAGTTGTTGTTGTTATTGTTGTTGGTGGTGTTGTTTTTTCTTCTTTTCTTGTTTATTGTAGTGGTAGTGGTAGTGGCAGCGGTAGTAGTAGAGAGAGAGATATGTTTTATTAAATGAAATTGGTAATAGAGAGAGAGAGAGAGATGTTTTGTTAAAGGAAATGAGAGAGGGAGAGGAAGAGAAAAAGAAAGAAGAAGCGAGAGAGAGGGAATAAACATACAACATAATAAAGAAAGAGAAAAATAGAGAGAGATGGAAGGAGAGAAGAGAATGAATGGATAAAAAACAAAGAGAGAGTGGTGGCGAGGTCCGGTGAGATCTGGTGCAATACCACGAGATGGAAAACACTCCAACATATGTTAATTTGTGGGTGGGTGGAGACTTTATATACATTAATTTTGCTGAGTTACAAGAGAAGAAATCCCTTCTCAAACAATTTAAGAAAGAAAAAAAGAATGATAATAAAAACAAATTGTTTGTCATAACGTAAACCAAATGGAAAATGATGAAGGTCGTCATGATGTTTAAGATCGCGAGGCGTATCTTAATCAACGCATCCCATGTCCTTACCCTCAATGTAAGCTGGAAATTAGATGAAAACGTCGATTGTCTATAGAATACGTATGACGCTTTGGCGAGTTTCAATCTGAGATCATTGATGAGGCGATCTCAAATTTTGAGCAAATAGTAAGAAAAGTTTATATCAATCATGCATTGTATTCGCAAGCTAATTAAATACCATATTTTAAAAAAACATTGGGTGTGGCTGGCAAATTTTCTATCCAGGGAGGTGATGTCTCGTCCCAAGGAGGAGTGCACCTTTTGCAGCTAGTTAGAAGAGTTCGTGGACGGGCGATAGATGGAGTGCCTGAGCCAATCCATCACTTGGAAGGTACTACCCAATCTAAACTGTCATTACTAGAGGAGACATGCATCCTTCCAGACATACCTACAATCTTGAAGCCTGAAATGGAGGCAATGATCGATGTATTAATGCCCATAGATGTCGAGACTTCTGATCCGCTTAGAGAGGAAGCATCCATACCATTATATGATGGGTGTCGAGTATCTCGCCTGAAGACACTGCTTGCACTCCTAATTGTGCAAGCAAAATACGAGTGAAGCGATGCGAGTGTGACCGAGTTGTTCAGGTACCTTGTACGTACACTTCGTTGATTTCTTTTTGGCACTATCATTAAAAATATTTGTGCTTTTTCAATGTGTTTTATGATTTTTTTTCAAGTTACTAAAGTATCATATATTACCACTTACAAATACCATGCATGAGTCTCGTGATGATGCGCGACATGTTTTACGAAAGCTTGGCATGGACTACAATAGCATCCATGCATGTATCAACAATTGCATATTGTTTTAAGGAGAATACGAGACTATGGAGACATATCCAAAGTGTGGTGCTCACAGGTATCGACAGGACTTGCATCTCTCAAAAAGTTCTTAAGCACTTTCTGCTTATCTCCTGCATAAACCACATGTTTCGTATGTCCGGCATGGTGAGCTTGATAACGTAGCATGATGTGCAGAATAGGTCCACAGATGGAGTTCAACGAATATCAGCAGATTCACGTACATGGAGCCACATTGACTCTACCTTCCTAGGCTTTGCTCAAGAGCAAAGGAATCCTCGGCTCAGTCTTGCTATGGATGGCGTGAACCCATTCAGGCTCTGCGCTCAACTTCTTACAGTATGTGGCCTATAGTCCTTGTCAACTACAATATCCATCCATGGCTTTCTACAAAGAAAGGACATCTCATCCTTAGCTTGCTCGTTCCCAACCGCTACAAAGTCAAAAATATGGACGTATATCTTCGTCCATTAGTCGATGAGCTTAAGATTTTGTGGAAGGAGGGGGTCACCATGCAAGATAGGAGCAAGCGCGATGGTCCACGGTCCGCCAATATTCGAGCTATTCTCATGTGGACCATGCATGACTTTCCGGGATATGAAGAGTGCTCAGGTAAGTAAGCTTCCATTCTCGTTGGTAATATCTATCATAGCTCGTTCAAGTTTGTATTCACTGGATAGAGGTGTTAGGACAGGTCTGGTTACCTCAGATTATTATGCATGTCCATTGTGTGGGCCACAATTAGACTCCATAAGGTCACGAACCATGAAGAAGATGGTATATCAAGGACACGTCGCTTTCATGCCAGAGGGTCATGAACTCAAGGAAGGTTTTCTTGAACAACCTCTAGTACGTATGAATGCCCAAAGCTAATATGAGCTGAAAATAGCTGAAAATGGTCCACACGGAGTCACATCCAAACCGAATGCAACGGTTCTCAGTTTTCTATGAGTTGCCATATTGGACCCACTTATAGATCAACCACTTGTTGGATCCGATGCATATGTTCAAGAACGTGGGCAGCTTGCTATGGGACCACATCACAAGAAAGAGAGACAATATAGGGGCACGAATGGATTTTGAATGAGGTAGGCAAGATGGAGGCGCTTTAGCCATAGTCAAGTGCTGATGGTCGCTTGCAGCTACATCGCGCTCCTTGGATTTTGTCCACTAAAGAAGAGCACATTGTGAAGCAAATAGTCAAGTCTATCCACACTCCGATGGGTATGATGCATTCTCTCATATCCACGTTTTTTAAAGATGACCAATTATCAGGGCTAAAATCCCATGATTGGCATAAGATATGTCAGGTTTGTACTACGAATGGATTGTAAGTGGCCTGCATATTTTGCTATTTGGAGTGTAGTCATTGTTCATAACGCTTCCTCGTTTGTGGCAGTTTGTACTACCGATCGCAATCACAGGATGCCTTACTCCAAAAATACGTGGGGCGATTTACAAGTTGTCGACTTTAGTGCAATGGATCTCACAGAAGGAGATTAAGACGTCCTCTATTGAGTCCCCGAGGTGGGGAGCAGTGGAGACGGTCTGTCTCTTTGAGAAATATCTACCTACCAACATGCTCACGATACAAATCTACCTTCTTGTGCATCTTATAGATGAAGTGGAGATTGCTGGACCTATCCATACACGATGGATGTTCTTCTTGGATAGCCTCATGAAAACCCTGAAAGGCTTTGTGCGACAACGAGCTCTGCCAGAATGTAGCATGGTTGAAGGTTGGTTGGTGTCTAAGGCGCTAGTGTATATTTCACAATGGCTACCAACACTAGATTCATACAACAGTATGCTATGGTCGTTGAAGGACGATGATAGACTGAACGGAGATGCGGTGGTTGGAAATGGGATAGAAAAAAGAACGGATGCTGCAATGGAGGAGAAAGTGAATCGCTTTTGTATGTTGCACCATGCCTCTATGGAGACGTGGCTCGCTAGGTACCAACAAGCTAGGAAAGATCGAGAGGAAGCGCAATCTGAATTTCAACGTAGTATGCGCCATCGATCGATTCGATATCCGAAAGGCATGGAGGAGATGCCGTGGTTTATGTCAATGCAATGGTTGCATGGAGCTTTGACCGCAGCGTCTTGTGAAGGGGTGGAGGTCTCAACCAAGGAGTTGGACTTCTCGAGAGGATGTAGTCCAAAGGTGATGACGTGTTTAGGGTTTGTCGTATCTATATTTTATATGCGACAACTAATTGAGTGTTTCAATCTACAATACAAAATATATAGTGTAACGTGGTCACATGGACGGCATTTTCGCGTGGAGCATATTGACTAAATGCACTCCACAATAGATTGTGGTATCATGGCAAGGTTTGAGCAAGAGAGTCGACGACAAGCAATAGATCCAAACACGGTTATAGATGAGATGGAGTATTTTTGGAACTTGCAAAGTATTGTCATGGTGGATTACCATAGCTTCTCCATGATCCTATTCGATGTGCAGTGGTCCAAAGTGGTACTTGAAGAAGCTGGAGCAACAATTCGACGAGGTCCATCTAGATTTCTCGAAATAGATTCAAAAAAAAAAATAGACAGATTTACTCGACACGTTTGTGTTGCCGGCCCATTGTGCACAGGTGCATGAACTCATGTGTTTTTTAAATGTTTTACGACATGGTACATGTCACAATAGTTAAATCTCTCTTGTACGTGATTGTGAACAGGTAATTTTCTATCCAAACGCCTAACAACCTCGATGGTGGTATATTATACCTTCATCTCCCAAAAGTGCGAGAGTATATGATCAAAGCGATGTTCCAAGCATAGATGAGGATAGTATGCAAATAGAGGGGTCGATATTGCAAAGGGATGGAGGCCATCGAAAGCTTGGAGCATTTAGAGGAGCCAACATCAGGTAACAATGATGGAAATACAGGAGTCCAAGAATTCTTTGAGAATGAGGTGGACTTATCCTTTTGTGGTAACATGTCTATCGACCTTCTAGTACATGCGAAGTTGTGTCAGGAGATTGACATGGGACCATAGGGTACTTCATACTTGGAGCATCCACCTACTCTATTCGTTGACGAATCGCTTATAAGGGTACATAAAATATCCATTTTAAGTAAGATCATTTTTTTAAGATTTATATTACCGTGCTTTGTATGATTTATATTGATTATGCTAACATCAATTTTTGTCTGTGCAGATGATCGTTGTGGATATTTAGATCATCATGATGAGTCCAGGGATGAGCGACGAGGAGTTACATGATATCTTCATGCGTATGTCTCCAGATCAGATGGCGAGATTCAGAGATATGGTGGACCAGGAGCTATCTCGGACACTATCAGGCCGCTCTATTAGATCTACTTCGGCGAGCTCTGATGCTTCAGTTTCTAGCAAATGAGGTCGATGCTCTAGACTTGGACCAGACAGAGGGAGTGGTTTAGGGGGATGCTCCGGAAGTCCGGATGCAATGAGGGCGTGGTCGGCTCGGGATACATGTGCTGCTCCTCGCTCTCGTGGCGGTTTGAGAGAGCATGGCTCAGGTGGTTACTGTGGAGGTACCGACGCAGTGTCTTCGTCTCGTTGTTCTGTTGGAGTTGCGTCACCTCCGGGATTTGTCACACCTGTGGAGACGTCTACTCCAAACACTCTGGCTTTTGCTTAGCCATCCGCAGTTGGCATCCCTATGGGTGCTACTCCGAGAGATACTACCCCGGTAGGATGTACATGGGTCTCGTGGATATGCCCAGGAGCGTAGTCGCAGATAGGAGAGGACCCATCTTAGGCATACCCCAAAGGGATATGCCTACCTTATAGATGATAGGTCAGGAGCCATCATCATGAATGATGAGGGGAGGAGGGTGATGGCTCACATGAGAGAGTTGTGCCAACAAGTTTTTCAGCACAACATCTTGGATCATTGGAAGAACATACCGGAGGGGAGCAAGGACTACATAGTAGCATCCTTGCATGAGGAGTTTCCAATACCAGCCGTAGCAGATAGGTTTTCTACATGCTGGATGATGGAGTGCATGCATGCATACATGTCACACAGACGATCGAACGCACGCAAGGCACTCAAGAGTGGGGCTTCAAAGCCCGAGTGGCTAGACACGGACAACTGGCGCCGACTCAGGGAGGAGGATACAGATTCTCTAGGACGTTGGAGAAAGCAGCGTAAGGCGGCGAGGACACGACTAGAGGTCGGAGTGGTCCATCATCTTGTGAGTGGCGGCCACAGGATATATCTAGAGGACTTTGTAAGTTCTTATTTTGTTCTGCTTGCTTATTTTTTTGCAATATCCTTTGTATTGATAATCGTGTTTCTAACAGTTGTATTTTGTTTTCTTTGCAACACTCCATTACAAACCACAATCCCACCGGCCTTGAGACTTGATATGCAGAGAGACACAGTCTCACTGCATTGATCGACCGATTGTATGGATGTGGCGGCCCTGTAAGTCACTCATCTTTCTTGTTCGTAGTTACTAAGTTTAATTAAAATGCATTATTGTATGGCGGACTAATGTGTAGTTTTTTTGAAGAGTCTATTTGATGCTCCTTTGCAACAGGACAAGGTTTCGGATGGTGAGGATCTATAGCTCGCCCTTGGATCCCTGGAGCTCACATACCCTTCTTTTTTGGTCACGTGATCTATGTAGACATTTTCTATGTAGTAGTAGTATCTTGCCATGATTGTACCGATCGCTTTCATTATACGATCATGTATTTATTTCATGTGTCAGTGTTATGACTGACGTACACTTTGCCTTTATTTACACAAGCATTGTACACATTACTAAAAATATTTTGTATGGCCCAAATAAAGCACATAGTGCTATATGTGGTAGGGCAGCTTGCTGCCCTGCCACAAAAAAAAATCCCTATTACCATCACTATTAGCATCACAAATTTACTGCACACGTCACTATTAGGGTCGCAAAATGCGCCGCAAAGCATCGTTATCAGCATCGTTATTTGTGTCGGTGACGCTGATACTGACGCAAATAGCGATGATGATAACGACGCTAATGCCGACTGTTATATGGCATCACCAATAGCGACGTTTTTTGCGACAACGGTGGCAAATTTCTTTATGAACATTTTCGTCGCTTTTAACGTCGGTATAAGGCCTATATCTTGTAGTGTCTGTACCTTGAGTAGATAGCCCCTCCCATTGGTCGCATTCTGGGTCAATGCCCTATCAATATGGCTAGCCTACATTAGCCTCCATAGTCATTGGTTGAGGTGGACTTATCTCATTATCTCACAAAGACCATGATCACAACTGACCATCTAGCAAACATATTATGGGTATAGTTTATAAGAACTTTCCAAACTCCTACTTTAGATGTCATAAGTAGGGGCATTACATCAAATATTGCCCTAATTAGATGAAGGCTTCCAAAGCACCCAAAGAATCTCAACCCTAAATTCTAAGAATAGGTTGTAAACAATTAATGATCGAAAAGCCAAGCATCCAAAAAACACAAACAAAAAAAAAAAACAAAAATAAGAACATGAAAAAATTCTCCTCTATCCTCTCAAATTTAGCTGATCCTAAAGATTATGTCTCTCAATATAATAATAAAAACAAAGGGAAGAAGAAGGTCCTAGATTATGAGCTTGCTATTCCACAAAATCCTATTGATCTTTCATTGAATGATGATGAGAATCCACCACTCAAGTGTTATTCCTGCTTTTTTGAATGTTGAATATTTTTCTAAAGAAGAGGTAACTAGTAGAAAAATCACTAGAGAGAGGATAAAGAAAATGAAGCTCTTGTTGTTGCCCTCTTAAAATAGACTTGCTGTCATGCTATCCAAGCCTTCTACCTTGTGTGCAACCCATGATTTGACCTTCCGTTCTCTTGGAGGTGATGTAGGTGATGTTGATGATAAGTATGATGATGAGAGAGGTGTTGGAAAGGAGATGAAGTAGCAGTGATTGAAGAGAAGCTATCCAAAACAAGTCACCAACAAAATTAGGTGCCTTCTGCTACATAGGTTATATGACTACTATAGGTGTTGTGATTGTTGTTGATGGTTGGGCTGATGCTATCTCATAGAGATGATGAACTTGATATAGATTATGTAGAGAACAAGACCCCAATAGCCATGTAATGCTCTGGTCCCTTGACTGTGTGTGTTTGTAGGAGGTCAAAGCCATGGGATCAACCTTAATTAAGAACTCGAATGGTATCTTGACTTGTTACACTTGGTCATTGCACCAATCACAAAACTAAAAGCAATGAAACTATGGTCAGTATTCACAAGTGTATAGTTAAAATGGCTCAACGTTGTCGAAGAGTTTGGAAAGCAATGTCGCAACTTCAGAAGTCCTTGATAAATTTCAGGATAGAAAATCAAGCAAGAAAACGAAGTCAAATCTGTTATGACAACAAATACTTCTTGTGATGTTGATCAGTTGGGAAGATCAAAAATGTACATGAACATATAGAATTTTGTTTTTATTTTGAATGAACTATCTTCAAAAACATAGAAGAATTCTGATAATATGTATCATGTGTATCTCCCTTTTTCAGCATTACTGTCAGAATAATCAATATGCTTTGGTAACGGAGTAGATAGAATGGAAAAGTTTAATAGCTGACCCTTCATCAATCGCCAAAATACAGATACTTCAGACATGATTGACTTGGCTACCACACATCATCACAGCTCGCAAGCTGGCATTTTGGAGAGCGCACCATCTACTCCAGACGATCATTCAGCACTACCCCGATCATGGCTTCTCTGTACTATTGGATTGATGGTTTCTGTGTGTGCGAGTACGCCTAGATCTCAAAATATAAGGTTTCTCTATCTCCCTCTCTGACTGCGTGGCCTTCAAGCAGGTCCTCTTGTTTGCGTCGCTATTTGTCGGAGAGAGAAAGTGGTCTGCCACATTGCTATAGAACGATGTGCTGGAGATGGTGGCGGGTTGGCACGTTGGTGCGCCGCACGCAGTGCGTTGCAGTTGTCCGTGGTGGCATGCATAGCGCTTCAGGCAGCGGGGTGCAGCAATTGCTACGAAGTCAATGACGATGGTGGCGGCCCAGAGCTCCAACTCGGACTGCAACAGTATGCTGGTGAGGCTATCGATAGCGGCGTAGGAGGCACTCCATGGAGGCACAATCAACGGTCGTCAGAAGGGTGACTGCACAGAAGATCGGTACTTCGTCGTCATCTTCTCCTTCGTCACCATCTGCAAGACTTCCCCCCCGATTTCCCTCTCTGAACTCCTCATAGATCTCCCCCCCTGAATCCTCTGTTTCTCCCTCCTTTCCACCTCAGTGTAATTCCTCCCCTTCAAGCAGTAGAGTACCTTCCCATCTTTTTTCTCCGTTTTTCCCCTCCAAAGCTCTGTTCCTCCCTATTTCTCAGATTCAGCGTATTACCCCCCCTGTCCAGATTAGCCTCCACTTCTTTTTTCCACCCATACACTTGCTTTTCCCTCCCTCTTTAGCTTTTTAAAATCCCCTCTTTAGCCTTTGAAAAATCCCTTATTAGTCTCCTCCTTCCATGTTCTCTGCGCCTCCCTTTCCTGATTCCTCTCCAAAAGTGGCCCATGAAAACATCTCCAAGAATCCATAGAGGCCTTGAAGAAACATCCAAACCCATAAACCCACTAACACATTACATTTAATTACACTCCACAAAATGTTTCTGTGAGCATGGAAGAAACTTGATCACACTCCACAACACTCTCTTCATTCAGATTCGGAAGACATTCGCACATCTTGCTAGGATACACTTTGATAAGCTCTCTAGACTCATCATAATCAATTGGTTCTGTGCCCATACTACTGCCATTCACACATAGAAAATCCAGTTGTAGATGTTAGAAACATCCTCACGAAACCCATAATCGACATATCTTGAAATAAGTATAGCCATGAGATTGCATCTCAAGTTACCAGTCTCCCAAAACTCCTTGTTCTTCTTCGTCTTCAGCATAGAATAAAAAAGCAAACATAACATCTAAATATGTACAAAGTATCAAATCACACACACAACTTTTGGGTGGTTTTCACACCTCGAATGCGCAGCAATACGACAACGTGTTTGTAGCAGCAATCCTATGATTTAATGGATGGCTCCTATCTTTAAGGATGATGAAGAGTTTGTCTTAATCTTCATTTGTACTAAGTATCCATTAGTCAAAAGAGTAAACCTTTAGGAGTCACTTAAAATTATTAAATGTTCAACTATTTTAGTTGGGGACGTCAACATGTTGGAATAAATCTAAGACAAATTTCAAAAAAAAAGGCATATAACCTTAGCAAGGGAAAAGGGGAGACGGTATAACCTTACCTCTTAGAAATAGACAATGGCGGTGGTTTCACATGGTCCAACAAATATGAGGGAGATGCCATGAGAAAAGCCCGTTTAAACCAAGCTTATATCTTAGAGGGATTTATGTCAACTTTCATCAATGCAAGCACTTGGGTTCTTAGCGATATAGTACTACTTTCAACTAAAGGTTATGAGGGATAATGTTCATAGCATATGGAGTTGGACCTTCTCTTCATACATGTTGGAATATTTGTTTCATCATATGTAAGAGTGGTGCCTTCGTTGTATGCAAATGTAAGACTTTAGAGTGTGGAGAGATGAGGATGTTGAGCTTATTGGATAAGGATCTGAGGTGGCAAGTAAAAATGGATTGCCAATACAATGTACTTGATGTACTCATGAGCCTATTTAAGAGGCAACATGTATGCAATGAGAAGTGTGGTTTTTCTTTGCCCTCTCAAACCTATGGCCTATCTTGTCTATGAGCCGCCTTGAATCTCTCATCCTTTCACTTGGTATCAAAGCCACCATCCACGTGGCTCTAAGGTATCCTATGCATTGTTGTGCACGAGATCAATAGTTCAAGGTGCGAAGGTGCAATCCAATTAAAGGTGTGCAAAGGGTGTGAAGGCGATTGGTTCTCATGAAGAGGGTTCGAGCCAAGTAAAGAGATAGAGATAGAGATAGAGATAGAGAAGCAAAGGTGTGCAGTTCTAGAGCTCCCAAATCTGTTTGCCTACTATGAAAGGGTATGTTGGATCTAATCAGAGGACACCGATGCATACTTTAAACATGGTGAAAATTGGAGCTTCAATGCAGCCCCTGTCCTTCACGAAATAGCCTAATTCACTGAGTTGGAGGTTATATAGATAAAGAAGAGAGGGAAATTAGTTAATGTCTTGAAGCCTTGAAGTCTCGCAAATTGGTCGACCTGCTATGACGGAAGGATGTATTCATGCTGATTGGCACCATTATCAACATACTTCTGAGTCCGTCAAGGACGGTCACCCCGATAAGCGTTGTGACCAGGTTTCTAATGCCGTGCTGGATGCCCACCTGGAGCATAATCCCGAGAGCAAAGTAGCATGCAAGACATGCACAAAGACCACTTATGATTGGCCTCAGCTGACCATCACCCCTTCGGCCCCTCGACGCAAATTTGCAGGCATAGCCCGCTCCAGACGAGAATGAAGAGCAACTCTCCCAATGGGCTCTGTATGAGTATGCAAGCAATTAAACCACATGCTGTTGAAAGCATATATTTCAAGTAAATCAGAGCTATTCCATCCATTGATCTGTACCCCTCTTCAGTGTCGACACATTCAAGGCCTAGCACGTTTCACGTTGACCGCGAAAGGCTGTTGGCTGATGTTGATTTGCAAGGATAAGTAAGCTTTCTTATTCAAAGCTTTTCTTCTAAGGTTAAAATATCACCCTAATCCCCTGTTCATATTGAGCTTGTCAGAACTGGATATTTGCAGCCTGTTTCACACCTACAACTCATTAAACTTGTTCATTCTCATATTTGGTAGTTGAATTCACACTACTTTTCCCCCAAACCAGTTACCTACAAGCCAAGAGCCAAAAGCCCAACGTAAGAATAATCCATGTAATGTATCATCATGTCATGTGTGTCAAAAAAATGTTTATTAAGCCAAAGAAATGTATTCTTATCCATCTCAAACTTTCCAAGCAAAGAGAAGTCATATATATCATGAAATGATGTAAAAGTGCAACAAGCAAATGCTAGGACCAAAAGAAGGATCAACAAATCTAAAGAAGACAAGAAGAGCAAAACCAAGATGAAGGCCAAGCAAAGCAACAATGTGGAGGAGCACCCACAAAAGATGAAGACAAAATGGATCAAGGAAACTAAAGAATAAGATAAAGATAAAGATAAAGAAGACATAGCCTGACCACCCACTAGTAGTAGCCATAGAATGTACCTAATGAGGGAGGGACAATCAATTTTTATAAAATCAATCATGTAATCACTTGATCACCTTGCAATAATTGAATGAGGCACCAAGGGGGGTTGTTAATATTGGTTTGAGCATATGTAAGAGTGGTGCCTTCCTTGTATGCAAATGTAACATGGACTAGACTTTAGAATGTGGAGAGATGAGGCTATTGAGTTGGATGGATAAGGATGTAAGGTGGCAACTCAAAATGGACTAATCAATGTACTTGATGTACTCATGAGCCTATTTAAGAGGCAAATCTATGCAATGAGGAGTGTAGTTTTTCTTTGACTTCTCAAACCTATGGCCTATCTTGTCTATGAGCCGCCTTGAATCTCTCATCCTTTCAATGCATGTTTCTTGCGGCAACAAGTGGTCAACAAACAAACACATGACCTACTAAGAGACATTAAACAAAACATCACTTCACATAAGAGGGAAATGAGAGCTAGAAAATATGGAGAGTGATCCATCTTGGAAGAAAATGTCACTCAAGGGGATGCCTCTTTGTGTTGGACAAATGTCTTACGGCGGTCAAAGCTAGATCTTAGGAAAGGAGAAGAGATTGAGGTAGAGCAAATCATCTTGCTCACTAAAACATGATGGGCATGTAAGATTGATAGACATTGGAAGACATGTTTAATTTTTTTAAAAGGGAGAAAGAAATGGAGACTTTGCCTCTCTTGATAGATGATGATGGTAACATAGCCAAAGATCAGGAGCAAAACATCGAATTAGTTTATGAGTACTCCTTCAATATATTTAACAATCACACTACACCTAGAATTGAAAAAACTAATGCAAGAGCCAAAATAGCAAGGTCTTGGCTAAAAGCCATATTCCCCTCCACGGCTCCTCTCTTCAATCAGGATCTCTCTAATACATCCATCCTAAAGAGTGTGAAATCACCTAGTTCACCTCATTTTTATTAGTTTCAAAACAACATTTTCCTATGTTGAAAAGTTTATTTGCAACATTCTTAAGAAAATGAAATCTTGATTTTCATTGAAGACTACTTGCATCACTCTCACTCTAGTTGTCCTTGGATGCTGAGCATCCTTGTTGTGCAAGGTTAGGCACACTCCTAGCAGATTATTTGCAAACTACTAACACATTTATAGCACACTACTAGTAAGTTCTTAGCAAATTCTTAGCACGCTATTTTCACACATAAACATATTCGTAATAAGTTCCTAGCACAATATATTGGTAGAGTTTTTCTCTTGAAGTGATAGATATCAAATTCATAGAAAAGTGACTTGTACCATAAAATACTCTTATCCACTATGCTCCATTGATTGTGTCCATAAACTTTGTGATGTTGTAAGTTAAAAGGAGGACTTGGACTTAATTGAATATGTGTAATGATCCCTAATGATCCTTGTTTCATTGATTTATTGGCTTCAAGTGTGCAATGACTTTTGTTGCTTTGGAGTATTTACTTATTTGGATACTCGGTGGTGCTTTGTATATATTTTCTTTTCATGCCCAACACATTAAATTTTTTGGAAGTACAAAGCCACAAAGAAAATAAATCACAAGAATGATATAAGCATAGGCTTAAGAGGGGTGATTTAGCTATTGATGAATATTCCAAATGAAGAATGGATTAGATATAGTGAAATATTTCAATACATGAACACAACACAATGGGAAAGAGGTCAAGCAAGGGATTTTGATTTAGTTTTCTTCAACATATTGTAAAGATTAGAATGTCAATATAGTAGTAGAGAGGTGGGTGAGATTCAAAGAGCGTTGACATTTTATGTTCTCAATACTATCAAAGGAGGAGTTGTTTACTAAGGAGAGTGCACTAAATATGTTGATGAGTTCAAACAAGCATCTATATATCCATATTAAGTCCTTTGGAGTCCCTAAAGTTCCCAAGCAAAAATTTTACTTGGCCAAGTCACAATTTGACATTCCTATAGATAGCATCCTCTCAATGAGGCCAAGGTAGCATCTAAAAAGCTTATTTTGATGTTAGGTAACTCTAGATCAATTTCCCCCAATTGTGCAACTTTGTAATGTATTATCATCATTCTTTTGATGATATGTAACTTAAACAAGCATTTCACCTCGATGTAATTTTGGTAGGGCGTTGGGGTTCACAAGGGCACGCTAATGGGTTGAATTATGGATGCAAAAGCAAGTTTGGGGGAGGGGAGTGCAAGAGATAAGAGATGCAAAAAAATATTATCTGTCATTGGTTTGACAATAGTAATGTAAATGCTCAATGTCTACGATGGAGAAAAAGGCACATGGAATGTGTGTGACAATTGCTTAGACATGTTAATATGATCGGTTGCCTACACACAAAAAATTAAAGTAGGAAATTGTGAAATGGAATACATAAGAGAAGGGAAAGAGAGGAAGAGGGAACTATGCCATGTGTTAGTGGACTTTGTTTAAGTTAATGTATCTCATTTTTCTCCATGAAGAGTCCACAACATTAACCATTATGATAGAATGTC
Source organism: Lygodium microphyllum (assembly GCF_053477565.2). NCBI lineage: Eukaryota > Viridiplantae > Streptophyta > Polypodiopsida > Schizaeales > Lygodiaceae > Lygodium > Lygodium microphyllum. The sequence continues at coordinate 133,146,804 of NC_141138.1, forward strand.
CCTATGGAAAATGCTAAAATGTGAGCTAAGAGCATGGGATGACCTAACTCCATATATGGTTCTTTGTCAATTTATCAATACAATAAGACAATGAGATGCAAGACTTGTGTGACCTAACTCCGTATACGATGCTTTGTCAATTTATCAATACAATAAGACAATGAGCTGAGCATGGGATGACTTAACTCCTATATGATGCTTTGTCAATTTATCAATACAATAAGACAATGAGGTGCAAGACTTGTGTGAGCTAGCATAAGAGGATGGCCTGATTTTCATCAGAAGTGGTGTTAACCTTTAATTATTTGGTTTGAGAACATCAAACAAAAGAATGAGAAGGTGTTGTTGGGGGACTTATGTGAATTGGCATCTCATTGGCATTAAGGGATGGGACTCTTGTTTTTTAAATATTTCCAAGAGGTATTTTACCAGGTCAAGACATACCTACATTGAGTTTTAATATCTTCCTGCCCTTTTCCAACTATAGCAAATGGTTGGTGGGCCCTTGTCTCTTGACACCTGATTTTCATCCTCCCACCTTAAACTTTGGCTTTCTTGCCCTTAAACTTCAAATAAAAAACCAAGAGAAAAAGGAAAAGAAAAGAATTTTTGCAAATTAAAATATCAAAAAAATGAGAGACGTGGATGGTTTTATTTTTTCCCTTCCTTCTCTATTTAACCCAATAAGAGAAACAATATGAGAGGTAATAAGATGGTAATAATCAAAGGGTGTTAGTTCACTTCCCAAGGACCCATCTTGTGCTTTTCTCTAGTAGTTGAGATTGTGCTCTTTCTTAATTGAGAGCCATGCCTTTTTTTAGAAAAAGAGCCTTAGTAATAAGTTTTTGCCAGCTTCTTTTATTAGAGAGCCAAAAATTGAGCACCTAGGAATGGGGCATCAGGAAGACAAAGGAGCTTCCTCTCCTTCTTCTCGCTCTCTTTGTTAGCCACTTCAGACTAGGAGTCCCCTCTATTGTGCTCTCTTTTTATTTATTTTTTTGGGTTCACCCCTTTTGTTGCACATCCATGAGTAGCCATCGCATAGAAGATGCCCTTGACTAGGAACCTTGATTGGAGGTCACTAGTAGTGACAATAATGGTCTGGATCTTGTGATCCTAAAATATCCACATTGGTTTTTTGCCCAAGTTGCTCCATGGCTCCATTTCCCTTTAAATTTATTTGAAAAAAAACAAATATAGATGTTTTCAACATGAGGCCAATATTTTCCTCCTTGACGGCTCATTTTTTTCTGTATGCAACACGACTAGTCAATTTGATAAAAATCAACATAATTCTAATAGAGAGGTGCTAGTAAAAAGACAGAAAGAGAAATCTATATTAGATTTTGAAGGAAACTAAGGAGTAGCAGATAGCACAATCAAAAATTATACTCCAATGCAGAGCTCGAACCTCCCAACCACCCCCAAGCTGACTTCATGCACATGAGAGAATTGCAATCTCACTCTCAATTGCATTTTCGCTCACAATCTCAATTACAATCACAATCACATTCACATTCATAGTCTGAATCTCGGATTTTAAAAGAAGAGGCACTACAAGATATAGGCCTTATACCAACATTAAAAGCAATGAAAATGTTCATAAAGAAATTTGCCCCCATTGTCGCAAAAAACGTCGCTATTGGCGACGCCATAGAAGAGCCAGTATTAGTGTCATTATCAGTGTAGCTATTTGTGTCGGTAAATGCGACGCTGATACCGACGCAAATAGGGACGCTGATAACAACACTAATAGGGATGCGTGCAATAAATTTGCGATGCTAATAGAGACGGTAACAAGGGAAAAAAATATTTTTGGGCATTGTGCTTTATTTGGGCCATACAAAATAGTTTCAATAATGTGTACAATGCTCGTGTAAATAAAGGTAAATTGTACTTAAATCATAGCACTGATACATGAAATAAATACATGATCGCGTAATGAAAGCGACCGGTACAATCATGGTAAGATACTACTACATAGAAAATGTCTACGCATATCATGTGACAAAAAAAGAAGAGTATGTAAGCTCCATGGATCCAAGGGCGAGCTATAGATCCTACAATCATGGTAAGATACTACTACATAGAAAATGTCTACGCATATCATGTGACAAAAAAAGAAGAGTATGTAAGCTCTAGGGATCCAAGGGCGAGCTATAGATCCTCGCCATCCAAAACCTCGTCCCACCGCAAAGGAGCATTGAACGGACTCTGCAAAAAAAGAAACAACTACACATTAGTTCACCATACAATAATGCATTCTAATTAAACTTAGTAACTATGGACAAGAAAGATGAGTGACTTACAGGGCCGTCGCATCCATACAATCAGTCGATCAATGCAGTGAGACTGTGCCTCTCTGCATATCGAGTCTCAAGGCCGGTGGGATCGCGGTTTGTAATGGAGTACTACAAAGAAAACAAAATACAACTATTAGAAACATGATTGTCAATACAAAGGATATTGCAAAAAATAAGCAAGCAGAACAAAATAAAAACTTACAAAGTCCTCTAGATATGTCCTATGGCTGCCACTCCCAAGATGATGGACCACTTCGGCCTCTAGTAGTGCCCTCGCCGCCTTGCACTGCTGTCTCCAACGTCCTGGAGAATATGTAGCCTCCTCCCTGAGCCGACGCCAGTCGTCCGCGTCTAGCCACTCGAGCTTTGAAGCCCCACTCTTGAGTTCCTTGCGTGCGTCCGATCGCCTATGGACATATATGCATGCATGCACTCCATCATCCGACCCGTAGAAAACCTATATGCTACAGCTGGTACCAGAAACTCCTCATGCAAAGATGCTACAATGTAGTCCTTTCTCTCGTTCGTTATGTTCTTTCAATGATCCAAGACGTGCTAAAAACTTGTTGGCACAACTCTCTCATGCGAGCCATCACCCTCCTCCCCTCATCATTTATGATGATGGCTCCTGACCTATCATCTACAAGGCAAGCATACCCCTCTGGGATATGCCTAAGATGGGTCCTCTCCCACTTGCAACCATGTTCTGAGCATATCCAGGAGATCCCTATACATCTAGTGTACCTACCGGGGTAGTATCTCTCGAAATAGCACCCATAGGGGTGCCACCTGCAGACGGCTGAGCAAAAGCCGGAGTGACTGGAGTAGACGTCCCCACAAGTGTGACAAATCTCGGAGGTGACGCAACTCCAGCAGAACGACGAGACAGAGACACTACGTCTATAACTCCACACCAACCACATGAGCCATGCTCTCTCAAACCGCCACGAGAGCGAGGAGTAGCACGTGTATCCCAAGCCGACCGTGGGCTCACTGCATCCAGATCTTCGCAACATCACCCTAAACCACTCCCTCCATCTGGCCCAAGTCTGGAGCGTCGACCTCATCTGCTGGAAACTGAAGCATCAAAGCGCATTGAAATAGATCTAATAGAGCGGTCTAATGGTGTCCGAGACAGCTCCTTGTCCGCCATATCTCTGAATCTCGCCATCTAATCTGGAGACATACGTGTGAAGATATCCTGTAGCTCCTCGTCGCTCATCTCTCGACTCATCATGATGATCTAAATATCCACAAAGGTCACCTGCACAGAAAAAATTGATGTTAGCATAATCAATATAAATCATACAAAGCACGGTAATATAAATCTTTAAAAATTGATCTTACTTAAAATGCATATCTTATGTACCCTTATAAGCGATTCATCAACGAATTCCGTACAAGAGAGATTTAACTATTGTGACATGTACCATGTCGTAATACAATTAAAAAACACATGAGTTCATGCACCTGTTCACAATGGGCTGGCAACACAAACGTGTCGCGCAAATCCATCCTTTTTTTTTTGGAATCTATTTCGAGAATTCCAGATGGACCTCGTCGAACTGTTGCTCCAGCTCCCTCAAGTATCACTTTGAACCACTACACATTGAATATGATCATGAAGAAGCTACGGTAATCCACCGTGACAATACTTTGCAAGTTTCCAAAATACTCCATCTTATACAAAAGCGATTCACTTTCTCCTCCATTGCAGCATCCATTCTTTTTTCTACCCATTTCCAACCACCACATTTCCGGTTAGTCTATCATCGTTCTTTAGCGGACCATAGCATACTGTTGTCTGAATCCACCATTTGTAGCCATTATGAAATATACACTAGCATGTCAGACACCAACTAACCTTTAGCCATGCTACCTTCTGGCTGAGCTCCGTGTCGCACAAATCCTTTCAGGGTTTTCATGAAGTGCTCCAAGAAGAATATCCATCACCTATGGATAGGTCCAGCAATCTCCACTTCATCTACAAGATGCACAAGAAGGTGGACTTATATCATGAGCATGCTGGTAGACATGTATTTCTCAAAGAGATAGACCATCTCCACTGCTCCCTACCTTGCAGATTCAATAGAGAATTTTTTAATCTCCTTCTGTGAGATCCATTGTACTAAAGTCAACAACTTGTAAATCGCCTTGCGTATTTCTGGAGTAAGGCATTCTGCAATCATGATCGTTGGTACAAACTTCCACAAATGAGGAAGCATTATGAACAACGACTACACTCCAAATAGCAAAATACGCAAGCCACTTACAATCCATTCGTAGTACAAACCTGACATATCTTATGCCAATCATGGGATTTTAGCCCTGATCATGGCCGTCTTTAGAAAACACGAACCTGAGAGAACTCATCATATCCATCGGAGTACGGATAGACTTGACTATTTGCTTCACAATGTACTCTTCTTTAATGGAAAAAACCCAAGGAGCGCGAGGTAGCTGCAAGCGACCATCAATACTCGACTACGGCCAAAGTGCCTCCATCTTGTCTACCTCCTTCAAATCCATTCGTGCCCCTAGAGTGTCTCTCTTTCCTATGATGTGGTCCCATAGCAAGCTGTCCACGTTCTTGAAAATACGCATGGGATCCAACAAGTGGTTGATCTGTAAGTGGGTCCAATATGGCAACTTGTAGAAAACTGAGAACCGTCGCATTTAGTTTGGATGTGACTCTGTGTGGACCATTTTCAGCTCATACCAGCTTTGGGCATTTAAACGTGCTGGAGGTCCTCCAAGAAAACCTTCCTTGATGAGTTCATGACCCTTTGGCAAGAAAGTGGCATGTCCTTAATATACCATCTTCTTCATGGTCCGTGACCTTCGAGAGTCTAATTGTGGCTCACACAATGGACATGCATGATAACCTGAGGTAACCAGACCTATCCCAACACCTCTATCTAGTGAATACAAACTTGAACGAGCTATGATAGATATTACCAATGAGAATGGAAGCCTAATTACCTGAGCACTCTCTAAATCTCGGAAAGTCATGCATGGTCCACATGAGAATGGCTCGAATATTGGCGAACCGACGGCCACCATCGCACTTACTCATATCTTGCACGGTGATCCCCTCCTCCCACAAAATCTTAAGCTCGAAAACTAATGGATAAAGATACACGTCCATATTTTTGACTTTGTAGCGGCCGGGAATGAGCAAGCTAAGGATGAGATGTCCTTTCTTCGTAGAAAGCCATGGAGGGATATTGTAGTTGACAAGGACTATAGCCCACACACTGTAAGAAGTTGAGCACAGACCGAATGGGTTTACACCACCCATAGCAAGACCGAGCTGAAGATTCCTTGGCTCTCAGGCAAAGCCTGGGAAGGTAGAGTCAATGTGGCTCCATGTGCGTGAATCCGTTGATATTCATTGAACTCCATCTATGGACTTATTCCGCACATGCCACATTTTCAAGCTCGCCATGTCGGATGTATAAAACATGTGGTTTATGTCAGGGATAAGCAGAAATTGTCTAAGAACGTTTTGAGGGATGGTTTGCCCTTGCAAGTCTTGTCGATACCTATGAACACCACACTTTGGACATGTCTTCATAGTCTCGTATTCTCCTTGAAATAGTATGCAATCATTGATACATGCATGGATGTTGTTGTAGTCCATGCCATGCTTTTGTAAAACATGTCACGCATCATCACGAGACTCAGGCATGGTATTTACAAGTGGCAATATATGATATTTCAGTAACCTGAAAAAAAATCATAAAACACCTTGAAAAAGCACAAATGTTTTTAATGATAGTGCCGAAAAGAAATCAACGAAGCATACGTATAGGGTACCTAAACAACTCGGTCACACTCGCATTGCTCCAATGTTTTTGTATATGTAATTCAATTAGATTGCGAATACAATGCATGATTGATATACACTTTTCTTACAGTTTGCTCAAAATTTAAGATCGCTTGATCAATGATCTCAGATTGAAACTCATCAAAGCATTGTATGTGTTCTATAGACAATCGATGTTTTCATCTAATTGCGACCTTACATTGGGAGCAAGGACATGGGGCACGCTGATTAAGATACGCCTCGCGATCTTGAACATCACGACCTTCATCGTTTTCCATTTGGTCTATATTACAACAAACAATTTGTTTTTGTTATCATTCTTTTTTTCTTTCTTAAATTTTTTGAGAAGGGATTTCTTCTCTTGTAACTCAGCAAAATTAATGTATGTAAAGTCTCCACCCACCCACAAATTAACGTATGTCGGAGTGTTTCCCGTCTCTGGTATTGCACCAGACCTCACCACTACTCTCTCTTTGTTTTTTATCCATTCATTCTATTCTCTCCTTCCATGTCTCTCTCTCTTTCTCTTTCTTTATTATGTTATATGTTTATTCCCTCTCTCTCGTTCCTTCTTCCTTTTTCTCTTCCTCTCCCTCCCTCATTTCCTTTGACAAAACATCTCTCTCTCTCTACTACCAATTTCCTCTAATAAAACATCTCTCTCTCTCTACCACTACCACTACCACTACAATAAACAAGAAAAGAAGAAAAAAAAACTACTACTACTACTACTAATACTACTACTACAACAACTACAACAACAACAACAACAAATAAGAAAAGAAGAAAAAACTACTACTACTACTACTACTACTACAAAAACAACAAACAAGAAAACTAAACAACAATAAATAAGAAAAGAAAAAAAACTACTACTACGACATCAACAACAACAACAACAAATAAGAAAACTACTACTACTACTGTTGTTATAACCACGACTATGACTACCACTACCACTACAATAAACAAGAAAAGAAGAAAAAACAACAACAACAACTATTGCTACTGTTGCTGCTGCTGCTACTGCTGCTCCTACTCCTGCTACTACAAATAAGAAAAGAAGAAAAAACTACTACTACAAAAAAAAAACTAAACAACAATAAACAAGAAAAGAAAAAAAACTACTACTACAACAACAATAACAAACAAGAAAACTACTATTACTACTACTAGTACTACTACTACAATCACGACTAGACGACCACGACCACAACTAGGACTACCACTATAACAACAAACAAGAAAATAAGAAATTAAACAACAACTACTACTAATATCACTACCACTACCACTACTACTACTACGACTACCACAACAACAACAAACAAGAAAATAAGAAATTAAACAACAACTACTGCTATCGCTACCACTACCACTACCACTACCACTACCACTACCACTACCACTACCACTACCACTACCACTACCACTACCACTACCACTATCACAACAACAACAAACAAGAAAAAAAAAAGAAATAAAACAACAACAACAACAATAACAACAACCTCTTCCTCCCTCTTTCTCTCCCTCCCTTCCTCCCCCTCTCTTTCTCTCTTTTCCTATTGTGTTTAATGTTTTCTCCCTCTCTCTCTCATTCCTTCTTTCATTTTCTCTCTTCCTCTCTCTCTCTCTCATTTCCTCTCCCTCTCTCGTTTCCTCTCTCTCTCTCAATACACATGATTTTTAACAAAAACAAGTAAAAGAAAATGAGAAAAAACAAAAACAAAGCAAGAGGAAACAATGCACTCACTGCAAAAGCCCAAGGATGGATTCGGCGGCTCCTCTTCGCCCTCCGTACACTTCCTCCTCTTCTTCGCAAACGGCGGCGATGGCGGTGACAAGCTTTCCTTCTCCCTATTTCTCTCTTTCTCTCCCTCTCCCTCTCAAATGCAAGATGGGGTTCGCTCTCCCTTTTGCTCTTCTTTTCACTCTCTCTTTTGTTCGTTCGTGCAAAATAATGCGCTCGGGTTTCGGCTCGCGTTTTTTTGTCTAAGCACCATCGCTATTTGCATCACAAATAGCGATGCCGCTATTTTGCATCAGAAAGCGCCATCGCTATGCCTCAGTATCCTTGTAGTGAGGATGAGTAAGTTAACTATTTGTTTAGCTTTTCTGCCAGAATGGCTTTTTGTATCTAAAGTAGGCTTTTTCCAAGAATTGCGCATTTTCCAAGAAAAGTGTGTCAAAATTAATGCGATCCTCAAATCATCACTTGTACCATGCGACCTGCCAAAAATGAAAGGAAAGTACAAAAAGTAGGATGCGTTTTTTTGTGTTGAGAATATTTTATCTTTTATTTTCGAAGACTCATATCTCCAAAACAATGAAGAATTGGATTGAGATTATGATACAATAAAATATTCTCCTCCATCTCCTCTCCCAACTTTGTAAGAACCTTGACAAAATTCTATTCCATTTGACCACAAATCAACTTCCAAAACAAGTCTTATGCTATTACCAAAAATTTATCATCACCAAAATTTATCAAAACACTTAAAATGACCTAATTATTATTTCCAAACACTATCCACACACATGTCAAAAAAAAGTTTGATATGAGTATTAGAGCATATTACACTATTTGCTTGGAAAAAACAAATACACATTTTTTAAAGAATGAAGCCTTTTTTATTTGCTCCTTTGGGAAAGTTTTCTTTTAATAGTAGAAGTGTTTGTCAACTGCATGATCCTCAAAGGTGACTTTGATTATGTGAAAATATAAAAGAAAACAATGCAAATTTTAGAATTTTGAACTCTTGTGTAATTAGAAATTCTTTTTGGAAGAGATCTTGTGTTCAAAATCTAGCTTATTAATGCAGTCACAAAAGGTTTCATGCAATGATTGTTATGTTCGTGGCTACCTTTAGGATGTGATAACTTTATTATTTAGAGGATTCCTTAGTTGTTGGCAACAATGTAATACCTAAAGCTTTTAGTTTTATGTATGCTCGTGAACTTAGATTCTTCATATAATCAAGTCTAGATATCCTCCTCCCCATAGTGCTTTTTCTTTCTTGAGGAATTTCTTGACTCCTCCCAAGCCCACATTGTTCAACTGAGGGCTGGTGGGTGAAGTGGCGTTCCACTAGTCCTCAATGCAACCAAGCTCTTAACATACTATGTAAACACTATAGTGAAGAGAACTAGGTGCAATTAATAGGGCTCTTCATTAGATTATAATGGGGTTAAGGTTAACTCTTCATTATAGCACACATATACACTCTATCCCCCCTCCCCTCCCTCCATAACAATACACATGCTCTCTTTCCCTCCTTAAAAAAAATAAATTTAAAAAATATTATAACATTTACATCTACCCTCTTTTTTTCCTCCTCTCATTGGACCCCAAGTCTCCACTCCCATTGCTAAGAAGGGTTGTGTCTTGAAGGGAAAAGTCTTGTGAGTATATTATGGGTGCTCATGTAGTCATTGAGACCGATTGTTTGCCAGTATTGGGTATGATTACTGGTTGTGCTACTCTGAACATTGCTATGCTCTGATGGATTGCATACATCAAATCTTTGAACCCTAAATTTCAGCATATTGCAGGAAGAGATAACCTAGTGGCAGAAATGTTATCTCGAGCATGTTATGAGAATGAAGATGGGATGATGGATGAGGAGGAAAAAGGTGACTTTCTTATGGCTGAAAATGATGTTGCAAGAGTGAATTTAGCAATGCAAGGTGTTACTAATAAGGAAACCTAACCACTCATGGTAACTCTTGGCAGTCTCAAATCCCGTGTATGCTTTAATGTCATATCCAGTCCCACAAATCCAATCATCCTTGGGATGCCTTGGCTAAAGAAACACAACCCACAAATTGATCGGGTTAAGAAAAAGATTGCACATCATGAAAATCAAGGAAAATCGGTATATTTAAGAGCCAAAGCCTTTATGCACACATCAAGGCAAGAACCAATCTACATTATATATCATATACCAGCTCAAGAATCTAGTAAGGATGAGTCAGTCAAGCTACCAAGCTAGTATCAAGAATTCCAATATGTCTTTTTTTTTTAAATGCAGATCTCTTGCACGAACATAGACCATATGATTGTGCTATAGAACTCCGTGAGGAGGCTCAACCACCTTTTGGACCCATCTACAAGCTATCCCTTGATGAACTAGCTGAACTATGCAAGAACATTGATGAGAATTTAGCCAAGGGATTCATTAGGCACTTGAAGTCTCCTACTAGAGCCCCAATTTTGTTCGTGAAGAAGAAAGACAAATCACTTCGAATGTGTGTGGATTATCGAGGATTCAATAAGATAACATTCAAGAATTGATACCCTTTGCCATTGATATTAGAGCTCTTGGAACACCTTGGAAAATCCAAGATCTTCACAAAGATTGATCTTTGAGGGCTTACAATCTTGTACAAATTAGAGAAGGAGATGAATGGAAGACAATCTTCCACAGAAGATATGGTCACTTCGAGTATGTTATTATGCCATTTGATCTCACCAATGCTCCTGCAGTGTTTCAACATATGATGAATTATATCTTCAAAGAGCATCGGGATGATTTTGTAGTTATATACTTGGATGATATCTTGATATTCTCAAAAGATCCAAAGGAGCATGAGCACCATGTAGAATCATTTTTGGAAAAGCTCAGAGAAAAAGGACTATATGCAAAACTTGAGAAGTGTTTTTTCCATTAGACAAAAGTGGAATTCTTAGGGTACAATGTCTCCTCGAGAAAATTACTATATGTTTATCCTCTACATCACGTGCGTTCAAGGCCTATTTATAAATATCCTTATCTGTGAATTTTTTGTGAATAAAACATAACCCTTTTCTATTCAATCTATAAATAACCCCTTTATATTACACCTTTTGTCTGTGAAAAATGTACAAAAAATGGTATTTCAAAAATACCTTATTTTGAACCCATGTGATGCAAACATATATTTATGAGTAACTTACCTGAGAATGTCTCCCGAAGAGGAATATTCATGGACCCCAAGAAGATCAAGACTATTCTTGATTGTGGAAGACATCCACATATGTTTGCGATGTCCAATGTTTCCTTGGCTTTGCCAACTTCTACGTGATATTCATCAAGGATTACTCAAAGATAGTCACATCACTCACAAGACTCACAGGAAACTCAAAGTTCTCATGGACCCTAGAAGCCGAGAAGGCCTTCCAAACCATAAAGACCGCTTTCACCACTGCCCCAATCCTAGTCCTCCTAGATCCTACCAAGCCATTTTTCTTGGAGACTGATGCATTCCCATGAGCAAGTGTTAGTCCATACAGTTTCTACAAAGTGCTCCTTTTTTCATAAAAAATGACATATTGTAAGTAATTGTTGGAAGAAGTACGGAGAAAAAATAAAGTGCAATAAATGCAAAAAGACTAGGCATATTAAGTGTCCCATTGTTCCATAATTACCTAAGGAATTGGAGGCTAACTTTGCCTCCTAATCCATTGAAGATCGACTCTTTTAAGTCTTGTAAACTCTCTACCTATAACCATCTTTTGTAGCCTAATTTATAAAGGCATGTCATTATGGATTAAGGGGGGTCATCATGTCATGCTTTATCTAATGCCACTTGGCATTGAGGGGGGGTGTTGAGAATGTAAGAATGTGAACTCTTCTAGAGATAAACTATGAGATCCATGACAAAGAACTACTTGCCATTGTAGATGCCTTTGATAATTGGTGTCATCATCTAGAGGGTGCAACCCATAAAGTTATCATCTATACAGATCACAAATATCTAGAATACTTTATGACAACCTGCATCCTCAAATCAAAGAGTAACTTCTTATCTCAGTTTGACTTTATCATCACCTATCGTCTAGGACGCCAACAATGCCAATCAAATGCTTTATTAAGAAGATCCTACCTGGCACCTAAGAAGGGAGAAGAAGCTTTTAATCAACAACAAGCAATACTACTCAAGCTAGAGCACCTCCAACTAGCAACTATCTCTAGTTGTCACCAAGATGACCCTACCTTGATCTAGTTAATCCATGAAGCCCTACTGCATGATGATTTGGCCAACAATGTCAAGAGAAAAAATCAAGAGGGAAAAGAAAATGAAGTTTGTGGGTTTTAGGAAACTAATGGATTGTTATACTATAAGGATCTACTTTACCTCCCTCTAGGAAAGCTAAGACTCCAAGTACTCCAACAATGCCATGACACCCACAGGAATAGGACATTTTGGAGTTAATAAGACCTTAGAGCTTATTTCAATAGATTTTTGGTGGCTCCAAATGTGGAAAGAAGTTAAGGAATATATAAAATCATGTGACAGTTGCAACAAGCCCAAGGTACCTCGTCATCACAAAACACATGGCCTCCTACAACCCTTTCCCATTCCAGCATGACCCTAGTCTTCTCTGTCCATGGATTTCCTAACAGATCTTCCCAAATCAAAAAAATATGACTCTATTCTTTTTGTGGTAGATAGGTTCACAAAAATGGCACATTTCATCCCTACCACCAAGACCCATCACCAGCTAGACTCTTCCTCATAAACATTTTTAAATTACATGGAGTCCCAGATGACATCATCAATGATCAGGATCCCCAATTCATATCTAGTTTTTGGAAGAGCCTTTGCAACCTCCGTGGAGTCCAAGTTAACTAATCCATTGCTAATCATCCATAGACTGATAGTCAAATAGAATGGGTAAATCAAGTCTTGGAACAATATCTCCACTCCACCATCAACTACCATTAGAATGATTGGTTTGATCTTTTGTCCTTTGTAGAGTTTGCTTATAATAATAGAATTCATGCATCTACTAAGAAAACTCCTTTCTTTGCAAATTATGGCCAGCATCCAAGGATGAATGTACATCTCTCCAATCAAGTAAAGAACCCTACCACCCGAGATAAAGCTCAAGACCTCTAGCAGATATACACCAAGAACAAAAGCAAAAAATCCAAAATGCTTAGAATCAGTACACGCACTATGTGGACCAACATTGCCTCCAACACCCAACATACAAAGTCGGTGATAAAGTATGGTTACTCAAGCATAACGTCCAGACAACAAGGCCCTCCACCAAGCTAAAGCACTAGATATTTGGACCCTTCACTATCATAGCCCAGATCAACCCAGTTGCTTACCAAGGGGGGAGAGATCTAATCCTCCACCACCTATCCAAATTGAAGATCATGAAGAATTTGAGGTTGAACATGTCTTAGACTCGAGGATCTCCCAAGGTCGATTGGAATACCTTGTTCACTGGAAAGGATATGAGATCAATGATTGCACTTGGAAACCCACATAATATCTCCAAAGAGCACCTCTCAAAGTGAAAGAATTTCATTAGAGAAATCCAACGAAACTTGGACCAAACCACCAAGTCACTCCTCGTGGAACTTGTCACTAGAGGAGGGAGTGATGTCAAGGACATTCCGTAATCAAGTGCATGGATTAATTCTTGCTCATGCCATATGAATCCACACCCTATGTGAATGCACCCTTAATAAGACATCCTTGAGCCAACCATGCGAGTCCACCCTTGCCATGTCCTCATAGAACCTTCTAGAAGATATGCCATGTTATGATTTGCATCATCGATTATGTCAATATGCAACATTATAGAAGATCTTTAGCCACCCTTCAACTCCGATAAAAGGAGGGACTCACTATAGAGCTCCTCAATCTTGCCTATGCTAGTCTTGGGAGCTAAAGGAGTCGAGACCCCCAAGTAAGTAACTTTGAGTTCCATTTCTAGTTCTTGTCTAGTCATAGAATCTAGTCTTGTCTTTTCTTCCATTATACTCTTGTTGTCTTGTCAACTTGTAATCTCGTAGTATGAGATATTGTCTAGTATTGTCTTATATCTTGTTCAACCACATTGAGAGAGATCTTGTAATTCTAATATCTTATATCCATACCTACAGTCCCGAGTTGTGGGATCTTTCATATCTTATTAAGTTCTGTTGTCTATACCGACGGTCCCGGGTTGTGGGATCTTTTGTATCTTATTAAGTTCTCATTGTACCTTGTGCCCCTACATAGGTTTATTTTGTAATCAGAATTCTTGTAACAAACCATGTATCTAGTCTACTCTCTCAAGCACAGTTTAGTGCTCCCATAATAGTTGCCAAGTTGGTCTTCAAAGTCCACACTACTTGCAAGCTCACATGGTTGGACATTGCAACACATAGACCGGTAGCTTGTAGGTCTTCAAAGTTCAAACTTTGTATTGCCTAAAGATTGATGCAATTGTCATGTTGCAACATGCAAGTTGGTAGCTTGGCAGATCAAGTTTCAAAAGCAGTAGTGGGAAGTTTGAAGTGCATTTGCTGAGGTACTCGGAGCTTGAGCAATCTAAAAATACCATCCATGCTACCATTTATTGAGGGACTCAAGAGTTGGAGCTTGGATCATAGAGGGACTTACAAACTATGGAGACATCATATATCCACAATTCCACACTACCATCAACACGTACAAAAGGATCTAGCCTCTCAAGCCTCTACCATTCTTCTATATCCAAGTCAAAAATTTTAATGAATTAACCTTACAACATAGAGGTTAATTAGAGGTTGTTTGATGTGTATTCATGAGATTAATGGAAATTAAAATGTAGTGGTTATTGAGTTAACTTGATCACAAAGTTTTAATGTTTTAATGTCTCATGACATATCCAATTCCACTTACCTCTAATTGAATGCCGTGGATGTTACATTGGACAAGAAAAAACTACAAAAATAGTTATTTACTAGTCATAGTTTTTAGGTCACTTTGCTCATGCTTTCCTTAGATGGCTAAGTGTATTTGTTTTTTTGAATCGTCATTGGATTGTGCATGCTTTTCCATGTACCGACCTCACGAGCTCACATGAACTTGACTATGCATGAAAAAGAACTCATGTAGACTAATAATAATCCTTGTTTGCCAATAGACTTTTAGCTGAATTGGCCCAAGTGTGGGTTGGTTTTGATGTATGTGCAAGTTCAAACCCTAAGATTCACTTCTCCAATTGTATTATAAAAATCTATTCAATGCATAGACCAAGTAGATTTTCTATGAGCTTCACATTTCATTGCCAATATATTCAATATTGACTATGGAGGAGGCATGTGATGAGGTAGAAAAATGTACCCTTATGTTTCTACACATTTTTAAATGGAGTCAAAACTGGTTGCTTGCAACACCTCCTTCACCTATGGCTACTTACCACCTCAATCCATAGACCAAACACAAGGAAACCCATTGTGAGAATGTGTTCTCCTTATGTGAATTTGATCTATCTTAGGTCTTTTTGATTGAAAAGCCATCAAGTAACATACATAGGCTTGTTGATGCTACTTTATTTTAGGAAATAGGATATTAGATCAACTTGAGGTGGTTTAGATCAAGGACACGTTGAGAGGAAAGGGGTTTAAGTGTGAAGGGTTTTGTGAACAAAGAGTTGGAGATTTTTCCTTGGAAAATTCCTTCAATAAGAGGCATTTGAAACACTATTAAGATGTTGAAATTGTCCAAGGACACTAGGTTCAACAATTGATGAGGGTGAGCTAGATGCCAACACCTTACCAAAGGCCCACCTAAGAATGTCATCTTAAGCTTTGAAAGTTGAGCCTACTCTTAAAGACTTGGGTGAATCTTAACAAGATCTTGAAGATGCACTATTTGGATTAATGATACCATTATGCAAAATAACACTCATATGAGAACTCAAGCATAATGGGTTCAATGGGTTTTAATAATTTGACTTGTAAATAGGATCAAATATACAATAAAGTTGTAATAAAGAGAAATTTCCTCAAATTTTTCTCGTTTCATTTGTGGACATTAAAATATTGTTTTATAATCTCATTTTTAAATCTTTTTAAATTATAAATCAAGCTCATATTCTTTATCTTTTGTTATAACTTGACAATCTTTCAACTAGATAGAAATTTTTTTAGTATTTGTCTCTTGTTATCTCTAGAATCTATATGTGTATGTGTGTTACATATATACTTGATATGCTTTGTAGGAATGGTGGATACAATAATTTAAGATGAATTAGATACAAAAGGTGTAATGATATTATAGTCCACTCCATCACAATATGACAACATTAAGATCAATATTGTAATATAAGAGAGCCGTAAGATAGTAGTAGGATAATCAAAATGTGTATTATTATATTTTCTATTTCAAATTTCGTGTTTAAAGGCCCAAAAGGCTCACTTGTTACTCACTTTAAAGTAGGCTTGAGCAAGTAGCTTACTAGTAATTGTGCATCATAGCTTGTGAATTCTAGGCAATACTAAAATGTGCTTAAACTTGGTACCAAAGCTACTAATGTGAATGCCATTTGCTAACTATCCTTGAGTTAAGAAATGTACACACTAGTTATACATCTAGTATCTCTATTGGAAATTATTTCAAAACCCCACTTCTATTCATAGAACTGTAAATTTTACCATTGGATGTCACATAGCATGAAGATACTTAATAAAGTTCCATAATCAATAAAGCTACTAATACTTTCTTATGAATCCTTAGGAGCTAGTTTGTGGTTAATTCTATGATAGAATGAATGTTTTATATATGTTATACAAGGGTTTATTATATTCTTCATGAAAAAATAAAATTACTATAAGGGATTTGTAACTTGTGGTAAAAAATCACAGAAGGGTTAAGTAAATATCACAAAAGGGTTAATAAGTAAATATCACAAAACAGGTTATATAGGGAAATATAAAACATGCCATGAATGCACGTGATATATAAGATTTATGCATAGTGATCTCCCTAGGGGGATATGTGGATTGTCATGTGTCATGTATTTGACATATACATGTCATGATACCTCTGTCTCATAATGAGTGTGTGTAGGGCCGAAAGGTGCTTATCAAATAGGCACTCAGTCGTGAATTTGGTGAGTGTCTTTTGACAAGTATATCATAATCAACTTGGCACTATATCGTAAACTCGGCATAGAGGTGTCACTTTGACTGTGTCACTCTCCCTTCCCCTTGGGTATAGATGGACACTTGGTCATGGATTTGGCTAGTTAGTGTCAGGCTACACATGTATAAATAAATAATGGATATTTCAGCTACACAATGTCTTGATATGATAATTGTTTTGTATTGTTTGATGGGATGGGCATTTAGGTTATATATTCAACCAAAAAGTGTCCTCATTTATGTGTAGTTATTTTAAAATGGTACAACATTCTTGCATTTTTATACTTTCATGGTGAGTAACATCTAACATAATTTGTGTTACATTTCAAACGTCTTGATGATGTGTAGTTATGTTTTTAAATCAAAGGTTATATGTTACTAGTGTATGTTCAATAATCGACATAAGTTAGCTTATAGTTTGTAGGTTAAGCATTGGTTATCATGCTTACATTATTGCTTTTATTTTTTGTATAGAGTTTGTAACTTGTGAATGATGATGGCCCTCAATATTGCAAAAACACTCTGCATTTTCTTGATAGAGGCCATATCATCCAGCACAGAAGAGCAAATATCACTCATCAATAGTACTAATGTTGCCTTTGCCAATTTTTGTAATCGGGGCATGTGCAACCATGCGTACTATGTTGCAACAACAAGGGCTTTCACACGTAGTCATTGATGCGCTTTGAAATCTTGGGAAAATTTTACATCTTTCTCGCACATTACTTGGAAATGCACCAAAGATGTTGTAAGGTATTAAGGAGTTAACATCATTGTCTACATCGAGAGAAAGTTGGCCCTCTAAAACAAAAACTGGAGAGAGGAGGTGGCACACTCAAAGCATGCGAAGGACTTGTCATGTGCAACCTCATTGCCAAAATGTCTAAGGACTACCATAGGTGTAAGTCCTAGTTTTGGTCCCACAAGGCAACAAGATGACTTGTCAACAGTAGTAACTATGTTGCATACACTGAGGAATCACTGATGTGTACCAATAATTGGCATTCCCTTTAATGCCAGTAAGCAAAGTAGATTCATTGGCCAAGGTTCCTTTGGACAATGTGTTGAAGCCAACATAGATAATATTAGTTATTTTCCTTTAGATTTAAAATATTGCGCTAAAAATTACAATGGGTCCAACAATACCAAACTACAACAATTTCGAGTGGAGCGTGGAATGCAAAAGGTCAATACATTGATTGTGCAATGTATTGCCTCTACTTTTCAGCCCCCTTGGGTTACGATCTTTCTATTCTTCAATGGTGGTACATTGAATGATATATTAATGTGGGGCTCGTTTAAAGAATGTGAATATAGAAGAACCATCAAGCACCTACGCAAGCCATCATTTGGGTTTAAACCTAATCCTGATACGACACCCAATAAAGAGGAGAGAGCCATGATGGCTCCTGAGATCTATGATCCATGTGTCAATGTGCCTACAACAAGCTGTCAAATATGTATGCAATAGGTTAGCTCATCATCTTTCTTGTTGAGTTTTGGTGCTTGGGCTATCTAGGGAGACAACATATTCACCAAATAAAATTATCATGCCCTTGATAGAGCTCAAATGGGATCACATGCCAGTAGATGATAGGGCTATGCAAACGTTCTTTGCGGATTGAATAACTTTCTGAGGGATGAGGGTGGCATGAATTTTTTCCACAAAGGCCACTCGTAGAGCTTGGTCCTATCTTAGCCCGTCCTTTTTGAATAGTCCTCCTCTTGTAATTAGCTCTCTATATTTTGTAAAATGGCTTATTAAACTTTGGACTCTCTATGACTTGAAGGATGCAAAGATGACCCTAAACCAATCATAATTTTTTGTAAAACTCTAAATGCCATGGAATACACCTCATACTTTGTGTTATAATATTAATCTATTTATGTGGTTACAACTTTTAGAAGCCATGATATCGAGATTTTATGTCTTTACATGTATTATTCACAATTTGGCATCTATTACAAAAGGATCCATTAAATTCAAAGAGAGAAAGAAGAGACAGAAAGAGCAGTGCAGTGCAATATTATTGGTAACCATTATTGTTTGAACTTATTTACTTTCTCTACAAAATCCTTTGGCAAGCTTGAAATCATTACATGAGTGGCACCTAAGATTGGCAATAGTTAGCTCTATGTCAAACTTTTTTTTAAAAATCACTTTCAATCTAGTAATGTGTGTTGGCATAAAATGTTATACTATTGATGTAATGGTTTTGGTAAAACTCATGAATCTATCAAATCTAAGCATAATATGCATCTACCAACTATGGATTATTCTAAACCTTATAACCAAGCCCCCACTTCTTGTCAGTTGTATACAATTGGTCATTATGTACTTCAAGAGCTTTGCTCTTATATATCAAACGTGCTCACTTGTATAGCAATCCCTTGTAAACTATCATACATTTGTAAAAAAATATTTTTTCATTGTTATTTTTTACAATGGACTATTTTGCAATAAAACTCTCTCTTAAAGTTTAGTATGTTTCACATTACCTTTATAAGTTTATCATCATTGAGATAAATAAATTAAACCAATCTTCTGGCATTTACAATTACTCTCCAACCACAAGATAACTATCATCCTGATGAGGATACTACAATCAACAAGAGTAACTTGTTTATGGTAGTTTTTAGAATAAATTTTATTAGTATATTCCAACCATATTAATCAAGAACTTACCGCAACTTGTCTATATTGCATTATTGCAAGTAAGTCAGAAGGCATGGGAGGCCTTTTCTCTAGCACTTCAATCAATCTTTTGCAAACTCTGTACCAAAAAGGCAATAAAATTTAGAGTTATTACAAAAGAAAGATCAAAATATTTAGATTACCTACAACAAAAAGATCAAAATATCAAGAAGACCCTAGATTATATAACTTACAACTTGGCATTTCCATGGCTTCCTTTTATAGAATTGATGAGGAAACATTGCCTCTCCACACAGTCTATTCCAATTAGGCTCCAATGAGAACTAAAACTAAAAATATTTCAATAATCTAGTACAACAAGTTCTCATAAAATCTTTAAAAATATCAAATTACTTACTTTTCATTGTATGAAATTAGAAGAAGCTCCAAAGATTCAAAGTCAATCAATTGAATTGAACCAATGGTCAAAAGCACTTGCATCAAGCTCACTCCTTATATAGTATGAGATGGATGGATCAAGAACCTCAATCTTTTGTTGTATATTTAAGGGGAGCTCATACATTACACACCTAGCGAAGGAATGGAGATAGTAAGCATCAACACAAAAGTCTATTGCTAGAAAAATATGGAGAGTTTAAACAAATTCTAGTAAACTATACCTCATCCCAACAAGAAGAATCGAGTCATTTACTTCTCGCACTTTATTTTGGAGAATTTGAACATGATCAGAATCCAAAAATATCATATCAGATCTCTTGTTAATATCAGTAGGTAAAAAGCAAGAAACATTGAAGTCCTTAGGGTCAACTCTTTCAAGAAGGGTAGATAACTCCTCTTCAAAAGATGGGAGTTTTTGTGCTTTCTTTTCTTCTTCCTTCTTTCTTTTAAACTCCCTCCATTTATCTCCTTGCTCTACTATGGCCTTTTTCTCTTTCTCATGTTGTCTTGTGTCATTTTCATGCCTAACATCTTTAACCTTCAAACCAATATCATTTTTATTCTTTCTATATGGAGGCACATTTAAAATATTGAAAGCCTTAACATCAGAAAGAGGGATTGGCTCAAGGACCTTTAAAAACCTGTATCTCAATCTCCTGAGAATAATCATGTCTTTATCCATAAGTGTAAGCCTATGTGCATGAGCCGCACAGATATAAGAATCTTGGAAAAACTCAATCAAAAAATCCTATGTAGCCTCCTGAATACAGTTTAGACCTGCCCTAGTCCATCTAAAACTCTGTAGACTATGCTTGTCACAGATTTCTCTGACAAGCCTCTAAAAAGATAGTTTTGGAATTGCATTATTCAAAGCCTTCATTGCACTTCTAGTCTCTTTAAGGCACCTCACATGCTGTGAGAATCTTCTTCTTGGCTTTGATTTTCTTGAAAGTTTGGAAGGCTTGGAGGACTGATGTATCTTTGAAGCAAGACCTCTAGGATCAACTTTGTGCTTCCTTATAGTGGACTTAGTTCTAGCCATCTGGAACATCCAAAAAGCCGAATAATACTAACAAATTAGGAAATATCTCCTAATCTCTCATATCAATATATCTACAATCACGAAGCAGCAGGCAAACAATAATCACAAAGTCTAAATAAAATCTCAATAAAACAAAACGAAGACGTATGAAACACGAGTAGGCCTTGAAGACAAAGGGAACTCAACATCATATAGCATTTCATATAGCACAAGGGCCTATGAAGCGCGAGTAAGCCTTGAAGAAGACAGAGGGAACTCAACATCATATCGTGTTTCATACGGCACAAGGGGAACAATGTAGGAACAAGTCAGATGAAACACGATATGGCCTTACTCGGAAAAAAGAACATAACATTGTTCACATTTCATACATCACATGATAAACATGGCAATCCTAGTCATGTTCAACTCATCTAATCTACGAGGTATCTTCACCTTTAACCTTCTAGGAGAATCAACTCATCCTTTAGACTACTTTTTGGGCAAAATTATTTACCCTAAACATCTTAATCCTTCTTGATTGATCATTTTTTAACATTTCAACTTTGTAGTATATTTTTTTCCAATAGACACACATGCATTTGAAAGATTAAAAGAGATTCTTTCATTTCAACTTAGTTATTTACTTGAAGCTTGAAGTTCTATAATTTATGAAACTTAAAGGAGATTCAAATTTCTATAGCCTTCATCAAGTTCAACACATGAAATGTGAGTATGGCTTTAATGGACAAAAGAAACCTTGCACCCACATTACAACAAAAACTTGTAGGCCTTAGTCATATGAAGCACGAGGAGACCTCATGTGGACAAGAGAAACCTAGCATCCATCGTGTTTCATACGTTTGGTATTTTTGGGGATGATTTAGTAGGAGTGTTCAAGTGATTCAGAACTTACTCATATTCTAGAAAAAAACTTACATTCTTGAGTGTTGAGTGCATATGCTGTCGATGAAACCTTCTTTGGTATCCTTGCACGGAAGAATAATTTTGTACTGTGATCAAATTAGTGTTGTGTTGGTGTGGTTGAGCATAGAGAGGGTTTTGTCTTTGAAACAACTCTTTTTCGGTTCAGAAATCGGGTTTATAACAATGTTTGTTTACACATGTAGCAGTTGTAATGTGTAGTTAATTTCACACGTGTGACTGAAGACTGTTTTGCCTAGCAAGTTGTGCCACGTGTGTCACTTACTTTTTCGGCATGATAACGCTTTTATAGCTCTGATTTTCAAGTTTTTTTCCTTTTTCTTTTGCATTTTAAGCGCACGTCCTCCGAATTAGTGCAGTGTATTTTTTTTATCGAACGTGCGATGACCATTGGCATATATATATTAACACTCAGGTTCAGGTCTTGGTTACTATTTCTTTCATGTATCTCGTCTTGTCTTTGACCAGCTTTTTATCTTGTAAGCATCACAAGCCAAACCAATCATATGCTTACAAGAAACCATTTATTCTTAGGAGCAAGGCCTGGAAATATCAGGTATCACAGTTTTCTTAATTTTTTTCTCTGCAATCTTGAATTTTGAGGCATTGAAGATGTTAGTCGGTTTAAAAGGAGAAAGATACATCAGGGACTTCGAAATTCTATATTGGTTTTACTTTGTTTTTCTAGCAATATTGGTCTGGTAAACATGTAAAATGATGGAGTTTTTATGTTCTTGAGGCATTGTTTTGTTCAAATTTTTTGAATATATGAAACGTAAATTCGTCAATTTTTTTATAAGTGACATATGAAACACGATTTTGTGAACTGTGAGGTGGTCTAAATCATTGTTTTTGCATTTCATGAGTTGAAAATGTTAAACAAAGTTTGATCGATGAGACTTGGAATTTCATGCTTTCTCTGCTATATAAATTTTTAATTCATTTTTTTCATCTTGTATTTTCTTAATTTTCTTAGCAATCTTTCTTTAGTCTACTGCATATGAGCAAATGTGGATTTGTACATTATGACCCTTATTTTTGTTTTCTGGATTTTCTTTTGTGAGTAATCAAGATGACTAAAAGGAAGTTTTCATTAGAGAGAATGGAGGAGGAGGATTTGAGGGTCACCTGTGATGAAAAGCTGTTTGATTTTCTTCATGCAACTGAAATTTCATGTAGATTTATTTACATTAGAGATATGCTCAATGTTCCCCTTAATTTGCAAGAGCTTTTGAAGGATCTTGAAGATAAACTGAATGATTTTTGTGTTTTATGATAGACATGTGGAAAGCCTAGAGATTGAGGGATTTGTCCGTTATAGCGATGTAATGGAAGCTTCTAATGCTGCTGGAACAACTTTGCAAACAAGATTTAGCCTTATTGATGAAGAATTCAAGAGGTGGAAAGCGGATTGCCCTTTTCATCAGAATTAGCAACAATGTCTTCTTATACAAAAGGATGTTGAATTTCTTGTATATCTTCAATATATGGATAGTTGTTCTTCAGATACAATACAAGAGAAGAAGATGGAGGATATTGCATGCAAAGACAAAGAAGTTGAAGAGAAGGGTGAAATGTTTCATGAGGATATTGAGAACCTGTTAGTGCAGGGATTTTATGTTGCTTTGTTTAAAAGTGAGAACATTACAAAAGTGGAAGAAAAGGAGATAGAGTTGAGTGCAGAGATTGAAACACGTCCTCTTGAATGTGTCCCAACATTTCCCAGTTATCTCATCAACAAAAAGAGATATGTATTGCTAAATGATATTCAACACCTTTTTTATCTTAGAGAAGATTACTGCTTGGCAATCCTTGTTGCATGGGGTCAAAATGATAAGAATTTTATAAGTTATGAAGAGGAATTTCTAGCAACTCTTGATGCTGAGGGAGAGAATTTTCAAGACAGTTTTGTAGCCTTGCATTCTTGTATTAATCAAATTGTGGAATATGAAAAGGGGGGGATACCTTCAGAGGAAGAGTACTTACAAATTCAACCAAGACTTGGTATTGATAACATGGGGTATGAAGAGAAACTGAAGTCTCCATTAGAGGAGAAACCAAAAAGTTCAATAAATTTATATGATGATAGTCTTATTGAAGAATATGAAAACCCTAAGGTATGAAAAATAATTCTAAGATATCCATTGTGATTTATATTAGAGTATGTTATGCATTATACACAAATATTTTTGGATATTTATCTACTGACATCTTATACAATTGTGGTTTATTGTGCAGATAGAAATTGAAAATGCAGACAACTTTCTTGGAAGAGCCAAGGGCTCAAGGCCATTGAAGCTTGGCAAAATTCAAGGCCTTGGTCATTATATTGAAAGCTTAAAAAATCAAATAGTTGCAATTTATCATAACAGGTTGTCAAGCTCTCCAAGCTTACCAATAATGGCTTTAAAAGCTATCTCCAAGGTGATTGGATCCCAAGCTTTCAATAGAGGTTTGGACAATATAATTTTGGTGGAGAAGGAAGAAGCTATAAGAGTTTTTGGCTTCATGCCTGGATACAGTGGATCTAGGGTAGGATACTTTGAAGTTCTTGCCTCTTATTTGCTCTCCCATGTAGGAGATGCCAAGAATTTGAAGCTCCTTCTAGGCTATAGGAAACAAGAGTTCCTGAAATGTAGAGGTCTCATCGAATGGGATGAAACAAAAGATTCCCTTAGAGGACCTAGTGAATTCCCTGAAACTAAAGACTCTTCTGCAATAGAGTCAGACTAAAAGATGTTAAGGGTTTCTTGAAACTCATCTTTTTCCATCTCTTTGTCTAGTTTGTAACCATTCAGAATATCTTTGCTTTGCACAAGAGTTTAAATATCCCTCTTTTCTTCTTTGGGTAATAGTGGATATAGTCCTTGCCAAAGATGATGTATTACATGATGCAGTTGTGTCTTTGAGCTTGAATTTGTGCCAAATTTGTCTGTAGAACCATTGAAAGACCTCTAATGAACTATTTTCTTTGCATCTTCCACCTCCATGTCTTGTGTGTCTAAAGTATTTTGTTATTGCTTGATAATGTGATTTTTCCATACCTTGGGTTGACCAAATAGATAGAGATCCATATTTCTTGATAAAATATAGAGCATGGTTGTATAAAATATGTTGCATAGTTAACAAATAAAGAAATTCAATTAGAAAACCCTATATGAGCTACACAATAAAGAGACATACATATGCAAACTTCTTACCATATAGTGAGTAAAGTGTTGATTACCCCAAGCTTTTGTCATTGCCTTTTTAAAAAGGTTCAATTGGTTTTTGAAGTCATTCCACTCTGTTTTATCACAATAAAAGACTACTTTGTCTAGTGTTTCCCAAACATTGTCTTTTCTATTCCGATCTTGTCCATTATCAACATGATCCTTAATTGCATTATGTAAGCACTTCCATTGATTGTATCTAATAGTTGAGCCACCATTCCTAGAGTTTATCTTACCAAGTCTCCCATGAAAGTCTAGGAACCTTCTAGCCTTCAGTCCACCAATAGATGGCTTTTTGGGGACACAATTTCCATCCTTAGACTTTTGAAGATCTGGTTCAATAACAACATTACCACCATGCAAACCAATTACAGATAAGACTTTTTCAATATTTGCATCCGTTCTAACTGATAATGGCTTCATCTTCCATGCAAATCCTATATAGAAATGAATAAGCTTTTCAATTATCCTACAAAACACATGAAGTGTACAAATATGGGCATTCACTAAAGGAATATCTAGGACTGGCTTAAACTGTGGATCCTTGTTGTGCCTAGAGGGAGCTCTATTCCAATTGCTTGAGTCTAACTCTCTAGATGGGGACATGTAATATAGCCAAGGAGATCTAGAGTTGGCTCCCTTTGATACATTGTACATACATTTAAGTGTCTTTAAGTCACTAGCTATGTGCCACTCAATCTTATAGTTCCCAAATCCTTCAACAAATATCTCTTCTCTTGCCTTTTTTCTCTTAATAACATCAGGTATTGGTGTTCGATTAAAAACCCAATACAATATATCAAAATCCTCTATATCTACTTTGAATGCTCCTAGCCACCAAATGTTATGTTCTGATTGAACACTGAATGGCATTGAGTGATTGTAATGATCTGATGAAAGTACTCTATTCATCAAGGCAATAGAGACCCTCTCTAGTTTTGTACATTTTAGAATCTCACTTTCATCAAGTTTAACCACAAATCTAGCCACTCCTTGTGCCCCTTCTAATGACAAGTCATAGAATCTAATCATTAAGCATTGTAGGGTGGGCAAGTCAAGGAAAATATTGTTAAACTCAGTGAATACAACTTTATTTTTCTTGCCCTTGAAGCTAGCCTTGATATGGAAAGGCTCACGCAGAATCTCCATTACCTTGTTATTCACTCTCTGTCTAATAGTTCTAATCACAGATGGCCTTGGAAGTATGCAATTACGTACTTGTCCTTGCTTCATATTTGACTGTAAAAGCTAGAAAAGTTGTATATAAGCATCTTGACTGATACCAATATTATCTAGTGTCTTCTGCACTAACTCAGTATCCAAAGAGAGATCCTTTATAAATGACTCCAAGAATTGTTTCTTTGCCTTTTTAAATTTCTTCTTCTCCAAAATATCTTTTGAAACTATTGAAGGAAGAAGATGATAATGAAACTGTGATGCTTTGAAGAATCTCTTTCACTTGCATTCGGTTGAAGAAGAGACCTAAACAAAATCAACATCACAAATCAATACAATTAATTATAAACAAAGTCATATTTCATATATTTTAAAGTGGAACAAAAATGTACCTTGCTTCTTGGATTCTTTTACTACAACCACCTCCTCCTCATCTAAGACTCTCAATATTTCTAAAAGCCTTTTGTCGATTTCAAAGTCCTAAAATAGTTTGCTTTCGTTGATAAGATTTAATGCGTTTCTCCAACACATGAATCCTCTATTGATAGCCTTCTAGCTTCTACAATAACTCGTTGTTATGTTTTGATAAAAGGTGGTTCTCCAATTTGAGAACATCCTTTTTTGCAACCAAGTTAAGTGTATAGCCTAGAAACCCATTGTAACCATCACCAATGAACCTCAACAATGAAGAACTATTATAGAAAGGCAGAGTGCTATTTTTGCTAGGATCTTTGGAATATAGCCTGCCTTCTAGCCAAAGATCAAGATTCTTCTTTTCTTCAAACCTGACTATATGTTTTGTAGACTCTGTAATGGTAATGGGTTTTGTTCTCTTCCTTATTGGTTCATACTCACTATCTAACTCAATATGAAGATGATAGAGAGGCCTTTTACTAGAGCTACAGAGATCATTGGATGACTGATCCATAGCTAAGGATGTGATTAGAAGATTGGATTGAAAAAGTATGCAAATTAGAAATAAAAAGGAAAACGAAAAAGAAACTAGTAAGGATGGGAAAGAAAGAATAGAGTGAGAATGGAGGGAAGTAATCAAACGTCAAACAAAATTCAAATTGAATATTAGTTTTCACTTTAATGAGGATGAGTAAGATCTTGATTATGACAGTCTTTGTCACCTTTATGGCGGCCTAGATTTCTAGGTTTGATATGACCATGAGAATATCCCGATAATGACTTATTAACAACTTTTAATATATTTACTTACCAAAATATAAAAGTTTTTTAAAAATGATTTTATTTTCTAAAATATTTTATCTCTCTAGGATCACTTACAGGGCGTTTTCAAGAACTCAAAACTCCCGTAAGGTTGGAGGGCCATCCATGTGCACTACAAGAAGGCAAGGAAAGAAGGCCATTCACTTTATACCTAGAGAACATGAGCACATATTTGAGGTAGTGCGTAAGATATACATGGATACAAAAAGTAAGCATGGAATAACATCAATGGTACCTATCATTATCATTGAAGATGAGACAACCATCAAATGTCACATAAGGTAAGCTTAGATAGATATAATGTCTTGTATCTTGCATCATTTTCTACTTTCAATCATGTAAAGAAAGTGTGAAAGAGATAGAAAGTCAGAGAGAAGTTCTATTTATATAGGTGGAATGCAAAGGATGATACTTTTATTGGGTTCTACAAAAGTAAAGGAGAGCATCACCAGTGATGTCTTTCAAATGATACAATAATTGTGGGAGAGGGATCATAGGGTTATGATAAGATAGTGTATGCCTTTCAAAATCATGTGGTGGAAATTTATGCAAGACGAGTGTTTTCCACAACTAGCTTTGGTGGTGCAAGTCACATATAATCACTTTGATAGTGTTTTTGTTAGAAACTAATGGAATCTTGTGGAGCAATTATGGAGTATAAAGCTTGAGGATACACTAGGTTCAATAAATTGGGCGTGCTTCAGATGGAGATAGTAGATAATGTAAGCTTATACTTGTTTTGCATATTATCTTTTAGAAGGCATAAATTCCAACTCTTTATTAATTGGTGTGGTTGGAAATTAAAATGGCAATTTATGGAAGGACATGCATACGGTCTATATGATCAAGACTTTGTACATTGTGGAAAAAAGCTTGTTAGTTCAGTTGATAGCCCTACTCGACAACTTGCAATTGGTAATGTTTGTATTACACTTAATCATGTTGCAATGGTCTATAACTCATTTTCCATCTGAGCACAAGCTACAAGATGGAGATATACAAAAAAATTATCATCAAAGTAGACAAGTGCAACATTGTATGAGACAACTATAGAAGAAAGAGAGAAGTATGCAAGGAACTATGGCATATTTGCATATTGTGGCTGATTACAGTGATATCTTCTTATCACCATATCTAAACTTGAAGGAGCGTGTGGTGATAGTAGCCAATGCTAGTTTCTTCTTCAAGCTTTGGAGGCTATAGATACATCAACATGCAACCTACAACTTGAAGATCAATTTCATAAATAAGTAAAGAGGCCTACATAGATATGAAACTTTCATGCCATTTTGTTATGCTTCTCATAAAGATGTTTTGTGATTTTTATCCTACTCTCAAGTGTCCATTGCAATTCACTAGAACATATGCAACCGAAATTTATTTTAGTAAAATTGGAGCTATGGTGGGACAAGAGAGAGCCTTTCACTTTGGAGACCTTCTACATAGTATTAAACTTTGAATAACATTGCCATGCAAGAATGTAGCTCAAATAGGCTAATTTTCTCAAGGGCCTATAAAAAATAGGAGCATATATGGAAATATTTGAATAAAAAAGATAAAATTGTAGAAGTAGATTTATGCAACTATGAACATGTATCTTTAGACGATGTAATAGTGAATGCATTAAGAGAGGGCTTGCAGCAAGCACAAGTGTTGTGTCAATTATTGGGAATGAAACCAAACAAAGAAAATAACTTGCACTGGTGGTTACAGCCTTGGGGGAGGATACAAATTCTACATGGTCAAAACTAGATACTGAGATGGGGGAGGTTGATGAGTACGATGAATTTGCACAACCAAGAAATGATGCCCAACAGCTACAAGAATTTCTAGGTGAATTTCTAGGTGGGGATGATGAGATAATTTCCCGTAGTTAGATTTGACATGAAATTGATGAGCTCTTAGATGAGATTCATGACTCAAGCACTATTGTAAAGAGAAAGAAGATCAATCCAATGATAGAAGTTGATGGAAAGTATATATTCAAGTCTACATTGGTCAGCCAATTGAATGGAAATTCAACATTGTCAAAGGATCAATTGACAAGAGTGAGATAGGGAATCTATTTTGTTAATGAGTCAAAATCACAGCCATCAAGCAATGTGAATTTCTTTGGAATAGTTTGTGATTGTGCAATATACTTTATGTGTGACACACAAGATCAAGGAAGTAGTAAACATCCAAAGGGAGATGGAAAAGCCACAATTTAGATGAAAGGGATAAGTCTCGTAGTAGCAGGTGATACCTTGGTAGAGTCCAAAATATGAGGAAGAAAGTCGGAGGTAGATATGCGGATTATAAGTGAGACTTTGATTTGACAAATCAACCTAAGGCATGGAAGTTCAACTTGGTTGGTGCCAAAGGGTCAAAGGATCATGTATATTCACATATGACTTGACTAACTTGAACATGATTGCCATAGAGTCAATCTCACACTACAACATATAGACCTAGTAGCGATGTTTAAAGCAACGATCGATTCGTCGCTATTTGCGTCGCTATTAGTGTCTCTATTAGTGTCGCTATTTGTGTCGCTATTTGCATCACTATTTGCGTCGCTAATTAGGTTAGCGACGCAAATAGTGATGGTTGTAGAGTAAATTTTCAATGCAAATAGCGACGGTTACAGAGGGGAAAAAATTTAGGTGGCAGGTCATGCAGCCCTGCCACCCTTCTAGCTATTTTCACTAAATATTATTGCATAATTCATTTGCCAATGTCACCTACACCTAATGTCTAAAAATTGTGTATCAGATTTTCAAAAAAAACTGAATCCTTTGATTGCAAAAGCTAGATATAATCAATTCAAAAAGGTATTTCGCAAGGAGCTTTTTCATCACTTGCTTAGGCCCAAGAAGAAAAAGAGCTTGTGATTGAAAAAGATAGATATAATCAATTCAAAAAAGTATTACTCAAGGAGTTTTTTTATCACTTGTTAGGCCCAAGAAGAAGAGCTTCACTTCAAGCTTTTATTATAGTCAGGACCCTGAGGTATGAATAAGTCCCATTGATCTTTTACTCACTCCAGCTTATTCCAAACTTATTCAAGTCTTTTCGGGGGAGCATTTGGACATTTGCAAGAGTTATACCATGGTGTTGGAGCCAGAAATACTTATATAGGGAGTGGTAGTATCTCTAAGCTCTACTTCTTCCTTTTTGTTTTAACTTACGTCTAAGTCATCTTCTATCTCTTCTTTCTTGTATTCACCCTCAATCTCAATGGATGGAGGTGTTTTAAGATCAAAAGAATCAAGCTCATCCTCCCCCTTCTCAAACTCCATTTCTTGAGCTCATACTAGTTGCTGTACTCCAAGTAGATCCTTGAAACGAACGAATTTCTCTTTACTAAGTGATTTGGTAAAGATATTTGCTACCTGGTCTTCTGTCTTCACATGAAGTAGATCAATCTATCCTGCAAGTACCATTTCTCTGATGAAATTATAATGAACCTCTATGTGTTTGGGTCTAGTATGATAGACAGGGTTGCTAGCCAGCATCCATATACACCTTAGGTTGTGTATATAACCCTCACGTTGCTCCTTATATACCTCTTCAAGTAAGTCACCATTCAAGAATGCATTTTTGACATCCATCTGCCATAATTTTCAGCCCTTAGAAGTCGCTAATGCAATGACTATTCTCACCATTTCCATCTTGGCAACCGAGCTGAAAGTCTCCTCATAATCTAGGCCATATTGCTGTGCATATCCCTTTGCAACCAGCCAGGCTTTATACCTTTCCAACGAACCATCTGGCTTGCATTTCTCTTTATAAACCCATTTGCTTAAAGACATCGAGTACCTCATCCTTGTACTTCCGAATGTACAACCATGTGTATCAGTTGAAATCATCTATCCAACCGACAGTAGATTCTTGCAAATTTTGTTCTGTAATTTGTCCAACTGACAATAGATTCTTGGTAATAGAAAGTACATGTAGTACATCATGTAGGCTCTTCTTTTTGCCATCATAGCTGCAGTAGTCTACCTTCCTACTGGTGGGCCATCCCACACTTGTGCCCAAAATCTTTCCATCCCTTTCAGCTCAAATTCTTGCAAAACTTCCCAAACAACCTTATGAAAAGATCTTTTCGGGATGAGAAGCTTGTATCCATGCTGGATTCTCCTTATCTTCCGAAGGGCAATAGTGCCCGGTTTCCATATCCTCTTCTTCTCTGGTGGTTGTTGTGCTCTATGGGAAGCACCTCTTGCTGCACTAGAGGAGGCTCCACCTTGTGCTCCAAGTGGCGAGCTTTGGCATGAGGCCTTCCCATAGACGAGAAACGGGAACCTGCTTGCTTGGTGCTTGTATTGCAAGCTCGAGGAGGGCAAGATGGAGAAGAGACAGAGGTTGGGGGTGTGAGAATAAAGGAAGCAAAGAAAGTAAGATGTGAAAATGAGAAGAAGAATGAACTTTTAACCCATTTAAACCCCAAAACCAGGTTAATGCAGCTTCATAGTGTGATCGTAAATCCATAACCTTTTATTGAAATGCGACGAAACTTCACATGCGCACTCGTTAGGTGGCCAAGAGCCCTTTTTTTTTAGAAAAAAAAAGGCGTACATACCCCTGGTTTGAAGTTTGGCATCTAAAGAATCCTTTTGAGCTTCTCTCCTCCTTCTTCTCCTTCACGGGTTCTCTCCTTCTCCTTTGTAGTTGTCCCCTCTCTTTTAGTGGATGTGGTGGCAATGGTAGTGGCAGTGGCAGCCTCTCTCTCTCTCTCTCTCTCTCTCTCCCTTGTGTTGATCTGTCTCCCTTCTTCTCTCTATACATCTCTTCATCAACAAAAAGAAAGAGAGAAGTAAAGAAAAGAGAAAAACAAAGAGAGAAGAGAGAATGCACTTATCTCAAAGCTTGAAGAAGAATCCTTTTACACTTCTCTCCTTCTTCTCCTTCTCCTTCATGGGTTCCCTCCTTCTTCTTTGCAGTTATCCCCTCTCTTTTTGTGGTGGATTGGCAGTGGCAGCGGTCTCTCTCTCTCTCTCTCTCTCTCTCTCTCTCTCTCTCTCTCTCCCTTGCGCATGTTGATCTCTCTCACTTCTTCTCTCTATACACTCTTCATCAACAAAAAGAAAGAGAGAAGTAAAGAAAAGAGAAAAACAAAGAGAGAAGAGATAATGCACTTACCTCAAAGCTTGAAGAAGAATCCATTCATACTTCTCTCCTTTTTTTTCTCCTTTGCAAGTTCCTTCCTTCTCCTTTACACTTGTCTCCTCCCTCTTCGTGGATGGCGGCGATCGCGGTGGCCTCTCTCTCTCTCTCTCTCTCTCTCTCTCTCTCTCTCTCTCTCTCTCTCTCTCTCTCTCTCGCTTGTTTACAAGCCTGTAAAATGCTATGCTCGGGTTTCGACACTTTTTTATGAAGCCCCTCTCTCTCCCGTTTTTTATTTCTCTCCATCTCTCTCTTTCTTCCCCTCCCTTCTTCTCTCTATTTCTCACCCTCTTTTCCTCCCCACTCTCACTCAACTCATCTCATTGCAAAGATAATCAAAGATAGAAAATAAAAAGCTTAAAAAACAAAGATATTGAAAGAAATGTCACCCCACCTCTCTTTATCTCTCTCTCCCCCCCTCTCCCTTTACTTTTCTTTCTTAACCTTCTCTCTCATTCTCTCATTGTTTTCCTATTTCTCTCTCTCTCTCTCTCACTCTCTATTTTTTCTCTCTATCTCTCTTTCTCCCTCTCTCTCTCTTATTTTCACTCTCCTTCCTCTCTTTATCTCATCCTTCTTTTCTACCTCCTTCTCATCTCTTCCTTCCCTCTCCCTCTCTCTATTTCTCTACCCCTCTCTTTCTCTCTCTATTTCCCTTTCTTTGTTTCCTTTCTCTTTGTTTCTCCCCCCTCTCTCTCTCGTTGTTTCCCTCACTCATCCTCCTCTCTCCCTCCCTTTATCTCTCATTTCTCTCTTCCTCTTTCTCTTTGTTTCCTTTCTCTCCCTCTTTCTCTCTTCCTCTCCCTTCATTCTTCTCCCTCCCTTCCTCCCTCCCTCTCTTTCCATGTATCTCTTTGCAAAGAAAAACAAAAAAAGAAAACAAGAGAACACAAAAATAAAGCAAGAAGAGGCAATGTACCTATCTCAAAGGCCTGAAGATGAAACCCTTTGTACCTTCTCTTCGCACCTTCCCTCCCTTCTCCCTTGCACACTTCTCTTTCTTCTTTGTGTATAGGAGCGGCGGCGGCGACGATGGTGATGAGTCCCCTCTCTCTCTCTCTCTCTCTCTCTCTCTCTCTCTCTCTCTCTCTCTCTCTCTCTCTCTCTCTCTCTCTCTCTCTCTCTCTCTCTCTCTCTCTCTCTCAAAGCTTTAAGCTCGCTCGCTCTCTCTTTCATTCTTTCTCGCAAATGTTTTCTCGGCAAAGGTCACGCTCGGGTTTTCGAAACTTTTTCCTGAGACCGGTGTCGCTATTTGCGACACTTTTAGCGACACTGCTTTTTTGCGTCGCAAATGGCCGTCACTATTGCCCCATTCCCTTGTAGTGTCATCACATTAGAAAATTTAAAGTACAATGTATCAAATGAAAGATATCAACTAGATGAGAATGATTATAAGATACTTAATGACTTTCTCAAATGTGCTGAGTAACAATTTCCATGCTCAAAGTAAGTGATTTAAATCTACGCCAAGCTTTATATTGTCTTTCTAATTAAGATCATTTCATTAATTATAGTGTTTTTTCTTTTGTAGGCAACGGACCTTCAAGCTAGAACTTAGCAAGGCTAGGGTATACTTTTTGCAACTAAAGTACTACAACTAGATTTCTTTTGATCTCTTTGAACTAGTCTTATAGCAAGGTGCGATGTTGATGGAAGTATACTTTTATGGTTGAAGTATTAATGTGATGCATCATAGTTGCATGATGGTTGAAATTATGATGTATATACTATCAGTAAGATGTGGTCTTTTTCTTTTGATTTTAGTTATACTATATACTTTGCATGAATTATTGATGAGAGAGTACTTGACATAAGGGATTTTGTTTTTGTTTTTCTTTCAAATAAAATTTTTGGTGTTTTGATCTTTGGGATTCTCAAGAAGCATAATGCATGGAGATAGCTAGGCATGGAATCAATGGAGCCAATATACTTATGTACTATTCTTCTCTATAGCACATGTACATAACCTTTATTAGAATACACAATCCAAATGTACATGATATGCTTTGGACATGTGGATCTTGAAGCTTTTCTACGTATAGCTCCACATCATAGTACTACTATAAAATGTTCATAATATTGATATTGATCTTGGACTATGATAAAAAGCCCATGTCTAAATTATTATAGTATCATGTTTTCATTTGAATTTTACAACAGGGGCCATGAAGATGCACCTTCTCTTTGCATTTTAGATTTACGAAAGGGATATAATTATTGTCTTCAAAATTCACAGAAGGGGTATATCAAATGTTCCAAAATTTTTAAAAAGGGGTTTGTTAAGGATCCTTTGAGTGCATGTGATATAGAGGGCTTCTATAAGGCGAGTCCCCCCGAGGCTTTACCTCTGCTTAACATCCCAACACTAAACTATAAACTCATCAACAAACTTAATGAGAAATGGCACATCAACTAGGACTCTTATCAATGGAAATTCACATAATTTCTACCAAAAAATTGGCATTGCTCTAGCTTATTCTTCAAAAAGGCCTATGGACAAGGGAAAGAGCTTCAAAACTAAAAATGGATGATGGCAAATGCCCCCATCATAAAATTGAAATAAAATCTCTAACTAATTTATTTATAAATTGCAGGTACAATAAAGAAGTTCACAAGTTCTTATGATGGATTATCAAGACCTTTCCATCCTACAAAAATAAATTAGAAGGAAATGCTATTAGAGGAGGCCACTAGCCGCCCAACAATATTTGGACTTCCATTAGGGCTTACTTCCTTTGGGCCATATAGTTACAAAGAAACAATGTTGTCTTCAAAGGCAAATTTGATTTCACTATCATTGTCTAAAATTTGACTTTTGTGGTAGATTGCTCAGATGAAGAAGGGTATAGTGATTAAAATGGCCAAACATGATGCAAGTGTGCCAAAAAGAGGAATGCCATGCAAGATGGATAATTGCCAGAAGCCCATGCCCATCTAACTGCAATAATAGTGGATCGTGATGTCGCCTTCATCCTTGATCCCATAAAGGATATAGTGCAGTGCTACTGAAGAGTCCTATGTATTCTCATATAGGAGTTGGCCTATTTATCCCATACCCAAATAGTGGCATCCAAATCAATCTTCCTAATATCTCATGCCCCTAAATCTATGTAAAGGTCAACCTACCCCTCAAGCTACCGCTATTAAAAGTGAGCGATGATTTAAAAAAAAGCCTCTCCTATAACCCGATAATGAGACGTTAAGGAGTGTAGGTTAGGAAATCGACTTTATCGACAGATGTTTCACAATGAAAATTTTAAATGTTGAATGAACACAACACAACCAGCACACAAACTCAAACAACCAAATATGCCTCTTCTAGCTCTAGTACACCTAAAATCAGACACGAAATAGAGCAAGTGACAAATACCAAAATCAAAAACTTGAGTCCGGAATAAAACACAAACACCTCATACCTCTTATGAGATTGATACAATTCTTCGAGCTTCCAACATCCAAGTTCCCATAAGGTCGCTCAAGACAAACTAGTCTCCAAAGACTCGTTTGGGACCCTCCATTTTCTTCTGTCTCAAAACAAAATTGATTATGAAGAGTAGGGCGAGGGGCCCTTCTACTTCTCTCTACCCTCTTTTATAGGTTTTCTACAATACATGTCGTGTTTAGCTTTTTGACAATTCCATGCTTTTCATAATTTAAGGCTTTAGTCAAAATAAACTCGAAAGCCTGAAGACTTTAAACCTTAAAAGCTTTTCAAATCGTCAATTGCTTTTTGTAAAGCTGAAAAGCTTAATAGTTCCACCATCTTTAAGAACCTTCATTTTCCACGTTCCAGAATTTGATGCCGCCTGCATCATAATTTTACGTACATTTCAGATCAGACTACTGCACTATTGAAATAACCCCCAAAACTTCGACGACCTCATTCCCTGCCTTAATTTCTCACGAAAGCATATTATTTCACATTTAGAGCTTCGGCATGGTCCGCATAACAACCGGCGGCGTTTTCCATATCTCATGCTGCCCCTTCCAAGGTCTGATCAAGCTCCACATCTTCTTCCTCGGTTACGACTGCTTTCCAGACATTAATATCAATGGTTAAAGACTTGACATCATCTGCAACCATTGATCTCTATTGGGAAAGCAACCAAAAATTCTGTCTCGGGTCCTATGTTAACACCCTTAATCCTATCAAACTCAAAAATTTCTGCTTCCAAGTGTCGCCATAAACCATTTTGTTTTTCTGGATCCATGTTCTTCTTGCAACGATCACCCATCCTCATGAGCTTGGTAGATACTCTGCCGCCATAGGCAACCTGAATTTGAAAGTCTTTCAATATCCTCGTGGAGCCATACATGAGACCTTTCCTATCTTTGCACGAGATCCTGTGGTAGGCTGTAGCCTCATGATACAATGTCTCCATTACAAGTCCTTTAATTCCACTTTGAACCAGCAAGGCCAAGTTCACACAAACCTCTATAGTCTCCAAGCATTGCCTTGACTCGATCACAAATGCTCTCCTGCCTTTTCTTTTCAAGGAGTGTTTGCCTTGAAAATGCAGATATTGAGCTGCTTCTATATCTTCCACATTCGTCCTTGTGTTATGTGGCAAGCTTCGATTGTGCCTTCATGACCTTTGGATAAATAAGTCTTGTTGTTGTGTCCAATCATCAATCAGTGTGGTAGTATGTCAAAAATGCCAATTTTATCATCACTTTCTTCTTGTGTCACAAAAGCAATTGCCTACGAGTGATCCATATGTTATGGTATTGATTTGTTACATTTGTCATCATTCATACAATCCGAAAGTCTCTCCAAAATTCTTGAAGTGTTCTTTAGCTCTCATATCTCAATAATACACAGACCAAAATGTTCCAATTGAAGTCATCCAGGAACCCCCATAACTTAACTAAAAAACATATAACCTTCATTTGATTCTTAAGCCTTCAAAAGTAATTTGTTTTGTTCCGACATACATGCTTTGTCGCAATGCAATGTGTCCTAGCGTGAATATGCTGTTGAAGAAATAAACTCTATGCCCAATCATACATGACTTGAGAAGAAAATGCAACTTTAGATCCATGTTATGCAATCAAACAAGCAATGTTCCACACGAAAAAATGGATGCACTAGAAAGTAGATTGCCTAGCATGCATGTGCATCATGCAACATGCAAACATAGTTTCTTGATTAGATTAAATCCTTAACCTCTGAACACTCAACAAAGAGAAAACATTGTACTCCACTCCACCTACTCAAAACCTCACAATCTCTCAAGAAAATAGTGGTCCTCAAGGTGTGACCCAAAAAATAACCCATCTTACAACTGGCAGCGTCTTTCATAACCCTCAAATTCATACAACCTCCTTCCCCACTCATCCAACAATTCCTATTTGAGTGATGAAAATCCCAACTCTTGTGTGTGCAAGAAACAGTGTGTGCTAAATTATAGGTGCTCTCTCAAGTGCGTGTGCAACTAAGATTTATTGTATATAGCTGGAGCAGGTCTCATACCGTACTAGTGCTCAATGATGGTGCAAATGTGCATCAACCCAACCCATGGCATAGAAGTAATTGATAAAATCAAGAGACAACCCCGAGTACAGTGTTTCAACAAGTGCAATGTGAACCCAAAATCCTCATGATGTGCTTGTCTAGGCAAGAAAATGCACCTATTCCAAGATTATCAACAACTACCAACAATCTCTAGCTCCAACCTATCCAAGAAAACTCCAATCTCGACTAAAGCTATCAAGTTTTCACACTCAAAAAATCCAAACAAAATGACAAAAATAATTCCTAAGCTAGACAAACCCAAAAAGTCCAGCTACAAAACAACAAAATAAACAATTGCGCAAACAGTTAAGCTACAAAAGATCCAACCTATCTACAATTTTTCTAGGGGTTTTCAAACTTCGCAAAAACACTTGACACGATTAGACTATTGTGTATTTGGCCTTTTTTACCATAGTGATTTTCTCCTAGATTCGAACTTCTTTTTTTTTAAAATGGAAATGTTAAGTGTATTGCAAAAAGTAAGGAAACATTGTATAGTGGAGGGGACTCGGCCCATTTTAACCAGGACAATTGCTAAGGCTGGTTACACACCAAGTAATGGACGGCCAACCCTGCCCAGAGTGTGGAAATGCACTTTTTGAATTTGGGCACGAACATGGGCGTCATACCTTTACACACCAAAGGGACACAATTTGTAAAAAAATAAAAAAGAATAAACTTATAAATCTTTTGATTGGTTGCAAATGCAAAAAGTACACCTTTGTCCGCCACTTTACAAAGTAGGCAGGGGAGACTCCCCGTCCAAAAGTGGGTGGGGGAGTTCACCTGTTTAGCAAGTAAACAACAGGTCATGTCCTCTCTAGTGTGTAAAGGACTACATACGCCAACCTTTAAATAAGTGTTTTGATTGGTCAAAGCTTACAAAGTGGGCGTCCCTTTTTTGGTGTGTAACTGGCCTAAGTTACCAAAAAGGATTCGGAGTGGTCCTAAAGTTCGGGTTGAGAAGATTTATATATTTTGAGCGGCCATGAAAATATTTACAAATATTAGACATGTTGAGCATTACACAAGGTCTCCCTACCTAGGCCGGCCAGGGTTGGAGTGTGGGTCCCATCACGAGTGCAGTGGAACAGGCTAGGGTTGGGGGGCACTGTAATTTAAGCGTTTGGATTCCAACTTCACTGAACACCCTTTCCTTTTCTTATCTAACTTAGAACGATCAATTTAAATTTTAAAATATAAAAAGGCTATACAGCGGGTACAGGGCCCAGGCTACGGCCTGCACTTTCTACAGCTTTTTGTATTTGGCTGGACGATGCACTAACTTTAGGCACTTTGTTGGGTGAGAGAATCTGCACGTGTACACATTAGACGTACCGCCACTATTTATGCTACAATGCGATGCGTGAACTTTTGGGCCCATCCAAAAGAAAAAGACCGTCGACGTGTCGCACTGGCAACGCACCCAAACCCAAACCTTCGGTTGGGATGACCTTTTGGCCTTTTCCGCCTCTCCCTGCTCAATCAGGCTTGCCTTTTTTTTGCACTCTTTGAACCTTCAATCCTCTCCCTCCTCAATTAGGTTTCTCTCTTCTTCTTTTTTCAGTAGTATTAAGGGCTCGGTCACACCATGGTCTAGTGGGGGGGGGGGAGGGGGGAATCGGGTACTACTCCCCCTACTATGCCATGGTCGCACTAGATGAGGCTTGGGTGATTAGCATTACCAAAACCCTCTATTGCCCTTGCAAGCACCCGTTCGAAAGTGGGTTCCTAAGTAGCATTACTAGGGGGTTAAGAACACTTCATTGGTTAGATAGGATAGAAATGCAAAAGGTGGTCAGCCTTGCAAGTTTTGCTCCAATCAAGTGCATCTCTTTGACACACTACATAAAACCCTTCTAGCTACTCATTCCAAGCGCAAAAGGTTTTTGAGTGAAATCCCATAACTTCTACAGGCACCAGGTGCAACATGCCCTAAGGAAAAACATTTTTAGCAGGGAGATGCATAAACATTTAACTCAACATTTGGAGGGGTTACAAATCGAATTGCATATATTTGTCACTTTTAAAACTTTGTTTCCTAAAGTTCAAGGATCTAAAACTTTCTTCTTTAAATTTGTAAGGTTGGTTTGAACTTTTGACGATTCCTTTAATATTACACTTTGATTTTTCATGAACCGGTTTGCACACTTTGCTCGACACCCTTGGGGGCAACGCTCATCGAAAACAATCTTGGTAGCAAATGCAAAAACTTTTAGCTCAAATTTTGGAGGAATTTTCTAAATTGATAACATGTATTTGCCATTTTTATAATATACAAATTTGAAAAATCAATGTTTTATTTTTAAAAAGTTAAACTTTTCGTTAAAAATTTTAATTTAAGATTGAACCCCAATTATTCAATAATGTTGGCTCAATTGAGAGTATTCACGAAAAATCAAGATTACTTTGAAGTAAATCGCCAAATTTTGCCTTTTTTTAAAAAAAATTAAGCTAAAGATTTAAAATATACAAAGTTTTTCTTAAAAATAAAAGTGACAAATGCATGGAGCTTGATTTTAAGATCCATTCAATTTGATTAGTCAAATGTGTTATCAAGAACATTTTCTCTAGCAATAAACATCCCCAAACAAACTAAAACAACCAAACATTTAACAAACATCACGGAATTAGCATGCTGTTTTTATAATGAGTCCTTGGTCTTGTAAACCACCCAACACACAAACTAGCTCATATTTAACAAATAAACATATTGCATTTGGATCATATTAAACAACTTTCCCAAGGTGAGTTCAATAGTCCAAAAGTTAAAAATTTACTTTTTGGTAAGTTTGGGAAGGAATCAAGTGACAATATGAAACTCAGTTTCGCCCTCGTCACCTATAATAGAAGGTCATGGACGTCCATTTAGCTTTGTTTTCTCACAATAACCACACAAAACTCACTAGTTGCATTAGTCACCTTGTAACCATTAGCAATATTAAAAGGTGCTTTCAAACTTCATTTGTGTGTGTGTGTGTGTGTGTGTGTGTGTGTGTGTGTGTGTGTGTGTGTGTGTGTGTGTGTGTGTGTGTGTGTGTGTGTGTGTGTGTGTGTGTGTGTGTGTGTGTGTGTGTGTGTGTGTGTGTGTGTGTGTGTGTGTGTGTGTGTGTGTGTGTGTGTGTGTGTGTGTGTGTGTGTGCGTCCGTGCGTGTGTGTGCATGCGACTTTAATGCCCTTTTCATGTCCCTTTCTTGCATGCCCACCACAATTTCTATTATCCACCTAAAATAAATTGTGAGAAGATTTTAAGATTGAAAGAATCACCTTCTCTACTTCTTAAATACCCCATATGAAGGTTGTAGGGTAAAAATTAGGGGCAAATTTTGGCCCAAAGTTATTTTTTGGAGGTCTTTTTCATCAAGAAGCTAAAACTTTTGGCTTGAAAACTCAAAAAATAGTCCATATATACAAAAAAGTACATATTTTGGCCTAAAATTTGCCCAAAAATAGCTCAAGGTTTTCTAATAATATTATCAAAATCTTCTAAAGTTTTCACCCTTGATCAACCCAAACATTCACCCACAAACTAGAAATCATGGTGGTCTCTTAGTTTTTACCTTAGAAGGCACTCCAATGGGGTACTCCCCCCTAATTACACACAAGTGGGCAACTTTATGAGAGGTACTCCCCCCTAATTACACACAAGTGGGCAACTTTATGAGAGGGACATGTTAGAGAAATGCCACATGGAACCATTAAGTAATTTTGAAGGTTTGGCATAATAGTTAGTTGCATTATTTGAAAATCAAGATGTATCTAGTTTGGGATTCTTTGTCTATTATTGAGATGAAAAAATAGACTAAATAATTTAGTGACACATATGTAGACTTATTCTAAATGTGTTTTAGAAATGTTGTATGAATAATATTTGCACGAATGTGTGTTCGTACCAATATTCATGCGATAAAAATTTGTATGA
The DNA here is from genome assembly GCF_053477565.2 of Lygodium microphyllum. Lineage (NCBI taxonomy): Eukaryota > Viridiplantae > Streptophyta > Polypodiopsida > Schizaeales > Lygodiaceae > Lygodium > Lygodium microphyllum. Next base: position 133,189,103 of record NC_141138.1, read on the forward strand.
CTGGCCTTTTTCCTATAAAGGTAGACACCACATGACCTTTTCCATTATGCTCCGAAAGATTGTCTACTCCACAAGAGAGAAAGATGAATAAAACAAAACAAAATCCCCTTTAGGAAAAAGATGAAAGTTCTTTCAATAGTATTAGCTCCAATCTTTGGGTAGGAATATTACTAGCCAATAATGGAACCGTTTGTTTGTCAATCATAATCTCATTTCTTCTACTAAACAATTATGGCCATCACACTAAGATGTAAAGTGAAATTTGTAACTTTTCTATTAAATTTTTTAAATATTATCTTGAAAATGCGAAGAAAATTATAAATGTTTTTAATTCATGATATGTTCCATTTAAATATAGAAAAAATAGCCAAAAAAAAACACTTGGAGCCAAAAAAATGAATAAAGCCTATCCATATGGCCACATTGTAATAAAATCCTAAATTTGATAAACTCATAGTCACTTCAAAAAAAAAGAAAAACAAGAAATACTTAAATTCTACCTAGTTCTTGAAAATAGATGACTCAAAAACATATCATTTTTAAAATTTATATTGGAAACAAGCTTTTTTTTAATGAATATTTCAAAAGATTCCAAATGTTTCCCCTAAGACAATGTCTTATTGCAATGGGGCTCTCAAAAAGTTCACCTCATGTAGAGTTGCTCTTTTGGCTAGGATTACTCTAGTCACAAATGTAAGCAACCCATCATGGCCAATAGTTAGAGTGACTTTGCATCACCTATGATCTCTTATCATAGAACTAAATTATGAGGATTGATTTTGAGGACTTGGTCTTTGATGTGTGACTTCACAATGGAATCCTTACAGAAACCAAGATTGTAGTTAACGAGTCCCAGTTGTTGTTAGTTAATGATGTGCAATAGAAGGGCAAATCACATAGAGCAATATTTGTATCTAGAGAGCCACTTTCTCAAGGCTTTAGAATGGAAGACTATATTAGTCTCTGTTATTTACCTCTAAGAAAGCTCCACATGTGAAGGTAGCTGGAAGCATCCACATAAATAGTTCATGTTGTTGAAGATGAAATGTTATGTAAAACCACTTATTATAGGATGCAATCATCCAACTTGGACACTTAGGTGGATAACCCATTCGTTTAGTGTTGAATCTAAGACCTGTTTTAACTATGGGGTCTTGAGATGGAGGCTTTAACCATGCTTTCCATGGGAAGGTTTAAAAGATTCATTGAAAGCTAGGCATCAACAATCAAATGTCTAATATAATGCACCTAATAAGAAAGTTGCATACAAATCAAATATCCATACATGTTGGGCATCAACCTTGAACTTGGGCCCAGTACTGATCAAGTGGAATATGCTTTGTTGATGTTGACAGCATTACTCAACATGGCATGTAGTTTTAGTGTCCCTTCCCACCGAGCTTGTAGTGGCCCATTACTCAAAGTGAGCATCAGGAAAAAAGAAAGAAAGCATTTGCCTAGATTTATACAAGAACTATGAGAACTTTTGTTGGGATTTTTTGGTGGTCCTTTCTCTTCTAAAGTCTCAGAGTGGTTGTGGTGTGACCACCTTATAGCACCATCAATGCTATTGAACTCCCATTGGCTTTTTTGGATGGGAAGAAAATTGTAAAGGCTCGATCACATTGGTTGTACAAAATTGGACCATTTGAAGTTGGTCTTAGAGCCAAGTTGTGCAAGGATCAACAACTCCTTCACTTATAAGCTGCAAAATCTACATGCACCAATAACCCACAAGTGGTTGTGAGAAGACATATTCCCTCACAATCATGATTGCCTTGTGAGTTGCTTTCTTCGTGGAAGAGCGTTGAAATTGTTTAGCACTATTCTCTTGACACACAACTTTTTATAGGGGTTGGCATGGTGCTGGTTGGGGGAGCAATCCCCGGTGCACTCATTGTTACCCCATGTGATACTAGAGGAGAACCTTATTGATCCTCGATGAAGGCTTCCATCGGATAACTTCTAAACTCGGTTTACTAGCCTAAGGTCTTATGATGGAGCTAAGGTCTTCTTAATTAACCTTTACAATATGCTAAAGTAGCTGCTATGTCTATATTATTATTGCTAAGGTTGATTATTGGTCGTTTTAAGTCAACCTAGAAAGTAGTTTAAAATGGGATACTCGCTGCTATGGTCACATTGTTTTGACGCCTATAGTTGTCCTATATGACAAATCTATGTCCTTTTGTATTTCAGCATGTTTACTCTCTACCTAGCCCTAAGGTCTTGTCAAATGCTAGTCTCTCTATCCTTCAATAGTCTTGGTTTGGTTATCTAAGTCTTCGGTCTATACATTGGCTACTCCTCCAAGCTACCTACCGGTCTTTCCCCAATGTGATGCAAAGAGCTTTTTTTGTTTAATATATATTGACTTCACACTTTCTCCAAACAAAAAGAAAAGGATATTCAAAACACCATAGTAGCATGTAAAACCTATCGCACTCTGTCTGCCGAGTGCAGCGCGTGTGAAGGGGCTGTTAAAAGGTGCTTGAATCTCTCTATTTTTTGGGTGTGGTGGGCGTGACGAATGTACAAATGTGGCAAGAGATGTCAAGTTCGGACCAATGGGGGGAAAGCAGGGTCTGCAGCCAATGGGAGGGCACCGAAGGAACGGGCCAATGAGGAGGCTCGGTTAGGGCGGCATATTGTGGGATGGTGTGGTCCCGGGGGGAGGGAGATCTGGAAGGGGTTGGAGAGTCACGGATGATGGATATCATGGATGGGCCGGTGATAAGGGATGGGTGTACCAACCAAGGGGAACGCGGCCCTTCGCGAAGCCTCTGCTTGCTCTGGCCAATCACAAGCGTGCCTTACGCCCCCTTCCTGGGTACAACGTACTCTCCGCCAGCTCGATGAGGCGGTTCCCTCTTGTAAGAAAAAGTGAGGCGAACCAGATTTTTTGGGCTTGGCGTATATATTTTTCGGCCGCACGCTCCCAGCGCTAGCTGTCAAAAATGAAAAAGCGAAATAATTGTATACAATAATTATAAGCAATATATATTCGTTGCGCTCTCGACCCCCTTTCCTCCCCTCTCCCCCACCCCCCTCCCCGCCTATATGCTGATCAGCTTCACTTTGTCGCGGCGTCAGTTTGCTTAACACTCCCTCGCTCCAATCATTTGCAATCGCTGTTCACACACGATTCCTTTGAATCGGGGTTCATCGCTGCTATATATATTTAGCCTAGATAGTCAGTAGGTAGGAGGCCCTCTCGTCTAATATATCACTCATGCAAATACTCCATCCTCCCTCACACTCCTCTCTCTCTTCACTCCATGTATCACCCTCCATCGCTTTCTTGGCAAGCCTATACTTACATATGTGAGCACATAATATATCTACCCCCACACACATCCACTCGCACGCATGCAGATGGGAATATGCCCGTCATTCTGGAGCCTTAGAAGCAGGCCTTGACCATGCTGAGCAAACGAAGTAAATAGTGTGCAGCCAAGGATGACTTGCCGACGAGCCCTAACCTTATCGGGCTTCGTGATCAGTGCGAAGCTAAGAGAGGCTTCTGCCTTGCTTCCTCGATTGGCTAGGGTTGCCCTTGGCAAGTTGTCCTTGGCTACACATCGTGGTCATGTCTGCTTCCGAGCTCCCGAATGAACCCTAGATTTTCCGACGGGAGCAGCCGTCAGCGATGGACCGGCGTCCAATATATTCTGATACTATGAGGTGAGCTATTTCTTCCTGCTGTAATCGGTGTGATTGCGATGAGGTGATCAGCTTCTGTTTTCGTTGAACAGGCCAAGCTGTGGAGCGGTGAGCCAATGGGGAAACGCCAGCTGGAGGGATCCACGCCGTTCGTTTCTGAGGCGAGAAGGAGTCAAGATTTGCGTACCGACAATATCGTCTCTCTCTCTCTCTCTAATCTATACACGGCACTTTTTTTATGGAAACAACCCTTCACAAATATCTTCTGTGCATCACGCAGTCTTGACTTCAGGTTTCCACAAATCAACTTTCTATTTTAAAGGAGTTTGTGAGTCTATCGCGTTCATCACGCCACACATACAAAATACTTTCACACTCTAACGCGTGCCTCGCGCATTGTATATGAAGTACTTTCTTCTGAGTCCTAACTCGTGCCTCCCGCGTCGCATATGCCCTTCACCATCGTTAAGAGCTCCGTCGTACCTCGTCATGATAGGTGATACACCAACCCGTGGGTAGGCCTACGCCTTACCGCTTCCACGGGCACACAGCTTGAGCAACTTGCTTCTCAAAATATTCAAAGATCATTCACCTGGAAAATACATCTTATATAGCCTTCATATCATGGACGGGACACTCCCACTAGGAAAGATAGTGCCACACATGGGCCCTTTGCCACACTTTGAAGAGACTAGCAAGTAAATGAGTGAGTATATTTCTAGCTAAGAGGCGTAAAGTATGGCATATCCCACACGTTCACTTTACTTAATAAAAAGTTTCACAAAGTCTACTAAAACCTAGAGATGGCCACCACCACCGTAACATTACTCCCAACTCCAACCTCCAAGCTGTACAGGACATACTACTTATTACTCTCTCTTCTACCAATTCCATATTCTACATGCATTGTTATTTCACATGATATAGTGTTAGTTTCACTAGACATGTGAAAAAGAATGGATGCCATAACTGCAATGACCTTGCATTATGAATGCTATGAAAGTGGCCCTTTAGGAATGAGCATGTTAGAATTCTTAATGCCTCCTTTCGGCACTTAAATCGAAGTCATTAATTACAAACAATATTTTATGCATTATGTAAAATTGGTTGTGTTACTTTTGTGCATGTATTATACCATAACATTTGCTATAATTAATTCTCAAGCACCATGTTCTAGAACAAAGGTCTTTTGCTACTAAACAATTTGATTACGAAATCCCTTCAGTGATTTATCAAGTAATAATAATTGATTACATGGTTTTATGTATACACAAAACTAGGAATTAAGCCTTCCTTTGGTTTGTTTGAGCATCATCACTTAAGTTTTTCTCCTTTTTTATGTATTTCCTTAATATCTTGTTGAGTTTAGATCCACCATTGATATAAGTCTCAAAGAAATTATTGAAATGAATCCATTGGTATACTAGTCAATTTGAACCTTGGTACATTTTCAAACAATCATTTGAATTTTTGTGCTTTTATTGAGGTGAAATAGATAAAGACACTTGTATTGTTGCAAAAACTAGTAAAAACAGTGGGGCTAGGCCTAAGGCATATTATGATTTTAGTTGTTGACAAACAATTGCATGGCCTACTCTATACCTACTAACTAAATTTAACTTTCTTAAGGAGCAACACAAGCACTTACTTTATAGGTGGGAGGAATTTCCAACAAACTTAGAAAATCAAATTAGATCATCATGTATCATTGATGAAAATCAAGGGGGAGAGTCTATACAAACTCACAACATCTCTCAGCAAATTGATTCGACCATGAGAAGGTGTGAAACATCTCTATGTTGTTCAAGCCTCACTAGAGTTCTACCCACAAGGATTTGACATTTTGATATTCCCAAAATAAGTGTTTGAGGCTCTCTTCCTCTTGGCCACGCTAGTATGGAGGAAGAAATTTGAGCAAAAGGAGAGGGTAGCCTCCTAGATATATTTATTTCTCTTCTTCAATGTGAGTGTAGATTGGTATAGAGTTGGTATGGCTAGTATAGTATTCATGGATGAAGAGATAAGAGGGTAGAATGAAGTGGGATGTTCACAATGTGCTCTTCAATAGAGGAGTTTGGACATTTATATTGTTTCTCAAAATAAATACCTCTTCTCATAAGTACTTTTTCTTGCTTTTTTGGGGTTATTTTAAGGAGTCTAAATTGTGCACTAATGCATGAAAAATTCAAAATAATGTACATCTTTATTTGAGGAGCTTGATTCCCTTCTTAGTCTTAAAAAGTGTCTTAGGATGATGAGAGAATCATTACTCCAAATTTTGTTCCAAAGAATTTCCACCCCAAACAAACAAAGGAAGTAGACTAGGTGTGTTTTGATGGATTTTCCAAGGGCCTACCACAATTATGGAGATGATGACTTTCTTATTTTGAGTAGTCCAATTTAGTGGGTCTTACATTTCTTTGAATAGGCATTATATGAATAGAAAGACCTAAACGCGAATCCCCTAAGAATTAATGTGTGGCAAGAATCTCATTGAAGAGGTATGTGATAAGGTAGATCAGCAAGATAAACCACCATAAAATTGTATTAAGAGGTGAGTCTCATTGATGATGTATGTTGTTAAGAGAAATCTCATGTGAGTGTAGTTAAGATGGTGTTGAGCTTGCAGTTGTGAGAGTTCACAAAAAAGAGGAAAGAAGAGAGATTTATTCACTAGAGCATATACACCCACGGAGTATTTTTCTAACATGAAAATTTCATCATTGAAGGTTTATGGAAAGATTGTAAGCTTTGAAATAGATCAACCTCTATAATAGCTATACACATTGACTTAAAATAGCCCTATACTTCTTCCAATTATAATAGCCTTGTATATTTCGTTTTGAGAAAGAATAGCCTTGTTTTAGGCTATGAATAGCCCTCTAAATGAACCTAAAATGCCCCTTTTATGCTTCTTGATTAACATTCCTCTAAGTAATAAGTTTCATGGGACTTATATTCAACATACTTAATGCTTTTCTCTTAGCACAAACACTCTTATTATGATCAAATGCTTATTTATGCAATCATTTAGCCAAAATTAGTAAATGAGACTCCAAAGAAGACAACGCTTGCGACCATAAATCTTCCTAAACTTTAACTTATGTAGAGTATAAATGTAACACTCATTTCCTTGCTATTTTCTTTACATTTGTGCTATGCTTTATCAAATTACCATATGTCTATTCAATTTTTCTATTTTATCTAAAGGAAACTTTAGCTAAGAAAATATAATGCACATATACTACTACTAATGAAAAAAGTGCATCAATTCTATGATAATATTGAGATACAATAATTAGGTTTGTCTATAACAATTACCATCAAAACCTATTGCAATAGTAATTGTAAATTTAAGACAAAAAACTCTAACTATGGTGGCAATGGTTGAGTTGAGACTTCAAAATTGAAAAACTACCAATATATAACATGTATTCCACTACCTGTAAGCTTCGTTGTTGTTATAGGATCCAAATAAATATGGTTGAATAGAATAATTGCCTTAATCAATAGTTTCTTATAGCTTGTAGTAATTCCATATCGTACTTCTCAATCCCAAACTATCTCTTGGTATTGCATGTATTACTTCAACTACTACTCGCTTTGGTAATAGCATCTTGAAGCTCCCACAAGCTGCAGTTGACTTAAACTGTTATTCTACTACTTTCTCTATGATTAGCTATGGCATTATTTGTTTGCTAGCTAAAACTATAATTTTAAAAGTATAATTTAAAAATTTCTTATATAAATATAATCATGTAGATTACTATATGTAATATTCTTTCTTTTGAACTCACTTGGTATCTTACATGTTCTATAAGTTGGACCACGAGATGTTCTCTACTTTTCTTTTTGAGTTATATATGATTATTTCTTTTATGTTATTGAGTAATTATGATAATTGAGATTGAAAGTAAAACTAAGAGTCATGCATATACATCTGAGTTGGTATATCACAGATTTCAACATGCTTTTCTTGGAAAATACATCATTCAAGAATAGTTGTACAATTAATACTATGGTTCTCAAACAATTCATGAACTCATATAGAGGGCAATTGATCAAGATGGCCTATCCTTTTTTTCTATAACTTCCAAGATTGATATTGAGATTGAGAATGGGATTCACTACAAGGATATACAGGAATAGAGACGGGCAGTTTCAAGGCATATTAGTAGAGTCGCTATTTGCGTCGCATTTGATGCAAATAGCAATGATCCCTAGACAAAAAAAACGGGCCGAAACCCGAGCGCAACATTTTTTTTGCAAAGAGCGAAAGAGCGAGCAAAATAGATTGTGCATTTGGGAGGGAGAGGGAGAGAAAGAGAGAGAGAAGGAGAGTTTCTCACTGCCACCGCTGCCATTCATGAAGAAGAGGAGAAAGTGCACGAAGGACGAAGAGGAGCCGCCGTCACGAAGACGAGACGAAGAATCCATCCTTAGGCCTTTGTAGTGAGTGCCTTGCTCCCTCTTGGTTTGTTCTTGTTTTTTCTCATTTTCTTTTGTTTGTTTTTGTTGAGAATGAGGTACGTTGAGGGAGAAACAGAGGAAATGAGAGAGGGAGAAGAAGAAAGAAAAAGGAAGAAAAAACGAGAGAGAAAGGGAATAAACATGAAACATAATAAAGAAAGAAAGAAAAAAGAGAGAGAGGGAGAGAGAGGAGAATGAATGAGAAAACACGAGGGAGTAGAGAAAAACAAAGAGAGGGTTTTTTCTTGTTCTTTAATTTCTTCTTTTCTTGTTTGTTTTTTTAAACAATGATGTGCATTGAGGGAGAAAGAGAGGAAATGAGATAAGAAATGAGAGAGGGTGGAGAATGTGGTGCATTGAGAGAGAACAATAGGAAACAAGAGAGGGAGAAGAAGAAAGGAAGAGAGAGAGAGAGAGAGAGAGAGAGAGAGAGAGAGAGAGAGAGAGAGAGAGAGAGAGAGAGAGAGAATAAACCACAAAGATAACAAAGAAATGGGCAAAGAGAGAGAGAGGGAGGGAGGGAGAGAGGAGAATGAGTGAGAAAACATAAGGGGGTGGAGAGAAACAAAGAGAAGGGCAACAAAGAAAGAGAGAAAGAAAGATAGGAAATAAGAGAGGCAGAAGAAGAAAGGAAGACGAAGAGAGAAATGGCCATCGCATCTAATGTACTCTCATGTTTTGAAACTGTTGAGCAATATATGAAAGGTGGGATGGTGGCTGTAGTAGTAGTAGTAGTAGTAGTAGTAGTAGTAGTAGTAGTAGTAGTAGTAGTAGTAGTAGTAGTAGTAGTAGTAGTAGTAGTAGTAGTAGTAGTAGTAGTAGTAGTAGTAGTAGTAGTAGTAGTAGTAGTAGTAGTAGTAGTAGTAGTAGTAGTAGTAGTAGTAGTAGTAGTAGTAGTAGTATCTAATGTACTCTCGTGTTTTGAAACTGTTGAGCAATATATGAAAGGTGGGATGGTGGCTGTAGTAGTAGTAGTAATGAGAAAACACGAGGGAGTAGAGAAAAACAAAGAGAGGGTTTGTTCTTGTTCTTTAATTTCTTATTTCCTTGTTTTTTTTAAAATTTACAATGATGTGCATTGAGGGAGAAAGAGAGGAAATGAGATAAGAAATGAGAGAGGGTGAAGAATGTGGTGCATTGAGGGAGAACGATAGGAAACAAGAGAGGGAGAAGAAAAAAGGAAGAGAGAGAGAGAGAGAGAGAGAGAGAGAGAGAATAAACAACAAAGATAACAAAGAAATGGGCAAAGAGAGAGAGAGGGAGGGAGGGAGAGAGGAGAATGAGTGGGAAAACATAAGGGTGTGGAGAGAAACAAAGAGAGGGGCAACAAAGAAAGAGAGAGAGAAAGAAAGATAGGAAATAAGAGAGGGAGAAGAAAAAAGGAAGACGAAGAGAGAAATGGCCATCGCATTTAATGTACTCTCGTGTTTTGAAACTGTTGAGCAATATATGAAAGGTGGGATAGTAGTAGCAGTAGTAGTAGTAGAGAGAGAGAGAGAGAGAGAGAGAGAGAGAGAGAGAGAGAGAGAGAGAGAGAGAGAGAGAGAGAGAGAGAGAGAGAGAGAGAGAGAGAGAGAGAGAGAGAGAGAGAGAGAGAGAAGTGCAAAGAAAGAGGGAGAAACAAAGAAAGGAGGATAAAACGAAGACTTTAATTGATGTTAATTTTGTTAAGTTATAAGAGAATAAATCCCTGCTCAATCAAGTTAAGAAAGAAAAAGAGAATAAGAAAAAAAACAAATTGTTTGTCGTAATGTAGACCAAATTGACAACGATAAAGGTCGTGACGTTCAAGATTGCGAGGCGTATCTTAATCAGCATGTCTCCTGTCCTTGATCTCAATGCATGCTGGTAATTAGAAGAAAACATTGATTGTCTATAAAACACATACGACGCTTTGGCAAGTTTCAATCGGAGATCATTTATCAGACAATCTCAAACTTTGAGCAAATGGTAAGAAAAGTGTATATCAATCATGCATTGTATTCGTAAACTAATTGAATATCATATACAAAAACATTGGATGTGGCCGTAAAATTTATTACAGGGAGGTGACGTCTCATCCCAAGGAGAAGTGCACCCTTTGCGGCCAGTTAGAAGAGTTCATGGGCATGCGATGGACGGAATGCCTGAGCCAATCCACCACTTGGAAGGCACTACCCAATCTATATCATCAATGGTAGAGGAGACATGTAACCTTTCAGACTTTCCTACAATCTTGGAGCCTGAGATAAAGGCAATGATCGATGCATTGATGCCCATGGATGCCGAGATATTTGATCCACTTAGGGAGGAAGCATCCATACAATTATATGATGGGTGTCGAATACCTCTCCTAAAGATGCTGCTTGTATTTCTAAGTATGCAAGTAAAATATGAGTGGATCGATGTGAGTGTGATTGAGTTATTTAGGTATCTTCTATGCACGCTTCGTTGATTTCTTTTCGACACCATTATAAAAAAAAATTATGCTTTTTCAAGGTGTTTTATGGCTAAATTATCATATATTACCACTTGCAAATACCATGCCCAAGTCTCGTGATGATGCGTGTCATGTTTTATGAAAGATTTGCATGGACTACAACAGCATCCATGAATGTGTCAACGATTGCGTGTTGTTTCGATAATAATATGAGACTATGGAGACATGTCCAAACTATGGTGCTCACATGTATCAACAGGACTTACAAGGGTAAACCATTCCTCAGAAAGTTCTTAGACACTTTTCACTTATCCCCCATATACATCACATGTTTTGTACGTCAAGCATGGTGAGTTTGACAATGTGTGGCATGTGCAGAATAGATCCGCAGATGGAGTCCAACAAATATCAGCAGATTCATGCGCATGGAGCCACATTGACTCTACCTTTCCAAGCTTTGCACAAGAGCTAAGGAATCTTCGGCTCGGTCTTGCTATGGATGGCGTGAACCCATTCGGTGTCCACTTAACTTCTTACAGTGTGTGGTCTGTAGTCCTTGTTAACTACAACATCCCACCATGGCTTTCTACGAAGAAATGACACCTGATCCTTAGCTTGCTCATTCCTGGCCACTACAAAGTCAAGAATATGGATGTCTATCTCTATCCATTAGTTAATGAGCTTAAGATTTTGTGGGAGGAGGGGGGTCACCGTGGAAGATATGAGCAAGCATGATGATCAATGGTCAATATACGAGCCATTGTCATGTGGACCATGCATGACTTTTCAGGATTCGGGGAGTGCTCAGGTAAGTAGGCGTTCTCGTTGGTAATGTTTATCATAGCTCATTCAAGTTTATATTCACAGGATAGAGATATTGGGATATGCTTGGTTACCTCGGTTCAGCATGAGCTCCAAATGATGAATAGCTAACCACTTCATCACAGCATCCACAGCGAATTCCCGAGCCTTTCTTCGGTTCCACGATATCCTGCACTTTTCTTGGAATTCATGATTGTAATTGACAACATAATATTACTCTTTGGCATCAGTTTTTTATATTTTTCTGACACACACACATCATGCATCCAAACAAAATCATACACACACACTAACGGAATATATACATTGGATGCGGATTATCATAATGCATCTCACACACAATGAATCACACGCAGAAAATAACACAAATGCACAACAAAAGAAATGGAGGTGTATACGACTCGGATGCGCAGCAGCACGACATCCACCCCCTCTAAACCTGCGCATCCTCCGGATGAGCCAACTATCCAGGATCATTCAAATCCACAAACAGGTCGAGTCCATCTTCTGTTTCTAGTATCATGCATGTCCATTGTGTGGACCACAGTTAGACTTCCAAAGTTTACAAGCTATGAAGAAGATGGTATATCAAGTACACGCTATCATGTCGCTACGTGCATATGATGTAAATAAAAATTTAGAATGCACATTTCTTATTAATCTAAAGATTCAATACTATTAGTGTCAGTGTTTGTAGTAGTGTGGATGGTTCAAAAATATTAGATTTTTGGACAAGTTTAGCAAATTATTAATATGTTAGATATTATCTCTTGTAAAAATCCAAGAACTATAGATAACTTCTAGAATAGGATGACATGTGAAAGAAAGCACGTAGCTTCCACCCATTTGAGAGGATTTTATGTAAAAAGAGAAATTGGTGAAATCGCGCAACGCGCAATCGCTGTTTTCAGGCAGTGAATATCACTCCGAAGTGGGAGATGAAGGAGTGATCTGGTAGAATTCTGGCAAGGTATGCTGGTATTTTACCCCCCTTTTGGAGCCAATGGAAGCATCAGATTGGTGATTTGAGCAGCATAGAGAAATGTATTATTTTATGCACGTTGTCATCGTGTTAAGGGTTGAAGGTCTATCCCACCGGGGCTTTAGTGCAGAAGAGGAGTTTAGGATTCAAAGTTCAGGAAGGGGAAATAGATTGGGGTTTAATAAGATCCGGGATTTAGAAATGATTTAGGTACGGAAGAAGAATTCAAGCTTTTTCTCTATGTATTTAGCATACATGAACAGAAGAAATTACTCTATCTTGATTACATCAAATGCCTCTGGATACATTCATCATATCATAAAGGATATTTTCAGATTCTCAATTCAATTATGAATATCAAATGCAAGCTCTAATGGCTTTTATTTCAAGTACATAGATGGATTTCAACCCTTTGAAACAAGTATTATGTTGATAGACTCAAATACATTCAAGATTTGGGCCAATGATACATGAAATGAATTGAAGAAGCATAATTTTAGCTTCAGCCCTGTTTTAAAACAGAAAATTCCAGCCCATAATCAAGCTCAAAACGAGTGTATAAACTCATGAAGAAGCTCCTCTAATCATTAATGAACAAAGTCCTGATGAAAAGAGGTAATTTCCTTCCATTACAACCACATAAATCTCTTGTTTGCTCATAAAAATGGACAATAAGAGTGGGCTGCCCTATTTATGACTGGTTATTTCAGCCCATAACAGCCCATATATCTTCAAAATCCTCACCCTTTGCTTGCCCCAAAGTTACTCAAGTACTTGGGTACAAGTCGGGCTTCATTGGACCAAGAATGAGGTAGACAAAATGAGAGAAGTCGTGCATAAGAGCAGGCTGAATACTTTTCTCTCAGATTTCCCCCTTTTATAGACTGTTTCAACATGCATTTTCGTCAGACCAAATGGGCAGAGAAGTGGAGCTCTCACCGCGTTTACATCTTCAGCTTCTGGGCCTGTTGATCTTCAGTTTGCATGCTTCAACGCATGCACCATAGCTTCAGCTTTCTCCAGTTGTGCTCAGACTGTGCAGTCCACATTTTGCACCGAAAAATGCAGGCTGCTCCCTGCTCAGGCCTAGGTTACTTTTTGACCTACCCAGGTCACTTGCTGGTCACTTAAGTCTATTACTTCAGGTCCCCTGTGAACTTAGTGGACTTTTGGTAACTTTTGGCATTTTTCTTGAGTTCTGACCATATTTTTACGCCTGAATCAATGTGATTTATCCTGCAGACTGTCAATTACTTCCAGTTGACCAAGTTGTAGGTTCCCATAGACTTATTTTTCATCAATATACATGGTATAACTGAAAATTATATGCTAAATACAAAAGAACTTATGTAACTAAGTTGGTTATTGGATAACAATGTCTGAATTTTGTATGCAAATTCCTCATATAACTCCCAATGAAGTTCTTCTGTGCTCATAAGAATCCCATGATTTATATTATGAACAGTAAACTCTTTGATATTCACCCCCTCCTAACCTGCACATCCTCCGGCATGTGCCATTTCATAAGATTACAGGTCAAGGAGGGTCTTCTTCTGACATATCTTCATCTTCATTCTCTAAGTCTTTTTCTTCTTGCATGTCTTCAAGTAGAGGGCTCATATCTAAGTCATCAAGTTCATAAGTTGAAGATTCTCTTCGTTTGAAGAGTTTGATTCGTTTCCCGGCTATTGGTATCTTAATCATGGTCCCATCCATTTCAGCCAAAGAGTAAGTAGCATTATTATGTACTACTTTTACAACATATGGTCCAAACCATTGCTTGGCTAACTTCCTATGAGCACTATATTGATTGTCTAGGCTGTTATCATAGACAAGTACCCAATCATTCTCTTGAATAGCTCTTGGACGGAGTCGATGATGCTTGTCAAACCTCTTCTTATTCTTTAATCTTGCTGTTTTCAGCCTTTCAATGGCTGTTTTGACATCTTCTGGCCTTCTTTCGAGTTGCCTTATGCACAGAGACAGCAGCTCGTCTCTATTCATGCCTTCATCCCAAGGTAAGATACTCCATGTGACAATGGATTCCTCAATAGACATAACATGTGGCTGTCCATATATAAGTTCAGCCGGCATATATCCTGTCACTGCACTATGGATAGTTCTATCAGCCCATAATGCGAATGGTAGCATTTTAGGCCATTCCCTCATCTTTTCTTTGCATGATTTTGCTAAAGCTTTAAGAATTGATTGATGACCTCTTTCACTCTTACCATTGCCTTCAGGGTTGTAGACTGAAGTAAGAGATAGCTTAATTCCCAATTGAGCAAAGAAATGGCGAGCCTCATCAGCATCCAATTCTCCTCTATCAGTAGTTACTTTAGCAACACATCCATACCTGCAAAATACTTCTTCAAGTAAAAATCTACAAACAGCATGAGTAGACTTTGTTGTCAAGGCTTTTCCTTCCACTTGATTTGTGAGATCTTCTCTAGCAAGTACTAGATATCTCATATTCCAAATTCCTGTAGGCATGGTTACTAAATCAATAACCCATCTATAGTGAATGGATAAAGGATAGGTAGGCTGAAGCCCATCTCTATGCTTTACCATAGAGTACATTTGACAAACATGACAAGACTCAACAAAATGCTCAATGTCTTTATACATGTTTTGCCACCAAAATTCCTCTTTTATTTTTGGCAAAAGTTTCCCATATGCCTCTATGACCAGCCAATAGGCTTTCATGAAATTCTTGCATGACCTGTCTTTGAGTCTTTTTGTCTCCTAAGACACGAACAGGCGCCCTTCCTTTCTTTTTCGCATGCCTCCAAAGGTAACCATCTTTAAGAAAAAAACCATAAGCTTTTCTCTTAATTCTCTTGAACTCTTCATTAGTATCTTCCTTCTTTGTCATAGTGCTAAAAAATTGGCCAATTTTTAGCCAATCATCTGCATAATATTCTTCTTTAAAGTGTGAACAAACCATAACAAAACATTGAACATGCTGTTTACTAGCTGCCCATTGTCCTTCTTTGGTTGTTTCATCCTTTCTTATTGATGTAAAATTTGTTTTAGCAGCTGAAACTGTTGTACTTGTTGTAATTTTTGTTATACTTGCATTTTTGACTGTGCTGAATCAACATTAGATTCAGCTATACTTGTTGTTTTCAGATTTGTACCTACATTTACAACATCATTTATAAACTCTGATTCTTCTTCATCCATCATTTCTTCTTTATCCCTACATCTGGCACGTGAAAGCATGTCAGCAACAACTGGATTATCTCTACCTGCAATATGTTTTAAATCAGGATTTAAGGATTTAATATAGGCTATCCATCTTAGCATGGCTATGTGGGGAGTGGAACAGTTGGCGATCATGCCCAAGAGTGGAAGGCAATCTGTTTCAACTATAACGTGTGCGCCCATGAAGTACTCCCTGTCACATTTTAATGCAGTTACTACTCCCCAAAGTTCTCTTTTAATTTGAGCATACCTTCTTTGTCGTCCATTAAGAACCTTCGCTCCAAAGCGGATTACATATTTGTTGCCTTCAAGGTCGTCTTGACCAACTGCCCATCCTATTTCAATAGGACTTGTGTCCATTGTGAGTATAATGGGCTGTCCATTAGAGTAATTAGCCCTCTTTAAAGTGGGGGCTGAAATCAGCATTTTCTTGAGTTTCCGAATAGCCTGAGTATATTCTTTTTCCCATATAAACCTTTGGCCCTTTCTTAGCAGCTGATAAAGACTTTCAGCAACATGAGCAAAATGTGGTATCCAAATAAGATAGAAGACACATACACCAAGAAATCTTCTCACCTCTGAAACGTTTGTACATTCTTCCTGCATTTTGCTGATAGCATCTATTTTGGATGGAGAAGGCTTTCGGCCATATGGACCACGACCACAAGGACTTCTTTGACTCCAAAAACAGATTTAGCTCCTGAAAGAGTAAGATGGAATTCTTCTAATTTAGACAAGATTTGAGCACAATCATTAATATGATCAGAAACAAACTTTCGACATCCAAGTTCATTGAGTTCTTCATTTTTCTCATGAACTTCACATCCTTTGATTGGAACATCATCAAGAAAAGGAAGAGTTAATTGAGGAATATAATCCCTCAATACTTTAGGCATAGCATTCATCATGTGAGCTACTAAATTCGTAGCCCCTTGAGGTAGAGTACACATGCGGACTAGGCCAAGAGGCGTCTTCATTGTGGTAATGTCTTGGCTTTCCAAAGCAAGCTGAAATTAGTCGTAGCTTGAATATAAATCTCCCATGGAATAGATTGCCCTACCTGCAAAAGCTTCAGCAAACTCATCAACAATTGGCCCTGATCCAATATTTCTAATAGTGACTTTATTGACGGGTTGTAAATCTTGAATGAATCGCAAAGATCCATTCGTCTTAGGTACGGTAAACCATCGGTTGGAATATGGAGCTGAAGATGGCTCCAATATTCGCATTTTTATCTTTTCATTTAGAAGTTCCAATAACTTAGGCAAATGAGCCCTTGGAACCGGAATTGGTTTAAGATTCCAAGGAACATGTGGGACCATAAAAATCACCATTGGTGCCACAATGCTTGGATCCACACAGCCAATTTCATGTGGTTGAAATGAAAAGGCTTTGCCATGATTCTTTAACATCTGCATGAAGATTTGCTTTTCAGCCGGCAAGAGGAAAGAGTCTTCACCAATTTTCAGCTCTTGTAGACTCTCTGCTATAAATTGGTGACCAATATCTTTAGGATCACGAAGGCTTGGCTGTTCAGATACCCTTTCTGCCAGTCCTTCGCTTTCAGGCGGTAGAGGAGTAGCTACCGGCTTGACTTTTTATCAACTGTTTTATACTTTTTTTCTACTCTTACTTCATCCTTGTTTGGCTGTCCAAAAGCTTCATAATCTGCAAATTCTTGAATTATGTCATATATATCCAATGTACATACCTATATGGACTGATTTTTAGCTTGATTTTCAGCATGAACGGCTGTATAAATTTCAGCCATTGTATCATTATAATTCAACCCATAAAATAGTTCTGAAATTTCTTCATCTTTAGGTAAAACATCAATTTGCTTCAGCTATTGTTCCATATGACACAAATACTTTCTTTCAGCCCTGTTCATGGATGAAAACTGTTTATAATAGCCCACACTATTGGCTGTAAAAACCTGCAAATCAGCTTTTGGCCTTGCCTCCTTTATATGTGGAGGTAATTTTTTGTGACATGATGCACTGCCATTGCCTCCACTTATAGCAGCGCTACTCAAAAACCCTTAAATTCTCGGGCATTAGGAGGAACAGGATGATCTCTCAATCGATCCCTATTCCGGTGGTGATTAACACAGACGGTCAGGAATTGGACAGCTTTGTCATTATCCTTACTTCTTATCCGAGCATATGATGAACCATCATCAAGAGTCTTTGTCTCTAAATGAGACTCGAAAATAAATGGTTGTCCAAGAATGATAGGATAGCTGCAGGAATCTTGAATAAAGAAATGAAATTCATCTTTTACATTACCAATAGTAACTTGTACATAAGGACATGCTGCATAAAGATCGCCAGAAGAGTTATTGGCTGCCTTCATATGCCATCCTAGGTCCACATCAATGGGCCATCCGCCATTCTCATAGAGACTTCTTGACATAACATTAATTTCCGAACCATGGTCTATAAGGGTAATGCATGGAGTTTCTTTTTCACCGATTTTAACAACAGTTTCAGTAGTCGCCCTTGCCCAATGGGTACGGGAGTAGTGACTACTAGGAATAAAGTGAGCTTCACTTTCTTCTTGCTTGTTGTGAAGAAGAGCCTCTTTCTTACGCATGGGCTGCACTTTAGATTGAGAAGTCCCCACCATAATGGCTTCTTCAGTTTCTGCTTCATAAATGTCTTCATCTTTGGCTTCTATGGCTGCAATCAATTCTTTGATTGCTTCCAATCGAATCCCTTGAGTTTTCAGCTTCTCTTCATCCTGCGAATACACATGAAGTACTTGCAAAAAAGCATGTATAGATTCTTCAGTTTCCTCACCAACATTTTGTCTTTTTCGTTTGATTACATCAATTATTACATCATGAAATCCTCGTTTTGCAATACCGAGAATTTCACCTAATTAAATTCAATTCTACTTCTAAGAATCCTTTCTTCTAGGATCCGTTTAAGATCCATTGCGGTCTCTATGTCAGACTGCAACTTGTAACTGGGATGTTTGCTTTTTCTTTTTCCTTCTGTCTTCTTTGCTTGAGAGGCATCTCCCATGTTAAAATCTGGCGGTGGTGGATTTTCAGTAGCCTTTTGTTGGTCTGGTTTACTTCTTGTTATGCGTTTAGTCGGTCCTGAAGAAGAAGGACCGGCAACATCTTCTTCTCTTCTTCTCTTTTCTTCTATCATGGCTTCTTGATTATTAATTTTAGCTAACCGGGCAAAAGCTGAAAATGAATCCACAGGCTCGGTCCAATCGGTTCTTCCTCGAATACATTGACTGACAGTGGTTAAATCATCTTTACTTGCCTTGCCTTGCTCCATGCGATCCAAGGCTTGCATCCACACTTTAGATTTTGCATTAGTTTTACATGCTTTAACAATTTCATTAGTTGGCTCAATTTGCAGCCCATAGGTTGCAGCATCAACAGCTGCATA
The DNA here is from genome assembly GCF_053477565.2 of Lygodium microphyllum. NCBI lineage: Eukaryota > Viridiplantae > Streptophyta > Polypodiopsida > Schizaeales > Lygodiaceae > Lygodium > Lygodium microphyllum. Next base: position 133,208,076 of record NC_141138.1, read on the forward strand.
GGCCGTTCTTATTGTCAAATCCTCCAATCTTTTCTTCATGCCACCATTGCCAAAGTTTGGCTCAAGAGGAAGCCCGGTTTCGGTTGTATGAATTTTACCATCATTCCAAAAGACTAATTTTTGTGATTCAGCTTCACGGAATGCACCGCACTCCCTCTTGTCATGTTGAAGGCTATCACACCAAATACAGTGTCTTTTGAAGCCTTCTCGTACAGGCCTTTGGGCAGTTGACCGACCCCTTTCTTCTACTTTTACATCAAGCCTTTCCACTTTAGAATTAATCTCCATTAGATTAAGATGGAGATCCTGCATGCTTTTAATTAGCTCGTCCATGACATCCTTCTTTGGAGATGGAATAGGAGAATTTCTTGGTTGCTCGGCCATAGAGACAGGAGGTCGAGAAACTGGAATAGGCTCCTTCATAGATTCAATTGTTGCGGGGGTTGATCCCCATCTTAGGCGCAATCGCTCTCTTCAAGCAATCATATTAACTGCTTCAGTGACATCACTCCAAGCAGTCTTCAATCCCGTCTCAGAGTCAGGATCTTCAAGTCGATCAGTTAATTTCTCCTGAAGAGAAGAATTTGCAGCCTTTAGAAATAATTCAATCTTTTGACTTTCCATACCTTGTTGGTCGTCAGGATCTAGTTGGGAAAATTTGCTTTCAAATTCTCAATGAAGAGCAATGGGCGGTTAGACCCTTATTGGGCCTTTCGACCCATTCGGTGAAGACTTTCTTTGTCATAAGGCCAGAATCTTCAAGAAAAAATTCTTCTCGAAGAGCCTTCTTGAACACAGTCCATCCCGCATATTTTTGGATAAGACCATGAATTCGGTCCTGGAGACCATGCACAGCTAGACGGGCAAAATAACGGCTCCAGGCATGTTGAGGGACTCCAAGGAAGACCATCTTGTCAGTATAAAGGCGGATAAAAGAGGATATATTTTTCCCATTAAATTGCTTGAGCTCTTGTCCAACTGCTTCTAAGGCTTTAATGGCAGCATCATCAATCCGTTCTTCTTCTTGTCTCTGTTGTTGTTGCAATTGCAACTACTGTACTGAAATTGCAATTGTTGTTGTTGGCTTTCTTGCATTAGACGAACCAACTGTTGCAAGGCATCTCCTCCCGAACTTGATGTTCTCCCATTGGACTTCTTCTTCCGCAGTGGACCTTCACGTCGGGTTCACCACTGTTGTCATGTTAAGGGCTGAAGGTCTACCACTGGGGCTTTAGTGCAGAAGAGGAGTTTAGGATTCAAAGTTCAGGAAGGGGAAATAGATTTGGGTTTAATAAGATCCAGGATTTAGAAATGATTTAGGTACGGAAGAAGAATTCAAGCTTTTTCTCTATGTATTTAGCATACATGAACGGAAGAAATTACTCTATCTTGATTACATCAAATGCCTCTGGATACATTCATCATATCATAAAGGATATTTTCAGATTCTCAATTCAATTATGAATATCAAATGCAAGTTCTAATGGCTTTTATTTCAAGTACATAGATGGATTTCAACCCTTTGAAACAAGTTTTATGTTGATAGACTCAAATACATTCAAGATTTGGGCCAATGATACATGAAATGAATTGAAGAAGCATAATTTTAGCTTTAGCCCTGTTTTAAAATAGAAAATTCCAGCCCATAATTAAGCTCAAAATGAGTGCATAAACTCATGAAGAAGCTCCTCTAATCATTAATGAACAATTTCCTGATGAAAAGAGGTCATTTCCTTCCATTACAACCACATAAATCTCTTGTTTGCTCATAAAAATGGACAATAACAGTGGGCTGCCCTGTTTATGACTAGTTATTTCAGCCCATAACAGCCCATATATCTTCAAAATCCTCACCCTTTGCTTGCCCCAAAGTCACTCAAGTACTTGGGTACAAGTCGGGCTTCATTGGACTAAGAATGAGGTAGACAAAATGAGAGAAGTCGTGCATAAGAGCAGGCTGAATACTTTTCTCTCAGATTTTTCCCTTTTATAGACTGTTTCAACATGCATTTTCGTCAGACCAAATGGGCAGAGAAGTGGAGCTCTCACCGTGTTTACATCTTCAGCTTCTGGGCCTGTTTGTCTTCAGTTTGCATGCTTCAAAGCATGCACCATAGCTTCAGCATTCTCCAATTGTGCTCAGACTATGCAGCTCGCATTTTGCACTGAAAAATGCGGGCTACTCCTTGCTCAGTCCCAAGTCACTTTTTGACCTACCCAGTGTTGAGAGAGAGAGAGAGTACGAGAGAGAGACACAAGACATGCTCCCAAATAATGATTCATATTGATGTAGAGTTAGTATATATAGGTGAGACCCAAGTCAAGTGAGAGATGATATATATAGTTGTAACATCCCCACTCAAACAAAGGTCTCTGGCTGTGAGTGAAAAAACCCTTGGGGAGAACAAGGGAAAAACCCGAGCCCCTACACATACCTACGATACAAAAATGATTTACTATAAAGTTTTCTTGAATACAATGATACATGCCTCAATTAGTGAGACAAGAACTTGGAACAATACCAAGTGCATGTCTTAATGAACTAAAGCGAGCTTCACTAAGAGCTTTTGTGAAGATGTCTGCAACCATTTGATCACTGGGACAATGCTCCACCATAATGGAACCTTTCTTGACTTCATGTCGAACATAATGATAATGAATAGCAATATGCTTTGATTTACTATGTTGTATATAGTCTTTGGTAAGACTAATAGCACTTTGGTTATCGCATCGAAGAGGTATACTAGATGATGAAGGATGTCCCAAATTTGCAAGTAGTTGTCGAAGCCAAACTAGCTCGCGAGCTGCTAATGATGCAGCAACATATTCAGCCTCAGTTGTAGAAGCCGCAACACATCGTTGTTTCTTGCTGGACCAATAAACCAAACATCCATTTCAAAAGAAACAATTCCCACTTGTAGATCGCATGAATAAGTGTGAACTTGCCCAATCAGCGTCTGTATATCCAATAAGGTCAAGAGAAGTTGAAGAAGATAAAGAAGAATCCTCTCGACGACAATAAATAAGACCAAATTCCTTAGTACCCTTGAGGTACTTAAGAATACGTTTTGCAGCACTCCAATGAATAGTGGAAGGGGAAGAAAGATAATGTCCCAAAAAGTTAGCTGCAAATAAAATATCTGGTCTTGTGTTTAAACCAATAAATTGAAGACAACCAACAAGATTAGCAAAAGGTTGATGAATGGCTGATTCTTCATTGTGTGTTGTAGATGTACCCTTGGTAGAGCTTAAAAGAATGGGAGTGTTGGGCAGAGTGCGCATTTGTCAACCCAAACTTCTTAATAATATCATTAATAAACTTTGTCTGGCGAAGAAGAAGAATGCCTTGTTGTCGGTGTCGTTGAACTTGAATACCCAAACAAGAATGTATCTCACCAAGATCCACCATTTCAAATGCAGTCGATAAAATCTTCTTCATAGCATCCAAGAAAGCAATATTATTTGACACAAGAATAGTATCATCAACATATAGAGCAAGAATAATAAAATATTTTTCCTCCCTTTTGATGTAAAGATTTGGGTCAGCAAAACATGCAACAAAACCTTTATATGTGAGGAACTGATCAATCTTAATATACCAAGCACGAGAGGCTTGCTTCAATCCATATAATGCACGATGAAGCTGGCATACAAGATGCTCCTTTCCTGCAATTATAAAACCTTCAAGTTGCTCCATATAGACTTCTTCTCCAAGATCTCCATTGAGAAAAGCCGTTTTAACATCCATTTGGTGAATTTCTAGATCAAATAGTGTTGCAAAAGCCAAAATCATACGAATAGTTGTGGAGTGCACAACGGGAGAAAATGTTTCTTGATAATCTACTCCTGCAATCTGTGAGTAACCTTTTGCAACAAGTCGTACTTTGAACTTATCAAACGAGCCATCAGCTTTGGTCTTGGTTTTATAAACCCATTTACATTTGATAGGAACACGATTTGGGGGGAGTTCAGTAAGAATCCATATACCTTTGGAGATTAAAGAATCGTACTCAGCTTGCATAGCTTCTTACCATTGATCCCTTTGAGATGAATTGATAGCTTCCATATACGATATTGGATCCTCTTGGACAGACATAGCATCATCAAAGACATCATATTCAATAGAATAGAATCCATGCTCTATCTCAATAGGAAGATCGACATAGATCTCCAAATTTTCATCAATCTTCTTTGGAGGTGAAGGAGGTTTATGATCATCAGAATTAGTAGAATCACAAAGCAAGTAAGGAAATGCACTAAGCAAAGAATGTGTATCATCTGAAACATCTGACGACCATGTGCCACCCATAGTCTTCTCATCAAATATAGCATCACGACTAATGATAACCTTTTGAGAAGAAGGATCATAAAATTTGTAACCTTTGGAATGATCTGAATAACCAAGAAAAATAACCTTCAAACTTGGAGGATCCAACTTATGTCGAGTGTCCTTGGGCACATGAATATAAGCAATGCAGCCAAATGTGCGAAAGTGAGAGACCGAAGGTGTCTTCCCTCTCCAAATTGTTATAGGAATTTTACTAGCAGGTGCAGTAGTTGGAAGATGATTTTGAATAAAAACAGCTGTTAGAAGTGCTTCAGTGGTGCATAGATCGGATGCCGTATGCTTGTGTAGTGAATGCCGGAAGGTCCCCAAGAACAAAAGAACTCTACTTTTTGCACAAAACTCAAGGTAAAAAGCATGCACGACATGAACAAGAGACCAATTGGGTGCAATCTCCCCCCATGCCTTGTGTGAGCGCTCCACGAAGCATGTATTTTATGTATTAATCATCTTCAAGCTCAAATAATAGCCCCAAATTACAAAATAGCACGCTTTTGGCTTTTGAGTTTGCTTTAGCACAAAATAGAAATAAAGCTAATGGGCGGCGCCCAAAGAGTCAGGCATACCCAATACAATGTCCAAATACATATATCATAATCATGCGCCCATGCGCATACAAAATAATAAATAAATATCCAACGGCTCAATAAATAGGCGCGACAAAATATAGGCGCCATGCCTAAGGTATGCGCCCATCAAAATATAAGTGATAACTCGAATACTCGCTATCCTCCAATGCTTTCCTCCGCCACTGCTACTATCTCTACACATCAACTGAAGCATTCACAATCGTTAGTAAAATAATACAATTAAACCGACAAAAGTGAATACCTAGCAGTCTTCAGCTACATAAATAAATCAACCGGTTAGAAATCAATCCTAACCTTAATTTATTACGAGTGCGCACTCTAAACTCATAAACGTTTATTAATTTAATATGCATTTTGCGGAATCACCCGCTATGGAATCACCCATGTACACACTAAATTAATGAAACGCCCGAAAAGGATAGGTGTCCCCATCAACTTCTCGCACAAAGAATCCACTTTGTGTATGAGCTCCGATCATCAAAGTTTACGGAATCCACCGTAAAACCTCACGGAATCCACCGTGGCACGGAATCCACTGTGAAATATGCCTCCTAGCATCATACCCCCGGGGTGGGATAGCAATTGACCTCAATTGCTATTAGCTCAATGTGGAGCTAACAGAGTGGGGAAAGCATTTAAGTCTCTAGCGTGCATCCATTGGGCTTCCTCTACAAGATGGTTTTTAAATTTAACTAGATATCTAGAATATCTTCGACCAGTTCTAGTGGTCATAAAGTCAGTATCTATGATAGCTTCAGGTTCAAGTATTTCAGTCTCTTCATCTAACAAAGGTGGGTTTTCATAAACAGGATGTACAGGTAATTGGCCTCTAAAGGGTCGTAATAAACTAATGTGAAATGTGTTGTGAATTTTCCAGTGAGGTGGTAATTCTAACTTGAATGCATTGTCATTAATTTTGTGAATAATCTTAAATGGTCCATAGAATCTAGGGGCTAATTTCACAACTGGATGTTTATCTACACTCTATTCTCAACCAGACATAGTCATCAACTTTGAAATTCATTGCTTGTCTTTTCTTATTGGCTTGTTTGGTATATGATTGCTAGGCTTTGGCAATCATGTCTTTAACCTCATCAAAAATAGTAGCGTGCATAGTAGCAATATCATCAGCACTCTGAATTCTATTTGATAAAGATGCAACATGTGTAGATAATCTATAACCATAAATCACTTCAAACGGTGCTTTCTTTGTAGATGTGTGTGGTGTATTGTTATATGTAAACTGTAGTAAATGCAAATGTGTGTCCCATGTCTGTGGTTTAGAAATAGTGTAAGCATGTAAAAGATCTAGAATAGTACTGTTAGTGGCTTTTGTTTGTCCATTAGTTTCAGGATGAAATGCAGATGAGAAATCAATTTTTGTTCCTAGGTTAGCAAACAAAGTAATCCAAAAGTTGTTATAAAATCTAGAATCACGATCAGAAATAATAACTTTTGGTAATCCATGATTAGTGAAAACAGTTTTCAAAAATAATCGTGCTGCCTGAGATGCTGTTAAAGTTTTCTTACATGGAATGAAATATGCTTGTTTACTAAACTTGTCTACTACAGTTCAAATCATGTCATGGTTAGCTTTAGTATTAGGTAAACCAGTAATAAAATCCATAGAAATTTGTTCCCATGGTTTTGATGGAATAGATAAAGGCATAAGTAATCCATACTGTTTACCATAATGTCTCTTAACTCTTTGACAAATCAAACATTCAGAAACAAAGTTAGATACATCAGTGTCCATATGTGGCCAATAAAAATCTTCAGTCAATGTACGTAAAGTAGATATGATACCTCTATGACCTTGGTATGGAGGACAATGAATCTCATTCAAAACAAAAGATCTAAATGGGAGTGTAACACATAATCTCTTTTCATAAAACATGTATCCATCATTATAAGACAGTGAATCAATAGGAATCTAGTTATTTCCAACTAATTTATTCCAATCAGCATGAAAAGTAATGTCCTGATGATAAGTATCTTTCATAGGTGACTTCAGCGTAGTAATACCCAAGTAATCCAGACATATACTTGTGCTTGTGTGTCGCTTCAGGTACGTCTTCAAGCATACGTAACTGGAGCAATGCATTCCAAAAGCGTTCGGTGTACTGAGGAATAGGCTCACGATCTCTTTGCTGAAGAAGGTCCCATTGCTTTATGGCTTTTTCATGAAATTGTGACCCTTCTCTTATCTCTACCATCTTCAAAGTCAAAGCTCTTGAACCCCCACACATTCTTCTCTTGCCAAACCCATGTGGTGACCTTTGAACCTACGCGCTACGACATTGGTGAATCCGACGTGAAGGTTGGTGTACAAGAACTCCAAGATGGGGGATTCTTCAAGAGATACTCTACAACAACTAGTGCGCATACCGCAGCAGACTCAGCAACAACAAATCCAAATGTTACAATAGCAAAAACAAAGGCAAGACGAAGAGAAGATTGATTCCACAGCTATCAAGGCCCTAGAGGAAGTTGGGCGTGAATTAAAACAATTTAATGGTCAAAATGTCTCTGTTTTTATTCGCTTATATGTTGAAAAAATGCTCTTCTTTGGTGTACCACAACATGCATGGAGCCATTATTTTTTCAGTTTAGCCAAGCATGGTCTTCAAGAAAGAATCCATGGTCTTTTTCAACAAGATGTGGATTGGGCTGCATTCAAAAAATCCCTATCTTCTTAGAAGACTCTAGCCTAATGACGAAGAAAAGTTTCATTGAATGGGTTGAAAAACCCAACAAAGGTTTAGCTACAATAGCTTTATACCATGAGTTTGAAAGTAAATTTGGACAACTCGATGCTGAAGACCAACAAAGTATGGAAGGTCAGAATATTGAATTATTCCTTAAGGCTACAGATTCCATTCTACAAGAGAAGCTTGTTGATCACCTACAAGATGCTACCTCCGAATCAAGAGTCAGCACTGCATGGACAGATGCTACTGATGCAGTTAACATGATTGCTCAAAGAGAGCAGATGCGACTAAGATTGGGCTCTACTTCAACTTCAACAACTCCATTGATGGACCTTGTTCCACCTTCAAAATACCCTATTCCTTTGACTAATCAACAAACTCTTTCTTCTTCTGTTCCTTCTAAAAATTATGTAATGGATGAACTCATTAAAATCATGCGCGACCTTCATCTGAATCTTACAGAAATTAGTTTCAAAGTAGAGAAGCTGGATGTCAAAGTCAAAGAGTGAGAACGAGCATCAACTCAAAGACCCATGAGAGAAGGCTTTAAGAGGCGTTGTATTTGGTGTGACAGCCAACAACATGATAAGAGGGAGTGTTCTGCCTTCCATGAGGCTGAAGCATAGAAGCTCGTCTTTTGGAAAGATGGAAAAATTCATGCGGCTGAAACTGATCTTCCACTAGAGCCAAAATTTGGCAATGGTGGAATGAAGAAAAGATTAGAAGATTTAGCTGTAAAGAATGCCTATGCAGCAATTGATGCAACTACCTATGGGCTGCAAATTGAGCCAATTAAATCAAGTTTAAAAGCATGTAAAGCTAATGTGCAATCTAAAGTATGGATGTAGGCACTAGATCAAATGGAACGTGGTAAAGTAGCCAAAGAAGATTTGGTTAATGCCAGTCAGTATATTCGAGGAATAACTGGTTGGAAAGAGCTGATAGATTCTTTTTCTGCCTTTGCACATTTAGCTAACGTCAATCATAAAGAAGTCTTGATTAAAGAAAAGAGAAGAAGAGAAGATGAACCAAGGCCTTCCTCTTCTGGCCCTCCAAAACAGGTAGCTAGAATAACACCTGAACAACCAAAGCTTGCTGAAAATATAACCCCAGATCAAGACATGGAAGATGCGCCACAAACAAAGAAGACCGAAGAAAAGAAGAAAGGCAAGCAACCAGGCTACAAATTGCAGTCTGATATAGAATCTGCAACTGATCTCAAACGAGACCTAGAAGAACGAATTCTAGGAAGAAAAATTGAATTCACCTTAGGCGAAATTCTTGGAATTACCAAACGTAAATTCCATGATGTAATTATTAATGTAATCAAAAGGAAAAGACAATATGTTGGTGATGAAGAAACAGTACATGCTTTTTTGTAAGTTCTTTGAGTTTTTGTATAGGATGAAGAGAAGCTGACTTCACAAGGAATTCAACTTGAAGCAGTTAAAGAATTAATTGTAGCAATTGAAGTTGAAGATAAAGAAAACATGAATGCAAAAATTAAAGAAGTGAAAGCTGAAAATGTAATGGTCAGCTGGTCCAAACCAGTTGGGCAGTCCACCTCTCAAAAAGAAGGCCGTCAACAGCACATACATGAGGAAGAAGAGGCTCGGTTCATTCCAAGCAGTCACTACTCCCGTACGCACTGGGCAAGAGCAACAACGGAGACAATCATCAAATTGGAGAAAAAGAAACACCATGTATTGCACTCTTAGACCATGGCTCGGAGATAAATGTCATGGCAAGGAGTCTCTACGAAAGTGGCGCACTACAAGGAATTGGGCAATTAGCGACGCCGATTAGCGACGGCGGATATCGGCATCGCTATTGGCGTCGCAATTGGCGTCGCTATTTGTGTCGAATAGCGACGCCGCAGGGAAAAAAAGCGCGGCCGAAACCAGAGCGCCGTTTTCATTTTCTTTTCTTCGCCTTTTGAGAGCGAAAGCGAGGGAGAGAGCGAGGGAGAGAGCCAAGGCTTTGTGAGAGAAGAAGAGGAAGAGACTTGCTGCCGCCGCCGCCGCCACCACCGCCACCGCCGTTGTTCGCGAAGGAGAGAAGGAGCCCTCGTTGCAAATAGAAGCCGCCCACGCTCGCCATATCTCATTGGTGAGTCTCCCTCTCTCTTTCTTTTACTTGTTGAAGGTTTAAATCGTTCTCTTTTGTTTGTTTAGGAGAGGAAATGAAAGAGAAGGAGAGGGAGAGGGATAGAGAGGGAGAGAAAGAGAGGGAGAGGGAGAGGGAGAGGGAGAGGGAGAGAAAGAGAGGGAGAGTGCATTCTCTCTCTCTCTCTCTCCCTTTTGCTTGTTTAATGTTTAAATTACTTTCTTTTTTGCTTGTTTAGGAGAGGAAACAAGAGAGTAAGAGAGAAAGAGAGGGAGAGGGAGAGGGAGAGGGAAAGAAAGAGAAAGAGAAAGAAAGAGAAAGAGAAATAGAGGGAGAGGGAGAGGGAGGGGGAGGAAATAGGAAAGGGAGAGAAAGAGAAAGAGAGGGAGAAGGAGGGAGAGTGCATTCTCTCTCTCCCTCCCTCTCCCTTTTGCTTGTTTAATGTTTGAATCACTTTATTTTTTTCTTGTTTAGGAGAGGAAATGAGAGAGAAAGAGAGTGAGAGGGAGAGGAAGGGGAAGGAAATGAGAGAGGGATAGAAAGAGAAAGAGAGGGAGAGTGCATTGTATCTCTCCCTCTCCCTTTTGCTTGGAGGATGTTTAAATCACTTTATTTTTTGCTTGTTTAGGAAATGAGAGAGAAAGAGAGATAGAGAGGGAGAGGGAGAAAAAGAGAAAGAGAGGGAGAGGGAGAGGGAGAGGGAGAGGGAGGGGGAGGGGAAGGAAATGAGAGAGAGCGAGAAAGAGGGAGGGGGAGGGAGAGGGAGGGAGGGAGAGGGAGAGGGAGAAAGAGGGAGGGAGAGGAAGAGGGAGGGGGAGGGAGGAAATGAGAGAGGGAGAGAAAGAGAACGAGAGGGAGAGGGAGAGGGTGAGAGGAAGAGAGGAAGAGAGAGAGAGGGAGAGAAAGAGAGGGAGAGGGAGGGGAAGGAAATTTAAGATAATATACGTATTGATAATGGTATGCAATGTGCTTTGCATACGGCCACGTACTTCATCAAAATGAACCCAAAATTATTGTTATAGAAGAAGAAACCCTTAAATTGAGTATAGGATAATTTCTCTCAGGTCTTATGACTATGAGTAGAATTGATTGAAATAAATTTTATTACTATAGTTATAAAATTTCATAGATGGCGCGCATTAATTTTAAAATGGATTACTTATACTCAAAGTCGAGATATAACAAAAAATTATCTACCGGGACAAACAAATCGTTGAGCATGATACAAGGCCGAGATATAACATCGGAAAATCTCTCGACTACTATATACAATGCAAGGTTTATGGTCAACTTGCAACTTGACGTACATCTCCATAAAGCTATCCATTTAAGCCTCGTTTGCTGTAATGTAGATAAGATGGCAAACGAAGAAGGTCTTATTGTTCAAGACCGCGAGTCGTATCTTAATCAGCGTGTCCCATGTCCTTGCTCTCAATGCAAGTTGGCAATTAGACGAAAACGCCGATTGTCTATAGAACACATACGATGATTTGGCGAGTTTCAATCTGAGATCATTGATCAGGCGATTGCAGATTTTCAGCAAACGGTAATTTGAAGTTAGCATTTTTCATGCATTGTACTCTCAAGCTAATTGAAAACCATACGCGATAAGATTGGGTCTTGTTGGCAAATTTTGTATCCAGGGGGGTGATGTCTCAACCCAAGGGGGAGTGCACCCTTTGCGGCCAATTAGAAGAGTTCGTGGACATGCGATAGATGGATTGCAGGAGCCAATCGACCACTCGCAAGGCCCATCTATACCGTCAATGCCAGAGGAGACAGACAACCTTCTCGACTTGCCTACAATCTTCGTCCATTAGTCGATGAGCTTAAGATTTTGTGGGAGGAGGGGGTCACGGTGCAAGATATGAGCAGACACGATGGTCGGCGGTCAGCCAACATTCGAGCCATTCTCATGTGGACGATGCATGACTTTCCGGGATTGGGAGAGTGCTCAGGTGAGCAGACCTTTGTTCTCACTGGTAATATCTATATTTTATTTCATTCAATCAAGTATTCACTAGGTCGTGGATTGCCTTGCAGGTCTCGTTACCTCAGGTTATCATGCATGTCTATTGTGTGGGCCACAGTTAGACTCCCGAAGGTCACGAACCATGAAGAAGATGGTATATCAAGGACACACCGCTTTCTTGCCGGAGGATCATGAACTCAGGGAAGGTTTTCTTGGACGACCTCCAGCACATATGAACGCTGCAAGCTGGTACGAGCTGAAAATGGTAAACCCGGAATCACATCCAAATGGAATGCGACGGTTCTCAGTTTTCTACCAGTTGCCATATTGGACCCACTTACAGGTCAACCACTTGTTGGATCCCATGCATATTTTCAAAAATGTGGGCAGCTTGCTATGGGACCACATCACAGGAAAGAGAGACACTATAGGGTCACGAATGGATTTAAAGGAGGTAGGTAAGATGGAGGCGCTTTGGCCACAGTCGAGTGCTGAAGGGGGAGTGCAGCTTCCTCGCGCTCCCTGGGTTTTGTCTACCAAAGAAGAGCACATTGTGAAGCAAGTAATCAAGTCTATCCGCACTCCGACGGGTATGATGTGTTCTCTCAGGTCCACATTTTCTAAAGATGACCAAATGTCTGAGCTAAAATCCCATGATTGGCATAAGATATGTCAGGTTTGTGAACAGAATGGATTTTAATTAGCGTGGACATTTTGAAATTTGAAAAGTAACCATTATTCTTAATGCTTTCTCATTTGTAGCAGTTTGTCCTACCGATCGTGATCGCGGGATGCCTAACTCCAGAAATTCGCGGGGCCATTTACAAGTTGTCGACTTTGGTGTAATGGATCTCACAGAAAGAGATTAAGACGTCCTCTATTGAATCCGCAAGGCGGGGAGCAGTTGAGACGGTCTGTCTCTTTGAGAAATACCTGCCCACTAGCATGCTCACGATACAAGTTCACCTTCTTGTGCATCTTGTGGACGAAGTGGAGATTGCTGGACCTGTCCGTACGCGATGGATGTTCTTCTTGGAGCGCTTCATGAAAACCCTGAAATGCTTTGTGCGACAACGAGCTCGTCCGGAAGGTAGCATGGTGGAAGGTTGGTTGGTGTCAGAGGCGTTAGTGCATATCTCACAATGGCTACCAACGGTGGAACTAGACAATGAAATGCTATGGACGCTGAAGGACGATGACAGGCTGACTGGAGATGTGGTGGTTGGAAATGGGGTAGAAAAAAGAATGGATGCCTCAATGGAAGAGAAGGTGAATCGCTTTTGTATGTTGCACCATGCCTCCATGGAGACGTGGCTCGCCAAGTACCAGATTGCAAGGCAAGATCGAGAGGAAGCGCGAGCTGAATTTCGACACAGTACGCATCACCGACCAATTTGATATCCCGAATGCATGGAGGAGATGCCGCGGTTTATGTCAACACGATGGTTGCATGGAGCCTTGACCGCAGCATCCAGCGAAGGGACAGAGGTCTCAATGGAGGAGTGGGAGTTCTCGAGGGGATGTAGTCCAAAGGTAATGAGGGGTTTAGAATGTGTCGTATCTAAATTTGCTTGCTACATCTAATTTGAGTGTTTCAATGTGCAGTACAAAATATATAGTGCAGCGTGGTCGCGCGGACGGCATTTTCGGGTGGAGCCTATTGACCAAATGCGCTCCACAATGGACTGTGGTGTCATGGCAAGGTTTGAGCAAGAGAGCCGGCGACGAGCAACGGATCCGAACACGGTTGTGGATGAGATGGAGTATTTTGGGAACTTGCAAAGTATTATTACGGTGGATTACCGTAGCTTCTCCATGATAATATTCGATGTGCAGTGGTTCAAAGTAGTACTTAGAGGAGCTGGCGCAACAGTTCGACGAGATCCATCTGGATTTCTCGAAATAGATTCTGAAAAAAAATGGATGGATTTGCACGACACCTTTGTGTTGCCGGCCCATTGTGAACAGGTACAACTAGTCATTTGCTTGCTAATTGTAATACGACATGGTTTATGTCACAATGGTTTGAAGCCGCTTTGTAAGTGTTTGTGAACAGGTAATCTTCTATCCAAATCCCCGACAACCTCGATGGTGGTATGTTATACCTTCAACTCCTCGAGGTGCGAGAGTATACGATCAAAGCGATGTTCCAGGCATAGATGAAGAAAATATGCAAATAGAGGGATCGAAATTACAAGGGGTGGAGGCCACCGCAAGCTTGGAGCCCGCATCGGCTAACAATGATGGAAATACAGAAGTCGTAGAATTTTTTGAGAACGAGGCAGACTCGTTCTTTTGTGGTGACATGTCTATCGACCTTCCAGTGTATGCAGAGTTGTGTCAGGAGATTAACATGGGACCATAGAATACTTCATTCTTGGAGAATTGTATTACTCAATTCGTTGTTTAGATCTTCCATAAAGGTAGATAAGATATGCATTTTAAGAGGGATTTTTTAAAAATGATTTATATTATTGTGCTTTGTATAGTTTAAATTGATTATTCTAACATCATTTTTTATCTGTGCAGGTATCGACATTTTCAGGATGAGTCGAGGGATGAGCGATGAGGAGTTTCAGGAGATGATGGCATGCATGTCTCCAGATCAGTTCGCGAGATTCAGAGAGATGGCAGATCAGGAGCTGTCTCGTTCTTCGTCAGGGCGCTCTGCTAGATCAGCTTCAGCGCGATCAGATGCTTCAGCTTCGAGCAGACGATCTCGACGCTCGCGACTTGGGCCAGAGGGAGGGACTGCGACTGCAGGAGGATCAAGGGGGTGCTGCTATGGAGTGATGCCAGGAGGCATATTCCACGGTGGATTCCGTGAGGTTTTACGGTGGATTCCGTAAACTTAGATGACCGGGGCTCATACGCAAAGAGGATTCTTTGTGCGAGAAGTTGATGGGGACGCCTGTCCTTTTCGGGCGTTTCATTAATTTAGTGTGTACATGGGTGATTCCATAGCGGGTGATTCCGCAAAATGCATATTAAATTAATAAACGTTTATGAGTTTAGAGTGCGCACTCGTAATAAATTAAGGTTAGGATTTATTTCTAACCAGTTGATTTATTTATGTAGCTGAAGACTGCTAGGTATTCACTTTTGTCGGTTTAATTGTGTTATTTTACTAACGATTGTGAATGCTTCAGTTGATGTGTAGAGATAGCAGCAGTGGCGGAGGAAAGCATTGGAGTCTAGCAGGTTTTCGACTATATTTTGATAGGCGCCACGCCTATATTTTGATTATGTCTATAGAGACATCGATTATTTATTATTATTTTGCATGCGCTTATGCGCCTGGATATGTTATTTTTATTTGGACATTGAGATCGGGCGTGCCAGACACTATGGGCACCGTCCATTAGCTTTATTTTCTTATTTTTGGTAGAAAGCAAACTCAAAAGCTAAAAGCTTGTCATATTTTTGTAATTGGGCTATTTTTGAGCATAAAGATTGGAAATATACATTAAATACATGCTTTGTGAAGTGCTCACACAAGGCATGGGGGAGATTCAACCCAATTTGTCTCTTGTCTCATGTCGTGCTTGCTTTTACATTGGTTTTTGTGCTAAAAAGTAGAGTACTTTGTTCTTGGGGACCTTTGGGAATTCACTACGTGAGCTACTTGCGTCCGATCTGCGCACCAGTGGTATCAGAGCGGAGCAGAGATCAAGGGCTTCCAATCGCTACCAATCTCGAGCGAAGGCGGAGCTCTAGGAACAAACGGCCTCTACAGTCAATCTCGTCGCGAACCGTCGATACATGCAGACTTCTGGCGATCAAGAACCCCTATTTCCACTGTCAGATCGCGAAGGACCACTCTCTGTCGGCGGAGGACCACTCATCAATTCTCTTCTTCAAGTTGTTGAAAAAACAGTGAGAAAGCTCTAATCTTCTTCATTAAAAAGCTTAATTACAAAGCTTAAGAGCTTAAGAGAAGCCTAAGCTTCAAATCGTCAAGTCGTGGCAAGAGGAGGACCCCCGAAAATTCCGCGTTTAAAAAGAAACGCCCCCCCCCCCCCCACGATCAGAAACGGCGGCCTCTTTCTTAAGCTTATTAAGCTTAAGCTTAACTAATTAAGCTTAAGTCCTTCCATACTCTGCAAGTCAGTGAAGGCAAATAAGTCTGCAAACTCCGGGTCACGCACTCCAGAAGACAAGTTCAGTAAGTCACTTGTAAACAAGTCCTGCAAGTTCTGCAAATCGGCTAAGTCCAGCAAGCCAACAACCCTGCAAGTCTGTTAAGTCTGCAACTCTGCAAGTCAGACTAAATCAGAACTGACTAACGCTCGAAACTCCTAGAAGACTTGTTCGTTTGCAAAAACTCAGAACTGGAAAGTTGTTCGCAGCAAGCTGTTTTACCTATCTGCAAGTTCATTGAAGTACTTTCAGCAAACGGAGACAGAAATATTTCAGAATTTCTGAAAATTGAAGAAGAAAATACCCAAAAAATACATAGCCTTGTAACCCCAAATTTGAGCTACGCTCATCCCGCTAACTGATTTTGAGTGAGAAAGGTTTGTTGAGTTTTACAGGAAGACTACCCCACATATGGATGATCCTATGGCTGAAGACGATCTACCCGAGCCTACCATGGAACAAAAGCTGGATCTTATCATGTTACAATTGGAAGAAGAGCGAAGAGCTAGGCAAGCCTTGCAAGCGCAATTGACAAAGCTACAAGGAGCGTCCACTGATAAAGAAGAACCCCAAGCTGAAGATCTGATTCGCCGTACCATCGACGCCACTCTTGAAGCACAAACCATTCGCAAGGAATCCAAGATAAGTAAACGAAGTTTCAAGTTTCGCACTTTCAATGGCATAAGAGAGGGAAAGACTGTTTTATCATTCATTAGCCAGTTTGATGACTATTTCCATGAGGAAACTTATCCTGAGAAAGATAAAATCAAGTGTGTTACTAATCATCTGATAGATAGAGCATCACTTTGGTGGACTGTAGTCCGCAAGAACATAGAATGTCCTGCTACATGGGAAGATTTCAAGAAGAAGTTCATGCAAAATTTCCTACCACCGCAATTTCATGAGAAGGCTATCAAGCAATGGGATTTACTGCAACAACGCGACCGTGAGCCTATTCCACAGTATACAGAGCGTTTTTGGAATGCACTCCTACAGTTACGCATGCTTGAAGACGTACCAGAGACGACACATAAGCGGAAGTATATGTCTGGACTTCTTGGACATTACTACGCTGAGGTGAATATGTTCAAGCCTGCTACCCTTGAAGATGCCATCTCCTTAGCTCACGACACTGAAGATAAGTTACGTGGAAGAGATCGACGACCACAGCCATTCCAAGCAAACGGTAATTATGGATCTAAACAATTCAATTCCAATTTCAGAAGGTTTAATCCAGGTCGTTTTTCATCACCATCTTTTCGCAAGAATTGGCCTAAACCACCTGCATTACCATCCACTGTCAATCCAAATCCTAAGCCTATCCAACAAGCAAATCCAAATATACCCAGACTCCCAGCCATTGCAAATAATGTGACCAAAGCCAAGCCCATCGTATGCTACAAGTGTCACCAGCCAGGCCATCTCGCAGCAAATTGTCATTTAAAGAAGCCATTAGCACATATCAACTACCTTGGAGCTATGGACAAAGATGAGCATGAGGATATGCCGGATTTCACTGAAGAAGAAGATGATCCTACTACTACTTCCGACACTTTACCAGGTATGCCTACTTTACATTCATTGTTGACTATGAAATGTATGGTGCATGGAAAATAAAGAACTATCTTGCATGATGACGGTAGTACGCATGACTTTATTTCAGCAAAATTGGTAAAGGAATTGAAATTGCATACTGTACCTACGCACTATCGCATAAAAGCTGCATTTTTAGGCACTAGGTACAATGGCACACAAGAAGTTCAAGATTTAGAAATTCAAATTGGTCCATATATTGAAAGAAGAAATTTCTTAGTTGTCCCCACTACAAGATATAGACCTTATAGCGACGTTTAAAGCGACGAAAATACAAACAACAAAATTTGCCCCCGTCGTCGCAAAAAGCGTCGTTATTGACGACGCCATGGAATCGTCGCTATTTGCGTCGCAAATGCAACGCATATAGCGACGCAAATAGCGACGCATATAGCGACGGTCACAGAGAGTTTGCGACGCTGATAGCGACGACAATAGCAACGCCTGCAGTAAATTTGCGACGCAAATAGCGACGGTAACAGAGAAAATTTTTTTTTTGTGGCAGGGCAGCAAGCTGCCCTGCCACATATAGCACTGTGTGCTGTATGAGAGCCATACAAAATAGTTTCTGCACTGCTGCATACAAAGCGTTTGCAAACAAAAAGAATCTATACTGAAATCATAAAACTGATAGATGAAATAAATACATGATATCGCATAAAATGCGATTGGTATAATCATAAAACAATATCACTAATACATAGAAAATGTCTACATAGATCGGGCGACTAAAAACTAAAGGTATGTGAGCGCTAAGGATCCGAGGGCGAGCTACAAATTGTCGTCCCCCGAAAGCTCGTCCCTCTGCAAAGGAGCATCAAACGGATTCTGCAGAAAAAGAAACAACATATCAATCCACCATACAATAATGCATTCAAATATCTCATGGTAACTACGGACATGAAAGATGAGAGACTTACTGGGCCGCCGCGTCTGTACAATCGGTCGATCAATGATCTGAGACCGTGCCTCTCTGCATATTGAGTCTCAAGGCCTTGCGGATCATGATTTGTAATGGAGTGCTGCAAAGAAAACAAAATGCTAACTGTTAGAAACATGATTGTCAGTACAAATAATATCTCAAAAAAACAAATAAGCAAAACAAAAGAGAAACTTACAAAGTCCTCCAAATATGTCCTGTGGCCGCCACTCCCAAGATGATGTACCGATCCGGCCTCGATTCGTGCCCTCGCCGCCTCCCGCTGCTGACTCCAACGTCCTGGCGAATTTGTAGCCTCCTCCCTCAGTCGGCGCCAGTCCTCTGCATCTAACCACTCGGGCTTTGGAGCCCCACTCTTGATTGCCTTGCGTGCGTCGGATCGTCTATGTGACATGTATGCACGCATGCAATCCATCATCCAGCCCGTAGAGAATCTATTCACTGCGGCTGGCACCGGGAACTCCTCGTGCAAGGATGCTACTATGTACTCCTTGCTCCCCTCCGGTATGTTCCTCCAATGATCCAGGACGTTGTGCCGAAAAACTTGTTGGCACAACTCCCTCATGCGAGCTATCACCCTCCTCCCCTCATCATTCATGATGATAGCTCCTGACCTGCCATCCACTAGGTATCCATAATCCCTAGGAGTGTGCCTCATATGGGCCCTCTCCCATCTCCGTCCACGCTCCTAGGCATATCCAGGAGACCCCTGAACATCCGGTGTACCGACGGGGGTACCCTCTCCCGGAGTGCCACTGAAAGGGGTGCCACCAGAGGGGGTGCCACCAAAAGGAGTGCCACCAGAGGGGGTGCCACCAAAAGGAGTGCCACCAAAAGGCGTGACATCTGCCGACGGCTGCGCAAAAGCCGGAGTAACTGGAGTGGACGTCCCCACAGGTGTGACAAATCCTGGAGGTGACCGAGCTCTAGCTGAACGACGAGACGGAGACACCGCGTCCGTGTCTCCACAGCAGCACCCCCCTGATCCTCCTGCAGTCGCAGTCCCTCCCTCTGGCCCAAGTCGCGAGCGTCGAGATCGTCTGCTCGAAGCTGAAGCATCTGATCGCACTGAAGCTGATCTAGCAGAGCGCCCTGACGAAGAACGAGACAGCTCCTGATCTGCTATCTCTCTGAATCTCGCGAGCTGATCTGGAGACATACGTGCCATCATCTCTTGAAACTCCTCATCGCTCATCCCTCGACTCATCCTGAAAATATCGATACCTGCAGAGATAATAAATAATGTTAGAATAATCAATTGAAACTATACAAAGCGCATTAATATAAATCATTTTTGAAAAAATCCATCTTAAAATGCATATCTTATCTACCTTTATGGAAGATCTAAACAACGAATTGAGTAATACAATTCTCCAAGAATGAAGTATTCTATGGTCCCATGTTAATCTCCTGACATAACTCTACATACACTGGAAGGTCGATAGACATGTCACCACAAAAGAACGAGTCTGCCTCGTTCTCAAAAAATTCTACGACTTTTGTATTTCCATCATTGTTAGCCGATGCGGGCTCCAAGCTTGCGGTGGCCTCCACCCCTTGTAATTTCGATCCCTCTATTTGCATATATTCTTCATCTATGCCTGGAACATCGCTTTGATCGTATACTCTCGCACCTCTAGGAGTTGAAGGTATAACATACCACCATCGAGGTTGTCGGGGATTTGGATAGAAGATTACCTATTCACAAACACTTACAAACCGTCTTCAAACCATTGTGACATAAAGCATGTCGTATTACAATTAGCAAGCAAATGACTAGAAGATTACCTATTCACAATGTGCCGGCAACACAAAGGTGTCGCGCAAATCCATCCATTTTTTTTCGGAATCTATTTCGAGAAATCCAGATGGACCTCGTCGAACCGTTGCGCCAGCTCCTCCAAGTACCACTTTGAACCACTGCACATCGAATATTATCATGGAGAAGCTACGGTAATCCACCGTAATAATACTTTGCAAATTCCCAAAATACTCCATCTCATCCACAACCGTGTTCGGATCCGTTGCTCGTCGCCGGCTCTCTTGCTCAAACCTTGCCATGACACCACAGTCCATTGTGGAGCGCATTTTGTCAATACGCTCCACCCGAAAATGCCGTCCGCGCGACCACGCTGCACTATATATTTTGTACTGCACATTGAAACACTCAAATTAGATGTAGCAAACAAATTCAGATACGACACATTCTAAACCCCTCATTACCTTTGGACTACATCCCCTCGAGAACTCCCACTCCTCCATTGAGACCTCTGCCCCTTCGCTGGATGCTGCGATCAAGGCTCCATGCAACCATCGTGTTGACATAAACCGCGGCATCTCCTCCATGCCTTCGGGATATCGAATCGGTCGGTGACGCGTACTGCGTCGGAATTCAGCTCGCGCTTCCTCTCGATCTTGCCTTGCAATCTGGTACTTGGCGAGCCACGTCTCCATGGAGGCATGGTGCAACATACAAAAGCGATTCACTTTCTCTTCCATTGAGGCATCCATTCTTTTTTCTACCCCATTTCCAACCACCACATCTCCAGTCAGCCTGTCATCGTCCTTGAGCGTCCATAGCATTTCATTGTCTGGTTCCACCGTTGGTAGCCATTGTGAGATATGCACTAATGCCTCTGACACCAACCAACCCTCCGCCATGCTACCTTCCGGACGAGCTCGTTGTCGCACAAAGCCTTTCAGGGTTTTCATGAAGCGCTCCAGGAAGAACATCCATCGCGTATGGACAGGTCCGGCAATCTCCACTTCGTCCACAAGATGCACAAGAAGGTGAACTTGTATCGTGAGCATGCTAGTGGGCAGGTATTTCTCAAAGAGACAGACCGTCTCAACTGCTCCCCGCCTTGCGGATTCAATAGAGGACGTCTTAATCTCTTTCTGTGAGATCCATTGCACCAAAGTCGACAGCTTGTAAATGGCCCCGCGAATTTCTGGAGTTAGGCATCCCGCGATCGCGATCGGTAGGACAAACTGCCACAAATGAGAAAGCATTAAGAATAATGGTCACTTTTCAAATTTCAAAATGTCCACGCTAATTAAAATCCATTCTGTTCACAAACCTGACATATCTTATGCCAATCATGGGATTTTAGCCCAGACATTTGGTCATCTTTAGAAAATGCGGACCTGAGAGAACGCATCATACCCGTCGGAGTGCGGATAGACTTGATTACTTGCTTCACAATGCGCTCTTCTTTGGTAGACAAAACCCAGGGAGCGCGAGGAAGCTGCACTCCCCCTTCAGCACTCGACTGCGGCCAAAGCGCCTCCATCTTACCTACCTCCTTTAAATCCATTCGTGACCCTATAGTGTCTCTCTTTCCTGTGATGTGGTCCCATAGCAAGCTGCCCACATTTTTGAAAATATGCATGGGATCCAACAAGTGGTTGACCTGTAAGTGGGTCCAATATGGCAACTCGTAGAAAACTGAGAACCGTCGCATTCCATTTGGATGTGATTCCGGGTTTACCATTTTCAGCTCGTACCAGCTTGCAGCGTTCATACGTGCTGGAGGTCGTCCAAGAAAACCTTCCCTGAGTTCATGATCCTCCGGCAAGAAAGTGGCGTGTCCTTGATATACCATCTTCTTCATGGTTCGTGACCTTCGGGAGTCTAACTGTGGCCCACACAATGGACATGCATGATAATCTGAGGTAACGAGACCTGCAAGGCGATCCACGACCTAGTGAATACTTGATTGAATGAAATAAAATATAGATATTACCGGCGTGAACAAAGGTCTGCTCACCTGAGCACTCTCCCAATCCCGGAAAGTCATGCATCGTCCACATGAGAATGGCTCGAATGTTGGCTGACCGCCGACCATCGCGCCTGCTCATATCTTGCACCGTGACCCCCTCCTCCCACAAAATCTTAAGCTCATCGACTAATGGACGAAGATACACGTCCATATTTTTTACTTTGTAGCGGCCCGGGACGAGCAAGCTAAGGATGAGATGTCCTTTCTTCGTAGAAAGCCATGGAGGAATGTTGTAGTTGACAAGCACTATAGGCCACACACTGTAAGAAGTCGAGCGCAGACCGAATGGGTTCACACCATCCATGGCGAGACCGAGCCGAAGATTCCTTGGCTCTCACGCAAAGCCTGGGAAAGTAGAGTCAATGTGGCTCCATGCGCGCGAATCTGCTGATATTCGTTGCACTCCATCCGTAGACCTATTCTGCACATGCCACGTTGTCAAGCTTGCCATGGCAGACGTGCGAAATATGTGGTTTATGCGGGGGATGAGCAGAAAGTGTCTGAGGACTTTTTGAGGGATGGTCTGCCCTTGCAAGTCCTGTCGATACCTGTGAGCACCACACTTTGGACATGTCTCCATAGTCTCGTATTCATCTCGAAACAATATGCAGTCGTTGATACATGCATGGATGTTATTGTAGTCCATGCCAAGCTTCCGTAAAACATGTCGTGCATCATCACGAGACTCAGGCATGGTGTTTGCAGGTGGCAATATATGATATTTCAATAACCTGAAAAAATCATAAAACACCTTGAAAAATCCATCCATATTTACAATAATACTGTTTTAAAAAAAAACAATGAAGTCTGTATGCAAGGTACCTGAATAACTCAGTCACACTCGTATCGCTCCAACCGTATTTTGCTTGCACACTTAAGAGTGCAAGCAATGTCTTCAACCGAGATACTCGGCACCCATCATATAATGGTATGGATGCTTCCTCTCTAAGCGGGTCAGATGTCTCAACATCCATGGGAATCAATGCATCGATCATTGCCTCCATCTCAGGCTCCAAGATTGTAGGCAAGTCGGGAAGGTTGTCTATCTCCTCTGGCATTGACGATATAGATGGGCCTTGCGAGTGGTCTATTGGCTCCTGCCATCCATCCATCTCACGTCCACGAACTCTTCTAATTGGCCGCAAAGGGTGCACTCCCCCTTGGGTCGAGACATCACCCCCCTGGACACAAAATTTGCCAACAAGACCCAATCTTATTGTGTATGGTTTTCAATTAGCTTGAGAGTACAATGCATGAAAAATGCTAACTTGAAAATACCGTTTGCTGAAAATCTGCAATCGCCTGATCAATAATCTCAGGTTGAAACTCGCCAAATCGTCATACGTGTTCTATAGACAATCGGCGTTTTCGTCTAATTGCCAACTTGCATTGAGAGCAAGGACATGGGACACGCTGATTAAGATACGACTCGCGGTCTTGAACAATAGGACCTTCTTCGTTTGCCATCTTATCTACATTACAGCAAACGAGCCTTAAATGGATAGCTTTTTGGAGATGTACGTCAACTTGCAAGTTGACCATAAACCTTGCATTGTATATAGTAGTCGAGAGATTTTCCGATGTTATATCTCGGCCTTGTATCATGCTCAACGATTTGTTTGTCCCGGTAGATAATTTTTTGTTATATCTCGGCTTTGAGTATAAGTAATCCATTTTAAAATTAATGCGCGCCATCTATGAAATTTTACAACTATAGTAATAAAATTTATTTCAATCAATTCTACTCATAGTCATAAGACCTGAGAGACATTATCCTATACTCAATTTAAGGGATCTCCACTTCTATAACAATAATTTTGGGTTAATTTTGATGAAGTACGTGGCCGTATGCAAAGCACATTGCATACCATTATCGATACGTATATTATCTTAAATTTCATTCCCTTCCCTCTCCCTCTCCCTCTCCCTCTCTTCCTCTCTTTCTCTCACCCTCTCCCTCACCCTCTCATTCTCTTTCTCTCCCTCTCTCATTTCCTCCCTCCTCCTCCCTCTCCCTCTCCCTCCCTCTTTCTCCCTCTTTCTCCCTCTCCCTCTCCCTCGCTCCCTCGCTCCCTCTCCCTCCCCCTCCCTCTTTCTCTCCCTCTCTCATTTCCTTCCCCTCCCCCTCCCTCTCCCTCTCCCTCTCCCTCTCCATCTCCCTCTCTTTCTCTTTTTCTCCCTCTCCCTCTCTATCTCTCTTTCTCTCTCATTTCCTAAACAAGCAAAAAATAAAGTGATTTAAACATCCTCCAAGCAAAAGGGAGAGGGAGAGATACAATGCACTCTCCCTCTCTTTCTCTTTCTATCCCTCTCTCATTTCCTTCCCCTTCCTCTCCCTCTCACTCTCTTTCTCTCTCATTTCCTCTCCTAAACAAGCAAAAAATAAAGTGATTCAAACATTAAACAAGCAAAAGGGAGAGGGAGGGAGAGAGAGAATGCACTCTCCGTCCTTCTCCCTCTCTTTCTCTTTCTCTCCCTCTCCTATTTCCTCCCCCTCCCTCTCCCTCTCCCTCTATTTCTCTTTCTCTTTCTTTCCCTTTCCCTCTCCCTCTCCCTCTCTCGTTTCCTCTCCTAAACAAGCAAAGAAGAAAGTAATTTAAACATTAAACAAGCAAAAGGGAGAGAGAGAGAGAGAATGCACTCTCACTCTCTTTCTCTCCCTCTCCCTCTCTTTCTCTCCCTCTCTCTCCCTCTCCCTCTCCTTCTCTTTCTTTTCCTCTCCTAAATAAACAAAAGAGAACGATTTAAACCTTCAACAAGTAAAAGAAAGAGAGAGGGAGACTCACCAATGAGATATGGCGAGCGTGGGCGGCTTCTCTTTGCAACGAGGGCTCCTCCTCTCCTTCGCGAACAACGACGGTGGCGGTGGCGGTGGCGGCAGCGGTGGCAGCAAGTCTCTTCCTCCTCTTCTTTCACAAAGCCTTGGCTCTCTCCCTCGCTCTCGCTCTCAAAAGGCGAAGAAAACAAAATGAAAACGGCGCTCTGGTCTCGGTCGCGCTTTTTTTCCCTGCGGCGTTGCTATTGGCGTCGCTATTTGCGTCGCAAATGCGACGCAAATAGCGACGCATATAGCGACGCTAATAGCGACGCATATAGCGACGCCAATAGCAACGCCGATAAACGCCGTCGCTAATCGGCGTCGCTATTGCCCCAGTCCCTTGTAGTGCCCATTACAGTCTAGCGACATTATTCTAGGAATGCCATGGAGACACCAACATAATCCCAATATAGATTATTTCACACACACAATGAATATTAATTTTCAAGGAAAATCTATTACATTATTTGGTATGCATGCATCTCATATGTTTCCACTGCTTTCGCATACTCAAGCAAAACGTGCACTACGCAAGAACACTAAATCATATCTCATTTGGGTGAATGAATTACACGCAAAAGAAACTCATATGCACCCTAGGCACAAGGAATTTCTTGCATATTTTAAGGACTGTTTTGCAGAAGACCTACCACCAGGTTTACCTCCATCACGTCCAGAAGACCATAAGATTGACCTAATACCTGGCACACAACCACCTTGCAAAGCCCCTTATAGGCACAATCAAATAGAGCAAAAAGAAATCCAGAGTCAAGTAGAAGAATTACTAAATAGAGGCTTAATTCGACCTAGCAGTTCTCCATTCGGTGCACCTGTGCTCTTAGTCAAGAAAAAGAATAATACTTATCGGATGTGTATTGACTACCGAGCATTAAACAAGATCATTGTAAAGAATAGGTATCCTATACCTAGAGTTGACGACCTTATGGACAAACTGCAAGGATCTTCTATATTTAGTAAAATTGACCTTAAATCTGGATATCATCAGGTGAGGCTAGATAGATCCGACATATTTAAGACTGCATTCAGGACACAGTTTGGCCATTACGAATTCTTAGTTATGCCATTCGGATTAACTAATGCACCTGCTACTTTCAGTAGAATGATGAACCGTATTTTTCTAAAATATCAGTATTGTGTGATTGTTTTCTTTGATGATATTTTAGTATTCAGTCAAAGTGAAAAAGAGCATTATGAGCATTTATCATTAGTTTTTCAATTACTGAAAGAAAATCAATTGTTTGCAAATCCTGACAAGAGTGAATTCTTTAAGACAGAAATAGAATATCTAGGTCATATTGTATCAGAAGAAGGAATAAAAGTTGATCCTAAGAAAATTGACGCAATATTGCATTGGCCTATTCCTAAAAATGTACATGAATTACGTTCATTCCTTGGTCTTGCTAGTTTCTATAGGAAGTTTGTACGTAATTTCTCATTACTTGCTTTACCACTGACCAAACTTCTTAAGAAAGGCATTGTTTATCAATGGACTGAAAACCAGCAGAAATCCTTTGATTTACTTAAACGTGCATTGACCAATGCCCCTGTCCTACAATTGCCTGACTTTAATAGACCATTCTTTTTAGTTGTGACTGATGCTAGTGGATCAGGAATAGGAGCCGTGCTAATGCAAGACAACCATCCAATAGCATATTCTAGTTCTAAACTGAAACCCTCTGAGCTCAAATATTCCACTTATGACAAGGAACTCTTAGCAGTTGTACAAGCATTAAAACAATGGAAGCATTATTTAATGGGTTCAGAATTCATGATAAAGACTGACCAGCAAAGCATTAGACATCTACTTAGCCAACCCCAAATTTCTGACCGCCATATCAAATGGGCTTCATTCATTCAAAGTTTCCATCCTATCATTCAATACCAACCTGGAAAAGAAAATGTAGTTGCTGATGCATTGAGTAGAAGACCTGCAATTCATAACATTTCTATCATATCTTTTGATTCTTTAATTGCTATGAAAGACACATATCACCAGGATATTACTTTTCATTCTGATTGGCAAAAATTAGTTCAAAATAATTTCATTCCTGTTGATTCATTGTCATATAATGATGGATTCATGTTCTTTGAAAAGAGATTGTGTGTTACTATTCCATTCCGATCTTTTGTTTTGAATGAAATTCATTGTCCCCCATATCAAGGTCATAGAGGTATCATTTCTACATTACACATGTTAACTGAAGATTTTTATTGGCCACATATGGATGCAGATGTGTCTAATTTTGTTTCTGAATGTTTGATTTGTCAAAGAATAAAAAGACATCATGGTAAACAATATGGGTTATTAATGCCTTTATCTATTCCATCTAAACCTTGGGAACATATATCTATGGATTTCATTACTGGCTTACCAAATACTAAATCTAACCATGACATGATTTGGACAATTGTAGATAGATTTAGTAAGCAAGCATATTTCATTGCATGTAAGAAAACTTTAACAGCATCACAAGCAGCACAATTATTTTTGAAAACTGTTTTTACTAACCATGGATTGCCGAAAGTGATCATTTCAGATAGAGATTCTAGATTTTGTAATAATTTTTGGATTACACTGTTTGCAAATCTAGGCACAAAGATTGATTTCTCATCTGCATTTCATCCAGAAACAAATGGACAAACAGAAGCCACCAATAGTACCATTTTAGATCTTTTACGTGCATATACTATCTCTAAACCTCAAACATGGGATACTCATTTGCATTTATTACAGTTTGCATATAACAATACACCACACACATCTACAAAGAAAGCACCTTTTGAAGTCATTTATGGATATAGATTATCTACACCTGTTGCATCTTTGTCTAATAGAATTCAGAGTGCTGATGATATTGCTACTATGCATAACAGTATTTTTGATGAGGTTAAGGATATGATTGCTAAAGCCCAACAATCATATACCAAACAAGCCAACAAGAAAAGACAAGCTATGAATTTCAAAGTTGATGATTATGTTTGGCTTAGAATAGAAAAGCGTAGACTGCAAAGTGTAGATAGACATCCAGTTGTCAAATTAGCTCCTAGATTCTATGGACCATTTAGAATTATTCATAAGATTAATGACAATGCCTTCAAGTTAGAATTGCCATCTCATTGGAAAATTCATAATACCTTTCATATTAGTTTATTGAGACCATTTAGAGGACAATTACCTATCCACCCTGTCTATGAAAACCCACCTTTACTAGAAGAAGAGACTGAAATCCTTGAACCAGAATCCATCATAGACATTGATTACATGACCACTAGAACTGGCCGAAGGTACTCTAGATATCTCGTGAAATTTAAGAACCATCCTGTAGAAGAAGCACAATGGATACACGCTAGAGACCTAAATGCTTTCCCCACTCTGTTAGCTCCACATTGAGCTAATAGCAATTGAGGTCAATTGCTATCCCACCCCGGGGGTATGATGCCAGGAGGCATATTCCACGGTGGATTCCGTGAGGTTTTACGGTGGATTCCGTAAACTTAGATGACCGGGGCTCGTACGCAAAGAGGATTCTTTGTGCGAGAAGTTGATGGGGACGCCTGTCCTTTTCGGGCGTTTCATTAATTTAGTGTGTACATGGGTGATTCCATAGCGGGTGATTCCGCAAAATGCATATTAAATTAATAAACATTTATGAGTTTAGAGTGCGCACTCGTAATAAATTAAGGTTAGGATTTATTTCTAACCAGTTGATTTATTTATGTAGCTGAAGACTGCTAGGTATTCACTTTTGTCGGTTTAATTGTGTTATTTTACTAACGATTGTGAATGCTTCAATTGATGTGTAGAGATAGCAGCAGTGGCGGAGAAAAGCATTGGAGTCTAGCGGGTTTTCGACTATATTTTGATAGGCGCCACGCCTATATTTTGATTATGTCTATAGAGACATCGATTATTTATTATTATTTTGTATGCGCTTATGCGCCTGGATATGTTATTTTTATTTGGACATTGAGATCGGGCGTGCCAGACACTATGGGCACCGTCCATTAGCTTTATTTTCTTATTTTTGGTAGAAAGCAAACTCAAAAGCTAAAAGCTTGTCATATTTTTGTAATTGGGCTATTTTTTAGCATAAAGATTGGAAATATACATTAAATACATGCTTTGTGAAGCGCTCACACAAGGCATGGGGGAGATTCAACCCAATTTGTCTCTTGTCTCATGTCGTGCTTGCTTTTACATTGGTTTTTGTGCTAAAAAGTAGAGTACTTTGTTCTTGGGGACCTTTGGGAATTCACTACGTGAGCTACCTGCGTCCGATCTGCGCACCATGGAGACACGGACGCGGTGTCTTCGTCTCGTCGTTCAGCTAGAGCTCGGTCACCTCCAGGATTTGTCACACCTGTGGGGACGTCCACTCCAGTTACTTCGGCTTTTGTGCAACTGTCGGCAGATGGCACGCCTTTTGGTGGCACTCCTTTTGGTGGCACCCCCTTTGGTGGCACCCCCTTTGAGTGGCACTTCGGGAGAGGGTACCCCCGTCGGTACACCGGATGTACAGGGGTCTCCTGGATATGCCCAGGAGCGTGGACGGAGATGGGAGAGGGCCCATACAAGGCATACTCCTAGGGATTATGGATACCTAGTGGATGACAGGTCAGGAGCCATCATCATGAATGATGAGGGGAGGAGGGTGATGGCTCGCATGAGGGAGTTGTGCCAACAAGTTTTTCGGCACAACGTCCTGGATCATTGGAGGAACATATCGGAGGGGAGCAAGGAGTACATAGTAGCATCCTTGCACGAGGAGTTCCCGGTGCCAGCCGCAGTGGATAGATTCTCTACGGGCTGGATGATGGATTGCATGCGTGCATACATGTCACATAGACGATCCGACGCATGCAAGGCAATCAAGAGTGGGGCTCCAAAGCCCGAGTGGTTAGATGCAGATGACTGGCGCCGACTGAGGGAGGAGGCTACAAATTCGCCAGGACGTTGGAGTCAGCAGTGGGAGGCAGCAAGGGCACGAATCGAGGCCGGATCGGTACATCATCTTGGGAGTGGCGGCCACAGGACATATTTGGAGGACTTTGTAAGTTTCTCTTTTGTTTTGCTTTTTTTTTTTTTTGAGATATTCTTTGTACTGACAATCATGTTTCTAACAGTTAGCATTTTGTTTTCTTTGCAGCACTCCATTACAAATCACGATCCGCAAGGCCTTGAGACTCGATATGCAGAGAGGCACGGTCTCAGATCATTGATCGACCGATTGTATAGACGCGACGGCCCAGTAAGTCACTCATCTTTCTTGTCCGTAGTTACCATGAGATATTTGAATGCATTATTGTATGGTGGATTGATATGTTGTTTCTTTTTCTGCAGAATCCGTTTGATGCTCCTTTGCAGCGGGAAGAGCTTTGGGGGACGAGGATTTGTAGCTCGCCCTTGGATCCTTAGAGCTCACATACCTTTAGTTTTTAGTCGCCCGATCTATGTAGACATTTTCTATGTATTAGTGATATTTTTTTATGATTGTACCAATCGCATTTTATGTGATATCATGTATTTATTTCATCTATCAGTTTTATGATTTCAGTATACATTCTTTTTGTTTGCAAATGCTTTGTATGTAGCAGTGCAGAAACTATACAAGCTGCCCTACCACAAATTTTTTTTTCTCTGTTACCGTCGCTATTTGCGTCGCAAATTTACTGCACGCGTCGCTATTGTCATCGCTATATAGCGACGATTCTATGGCATCGTCAATAACGACGCTTTTTGTGACGACGGGGGCAAATTTTGTTGTTTGTATTTTCGTCGCTTTAAACGTCGCTATAAGGTCTATATCTTGTAGTGGCGGATGGCCCATAGATGATGATCCAGGTTGGCGAATGAGAGCTGTAATCAACTCTTCTGGAGAATTATATGCTGCATGTCCTAATGTGCAGGTAACTATTGGAGACATAAAAGATCATTTTCACTTTTTTGTTCAAGACTCTTGTAGTTACCCTATCATTCTTGGGCAACCTTACATTTCTGAAGCCCGCTTGGATACAAAAGCTCTTGATGATGGTTCTTCCTATGCTCGAATCTGAAGCAAGGATAATGAACGAGCTGTCCAATTTCTTACTGTGTGTGTTAACCATCATCAAAATAGAGATCGACTGCGTGATTATCTTGTGCCTCCTAATGCCCGAGAAATCAAGGGTTTTCGGGCTGCATTACTATAAAGGGAGGCTATGGTAGTGCATCATATAAAAAGATTGAATCTCCTCATGCAACAGAAACCGTGTCTCTAGAAAATTTATATGTATGTACAGCCAATAGTATGGGATGTTATAAGTCTCTTCTGGCCATGACTAAGGCTGAAAGAAAATATTTATGCCATGTAAAAAGGGAGCTGAAAACTTATGACATGATGACTGAAAATGAAGATATTTCGGGCATTTTTTTGGACTGATTACTACTGACACATTGGCTGAAATATATGCAGCTGCTCATGTAGAAAATCAGGCAGAAAATCAATCTATATAAGTATGTACATTGAATTTTTATCAAACAATTCAAGAATTTTTTGAGCAGGAAGACAATGGTTTACTCAACAAGGCTGAAGCACAAGTGGAGACAAAATACAAGGCAATGGATAAGAAAGTCAAACCTGTGGCAGTTCCACTACCTCTTGAAAGTGAAGGGCTCATTGATAGGGCAGCAAATCAGCCAAGTCTTCGTGATCCTTCCAA
Source organism: Lygodium microphyllum (assembly GCF_053477565.2). Lineage (NCBI taxonomy): Eukaryota > Viridiplantae > Streptophyta > Polypodiopsida > Schizaeales > Lygodiaceae > Lygodium > Lygodium microphyllum. The sequence goes on from NC_141138.1 coordinate 133,239,793, forward strand.
CATTGGTCATAAGTTCACATCTGAAAGTATAAAAGAGCTCAAAATGTTAAAATTCTTTCCTTTCGCTTGCTGAAAAACACTCTTTTATGCAAATGCTAATAAAACATGAAAAAGCTTTTGCTTTTCAACCAAGTGAAATAGGCTGTGTGGATCCAAATATTGTGGCTCCTATGGTCATTTTTACGATCCCACATGTGCCTTGGAACCTCAAGCCCATTTCCGTTCCAAGGGCGCATCTGCCCAAATTATTGGAACTTCTAAATGAGAAGATCAGAATGAAGATTTTAGAACCTTCTTCAGCACCTTACTCAAACCGATGGTTTACTGTGCCTAAGAAAAATGGATCTTTACGATTCATTCAAGATCTACATCTTGTCAATCGTGCCACAATCTGAAATGTTGGTTCGGGTCCAATTGTTGATGAGTTTGCTGAAGCTTTTACAGGTAGAGCAATTTATTATATGGGCGGCCTATATTCACGATATGATCAATTTCAGCTTTTATTAGAAAGCCGAGATATTACCACAATGAAGACACCTCTTGGATTGGTCCACATGTGTGCTCCACCACAAGGTGCAACAAACTCCGTAGCCCATATGATGAATGGCATGCACAAAGTCTTAAGGGACTTTATTCCACAACTTACTCTTCCATTTCTTGATGATGTACCTATCAAGGGATATGAAGTCAATGAAAAGAATGAGGAGCTGGACAAAGATGGTTGCAGGACATTTGTAGTTAACCATATTCATGATTGTGATAGGATTTTAACAAGGCTAGAAGAGGTACATCTTACCCTTTCTAGAGCTAAGTCGATTTTTGGAGTAGAAGAAGTCCTAGTGGTCGATCATCTATGTGGCCCCTATGGACGCAAACCTTCTCCAATCAAGATAGATGCCATCAGCAGAATGCAAGAAAAATGCACAAATGTTTCAGAGGTAAAAATATTTCTTGGCGTATGTGTATTCTATCTCATATGGGTACCACATTTTACTCATGTAGCCAAAAATCTTTATCAATTATTAAGAAAAGGCCAAAGATTCTCTTGGGGTAAAGAGCATACTCTCACTATGCGCAAATTTAGAAAGCTATTAATTTCACCTTCCACTCTCAAAAGGGTTGATTATTCAAATGGTCAACCCATCATCCTTACTGTGGATACAAGTCCCATTGGGATAGGACGGGCTGTTGACCAAGAAGATCTTGAAGGTAACAGGTATACAATTCGTTTTGGAGCAAAAGTTCTCAATGAATGTCAAAGAAGGTATACACAAGTAAAACGGGAATTGTGGGGAGTTGTAGCAGCATTAAAGTGTGAACGTCAATACTTTATAGGTGCTTCTGTAGTGGTAGAAACTTATTATCTTCCACTCTTAGGCATGATTACTAACTGCTCTACACCAACATTGCAATGCTGAGATGGATTGCATATATTAAATATCTCAATCCCAAAATAAAGCATATTGCAGGAAAGGATAATCTAGTTGTGCTGACATGTTGTCACGAGCAAGCTATGACAATGAAGAAGAACTGATAGAAGAAGATGAAGCTAGAGAATTTATACTTGAAGACTTTCATTTTACAGCTGCTAAAATACCTTTTCAGTTACTACATATACTGGTCCTAAGCTGAAAACAATAGGGTGGTCAACTAGAAGCCAGCATGCCCATTGCATTGCTCAAGTTCTAGTTCATTTCCTTGAAGAAGATTGGCTAAAGATCGGCCAATATTTGAGGACAATGAAGAAGAAGGAGACTTGGACTGATGAGGAGTTCAAACATATCAAGAGGAAAGCTTATGGATTTTTTTAAAAAGAAGGACATCTATGGAAGCACGCGAAGAAGAAGAAAGGAGCGCCTGTCCAAGTTTTAGGTAACTAAAGATTGCAACAACAGGTAATGAAGGAATTTCATGAAAGCCTGTGGGCTGGCCATAGAGGCATATGGGGAACCTTTAGTAAAGTCAAAGAAAAATATTGGTGGCAAAACATGTATCGGGACATAGCACATTTTGTTGAAACCTGTTATGTGTGTCAAATGTATTCTATAGTCAAGCATCGAGATGGGTTACAACCAACTTATCCTTTGTCTATACATTATAGATGGGCTATTGATCTTATAACCATGCCTACAAGAATATGGAATATGCGGTATTTAGTGCTTGCAAGAGAGGATCTAACCAATCAAGTTGAAGGCAAAGCCTTAACAACCAAATCCACTCAAGCTGTTTGTCGTTTTTTGCTTGAAGAAGTGTTTTGTAGATATGGTTGTGTGGGTAAACTAACTGCAGATAGAGGAGAGTTGGATGCTGATGAGGCACGCAACTTCTTTGCTCAATTGGATATTAAGTTGGCTTTAACATCTTCCTACAACCCTGAAGGCAATGGAAAGAGTAAGAGAGGTCATCAATCTATTCTCAAAGCTCTAGCAAAGTCTTGTAGGGAAAAGATCAAAGAATGGCCTAAAATGCTACCTTTTGCATTATGGGCTGATCGGACTACTCACAGTTCAGTGACTGGCTATATGCCAACTAAACTTATGCATGGACAACAACCAATTATGCCAATTGAAGAATCTATTCTCACATGGAGTCTTCTACCTTGGGAGGAAGGCATCAGTAGAGAAGAGTTGCTGACTTTGCGCATGTGCCAGCTAGAAAGAAGGTCTGAATATGTTCAAGCAACTATTGAGAAGCTAAAGACAACAAGACTAAAGAACAAAAGAAGATTTGATAAGCGATAGGCCAAGAGCAATTCAAGAAAATGACTAGGTGCTTGTTTATGACAGTAGCCTGAACAATCAATATAGTGCTTCTAGAAAGATGGTAAAGCATTGGCTTGGCCCATATGTGATAAAGGTCGTTCATGACAATGCCACATATTCATTGGCTAAATTGGATGGAACAAGCATGAAGATACCCATAGCTGGAAAAAGAATCAAGCTCTTCAAACAAAGAGAAAGTTCAACATATGAGCTGGAAGACTTGAATATAATTCAAGAGCATGAAGACATAGAGGAAGAAGAAGAGGCAAAAGATGAAGACATTGACATGGCAGAAGATACTTCTTCTGACACTGCAAATCCGTAAGACTTTGGCACATGCTAGAGGATGTGCAGGTTAGGAGGGGGTGGATGTCATGCCACTATGCGCACACCGTGTAAAAAAATCTAGAGTGTGGCTTTCTTTTAGGTTTAGAGAGCCAATGCCACTTTAGGCATTAGTATTAGTGTCCATGGTTCAAAATATGAGATTTTTTTGGACAAGTTTTTAGTCAAATTTTGATATTCTAGATATTATCTCTTGTAAAAATCCATAAAATTATAGATAAATTCTAGATTAGAAGGACATGTAAAAGAAAGCACGTAGCTTTCAGCCAATTTGAGAGGATTTTGTGTAAAAAAAAGAGATTAGCGAAATTGCGCAATGCGCGATCGCTGCTTTCAGGCAGTGAATAGCACTCCGAAAGTGGGAGATGAAGGAGTGATTTGGCAGGATTCTGGCCAGGTGTCCTAGTATTTAACTCCCCTTTCGGAGCCATTGGAAGCATCAAATTGGCGATCTGAGCAGCATAGAGGAAGGTATTATTTTGTACATGTTTTTGTCTATTAGAGTTATATTTTCTCATAATGCTGAAAGAAACTGACAGGCTTCATCTCTGTTAGTATTCTTCTATATTTTCTAATTCTTTTTGGGAGTATTCTTCTACATCTTCAATCTCTTCGAATCCCTTCTCTTCTGCCTACTCCTCTCCTTGAATCTACCTACACCCTGTTGTCTCTTATCTTTAAGAACTCAGCTTGAAACCTTCAACCCTTCTCTTATCTCTACCATCTTCAAAGTTAAAGCTCTTGAACCCCCATACATTCTTCTCTTACCAAACCCTTGTGGTGACCTTCAACCCTACGCGCTGCGACAGCGGATTACCTCGAGATGACACTGCGCGAATCACGAGCCAAAGGTTGAGTGGTGAAAATGCCAACCACGGAAAGTGTCTCACTCGTAGGGCGCTTCGGGTCAGTGGAGCTCTAGATACCCCTTGCTGAGTCCGGAATGAAGTTATAGACTGCCGTGAGCCCAATGTCTAGGGCGTTGGAATTTCCTATTCTAGATACTTGATGGAAATTTATAGTGCCATTGATTTGGACCGGGTACTTCTGTTGGACAGAAGGGATACATAATTCTCCTGTGTATAGGCAAGAGACAAAGATTAACTTGAAGATAAGTTAAGAAACTTGTTTGTCAAAAGGAGTGCTTGTTTTGTTTTTGTGTCTATGCGGTCAATTATGCAAACAGACCCTGTTTCCTAAAAGGCTTAATTAATAAAGTTAATTTTAAATGTCACACATAATTGTGGTAGGACCTAATTAGAAAATTAAAGTTATCAAGGGAAGCAGGTGGGCGGAATCCCCGATACATCTATCCTACAGTAGGGTGGTCCCAGAGAATTGGGAGGCTTCTCACAAGGATTTATCACCATTCGACTTTAGGTATTGTTAAGTTAGAACCCGATTCATGCTGTTTTAGGGGATCGAAGTGGGACTATGTCCTATGGGCAAAGAGGTTGAGCGACACATCCCTCTCGTTTCCCATTCTCTTTGAACCAAGTGTGGTATGGATGTGCTTTGGATCGGGTATCTCTGTGTAAAGTAAGATGTCCAAAAACCCAACGCTAGAATGCTGTCATGAGACCTTGACCCCTAGGAGCCCAGATTTTTAGGTTGATCCTAGTCAATTTGGCCGCGAACGTTCCGTTGCAAGGTGAACTTAGGAAACCCTAGGCGACAAACCTTTGAACATTCCATGGGAGTGCCGAGCGGCGACACTTAGATTTTTTTCTCCTTAGACCACTAAAAACGTGCTTCAACAACCGATAGGCGGGCACATTATAGTTGGCATCAATGCGAAACTTCATGATGATGCATAATTGATTAATGTTTGGTTTAGAGGAATATCCTAAAGAGAAATAACCTGAGTGGTATGGCTTGATTTTCAGGCACCTTCTGCACCCACGAATGCTTACATGTAAGAGAAGAAATTCCTTCTCAAGAAAATTAAGGCATGTGAGTTTGATGGAGAAGGGATAGACGTCGCACCAGAAGCGGAGATATGGACTGAGTTGATGGATGACAATTTCTCTGCTTCGAAAACTCCCTCCATGAATAAATCAATGATAGCCAACCTTAAGCTAGTTGACCAGACTCGATTATGGTGGAAGCAATGGTGCAAAGATCAAGATGTTTCTGAAGCCATTATCACTTAGGCTCAATTGAAATATGTTGTACGTGGATGATACATTCCACTGATCTACCAGACTTTGAAGATGAATGAATTCTTCAAGCTCAAGCAGCTAGAATTAACCCTGGAAGCTTACTACTCAAAGTTTGTAACCCTACTAAAATATGCACCGCCTATGGATATTGTGCAGCAAGCATCCAAGTTTTTCCATGGCCTAAACACTCCTCTGAACCACCGTCTTGAAGCAACGCATCCAATGGACTTGCAAGATGCATAACTTCGAGAAAAGGCAATCATCCAAGAACTTAATTTGGGAAATTGTAACAAAGATGGTTCCAGAGATCAGGACAAGAGATGTTACACATGCAGAGAGAAAGGGTACTTCCGTGGGAGATGTCCCTACCGTCAATGCTTCCATTATAATGAGCTAGGATACATCCAAGCAGACTTCCCTAATCTAAGTTCAGAAGACATTGAGCCTCCAAGAAAATGAAGGTACTCAAGTGTAGTTTTCGGATATATAGAGAAATCAGATGAGGAAGAAGACCTAGAACCCACTACACCTTATCAGGATGACTAAAAATCCTAGAAGCTTAATCGACATGTAACACAATTGAGAATAAATCCTACTCTTGTACCTATGGTTAATTGGAATAATATAAGTTGCACTACTTGAAACATTAAGAGTAGCACAGCGGATGCATGTCGGTCTTACCCCATAGGCCTTAAGCCCCATTAGTGCTTGTCTTTCCTAGTTTCTCTCGAGATGAGGAGATCTCGATTTCTCTAAGGGGAGGAGAATGTAATATTTTCATGCACTTAAAAGTTATTTGGTTAGTTCAAAAGTTAGTTAGTCAATTAATAAGTTAGTAAGGTATTAACTAAAGACTAACTAAGGTAAAACTAACTAACATTAATAACTAACAATTTTTATTTAATTAAAAATATTTTATCTAAAAAAGCGAGTCATAAATCCGATATTTTTCTCAGATTAACAAGGACCATAGCCACCCTTCAAAGGAACATCATTATGAACGAGAGTTATGAGCCATATTAATCACTAATGTTAATATGTATAGTATGGATGGTCCAAAAATATTAGATTTTGGGTAAAACTAGCATATTCTAGATATTTTAGATATTATCCTAAAGAGATATGGATATTTCTAGAACTGAATGTCATTTAAAAGAAAAGACAAGCGATGTTTTAGTTAGTTTTGGAGATTTCACAAAAAGAAAAAAAAAGAGAGAGATTGGCAAAATTGCCCGTGCTGCGATTGCAGTTTACAGACAGTAGACAACACTTCGAACACAGAGAGAAAGAAGGAGTGATCTGAAAGCTTTCTAACCAAGTTTCTTGGGATTTTACCCCCCCTTTTGGAGCCAATTGAACCATCTGATTTTTGAGTTAAGCGTCAAAACACTCATTTCTCCAAGAGTCCCTCCACCAAGAACTCTTGTTCTCAGTCACATCCCCTCTTCTCTAATTCATTATAAATATGAGGCATGGGGAGGTACAAGAGAGCATAAGTAGACCGCGAGAGGCTACGAGAGCAAGGTAGAGAGAAGGATACCCCTCCAAGAGATTGTGAGAGAGAGCTTGAGAGAGAGAGAGAGAGAGAGAGAGAGAGAGAGAGAGAGAGAGAAGAGTTGCCTCGAGAGGCTGCAAGGGAGAGAGTTAGCTCAAATCCCTCTATCTCGATCCTTGACTTCACCATATTCTCTTATGCTCTCCCATCTCGAATCTATTCCACCTTTGTAATCTCTTGGGTCTACTTGCAGAGGATGGCCTCCAAGCGAAGAATGTCATGTGCGGATGGCAATCCTACAACCAGCAACACGAAACTCGTTGCCTCGATCATCATGAAAATCTCAAAAATGGTGATATCTTTGCTTGAGGGGAACATGGGCATGAAGACCAATGCATATGCAAGCAAAGTCAATGAAGAAGCAGATCAAGAGAACCTAGAAGAAGAGGACCAAAAGATCAAAGAGAAGAAGAATAAGAAGAAGAAGAAGTAGAAAAATTATGAAGACTCTGAAGCGGCAAGCAAAGTGAAGAGCAAGTACATGATCAAAAAGAGTAAGAAGACCTACAATGAATTGAAGAGCTATGTCAAAAGTAATGTTGAGAACTACAAGGGCCTGCCGGGGTCCTTGATCCAATTTTTTACAGACTTCTTTAGCCTTGTAATGTCTAGCCCAAATGTCTTTATCATAAGCTTGTAAAACTCCTCATGTAGCCTTGTACTACAGCCTCTGTAAGGCCCCTGTTATAGCCTCTGGATGACCATCATGTTTGTGGTACCCACACTTAGCCTTTTCTGCGATAGCCTCTGGTGTTTTTCCATGTTTATGGTGTGCCCACACTTTGCAGGTGTTACTTTCACTAAATCCTCTACACACTTTGTACTTTCTGGTTGTGATTGAGGACAGATGTTGAGATATTTGCAATCACCATCTTGGAACCTAATTTACTTGTGTAACAAACACTATCTTTGTTTCTATCATCATGAGTTTACTCTATGCCTACAAGTTGCCATAGCCATGCTCTAGATCCGCACATCTTGACACAAAATCCGGCTTGCCCACTTTCTCTTGCACCCTCTCTCTTTGCCTAATGGCTAAGATCATGCTCAAGCATAGAAGCATAAAGATTTGCCAATGTGAGTTCTATCATGATGGTACGGTGCTTGTTGCTCCTCAAAGAGTCTCCATGCCTCTCTAGAGTCATGATTCAAGAATAACTTTTATAGTTTCCACTCAAGTAAAGCTAGGAAGATTCTCCTCTTTCACCTCATGAGGCATCAAAAGGTATTCTTTGCTTGTCTATGTGTAGCATCCCCTACCACTACCTCTCTCTGTAATTTGGCTGTAGTCTCTCAATATTAATCATCATACTAGCTATTCTGAGGTCTAGTGTCCCTACTCTTTTTGTAAGTACTATCAAAGTGGAGAAATGCAATATTTGAAGCAAGATGAAGAGTCTTTGTAAGATGATGTGTAAGCTTTGTCAAAGGCACATGTGGATTCAGCTCACATCGTAATGTCAAGATCTCCAAAGTGTAGACCTTTTCTATCTCCTTTGAAAACTAGTATCTAGGATAGGAGTGACTCTACCAGCTAGCCATAGGTATTGACAATCTAGTGTAAATGATAAGTATGCATGATCTGTAGCAACCCAAATAAGTCTCAGTGAAATAGAGACCTCTCCAATGCATAGGATTAGGGAAAGTGGAGCAAAAACATAGTCATCTATGCCAATAGCATTCCAATCAGGTGTGAAGCATGTTTCTCCCTTGGGGAAGTTATTATGTATTAAAATGTGCATCATGTGAGTCCAAAAAAAGGAAATATAAAAAACATAAGCTTACATATGTACATTTACAAAAAGAGATTAATTAAAATATATAATTTATTCATAGAAAGGGTTTCTATATTGAATTTATAAGTTTTTTACATAAGTGTTTGTTAAATCATAAAATTGGCATGAATATTTTCTAGAAGGATATGATGAACCTCAATGAGTAAATATGGTAGCGCTTGCATGAGGTTTAATATATGTAGTAAGACCAAGATAGGAATGAGCTTGATGTCCAACACAGTGAAATTATGCATGTCAAGAATGATCTTTACATAAAAGTTTGAAAAAGGAAATAGACATTCCATCTTCAAACTTCTAAGGCTATTCTTCAAAATATCATTGATTATAAAGAAAAACCATTTTCCAGCTTGTTGCTCTTAGCACTATCCATCCAAAAAATTTTAAGACCCCCATTATACATGGTATTGGAGCCTCGAGGGGGTCACTCATGAATATATATATATATAATGTGAGTTAAAAATAAGGGGTTTTTAAAACACCATTTTTATATATTTTTTACATACAGAAGGGTGTCATATATATAAAGCGGTTACTTATAGATTGAATAGAAAAGGGTTGTGTTTTATTCAAGAAAAATTCACAGATTAGAATATTTATAAATAGGTCATGAACACACATTATATAGAGAATATATATATAGTGAACCCCTCAAGATTGGAGCTAAATGACACACAATTTAAGCTTATTATCAATGGGTACAAATCTCCCTCCCTCTATTTGGATAATATTTAAACTTTTCTCAATGGGTACCTCTCACTCTCTCTTACACACACTCTCTCCATTGAGCCTCCATCAATCCATCCCTCTATCAAGATTTAAAAGAAAAATATGAAAAGGGAAGATCATCAATCGCGTCATACATATCACACACAAGCCATACACACCCCTTTTAACATACAAAGCTCTTACAATAAAATTTTATGTTTAAGATGGGAAATAAAATTGGTTAGAGAATGTGTTGGATTATTTCACAACACTATATATTAGAGGATCATTCAAGGATAACATGATTATTCTCTAGAAGCTCTCTTGCAATACACAAGCTTGGCAATGCACCTAAGCTTAAGACTAATTTGAGGATCATGTGCCATAGAAATGTATGTGCCTTATAATCTATAAAAGTTGTATGTTAGTGCTACTGATGCACCTAAGCTTAAGACGAATGTGAGGGCCATGTGCCATAGAAATGTATGTGCCTCAATCTATAAAAGCTGATACACATTGAACTTGTACACGTATGTGAGTGATAGTGATGTTTGAAAGTCTTCTGATTAGTGACCCAGTGTAGATAAGTAGTTTGCCATTTAGGTAAAGAGTTTCTATTTCTCTCATGATAAAAAATTGTGCAAATGTATGTTTTTGAGCTTTATTTATCTGCCTTTTTCTATTTTTTTCCATTTTTGACAACCATAAATTGAAACACATATTTAGATTTACCATCCTTGCCTCAACTAGCATTTCTCTTTTTATATATTTTATGGAATAATTAAAAATTTATCTATAGCATAGACATGTGTACAGATATATACAAAGATTAAGTTACTATATTATCATGTATAGATACATTATCCATACACATATACATACCCATATTTTAATTTTAGCAGAAGGATTGATATTTTATACTAGTCATACATGGATACATGTCATCTTATCTTTAATACCAAAAATATAAATACAAAAGTAGCTTGCACATGCATGCGTGAGTGAAAAAACACACATATACACATGTGAGCACATGTGTGTGTGCGCACGCGCACGCGTGCGTGCACGCACGCACGCACGCACCCACCCCCCCACACACACACACACACACACACACACACACACACACACACACACACACACACACACACACACACACACACACACACACACACACACACACACACACACACACACACACACACACACACACACACACACACACACACACACACACACACACACACACACACACACACACACACACACACACACACACACACACACACAATCTTGTTAGTTGTGATTATATGATGTTTAAAATGACTATCAATCCTTTTTGTCATTATACAAGGAATATAACAATTCTAGACCATTGAAATCCATAAAATTCTGGTTCTAACAAGAAAGATGAGCACATATTATCATATGTAAGGCTATATTGATAAAGACTCTCGCAAAAATAGATGTAAAATGGTAAAATATTAGGAACCATCCACATATGTGTCAACAATGTAGAAAAATAGCATCAATGCTCATATTCATTTTGACAATTGCTAATAGAAACTTTTTAACACAGTTATCAATAATCTCCAATACTCTCTCCCTCCATCTTATCAACATACTCATTGATGATCTTAGATGCAAGCTTTGAATCCCATCATGTTATATGTTTATGGGAGCCTAAACACTGATGCATAAGTGAAGAAGGGGTATGTTCCAAAATGTACCGTGCTTGTACACAGGGGGTTCATTATGGATAACTTACACAATCACATAAGTGTAGGAAATGGCATATTTCAAGAGACCATATAAGCATATATACTAGGTGTAGGTACCCATTAATATTTTTCCTAGTTCTAGAAATAAGGGAGGGGGTGGGTTATAAGCTTCAAAGAGTGGGGGTTCAAGGTTAGAGGGGTATATGATGATTGGGATCATTAGGGCCATCTTTGCATTAAATCACCAATTTCTCTCTCTCAATTCATGCATTAAAATCCCACCCTCTCTTTCTTTCTCAACTCATAGTACGTAACTGATATCTCTTTCTCTATCTTCCACGTGTGTGTTTTTGTCTCCTTTCCTTCTCCCCCTGGATATATATATATATATCCCCCATGTCTATCCACCCTCTCTAAATTATATTAAAACTCAATGTTCATTACTTCTACATTTGGAATTGTACCTTTTAAATGTGCATTTTGGCTATGGTATGGGTTTGGGAATGATAAAAATGTATTTGCGTCTATTTTGGTTATGGTGCTTCTTTGCAAATGGCCCTCCCCCCTTCGATAGTTGCAAGTTGTATTTTATTCTATCATGGTTCATGAGGAATGAAGTATGGTTTGTGGAAGGGCTCATTTTGAATGCCAGCATCATTTTGATGTTTTAAAAAAGTGGGCAAATGTGAGATGCAAGGCCACCTCATTGAATGCCAACATCATTCTAATATTTACAAATAGTGGGTAGCCTTTGTTGTGTTGCTAATAGAAGTGTCTTTAGTGCACGTTTTTCACCTTTGATGTGTAGGTTTTATTACTTTCCACAATGAATTATCGGGCTCAATCCTAGTGGAGGCTAGGAGGTTGAGCAAACTCATCACATTACATATTTTCAACAATGCACTGATCAACTAGATCCCCTCAGAGCTGTAGTAGTTCTCCAACCTCCCTGTATATTCTCTCTCTCTCTCTCTCTCTCTCTCTCATAGATACTATCATTGAAGTTACACTTAGCCTTAAAGATTCATGAGCTTGCTCTAATGTTTACATCATCCTCACATATAGATATAATTATGTGCATTTGTTGTAATGACCTCTCCAACAATCAACTGCTCTATAAAAGCCCATCCCAAGCAAAAGAGCCATGGCCAAGTTTCCCACCCATAGCTATGCTAGGAATCTTGATATCTATGATCCAATCATCAATAAGCATTGTGGCCCCTAATTGCTATTGTTGTTATACCTAAACCAACATGCTCATATACCTCACTCTAGCTTAGTACTCATGTGCATCTTCAATATCATGCACCTTTCACCTTGCATGTTTAAGAATTTATGCATGCAAATATATTCCGCATTATGACAATTCCATTTTGGATATCATTCAAATGATTAGTATGTGCAATCACTTTTGGAGCCACTCCCAAGCCCACACTGCAAGATCATAGTTCTCAACTTCTTTATTTGGAGTCAGATCTACACAAACTAGAGCACTACTTTCAAGGCCTCACATTTGCAATCTCACTTATTTGGGCCTTTTTTGTCCTCATTTTCTTGTATTAGGGATATAAATAGGCACCTTATCCTTATTGTAACTCATCAATCATACTGGGCTTATGGTAGAAATGGAGCAAATCAAGCTGCTATTGATTATGGTTGATGAGGCTACACAACTATAGTGTGTGGCATGGCTCGAGGGCGATTACCCTAGCAATATTTGGGAGAGGTATTTATATGTTGTGGCCATCTATGTAAACTTCTTCCATACCACACACAATTACAGATGTAGCCCACTTCTATGGCTAGCATGATGTTGGAGATCATGGCTTCTCCCTCTATGTAATGCTTATTTGGCAAATGAGAACTTTTATTTATGATCTTGGAATTACTTCTCTCAAGTGACTCTTTTTCTGTCTAATGAAATCCTATGGTTGGGTAATCTGTATCCTTACATAACAACTTTTAGCAACATGATAGTAGGTAGTTCATGTGTATAGCTTGTGGGACTCAATGAGGATTCTTTGTAGCCAACCCTCAAGAACTTTTTACATATCTTGGTCATCAATCCCACTTCAATTATTCATTTTCATTGAAGGTATCTACTTCCTTGCATTATTCATTTGCATGAAATTTTGTTCGTCTGATAACCTAGGTACTTAGTCTTAATATATGTCACATTCTTTTTCTATCATCACCTTTGCTCCTTTAAACACATATCCTCTATCAATGGATTTTCTGTTGTGTGGTTTTGTATGTGGTGAGTCTACATTATTGTAGCCCATTGGCTCAACATGTTTTGATCATGTTGTTGACTTGAAGTCTAGGGTGGATATCATCCATTTGATAGGGCATGTAGATGACTTGAGTTTAAGAAAACATGATGCTAGCAATGTCAATAAATCTTGATATTGTTGTGTGGTTTTGGGTTCATACCATGGACATTCTAGTACATATGTTGGTGTATACAAAGTATCAATAGCTAAATTTACCCAAGTTGAGGAGGACTTATACCATGCACGTTCTAGTACATATGTTGGTGTATACAAAGTATCAATAGCTAAATTTATCAAGTAGATGAGGACTTATATCTTGAGGTAGGTTCATCAACTCAAGTAGGGCATTGTGGGTGTATATTAATCTTGATGATTTATCTAGATTGTTGCATGAGTCAATCAATATGGTAGGAAAATTCTATGAAATTTCCATTGGCCTCAAAATTTGAGGTGACAAATAAAATTTATATAAGAGGAATATTTCTTTTGCAAAGAAAAATAATGTAGATTTCTTGCATATAGTATTCACAATTCACTTATAGAGCAATTAATGAAATTGAAGTACAAAGAGAAACTCATTTTCACACAAAAATCATCTACAAAGAAATCAATCAAATTTTTGTATGAAGAGAAACCAAGTTTCTACATTATTGACAATTTTCTATTAAGGAATTTGTTACTTGAAGTGTCTATTCAAGATTAAGATTCTATCTTTAGACACAACTTAGTGTATGATTTCTAGGAAGTTTGGATAGTCATTATATTAAGCCTTTAGTCCACACATTAGGGCTTGATCAAGACATTTATTGAATTGTTGACTTGAGTTCAAATGTTTGTTTTGATGGTTGAGTTTGAATGTTTGATTCTTTCTCTCTATTACATTTTTACTCTTCTAGTGCAACTAAGTTTATGTTGACTTGCAGGACACATAGATATAGTTACTACAAAATTTTTTCACATTAGACTTAGCTTGTAAGTTTTGCACAATTTGAGTTTTTAAGAACATTGAAGTTAATGTGCTAGATACTTGCATTTCTTTTTGAATTATTTTTTATTTTATGATACTTTGGTAGTTTAGCATAGAAACTCTTAGATGAGACTTTCCAATAGAGAATAATGTTACTATGAGCAATGGCTCATAACCACCAACTTAACCAATCTGAAGCTATGGATCTCAATGTCATACAATTCACCACTTAAAACAATATATAACTTAGTTTTCAAATTTGGTATATGCACATGTACCTATAGGTATAGGTGTGTGCTAGTTCACATGGAAATATATATGCCCATATTCATATATACTAGTTGTGTGCACATATGTGGGCGAGTATTTATGTGTCTAAGTGTGTATGATACTTGAAATTATCCAAAGTAATGGCACTTAAATTCTTATCAATAGAGTTTACCAATGTTTTTCATAGGGAATACTTGACCTTTGTATGCTCAACAATTACACAATCATGATGCCTTTATTGCATAGTCAAGTGCAAACATGTACTCATTATGCAACTTTGTCCTCTTCATGCTTAGTTGCAACCATGCAATGAAACAAATGGTTTACCATCCATAAAAGTGCTGAGCGTAATGACATTGTTAATAAGTATGTCCATCATGTATATATGTATGTATGTATATATAGAGAGAGAGGGAGGGAGGGAGGGAGGGAGGGAGAGCCATTCCTCTACCTTGTCCTTAGCAAATTTAAATTCAAATTTTGTGCATAGCACAACAATAATAAGATAAATGGTTAAGATAAATTAATGTCGTGGTTAAAAGTGTTTATAAGTGTATGAAAATCCATTAGATTATTTATTTAGCATCCTTGAATACTAAAATATATTCAAAGATAATTTATCATCCTTGATTTAGTCATTCTGTAGATGTAGGTATTGCCTTCTCTTTAGTGACGAGAGTCGTCATGCTTTCTTGTGCTAGCTCAATCTAAGCTTGTCCTTTCTTAGATTCTCCTTAGAGCCATGTTATTTGAGCAATGTTTATATCAATACATAGTTCATCATTTATCTTGAGTACTATCAATCACAATCCACACTTGCTCTACTAATGTATCCCATTTCTAGCTAAAATGTTGCTCCTTGCACCACTCTCGTAAACATTAAAGTGAGGCTCTCTATATATTTGAATGCCAAATAGAGTTTGATAAACAACACGTTTACCTATAAAGAAACACCTTGTAGATAGCTTGATTAAATATATGCACTTGTTAGGTGGGGATGCATGTGACCTATTATTAACCAACTATGGGGGATTTCGTTGTTGCAAGATATAATAGTGTTAGAACATTTCTTTCCTATTGATGAATAAGTTCCATGGATATGTTTCTTTTCATTGGACTCAAAAGAAGGTTGATAGTAGGTAGATCGTGAAAAATGTCAATAAGGCAATTGTGAGATGATGAGCAAGAAGCCAATAGTGCAAGCCTTTTTCTCCACAACTCCATTCGTGCTCTCCATAGCTCTAGTTATATACATAATGCCTCTATCCAACAATTTTTTGAAAATCTTAGCTTTATTAAAATAAATTCCAAAATTTACCTTTGGATGTCATATAGAACAAAGATCCATAGTCTCCAAAAACTACTAAGATATTTTTTATGAATCCCTGAGAGCTATTTTGTGATCAATTCTTTAATAAACATGGATTTTGTATCTATTACATAAGGATCTACTAAATTATTTAGTTAAAAAATAAATTTGTAGCTAGGGATATATAAAACATGCTTTGAACACACGTGATGCCTAAGGTTTGTACATAGTAACCTACTTGAGGTTTCTCCCCAACGATCACTTTTCCATCTCTATAAACTACCCATTTTCTCACATTTCTATCCTCAACAATATATGGCATGCATTCTTTCCTATGTGCGACATGATCACGAGTGAGATCCTCTTCCAAAATGTTTTACTCACACTTCAAGGCATGTGAAGGCAAAATAAAATATTTCTTTTCCTCCAAAGTAGCAAACTTCATGACAAGTGGTCTCTCCTTTGAAACATCCTTCCCCACTCTCCATGCATCTGTGGGTGTCTTTTCATTTTCCGCCATTCTTGTAACGTGTCCCCTAGTATCATCTGGGACACGTCTTAGCAGTCCATCGGAAAGGATGTCTAGAAAGCTCCACCCGACACTCCCATGGAATGTTACGGGTTTTGCGAACTAGTTATTCCCGCGTCTGCCACGTAGCGGAAGTATCCTGGCCATTCCCACTTAGGATCGACCGGAATTAGGGTTTTCCTAATGTGTCACTAGCTAACAGCAACTAGCGTCAGACCCGAGCGAACTACTTTACGCAGAAACGCCAGGTCCGAAGCGGATTCACGCTGCACTTGGTTCAAGGAGAATGGGAATCGAGAGGGATGCAAAGCTCAACCTCTTTGCCATAAGGCATAGTCCCATTCCGTTCCCCTAAAACAGCGTAAATCGAGTAATACGTAATTCTAGGTCATCGTTCTCGTTATTCTTTTTTGATGATGATGATCATTCCGCTGTTCCTCGAGATTTTTGAGAAAAGTTCCCGGCTAACCAGGACCACCCAACCGTAGGACGGACCCATGGCCCATCCTCCGCACTTTCCTCGGTTTGTTTTAGTTATGTAATTATCTAACACATTAATTTGACATATAACAATCAGCTTCTTTAATTAATCTTGTTTAAGCACTGGTTCCTTCACGTAATCTTATCACGTGACATATAAAAACAATATCAAGCAAGCTCTTTTAACATCTCATCATTTTATTTTTGAATTATAAGAAGTTCCGCCCGTAGGCTTATCCATAATCTACCCGGAGGCTAACAAGTAATCTCCAGGGATCACTATTCCAAGCTTCCGCCCGTCAACTAGTATGCGGGCCTCGGGATCCAGTCCCGAGTCGCGTTAGCCTCTTGTGCAGGACCCGGAAGGCGAGGGATTTACGGCCAGAGCCCCCCTAGCACCCAAGCGTCCTCCTGCTCCAAGTAGAACTCAACGGAGAGACCTCTCGCGGCAGGTTCGGTCCACGTTCCCGACGCAGTCAAACAACCCCCTTGGTTAGGGTCAGGCAGGCAGTCGGGGGTAACTGAAGCTGCCTCTTCCTTCAGGCTTTTAACCTGAAGTATAGGTACTTATTTAATTTGTAATTCATAAATCAAACAGAGCCCTAAAATCTCTAGCAAGCATAAACATTTCCATTAACCAACCCAGTTGTATGGCAAACTGCTAAAGAAGTGTTCTTTCCCTTTTGTCTTTGTGAATTGATCACAAAATGATTTCATACATGTTGCGCAAGTCCAGTGATGGGATAATCTGTTTAGATTCCTTAAGCTGACGTATGTCAGGCCTAGGGTTTCTTCATTAAAGAACCTTAGGGGCAAACCCTAATTTCTTATCTTTATGAATTTATTGTCCTTGCGGTAAGGTGAGTAGTCCAGTGTTTAGGGTATGAATGTTTCTATGTTTAGATTGGTCCGGTTATCTTTTGGAAAGATTGGTTTGGTTAGCTTTTGGAAGGTAATCTTACTCGTCTTGTCACGGTTTTACTATCTTTGTGACAATTAACTTTCCCAATCAATACAGTTTAATTTGGCATATAGCATAATGCCATGATGCTACAAAGAGCAACGATACTCCTTGGGACAAAGCCCTAGCTGAGAAATTGGTGAATACACACTTTATTAGTTCCAAGTTCTCGATTTGCAGGGGAAAAGTGTTAATAGAGTGTCATCCAGCAATTCCCCATTACATTTTCTTTTCAAATGAGTTCGTATATCTAATTTTTATACTTATTAATTTCTAACATTTAACTTCCGTTTTCTTTAAAGATGAACTCATGCCAAATACAACAGTTGCCTTGCTAAGATGTGCAACTAGCAAAGATAACTCTCTAGTAATTTGAGCATCGAAAGAAACCTTTCATGAATTTAGCCATTTTGCCATGATTCATTACGAAAGGAATAAGACTAATGGTGCAAGATAAATTTCTTCATTTTAGGACTATATTACTATAGTAAATGGATAGTTTTGCATATTATTTTATAATGCTTGATGTAATTTGAAGAAAGCTAATTTGTATACATTGTCATTCATAAGCTAACTCCTTCGTTAAAAATAACTTGAACAAATATATCTATTTCCTTAACAATTTTTCTTTGCATGATTGACTAAAAACCCGAATTAACATCAAGAAGAAAACTTGGCTTTGAGGTGAGATATCCACATGGATACCGGGAGATGACCCTCCCGTGGCTACGCCTTGGACTTTCTTAGGAGGCATCGCAATTGTAGTCCGTTGAACGTGGAAGCAGCTTTACACTTCTTTCGGAAAACACTTAGCACTCTCTTCCCTTTTTCAAGTGGGGGAAGAAGAACAAAACTTCAAAGTATTTTGCGAGTTTGAAGGAAAGGCTAAGGACAATTTCTCTTGGGAGAAAGGGCCTTACAGAATTTTAAGGGAGGAACTCCAAGGGAGGGAAAGTAGCCTTAAAGGTTATTAAAAAAAGGGGGCCTAACGAGGCCTTAGGAGAAGATATAAGGGGATAGTTCGAGGGTTATAATGAGCAAGGGCCCTAAGGGGAAATAAAGATTGGGAAGATAAGACCTTTAAGGTCAAAAACCCTTTTATGGGGGAAAATCTCCAATCCAACACGGAGGGGGGGAAAAATAAGACCTTTTAAGGTCTGAGTTGTTTTGGGGGGAAAGGGAATTTAAAACCATGGGAAGGGGCAAAGGGGATTTTTAAAATCGAGGAGGGAAAAGGGGGAAAAAGGCAAGGGAAAGGCTTTGTTTCCCGGGGGTAAGAATCCCTTTGTTAAGAACGCAAGGGGGGGAAAAGAAAGGGTTTCAAAAGGTACAAGAAGGGGGGTGAAAGGGGGCTTATCTAGCCCCCTTAGAAGCTTCCCCTCAGAACGTGGCAAGAGGGGAAATTTTCAATGCCGAATTGGTGGCGTTTGACGGTTGGGGCAGCCCGACAGCAAAGGTGACGCCATCTTGGCCTTCGGCAGACAATAGCACCTCGTCTCCACTCCCAGAAGTAGCAGCGAGTCTGTCTTCGATCTCTCTCTCTCTCTCTTCACGATGCTACAGAGTGGCGGCAGTACTCCCTTCACTCACGATGCCCAATGTCCCATGGCAGTGCCTCCTTTTGGCCCTCCCTTGCACAGCGTCCTGACTTCAACAGGGCAAAGGCTGTCAGTCTCTCTCTCCCTCCCTCTCACAGTGACATGATCTCCGGCAGCGGCGTTTGGTTCTTCTCACGCCCCCCCCCCCCCCCCAGCCTTCTTCCGTTCTTCGGCCCCTCCCCTCTCCTCGTTTAAATAGTGGAGGGAGGGGGATCTTCTCCTCCTGCGTGTCGACACGCATGCCCTCCCTCCCTCCACAAGCTCCACCAAGGAGCTTCAGAACTCCTTCTATTCCCCTCCCCCTCCAGCTCGTCAGTCGGCTGGAGGGATAAGGGGGGGAAATAAATAATTTTTTTTTTCAAAAGCCCGATCTATTAATTCCCACGCGGACTTTTACAATTCTTGAGCACAAAGACAAAGCTCCCTCTTTCTAGCTCTTATTCTCTTTCCATCCCACAACTCATATATTCAAAGTATGCACTTTTTTCCTCTCCTCTTCCTCTTATGTATCATTTATGCTACTAGGAGAGGAAGATGATGGGCTAGCCTTTTTATTTTTAGTTAGTTCTATCCATTTCCTATTTTGCTCATTATTAGGGAAAATAGATACTCCAAAAGGTCCCTTTAGATTAGGATCTAATGAATCTTCTAATCAAGAACAATATGAAGTGGACCAATAAAAAGAGGGGTGGTATGCACATTTTATCGGGTTTTAAAAAAACTTGCACTACAAGGATTTGAGCTTATAGCGACGGTGGGTAGCGGCGTCGCTATTTGCGTTGCTATTTGCATCGTAAATAGCGACGGTCCACAGGAAAAAAAAACGGGCCGAAACTGAGCGCGGCTTTATTTCGCGTTTTCACATTTTGTGTTTTGAGAGCGAGAGCGAGGGAGAGAGTGACCGTCGTGAGAGAAGGAGAGGAAGAAGACTTGCCGCCGCTGCCGCCGTTGTTCGCAAAGGAGAGAAGGAGCCTTCATCGCAAAGAGGAGCCGCGCCCCACACTCGCCATATCTCATCGATGAGTCTCCCTCTCTCCTTCTTTTGCTTGTTTAAGGTTTAAATCACTTTCTCTTTTGCTTGTTTAGGAGAGGAAATGAGAGAGAAAGAGAGGGAGAGGGAGAGAGAGGGAGAGAAAGAGAAAGAGAGGGAGAGGGAGAGGAAGGGAGAGGAAATGAGAGAGGGAGAGAAAGAGAAAGAGAGGGAGAGGGAGAGGGAGAGGGAGGGAGAGTGCATTCTCTCTCTCCCTCTCCCTTTTGCTTGTTTAAGGTTGAAATCACTTTCTCTTTTGCTTGTTTAGGATAGGAAATGAGAGAGAAAGAGAGGGAGAGGGAGAGGGAGGGAGAGTGCATTCTCTCTCTCCCTCTCCCTTTTGCTTGTTTAAGGTTTAAATCACTTTCTCTTTTGCTTGTTTAGGAGAGGAAATGAGAGAGAAAGAGAGGGAGAGGGAGAGGGAGAGGGAGAGGGAGAGAAAGGGAAAGAGAGGGGGAGGGAGAGGGAGGGGGAGGAAATGAGAGAGGGAGAGAAAGAGAAAGAGAGGGAGAGGGAGAGGGAGAGGGAGGGAGAGTGCATTCTCTCTCTCGCTCTCTCTTTTGCTTTTGGAGAGTGTCAGGATATATTGTGAGAGGGAGAGGAAATGCGACAGAAAGAGAGGGAAAGGGAGAGGGAGGGAGAGAAAGAGAGAGAGAGAGGGAGAAAGAGAAAGAGAAAGAGAGGGAGAGGGAGAGGGAGGGGGAGGAAATCTCTTTCTCTTTCTCTCTCCCTCTTCCTTTTGCTTTTGGAGAGTGTTAGGATATATTGTGAGAGGGAGAGGAAATGAGAGAGAAAGAGAGGGAGAGAAAGAGAAAGAGAAAGAGATGTATACTCAAATGGATAGCTTTATGGAGATGTATGTCTACTCAAATGGATAGCTTTTGTCTACTCAAGATGTAGTCCACCTGTGTGTGTATATATTGGAATGATAACATATCCATGATTATGGTAATGGTATGCACTTTGCTTTTTTTATGGGTACCATTACATCGATTCCTTAAGAGGGCTAAAATTAGTCATACACTTTATAAAGTCTAATTAGGAGATTTAAGATGCACGATAATAGACTTAGCGATAATGGTATGCAATGTGCTTTGCCATGGGCCACGTACATTGGTGACTCTTTAAGATGGCTTAAAATTGGTCATATCCTTTATAATGTCCAAGTAGGGGATCTAATTGTGATATGCATAATTCATTGGTTTTGTATTAACTTTATAGGCATAACAAATTAGTAATCATACCAACTAGTCAATGGAAGGACTAAAAGAAAATGATACCCTAGCTAATGGTCATTATGGTACTTCATCAAAATGAACCCAAAAGTATTGCTATAGAAGAAGAATCGCTTAAATTGAGCATAGGATATTTTCTTCAAATGTTATGACTATGAGTAGAATTGATTGGAACAAATTTTATAACTATAGTTGATAAATTTCATAGATGGCATTAACTTTTATACATGGATCTAGGACAAAAAAACCACATTACTAAGATGTTTTTTGTTGAGACTGATTTATTATTAGACTAAGAGATCCTCAATGATGCTCATAAATGGATTACTTATACTCAAAGCCCTCTAGTGCAGTTGTATAAGTAATCCTAGTAGAGCCCCTCTAAGATACTCAAAGTACATAACCTAGAGACCGTAGCTAGGTATATTGTTGAGATATCGAGCTCCACTCATGATATGCCAGGGTGACCGTTGTGCATTTATGTCACCGACTTGTCAGTTGTAGATGCGGTTGGTACACCGCCCATGAATAATAGCTAGACGAGAGCTATCCTTATCTACTCTAGTTCGTGGCTCAGTTAGTATGCCACCTTAGTTAGTTGTCTTTGGTTTGAGACCCATATATATGGTTCTTCTATTTCTTTGTATTAGAGTTCTTTTGGCTTACACAACTAAGAAGAGGAAAACTGTTTTCAACCTCCACCCTTGTGTGTCTTCCCCCATTGTGCAAGCAAGAAAGCTACAAGTGAGACTCCTTCCTTCTCTCCCACAATCTTGACATGGTATCAGAGCCTTGTTCGTGGTAAGGAGCTCAAGAAAGCAAGCCAAGCTCGTGGTGTTCTGGTAAGAGGAGCAGTGTTGCTTTCATTTTCTGTTTTGGGAGCAGATCTCTGCAGGTAGCACAGCCGGAAATTGCAGGAGTGCATTGTCTCAGGTTGAGATGCCTTTCGCGGTGAAGCAAGAGGGCAGTATATGCTGTGGGAATGGGGTTTAGCCCTCAGTGACCCTATTTTTTTTATTTGAGGCCATTTCAGGGCCTGTTTTGGAGGCGGAAGTTTTCTGCACGCACTCAGGAAAAGGCCCAGTTTTATGCTGTGCGACCACTATTCTACAGGTCGGTGAAAAGTTACCACAGAAATTGCATCGTATGCTTATGTGCAGAGACATTGGGAGTTACAAAATCATCCTTGGTTCCTGTTTATGCAAAATCGTCACTAGGAAGTGACTGTGTGGTCAAATACCACTTTCGCCAGTCTTGCAGATTTGCCCTTGTGAGGGTGAAACTGTGTTTTTTGCAGTGACATAATTTTTTGCAGTGTTAGAATTTTTTGCAGTGTTCTGTAATGGCGTCTGATTCTCTTTCACAGATTGTAACTGAAAAGCTTGACAAGAACAACTTCCAAGCATGGAAGTTTAGAATGACGAATTTCCTTATGGGAAAATGATATTGGGAATTTGTTATAGGAAATGAAGAAGAACCAGTTCTTCCTGATGTTCCCAATCAACAGCAAATGCAGGCATTCAAAGCATGGCATGAGAGAGCCAGGAAAGTTATGTACTGGCTGTCCATCAGTATTTCAGACTATGATTGTGCATATTCAGGATGCAAGTACGCTAAAGGAGGCATGGGATACTCTGTCAAAGATGTATAGCACAAATACGCAAGCTAGGAAAATGCAGCTCAAGCAAGAGTTGCACAATGTGCAAAGAGAAAGTATGAGCATCAATGACTACCACATGAAGGTGAAGAAGATTGCAGATGCACTTGCTTCCATTGGGTCGCCAGTGGAAGATGATGATTTAGTCTCAGTGACCTTGAATGGTCTAGGAAAGGATTATGCACAGTTTCGAACATCCATCTCCGTCCGTGAAAGATTTCCTGATTTTGAGGAGTTGATTGCTCTTCTAATTTCTGAGGAGCAGAGAAATGGTGGTGCATCTTCTTCAAGAGGAACTTCAAAAGAAGCTATCTTCTACTCAAATGCTGGAAGAGGTAGAGGCAGAGGTAGAGGAGGCCGATTTGGAGGTCGTGGTAGAAATCAGAATATGCAGCAAACTCAAGAAAACCAGTCCTATGGAGGAGGACGTGGTAACTCTAGAGGCAGGGGGAGCCAAAGAGGTCGTGGTGGATGGCAAAGAGGCCAAAATGCAAACAGTAATGTTGAATGCTACTACTGTGGTAAAATGGGTCATATGGCTAAAGACTGCTATAAAAAGCAGAATGACATCATGAATGGAAAACTGCAACAAGGAAATTATGCATCTTCTAGTAGACAGGGTGATGACAGAAATGAGCATTTGTTTATGGTGCAGCACATGAACAATTCTGTGACAAGTGCAGAAGAAAGCAATGATGTATGGTATGTTGACTCAGGTGCATCAAACCACATGACAGGTCATGCAGAATGGATGGAGGATGCAAGGAAAATGGAAAAACAAGGATTTGTGGAGACTGGTGATGATACTGCACATCCTATTGTGTAGATTGGAAAAATTCCTTTGTCTATGCAGGATGGGAAAAAGAAATACCTTTCCGATGTATTTCATGTCCCGAATATCACCAAGAATCTAGTTTCTGTTGGTCAAATGGTTGAACAGGGCTTGCAGGTCAGATTTAATCCTCATGGATGCTTTGTTGAGGATATGAAAAATAAAGGTCGCTTAATAGCAAAAGGAAAGAAGAAGGGCAGAATGTTTACGTTGGATGCAGACATGTCTGAATTGAGTGCAGCAATGTTTGCACATGGGACCGGTGTAGTTGCAGATATTGATATCTAGCATAAACGCATTGGTCATGTTAATGTACAACGACTTAAATCAATGCAGGCCCAAAATATTGTTGCAGGATTGCCAAAATTCAAGGTTGCAGAAATGCATAAGGTATGTGAAGCCTGTCAGTTTGGAAAACAGGCAAGGAAACCATTTCCTAGACATGTTCAAGAGAGTGAGAAGCCATTGGAATTAATCCACTCTGATGTATGGACTACTAAAGCTGCATCTCTTGGAGGCTGTCATTATTTTGTCACTTTTATTGATGACTATAGCAGAAAAGTTTGGGTGTATTTTATGAAAAAGAAAAGTGAAGTTTTTGGGCATTTCAAAACCCTTAAAGCTATGGTTGAAAAAGAAACATGCCTGCAAATAAAATGCCTAAGGTCAGATGGAGGGGGAGAGTACCTCTCAAATGAGTTTGCAAAATTCTTGCAGGAGCATGGCATAAAGCAGCAATATTCATGCAGTCATACCCCACAACAAAATGGAATTGCAAAAAGGAAAAACATGCATATTGGAGAGGTATCTCGTGCCATGCTCAATGAAAAAGACTTGCCAGATTTTTATTGGGCTGAAGCAGTTGCTATAGCTGTCTATATAATGAACAGGACTCCCACTGCAGCAATACATGGGATGACTCCAGAGGAGAGGTATACTAGTAGGAAACCAGATATTTCTCATTTGAAAATTTTTGGTTGCATTGCCTATGTACATGTGCCAGATGAGCTGAGATCCAAGTTGGATCCAAAAGCTGAGAAGTGCATCTTTATTGGTTACTCTCTGCAGCAAAAAGGGTATAGATGCTACAACCCTTCTACTCGTAAGTTTACAGTGAGCAGAGATGTTGTTTTTGATGAGATGAGTAGCTGGTATAAACCAGTAAATGTGATTGATGATGTAGATGCACAAAATGGTAATGCTGCACAGAATTCACAGTAGCAGTCACAAAATATTAGTGGACCTAGATCGTCCTCTAGCAGTGGTTCACATTCTTCACCATGGACAGGCAGATTGAGATCAGGAGAATCTTCTCAAAGTAATCCAGATAGTGGTATGCAGGTATCACGAAAAGGAAAAGAGAAGGTAGATCAGCCCATGTTTGATGTGAATGCAGGTCACTCTTATGTGGATGGTGAATCCAGTGGCTCAGAACAGAGCATTGATGATGAGTTGGGTATTCCTTCTATTGTTACACCTGGAGTAAGTAAGACCAGGGATGTTTTGAGAGCAACTGGGAGTGAACCTACTTTGCGCAGGTCTACCAGAGCTAGGTATCCTGTGGATAGGCTGAAATATGATGGATTTACAGCCATTCACTATGTATATATGGTCAAAGTGATACAGGAACCAGAACCCACTTCTTTTGAGCAAGCCATGGGAAAAGAAAAATGGGAGAAAGCCATGGATGAGGAAATGGATGCCTTGGAAGCAAATGCTACATGGGAATTGGTACCTTTGCCTAAAGATAAGAATGCAATTGGCTGTAAGTGGGTTTATAAGGTGAAGCACAATGCAGATGGTTCTGTGAATAGATACAATGCAAGATTAGTAGTCAAGGGGTATGCACAAACATATGGCATTGACTATGAAGAAACATTTAGTCCGGTTGCAAGGATGGCAACCGTAAGAGCACTCATTGCTATGGCTGCATCAAAGGGATGGTCTTTACATCAGATGGATGTAAAGAATGCCTTCTTGCATGGTGATTTGCAAGAAGAGGTCTATATGGAGCAGCCATCAGGATATGTGCATGCTGTTCATCCTGAGTTTGTTTGCAGGTTGAAGAAAGCCTTGTATGGCTTGAAGCAAGCACCTAGAGCATGGTCTGACAAGATAGGGCAGTATCTTGTCACTATTGGCTTTCAGATTTCCAAGGTAGATTTCTCACTTTATGTGAGAAAAACAGAGAAAGGTATTATGCTACTTTTTATTTATGTTGATGATTTGATTATGACAGGTGACAGTGATGAAGATATCCTTCATGTGAAAATGCTATTAAAGCAGAAGTTTGAGATGAAGGATTTGGGAGAGCTGCGTTATTTCTTGGGCATTGAGGTGATTAGATTACCAAGTGGGATACAGCTCTTGCAGAGGCAGTATGGATTGGACATGCTGTCCAAATATGGGATGACAGGCTGTAAGCCTATTTCAGTTCCTTTGGAGCAGAATGTGAAGCTGAGCACAGATGCAGGTGAGCTTCTGGAAGACCCTACTATGTACAGACGCATAGTAGGAAGTTTGATTTATATGACTATTACCAGGCCAGATTTGAGCTATGCTGTTGGATTGGTAAGTCAGTTTATGCAAGCTCCAAGGAAACCGCATTTGGATGCAGCTAGACGCATACTCAGGTATGTGAAGTCCACATTGCAGTATGGACTATTTTATGAGACTGGGGTTGAGATACAACTGCATGGATACATTGATGCTGATTGGGCTGGTAGTATTTCTGATAGACGATCTACCAGTGGATATGTGTTCTCTTTTGGGAGTGCTGCAGTCACTTGGAGCAGCAAGAAGCAGCCTACAGTTGCCTTGTCAAGCACAAAGGCTGAGTACAGGGGTGTTGCAATGGCTGCATGTGAGGTATCTTGGTTGCATAAGCTACTTTATGATATGCATCAGTCTACAAATGGGCCACTTGTCATTTATTGTGACAACATGAGTAGTATACACTTGGCAAATAACCCAGTCTATCATGCTAGAACAAAGCACATTGAGGTGCATTATCACTATGTACGAGAGAGGGTTTTACTAGGTCTTATTGATCTAGTTTATGTCAGCAAAGAGGATCAGGTAGCTGATATATTTACAAAGGCATTGGGCGCAGAGAAGCTGCGCAAGTTCAGAGACCTACTTGGTGTGCAGGAATTGGGATTGAGCTCGAGGGGGAGTGTTGAGATATCGAGCTCCACTCGTGATATGCCAGGGTGACCGTTGTGCATTTATGTCACCGACTTGTCAGTTGTAGATGCGGTTGGTACACCGCCCATGAATAATAGCTAGACGAGAGCTATCCTTATCTACTCTAGTTCGTGGCTCAGTTAGTATGTCACCTTAGTTAGTTGTCTTTGGTTTGAGACCCATATATAGGGTTCTTCTATTTCTTTGTATTAGAGTTCTTTTGGCTTACACAACTAAGAAGAGGAAAACTGTTTTCAGCCTCCACCCTTGTGTGTCTTCCCCCATTGTGCAAGCAAGAAAGCTACAAGTGAGACTCCTTCCTTCTCTCCCACAATCTTGACATATATAAGATATAATGGTTGCACAAGAAGACACCTCAATAATTGACTGATCACCACTAAATCCCAAAGAAGAATCGTGTTCCATCCCCTTCAACTCTATATTCACCTCATGAAGAACTTCATTAATCATAGCATCCTTGTCACCAATCTTTTTGTTGCAATGATGAAGTAACATATTCATCACTTTTCCTTTTAGCATCTAAGGCATTATCCAATCTTTTAGTCAAGTCGAAACATTTAGTCTTCGACTCATGAACCTTATAAACCAATGCTTTTTTTCTTACAATAATGAATAATTATCTACCGGGACAAACAAATCCTTGAGCATGGTATATGGTCGAGATATAACATCAATAAATCTCTCAACTACTATATCCCATGCATTCTTTACATCAATCAGTAAAGCATTTCTTATATCTTGAAGTTTAGATTTCAACACCATGGATGCATCAATATCAACCTCACTGTTTTTCAAAATTTGCTTCTCAATCTCTTGCAAAGGCTAAAACCTCTCAAGCAAGAGCTTATGGTCAACTTGCAACTTGACATACATCTCCATAAAGCTATCCATTTGAGCCTCGTTTGTTGTAATGTAGATAAGATGGAAAACAAAGAAGGTCTTATTGTTCAAGATTGCGAGGCGTATCTTAATCAGCATGTCCCATGTCCTTGCTCTCAATGCAAGTTGGCAATTAGACGAAAACGCCGATTGTCTATAGAACACATACGATGATTTGGCGAGTTTCAATCTGAGATCATTGATCACGCGATTGCGGATTTTCCGCAAACGGTAATTTGAAGTTAATATCAATCATGCATTGTACTCGCAAGCTAATTGAAAACCATATATAATAAGATTGGGTCTTGTTGGCAAATTTTCTATCCAGGGAGGTGATGTCTCGTCCCAAGGGGGAGTGCACCCTTTGCGACCAATTAGAAGAGTTTGTGGGCATGCGATGGATGGAGTGTAAGAGCCAATCCACCACTCGCAAGGCCAATCTATACTGTCAATGCCAAAGGAGACAGACAACCTTCTAGACCTACCTACAATCTTGGAGCCTGAGATGGAGGCAATGATCGATGCATTGATTTCCATGGATGTCGAGACTTCTGATCCGCTTAGAGAGGAAGCATCCATACCATTATATGATGGGTGCCGAGTATCTCGGTTGAAGACACTGCTTGCACTCTTAAGTGTGCAAGAAAAATATGGGTGGAGCGATACGAGTGTGACCGAGTTATTCAGGTACCTTGCACATAGGCTTCATTGATTTTTTTTGACACTATTATTACAAACATTTGTGCTTTTTCAAGGTGTTTTATGATTTTTTTTTAGGTTATTGAAATATCATATATTACCACCTGCAAATACCATGCCTGAGTCTCGTGATGATGCACGACATGTTTTACGGAAGCTTGGCATGGACTACAATAATATCCATGCATGTATTAACGATTGCATACTGTTTCGAGAATAATACGAGACTATGGAGACATGTCCAAAGTTTGGTGCTCATAGGTATGGACAGGACTTGCAAGGGCAAACCATCCCTCAAAAAGTTCTCAGACACTTTTCGCTCATCCCCCGCATAAACCACATGTTTCATACGTCCGGCATGGCGAGCTTGACAACGTGGCATGTGCAGAATAGGTCCATGGATCGGTCTTGCAATGGATGGAGTGAACCCATTCGGTCTGCGCTCAATTTCTTACAGTGTGTGGCCTATAGTCCTTGTCAACTACAACATCCCTCCATGGCTTTCTACGAAGAAAGGACATCTCATCCTTAGCTTGCTCGTCCCAGGCCGCTACAAAGTAAAAAATATGGACGTGTATCTTCGTCCATTAGTCGATGAGCTTAAGATTTTGTGGGAGGAGGGGGTCACTGTGCAAGGTATGAGAAGGCGCGATGGTCGGCGGTCAGCCAATATTCGAGCCATTCTCATGTGGACAATGCATGACTTTCCGGGATTGGGAGAGTGCTTAGGTGAGAAGGCCTCCGTTCTCACTGGTAATATCTATATTTTATCTCATTCAATCAAGTATTCACTAGGTCGTGGTGTTGGAACAGGTCTGGTTATCTCAGGTTATCATGCATGTCCATTGTGCGGGCCACAGTTAGACTCCCGAAGGTCATGAACCATGAAGAAGATGGTATATCAAGGACACGCCGCTTTCTTGCCGGAGGATCATGAACTCAGGGAAGGTTTCCTTGGACGACCTCCAACACGTATGAACGCCGCAAGCTGGTACGAGCTGAAAATGCTCCACGCAGAATCACATCCAAATGGAATGCGACGGTTCTCAGTTTTCTACGAGTTGCCATATTGGACCCACTTACAGGTCAACCACTTGTTGGATCCCATGCATATTTTCAAGAATGTGGGCAACTTGCTATGGGACCACATCACAGGAAAGAGAGACACTATAGGGGCACGAATGGATTTGAAGGAGGTAGGTAAGATGGGGGCGCTTTGGCCGTAGTCAAGTGCTGATGGTCGCATGCAGCTTCCTCGCGCTCCTTGGGTTTTGTCCACTAAAGAAGAGTGCATTGTGAAGCAAGTAATCAAGTCTATCCGCACTCCTACGGGTATGATGCGTTCTCTCAGGTCCGCATTTTCTAAAGACGACCAATTGTCGGGGCTAAAATCCCATGATTGGTATAAGATATGTCAGGTTTGTGCTACGAATGGATTGTAATTAGCGTGGGCATTTTGCAATTTGGAAAGTGACCATTATTCATAATGCTTTCTCATTTGTGGCAGTTTGTCCTACCGATCGCAATCGGAGGATGCCTTACTCCAGAAATTCGCGGGGCCATTAACAAGTTGTGGACTTTGGTGCAATGGATCTCACAAAAAGAGATTAAGACGTCCTCTACTGAATCCGCGAGGTGGGGAGCAGTGGAGACGGTCTGTCTCTTTGAGAAATACCTACCCACTAGCATGCTCATGATACAAATCCACCTTTTTGTGTATCTTGTGGACGAAGTGGAGATTGCTAGACCTGTCCATACGCGATGGATGTTCTTCCTAGAGTGCTTCATGAAAACCCTGAAAGGCTTTGTGCGACAACGAGCTCGGCCAAAAGGTAGCATGGCCGAAGGTTGGTTGGTGTTAGAGGCATTAGTACATATTGCACAATGGCTACCAACGGTGGAAACAGACAATGAAATGCTATGGACGCTAAAGGACGATGATAGACTGACTGGAGATATGGTGGTTGGAAATGGGGTAGAAAAAAGAATGGATGCCTCAATGGAAGAGAAGGTGAATCGCTTTTGTATGTTGCATCATGCCTCCATGGAGACGTGGCTCGTCAAGTACCAGATTGCAAGGCAAGATCGAGAGGAAGCACGAGCTGAATTCCGACGTAGTACGCATCATTGACCGACTCGATATCCCGAAGGCATGGAGGAGATGCCACGGTTTATGTCAATGCGATAGTTGCATGGAGCCTTGACCATAGCATCCAGCGAAGGGACAGAGGTCTCAATGGATGAGTGGGAATTCTCGAGGGGATGTAGTTCAAAGGTGATGAGGGGTTTAGAATCTGTCGTATCTAAATTTTATATGTGACATCTAACTTGAGTGTTTCAATGTACAGTACAAAATATATAGTGCAGCGTGGTCGCGTGGACGACATTTCCGTGTCGAGCATATTGACAAAATGCGCTCCACAATGGACTGTGGTGTCATGGCAAGGTTCGAGCAAGAGAGCCGGCGACGAGCAACGGATCCAAACACGGTTGTGGATGAGATGGAGTATTTTGGGAACTTGCAAAGTATTATTATGGTGGATTACCGTAGCTTCTCCATGATATTATTCGATGTGCAGTGGTTCAAAGTGGTACTTGGAGGAGTTGGAGCAATAGTTCGACGAGGTCCATCGAGATTTCTTGAAATAGATTCCGAAAAAAAATGGACGGATTTGCGCGACACCTTTGTGTTGCCGGCCCATTGTGAACATGTGCATGGAGTCATTTGCTTGCTAATTGTATTACGACATGGTTTATGTCACAATGGTTAATCACTCTCTTGTACGTGTTTGTGAACATGTAATCTTCTATCCAAACCCCCGGCAACCTCGATGGTGGTATGTTATACCTTCAACTCCCCTAAGTGCGAGAGTATATGATCAAAGCGATGTTCCGAGCATAGATGAAGATAATATGCAAATAGAGGGGTCGATATTACAAGGGGTGGAGGCCGTCGAAAGCTTGGAGCCAACATCGGCTAACAATGATGGAAATACAGAAGTCCAAGAATTTTTTGAGAACGAGGCGGACTCATTCTTTTGTGGTGACATATCTATCGACCTTCTAGTGTATGTGGAGTTGTGTCAAGAGATTAACATGGGACCATAGGATACTTTATACTTGGAGTATCCACTTACTCAATTCGTTGACCAATCTCTTATAAAGGTACATAAGATATACATTTTAAGAGAGATTTTTTTAAAATGATTTATATTATTGTGCTTTGTATGTTATAAATTGATTATTCTGACATCATTTTTTATCTGTGCAGGTGACATTTTCAAGATGAGTCGAGGGATGAGCGACGACGAGTTGCAGGACATCTTTGCACGCATGTCTCCAGACCAGCTCGTGAGATTCAGAGAGATGGTAGACCAGGAGCTGTTTCGTTCTTCGTCAGGGCGCTCTGCTAGATTTGCTTCAGCGCGATCGGATGCTTCGGCTTCGAGCAAACGATCTCGAAGCTCACGACTTGGGCCAGAGGGAGGGAGTGTATCGGGATCAGGGGGATGCTGCTGTGGAGACATGGATGTGGTGTCTCCATCTCGTCGTTCAGCTGGAGTTGTGTCACCTCCAGGATTTATCACACCTGTGGGGACGTCTACTCCAGTTACTCTGGCTTTTGCGCAGTCGTCAGTAGGTGGCACCCCTTTGGGTGCCACTCTGAGAGAGACTAACCCCGTCGGTACACCGGATGTAGAGGGCTCTCCTGGATATGCCCAGGAGCGTGGACGCAGATGGGAGAGGACCCATCTTAGGTAGACTCCTAGGGGTTATGGATATCTGGTCGATAGTAGGTCAGGAGCCATCATCATGAATGATGAGGGGAGAAGGGTGATGGCTCGCATGAGAGAGTTGTGCCAACAAGTTTTTCGGCACAACGTCCTGGATCATTGGAAGAACATATCGGAGGGGAGCAAGGACTACATAGTAGCATCCTTGCACGAGGAGTTTTCGGTGCCATCGGCAGTAGATAGATTCTCTATGGGGCTGGATGATGGATTGCATGCGTGCATACATGTCGCATAGATGATCCAACGCACGCAAGGCAATCAAGAGTGGGGCTGCAAAGCCCGAGTGGCTAGATGCAGACGACTGGCGCCGACTGAGGGAGGAGGCTACAGATTCTCCAGGACGTTGGAGTCAGCAGCGCGAGGCGGCGAGGGCACGACTCGAGGCCGGAGTGGCCCATCATCTTGGGAGTGGCGGTCACAGGACATATTTGGAGGACTTTGTAAGTTTTTCTTTTGTTTTACTTGTTTATTTTTTTGAAATATTCTTTGTACTGACAATCATATTTTTAACAGTTAGCATTTTGTTTTCTTTGCAGCACTCCATTACAAATCGCGATCCGATAGGCCTTGAGACTCGATATGTAGAGAGGCACGGTCTCAATGCATTAATCGATCGATTGTATAGACGCAGCGGCCCTGTAAGTCACTCATCTTTTTTGTCCGTAGTTACCATGAGATATTTGAATGCATTATTGTATGGTGGATTGATGTGTTGTTTCTTTTTCTGCAGAGTCTATTCAATGCTCCTTTGTGGCGGGATGAGCTTTCGGGGGACGAGGATTTGTAGCTTGCCCTTGGATCCTTGGAGCTCACACACCTTTATTTTTTAGTCGCCTGATCTATGTAGACATTTTCTATGTATTAGTGTTATCATGTCATGATTGTACCAATCGCTTTTTATACGATCATGTATTTATTTCATGTATCAGTTTTATGATTTTAGTATACATTCTTTTTTTTTGCAAGTGCTTTGTATACAGTAGTGCAGAAACTATTTTGTATGGCTCTCATACAGCACACAAGCTGCCCTGCCACAAAATTTTTGTTTATCCCTGTTACCGTCGCAAATTTTCTAGTTGCATCGCTATTTGCGTCGCTATTGGCGTCGCTATCAGCGTCACAAATGCAACGCTGATAGCGATGCCAATAGCAATGCTCATAGCGGCATTTCTATGGCATCGTTGATAATGACGCTTTTTGCGACGACGGGGGCAAATTTTGTTGTCTGTATTTTCGTCACTTTAAACATCAGTATAAGGTCTATATCTTGTAGTGTTGAGTGGTTTCTTACAAAAGAAAAGTGGTTTTTGAAAATAAAATTCCATTAAATAAGGCAATTTCTCATCATCAATTAACAAGGTAGTTTACCTTTTGAATTTAAAAGTCAAAATTTCAAATTGAGAAAGGTTTCTTCATTGACAACTTATGGGTGTGAAAAGTAGGAAAGAACGAAAGCACGCCATGTGCCAAGTGCAATATCCCTACTCATACTAAGGAGTTGAAAATAATGCTTCTTTAAATGTGTGCTAGATGATACTTGAATCCACTACTCCATGTTTATGGGGCCTACTAATAACCACTAAGGTAAGGGCCCAATTGGGATATGACATGTCACCTTATACGATTTATTAAATAAACAAAATTCACTTTTGTGTCTTACATATGTATTTTATATTCAAAAACATTAGCTTTCCCATAAAAGACTAACTTTTTCCCAATCATGAAATTTAGACCCACAAATACTCCTTGTATTTAAAAAAGTAATATCTCCCTAATCTCATCCTCATGAGACCCTTTTCTCTTGAGAATCAAGCTCTACCAACTATTTAGTACAGTTATAGCTTAGTTGTATAGCTCTCATCCATTTCATGTTGACATGTAGAGAGAGATTTGGATTAGCTTGTTTTGTTTGTGACATGTTCGATTAAAGAGCCTCTAGTTGCATGATTTTGAGTGGTCCATCATGATCAAGAAGGATTATTGTCTGCATGTAAAGTGAATCTGTGCATGTGAAGTGAAACTGAATATAAATGTACAAAGATGACCAAGAGGTCTGAGATGTATGTGCATGTGTGAAGTGTATGGTGCCCACAAGAAGTATGCACAATGACACTACAATGCCATAGTAGATTAATTCCTAAAGATTGAAGTTGAGACAACTTTAGGTTTTGAGCACAGCAAAGTGAAGCGTGCTTCATTGAGTACTTTGGTGAATATATATGTAGTCATTTGATCACTTGGAGAATGTTCAATCATGATCATGCCTTCCTTTACTTCATATGAAACATAATGATAATATAGTGCAATATGTTTAGACTTGTTATGTTGAACATAGTCTCTAACACTACTGTAAAGACTGCTTCAACCCAAAAATATCGAGATAAGCCAAAATGAATGAGCATACATCGCATGGCATTGAGGATAGTCCTATTTCTATGTTCAGAAATACCATTCTACTGAGGAGAGTAGGGAACCATATGTTCATAATGAATACCATGATTATTACAATAATCATCAAAATCATTTGAAATGTATTCTCCACCATTATCAGTGCAAAGTTTCTTGATGCAACGACTAGTGTGAAGTTTTGTAGCTTTTTTATATTTCTTAAAAGATAATAAAGCTTTTGATTTGTGTTACAAGAGAAAAATAGTGGTGTGTCTTGAGAAGTCATTAATAAAAGTCATGAAATACCAATATTGAGATTTCGATGGAGGAAAAGGTTCACACAATCAGAACCAAGCAACCAAGATTTACTTGCTAGAAAGCATCCCTTTACTTTCTTTACACAGAGTCATCATGTTGGTAACTTCTCTCGTCTCAAGTTTCCTAACAGACATTGTTCGTATTGCAATAGAAATGGTCACACTACAGATGATTGCTGGGCAAAAGAATATGATGAAGACCATGGTCTTACAAATAAACAACCACATTTATCCAGAGATCATTCTTCTTGTAACTGCTACAAAAAGAGTTATCATCCAACCCATCTATGCTTCAAGAGGTGTTTTGATTCAAATCGTAATAGAGCATATTGTGCTACACATGACAATACCACTGAAGAAGCAAATTGTGTGAGTTATTCTATCTCTTCGAAAATGATACCACAGAACTCCAAATTACACGGATTTTCTAAGAAAAAAGCTTGTGAGCCCTAGCACTGTCAAGATTGTGGGAGAGAAGGAAGGAGTCTCACTTGTAGCTTTCTTGCTTGCACAATGGGGGAATACACACACAGGTGGAGGCTGAAAACAGTTTTCCTTTTCTTAGTTGTGTTAGCCAAAAGAACTCTTGTACATAGAAATAGAAGAACCCTATATATGGGTCTCAAACCAAACTCAACTAACTAAGGTGGCATACTAACTGAGCCACGAACTAGAGTAGATAAGGATAGCTGTCATCTAGCTATTATTCATGGGCGGTGTACCAACCGCATCTGCAACTGACAAGTCGGTGACATAAATGCACAACGGTCACCTTGGCATATCGCGAGTGGAGCTCGATATCTCAACACTCCCCCTCGAGCTCAATCTCAATTCCTGCACACCAAGCAGGTCTCTGAACTTGCGCAGCTTCTCTACGCCCAATGCCTTCGTGAATATATCAGCTACCTGATCCTTTGTGCTGACATAAACTAGATCAATAAGACCTAGTAAAACCCTCTCCCGCACATAGTGATAATGCACCTCAATGTGCTTTGTTCTAGGATGATAGACTGGGTTATTTGCCAAGTGTATACTACTCATGTTGTCACAATAAATGACAACTGGCCCATCTGTAGAGGCTGATGCATATCATAAAGTAGCTTATGCAACCAAGCTACCTCACATGCAGCCATTGCTGCACCCCTGTACTCAGCCTCTGTGCTCGACAAGGCAATTGTAGGCTGTTTCTTGCTGCTCCAAGTGACTGCAGCACTCCCAAAAGAGAATAGATATCCACTGGTAGATCGTCTATCAGAAATACTACCAGCCCAATCAGCATCAGTGTATCCATGCAACTGTATCTGAACCCCAATCTCATAAAATAGTCCATACTGTAATGTCGACTTCACATATCTGAGTATGCGTCTAGCCGCATCCAAATGTGGTTTCCTTGGAGCCTGCATAAACTGACTTACCAATCCAACAGCATAGCTCAAATCTGGCCTGGTAATAGTCATATAAATCAAACTTCCTACCATGCGTCTGTACATAGTAGGGTCTTCGAGAAGCTCACTTGCATGTGTGCTCAACTTCACATTCTGCTCCAAAGGAACTGAAATAGGCTTACAGCCTGTCATCCCATATTTGGACAGCATGTCCAATCCATACTGCCTCTGCAAGAGCCATATCCCACTTGGTGATCTAATCACCTCAATGCCCAAGAAATAACACAGCTCTCCCAAATCCTTCATCTCAAACTTTTGCTTCAATAGCATTTTCACATGAAGGATATCTTCATCACTATCACCTGTGATAATCAAATCATCAACATAAATGACAAGCAACATAATACCCTTCTCTGTTTTTCTCACATAAAGTGAGAAATCTGCCTTGGAAATCTGAAAGCCAATAGTGACAAGATACTGTCCTATCTTGTCAGACCATGCTCTAGGTGCTTGCTTCAAGCCATACAAGGCTTTCTTCAACCTGCAAACAAACTCAGGATGAACAGCATGCACATAACCTGGTGGCTGCTCCATATAGACCTCTTCTTGCAAATCACCATGCAAGAAGGCATTCTTTACATCCATTTGATGTAAAGACCATCCCTTTGATGCAGCCATAGCAATGACTGCTCTTACGGTTGCCATCCTTGCAACCAGACTGAATGTTTCTTCATAGTCAATGCCATATGTTTGTGCATAGCCCTTGACTACTAATCTTGCCTTGTATCTGTTCACAGAACCATATGCATTGTGCTTTACCTTATAAACCCACTTATAGCCAATTGCATTCTTATCTTTAGGCAAAGGTACCAACTCCCATGTAGCATTTGCTTCCAAGGCATCCATGGCTTTCTCCCATTTTTCTTTTCCCATGGCTTGCTCAAAAGAAGTGGGTTCTGGTTCCTGTATCACTTTGACTATATATGCATAGTGAATGGCTGTAAATCCATCATATTTCAGCCTATCCACAGGATACCTAGCTCTGGTAGACCTACGCAAAGTAGGCTCACTTCCAGGTGCTCTCAAAACATCCCTGGTCTTCCTTACTCCAGGTGTAACAATAGAAGGAATACCCAACTCATCATCAATGCTCTGTTCTGAGCCACTAGATTCACCATCCACATAAGAGTGACCTGCATTCACATCAAACATGGGATGATCTACCTTCTCTTTTCCTTTTCGTGATACCTGCATACCACTATTTGCATTGTTTTGAGAATATTCTCCTGATCTCAATTTGCCTGTCCATGGCGAAGAATGTGAACCACTACTAGAGGACGCTCCAAGTCCACTAATATCTTGTGACTGCTGCTGTGAATTCTGTGCAGCATTACCGTTTTGTGCATCTACATTATCAATCACATTTACTGGTTTATACCAACTACTCATCTCATAAAAAACAACATCTCTGCTCACTGTAAACTTACGAGTAGAAGGGTTATAGCATCTATACCCTTTCTGCTACAAAGAGTAACCAATAAA
The DNA here is from genome assembly GCF_053477565.2 of Lygodium microphyllum. Taxonomy (NCBI): domain Eukaryota; kingdom Viridiplantae; phylum Streptophyta; class Polypodiopsida; order Schizaeales; family Lygodiaceae; genus Lygodium; species Lygodium microphyllum. The sequence goes on from NC_141138.1 coordinate 133,278,191, forward strand.
GATGCACTTCTCAGCTTTTGGATCTCATCTGGCACATGAACATAGGCAATGCAACCAAAAATTTTCAAATGAGAAATATCTGGTTTCCTACCAGTATACCTCTTCTCTGGAGGCATCCCATGTATTGCTGCAATGGGAGTCCTGTTCATTATGTAGACTGTTGTAGCAACTGCCTCAGCCCAATAAAAATCTGGCAAGTCTTTTTCATTGAGCATGGCACGAGATACCTCTCCAATATGCATGTTTTTCCTTTCTGCAATTCCATTATGTTGTGGGGTATGACTGCATGAATATTGCTGCTTTATGCCATGCTCCTGCAGAAACCTTGCAAACTCATTTGAGAGGTACTCTCCCCCTCCATCTGACCTTAGGCATTTTATTTGTAGGCCTGTTTCTTTTTCAACCATAGCTTTAATAGTTTTGAAATGCCCAAAAACTTCACTTTTCTTTTTCATAAAATACACCCAAACTTTTCTGCTATAGTCATCAATAAAAGTGACAAAATAATGACAGCCTCCAAGAGATGCAGCTTTAGTAGTCCACACATCAGAGTGGATTAATTCCAATGGCTTCTTACTCTCTTGAACATGTCTAGGAAATGGTTTCCTTGCCTGTTTTCCAAATTGACAGGCTTCACATACCTTATGTATTTCTGCAAGCTTGAATTTAGGCAATCCTGCAACAATATTTTGGGCCTGGATTGATTTAAGTCGTTGTACATTAACATGACCAATGCATTTATGCCAAATATCAATATCTGCAACTACATTGGTCCCATGTGCAAACATTGCTGCACTCAATTCAAGCATGTTTGCATCCAACGTAAACATCCTGCCCTTTTTCTTCCCTTTTGCTATCAAGCAACCTTTATTTTTCATATCCTCAACAAAGCATCCATGAGGATTAAATCTAACCTGCAAGCCCTGCTCAACCATTTGACCAACAGAAACCAGATTCTTGGTGATATTCGGGACATGAAATACATCGGACAGGTATTTCTTTCTCCCATCCTGCATAGACAAGGGACTTTTTCCAATCTGCACAATAGGATGTGCAGTATCATCACCAGTCTCCACAAATCCTGGTTTTTCCATTTTCCTTGCATCCTCCATCCATTTTGCATGACTTGTCATGTGGTTTGATGCACCTGAGTCAACATACCATACATCGTTACTTTCTTCTGCACTTGTCACAGAATTGTTCATGTGCTGCACCATAAACAAGTGCTCATTTCTATCATCACCCTGTCTACTAGAAGATGCATAATTTCCTTGTTGCAATTTTCCATTCATGATGTCATTCTGCTTTTTATAGCAGTCTTTAGCCATATGACCTATTTTACCACAGTAGTAGCATTCAACATTACTGATTGCATTTTGGCCTCTTTGCCATCCACCAGGACCTCTTTGGCTCCCCCTGCCTCTAGAGTTACCATGTCCTCCTCCATAGGACTGGTTTTCTTGAGTTTGTTGCATATTCTGATTTCTACCACGGCCTCCAGATCGGCCTCCTCTACCTCTGCCTCTACCTCCTCCAGTATTTGAGTAGAAGACAGCTTCTTTTGAAGTTCCTCCTGAAGAAGATGCACCACCATTTCTCTGCTCCTCAGAAATTAGAAGAGCAATCAACTCCTCAAAATCAGGAAATCTTTCACGAACTGAAATGGATGTGTGAAACTGTGCATAATCCTTTCCTAGACCATTCAAGGTCGCAGAAACTAAATCATCATCTTCCACTGGCGACCCAATGGAAGGAAGTGCATCTGCAATCTTCTTCACCTTCATGTGGTAGTCATGGATGCTCATACTTTCTCTTTGCACATTATGCAACTCTTGCTTGAGCTGCATTTTCCTAGCTTGCGTATTTGTGCTATACATTTTTGAGAAAGTATCCCATGCCTCCTTTGGCATACTTGCATCCTGAATATGCATAATCGTAGAGTCTGAAATACTGATAGACAGACAGTACATAACTTTCCTGGCTCTCTCATGCCATTCTTTAAATGCCTGCATTTGCTGTTGATTGGGAACATTAGGAAGAACTGGTTCTTCTTCATTTCCTGCAACAAATTCCCAATATCCTTTTTCCATAAGGAAATTCGTCATTCTAAACTTCCATGCTTGGAAGTTGTTCTTGTCAAGCTTTTCAGTAACAATCTGTGAAAGAGAATCAGACGCCATTATAGAACACTGCAAAAAATTCTGTCACTGCAAAGAACACAGCTTCAACCTCACAAGGGCAAATATGCAAAACTGACGAAAGTGGTATTTGACCACACAGTCACTTCCTAGTGAAAATTTTGCATCAACAGGCAACAAGGATGATTCTGTAACTCCCAATGTCTCTGCGCACAGGCATACGATGCAATTTCTACAGTAACTTTTCACAGACCTGTAGAACATTAGTCGCACAGCATAAAACTGGGCCTTTTCCTGAGTGCATGCAGAAAATTTCCGCCTCCAAAACAGGCCCCGAAACGGCCTCAAATAAAAAAAACACGGTCACCAAGGGCTAAAGCCCTTTCCCGCAGCATATACTGCCCTCTTGCTTCACCGTGAAGGGCGTCTCAACCTGAGACAATGCACTCTTGCACTTTCCGGTTGTGCTACCTGCAGAGACTTGCTCCCAAACCAGAAAAAATGAAAGCAACGCTGGTCCTCTTACCAGAACACCGCGAACTTGGTTTGCTTTCTTAAGCTCCTTACCACGAACAAGGCTCTGATACCATGTCAAGATTATGGGAGAGAAGGAATGAGTCTCACTTGTAGCTTTCTTGCTTGCACAATGGGGGAATACACACACAGGTGGAGGCTGAAAACAGTTTTCCTCTTCTTAGTTGTGTAAGCCAAAAGAACTCTTGTACATAGAAATAGAAGAACCCTATATATGAGTCTCAAACCAAACTCAACTAACTAAGGTGGCATACTAACTGAGCCATGAACTAGAGTAGATAAGGATAGCTGTCATCTAGCTATTATTCATGGGCGGTGTACCAACCGCGCAACCGACAAGTCGGTGACATAAATGCAAAACGGTCACCCTGGCATATCACGAGTGGAGATTGATATCTCAACAAGCACATCATAGAAACTTGTTTTCTCGAGAAAGGCATTTCATTAAGATTTTTCCATATAGAAACTTTTAGGGTGTCCAAGCAAGGTATATCTACAATCTAAATTATGATCGAATGAACTTCTTCTATGCTTAAAATTCAGAACATCAGATGCTCATAACATACACAATACATCAAATTTAAGCATGAAAAGAATCTGAATCAAGATTTGAAGAGATATTACATAGGTATATTTCCTAATTGTCTTCTTCAAGGAATTGGTTATAGTTGATTGTGATAGCTCTGATACCATGTTGAGATGTAAAGAGAGAAGACATGTAGAGATGTGCATGAGAGAGAAGAGACACATCATGTACACTCCCAAAGACTATTTCATATTGATCATAATGTATATATATATATATATATATGAGACCTAGTCTAGATAGGGTAAGCTATATATAGCTCCAACATTACCGTCATGTATGATATAATAAGTGAGCCAATGACCCAGTTATTATGGTTAGCTAGTGACCTATCTCTCCTATTTATTATGTGTGACTAAGTTAGTGCATGTTACATTGAGTGGTATGAAAGAATGGGAGACAATGAGGATTTGTTCCGTGCTTTGTTGATGGATCCACACTATGTCATTTTCTCTCCCTCTCTTTGAACATGGTATCAGAGCTAGTGTTGTAGAGCTCAGTGTTGTGGGAGATGAAGTACAAAGTTGGAATTAGTGTTGTTGGCCTATAGTAGCTTATGTCATGGATAGCCATTATATTAGGTTGAAAGTATACATTTTATGTGTCTCTTTTCAAATCCTATTGAGGCATCCAAAGTGGATGTGTTGGCATGTATTGGAGCATTACTTTATGCCTTTTGTGACAGCAACAAATGGGCATGGCTAAGAGAAAATTGTGCTTGGTTTCTATGCATTGAATGAGCAGCATCACAATTGTGTAATTGAGTCCCATATTACACTTCATATTGGATAGCAATCTTTGCTACATTGTGGAGATCCTTTAGCACTCTTAAGTGCTCAATATAATCATCAAATACATCAGCCAAAGTGGTAGATATTATAGCTCTTCAGACTAGCATAGACTCGAGAAAAGTGTGCATGTTTTCTTGACAATATACTCTAACATATATAGGAGCCTATGCGGGCTCATGATGAGAAATCAGAAGTGTATTGTTGGACCTCATTTGAGCTTTTGACTATGCTAATATATGCTATATACAGCATACATAATCTTATTACACATGGTTTTATAGATATATGGATCGCATATGTCTCAATGATGCAAGTACACCAAGTCATTGATACTTAGATGATAGTTTATCTCTATGGAGTGCTATCTGAGATGTCTAGAGCATTGAATGCTCAGCTCACAACTCTCATACTACTGGTATAATAGGTCTATAGACTAGTTAATACTTGTGTAAAGACTCTTCTTCATTGCTACTTGATGTACATGCAATCAAAGATGCCTATATGGATATGGTTTGACTCCTAGATGATATGGGATATGTTTTGAGAAGTTATTGAGATCAAATGCCTTGGTTATCACAAAGATATTAGTGTTGTTTACCATTGGACTAAAATTATCATGTTTGATGGGGTGCATGCCTATACTACTTGACTTAAAGTTTGGGGACTCTGATTAAAGTGGTGATGTATGTAATTTGATTGAACTCAGATGAATTGAGTTGGATGTAGAGTAGCTAGTTAATGTACATGTGTTATTTGAATGCTATTAGAGATTTTATTAGTGAAAAGAAATCTTGCTGTGTAGGGAGTTAGGCATTGATGGCTCAAACAAATTGGATATTGTAGTAAATACTTGTCGCTGCAAACATGGCAAATGTAAGAGGATCAAACAACATCACTCAGATTAAGCTAGATAGCAACAACTATATAATAATAAAATTTTGCATGGAGAATTTCTTGATTGGGAAATGATAATGGGATCTTGTTATAGGTGATGAGGTTTAACCCAAACTTATAGAAAGAAATACCACTAATAAGCAACAAAGAGCACATCATGCTTGGCTTGAATGAGCTCATTAAGTCTTGCATTGGATCTCACAATGTATTTCAAATGCAATGGTCATGTACATCATGAACTTTAAGTCATGAAAAGTTGCATGGGACATCTTGATGCATTATTATGGCTTGAATGATCTCATTGAGTTTTTCATTTGCTCGCACACGTATTTCAAATGGAATGGTCATACACATCATGAGCTACAAGTCATCAAAAGTTGCATGGGACATATTGATATGTTATTATGGCACTACTACTAGTGCACAAAAAATTTAGGTGAAACAAAAGTGTAATACTATGGACAGAAAAGGAAAGTCAATATATAACTATGTCACAAAGATCAAGACCATTGCTCATTAGTTAGCTTCTATTGGAGTTCAAGTAGAGGATGAAGCCATGGTTACAATTACTCTCAATGGTCTTGGAACTAAGTGTAAGTCATTTGATACATCTATATTAGTGCAGTAAGTCATTTGATACCATCACATGAGTCCCCATGGAGACCAGTATATTGAGATGATTCATGATAAGCATGGTTGTGTCTATTTAGGTGATGATACAGAGTATAACATTGAGCATAAGGGTGTAGTTTCTTTGGTTATACATAATGGTCAAAAGAAGAATTTTCATGATACCTTGTATGTTCCTTTCATTATTAAGAGTTTTATATTAGTTGGAGAGAAACATCTATCAATTCTATTTAATAAATATAAAAATTTAATTGAGGATCTGGAAAATGGTTGTAAGCTGATAGTTAGAGGCACAAGACATGTTCATATGTTCACCTTGGATGCTAATGTTCCACAGTTGAAATCAGCTATGTTTGTACATGGATAGGGTACAATTAGAGATCTTAAGATCTTGCATAAGTGCCTTGGACATGTCAATGTCTAAAGGCTACATATTACACAAAAGAAGTAGCTAGACCGGCTTGCCAAAGTTTGCCTAATTGAATTTAGTTCATGCTTGTGATGCACGTAAGTTTGGCAAATAGTCTCAATTTCCACTCATGAAGCATGTTCAAAACAACTCTAGGCAACTGCAGCTGGTTTACTCAAATGTTTGGGGACCAACCCATAATACTTCTCTTGGTGGATCATGATATTATGTCACATTCATTGATGACTTCAGTAGTTACACCAAGAACATTCATTTGGGAATAAAGCATTAGGTTGAGAAGGAATTTGACTATTCTATCTCTTGTTTGAGATGTGATAGTGGAGGTGATTATGTCTCAAATGAGTTTGATCGATTCTTGGCAAAGAATGGAATTCATAGATAGCTTACTTGCAGTTACACTCCACAACCAAATTGGGTTGTAGAAAGGAAAAATATGGTTCTTATGGAGACTGCTAAAGGGATGCTAAATGAGAAGCACATGCCACTTTATTATTGGGTTGAAGATATAATGACAATTATGTATATGCTGAATTGTACTCCTATAGTAGGGATTCATGATATGACACCTTATCAAAAATTGTATGGACATAAGCTAGATATCAACCATCTTGAATTCATTAGTACATTACGTATGTACACATTTCAGATGAGGAGAGGAAAAGTTAAATCCTAAGGCATAGAAATGTATGTTTATTGGCTATCATCAAGAGTGGAAAGCTTTAAAATACTTTGACCTATCTACATAGGAAATTGTGATCAAGAGAGATGTCATGTTTGATGAGTTGACTTTGTAATATGGCTCCTCTATTGTTGTTCCCAATGATCAATCTTTAGATTATGTATCTACTACTATTCCAAAGCATAGTGTTACAATGTTTGGACCTACATGTGATGTATCTCCAAGTGTTTCTCATGGAACTAGCAGCTTACATAGTCATGCATCACCATCCACTGACAATGCTATGCCACTGAGGGGGAGAAATGAAGCAGAAGGCAAAGGCAAAGAGAAATTTCTTGATGATGCTCTTGGGATGTTGATGTCAATATATGACTCAATTGACAGCTTGGATAGTGAATTTGGGATTCCACCAATTTATACTCCTCGAGTTTAGAATAGATATGTTTTGGCTCATCAAAAGGGAAGTCAATTAGTCCGCCTCAATTTAGAAGGTCATAAAGGGTGAGATACCTTATTGACAAGCTTCCATATAGGGGATTTTCAACAAAGCATTATGCACATATAACAAAAGTCATGGAACACAGAGAGCTTGCTATATTGAGTGAAGCTATCATGGACAAAAACTGGTGTAAGGCAATGTATAAGGAGATGAATATACTAGTTGAAATCTAGACTTGGGAATTAGTAGCACTGTCTAATGGTACGAAGTCATGTTGTAAATGGGTCTATAAGAGTAAGTATAAGTTAGATGGCACCACTGAAAGGTATAAAACTAGTTTAGTGGCAAAAGGATATTCCCAAATGGCAATCATTGGGATATTTATTGCATTGACTATAGGAAGGGGCTAAAAATTAGAGTAAATGGATATTAAGAATGAATTTTTGAATGGAGACTTGGAAAAATAGGTATTTATGGATAAGTCGGAAGGGTATGTGCACCCTCAGTATCAAAACTGTGTACACAAATTGAAAAAATCACTTTATCCAAGAGCCTTACATGCATGGATTAATACTTACTTGCAGCACCTTGGATTTGCAATTCAAAAGGCTGATCATTGTCTTCTTACTAAGAAAACAAATGCAAGTCTTGCGGTACTAGTCATCTATGTAAATGAACTAATAATTACGAGGAATGATAACATTGGGGTGCAAAATAATATGCCATGCTGAAAATTGAATTTCATATGAAGGATGTGGGAGAGCTAATGTTTTTTCTAGGCATTGAGATTATACATTTAGCTCATGGACTTTGGTTGATGCAAAGACTTTGGTTGATATTGGAGAAACATGGTATGACAAACTACAAACCTTTGGATAGTCCATTGGATCCCAATACTAAGCTAGATAATAACACTGGAGCTGAAATTACAAGTATTACTATGTACAAGCATATAGAAGCAAGTCTCATCTATCTTATCATTACTAGGCTTGGTCTGAGCTACTTAGTTGGACTTATTAGTCAGTTCATGTAGAAGCCTAGAAAACCTCACTTGGATGTAGTTAGACGAATTATGCACCATGTTAAGTCTACTATAGACTATGGACTCTTCTATGAGAGTGATAAGTACTTAAAGCTCATGGGGTATATTAAAGAAAATTGGGCAAGTTGTCCCGTATGATCGAAGGTCTACTAGTGGACATGCTTTCAACCTTGACAATGGTATGATTAACTAGAGTAGCAAGAAGTAATTGACAGTTGCACTCTCTAGAACTAAGCCAGAGTATAGAGGTGTTTGATTAATAGCTTGTGAGATTGCTTGGTTGTTGAAGTTATTGATAGATTTGGGAATGCAAATAGATACTCTAGTTAAATTGCATTCTGATAATATGAGCAATGTACTTCTAGCTATGAATCCTATGTAATCATGCTAGAATAAAACACATCGAGATACACTATCATTTCATATGAGAGATTGTACTTGTAAATAAGATAGATCTCTTACATGACAAAACAGAAGACCAAGTAGTTGATATCTTTACAAAGTCATTAGATATATGCGTTGATGGGCAAAGGCACGCAGTCAAGTGTATAGATAGTCATCTATTCTAACTATGTGACCAAGTAAAAATGCCATTTACTTATTGATTTGAGATGTTTGGAAGTTTATTTGAGATTAGGGTGAGTCCATAATGAAAGCTAAAGACCTAGGATAGGTAAAAGGGACCCATGAGTATGTATTGTTCTCCTATGGGCTTAAAGAGATTGTTGTGAATAGCTCTCAAGGTGGTTGTGTGCAAGATTGGATAGGTTGAAGCTATTAAAAAGTTTATTAACTCTACCAATGCTTCTTAGTATCTTGACCTTGCCCATAAAAGAAGATTTTCTCTATCAACCAAGCATATGCTAATATAATGACCATCCATGAGAAGATATTGTTCACCTACCTTCCTAGTACTTACGAAGAGGCTATGGTTGGAGCGTGACATGGGAGAGATTTTATGCATATTTTTACTTGGATGTGATTTTTTTAAAAAGACTTGAAGACTCACCTTAAGCCAATTGAATGGCTTGAGGGGCTCAAACTATTCAAAATTTTTAACTATTATGACGTGCAAAAGGACAATGCAAAATACAAGAGAGTAGGAAATTTGTCATGAGGAAAAACTAGACCTAATACCAATACACTATGGTTATTCCTCTAGAGCGAATTGCTCCAGTAAGACAAACTACCTTAAGGACTATCAAATTTTTGAATATAGTGATATTTTAAATCTATATCAATTCGTACCCAAAAAAGCTAGCCCATCTACCTTTTTATACATGCAACTAAATGACTAAGACTTTTTTGTGCTCATTTATAGTCACATACATATACACCTATTTAATCTAGTGTTAAATGTGTGAACCATGAATTTTACAAGAGCTCTAGCACGGGACAAGAGAGGAGAGAAAACAAGAGATTAACTAGAAAAGAAAAAGAGATGAGTAAGAGCACACTTATAAAAGATGTCAAGAAAAAAAAGCAAAGAAAGGATTACAAGAAGTCAACCTTTGCCTATGAAACTGACACTCGAGAGGAAGCATAGTTTAGAGCTCCACAAAAAAATCAAAAACAAGTTTTTGAATATAAAAAGAAGCCTCATGCCAAGGATCACGAGGACACCTAAGTATCCCTAAGGGTATCTTTTGAGGAAGACACAAAGAGAAAAAAGGAGTCTCTCGTACAACAACTACAATAAGGTAACTAAGGCACATCAACGTGAAATTTTGAGCAAAGGGAAGACAAAGGTTATGAGATAAGAACCTCAAATAGTTGCACCCAATGATGTTCTAACATTATTTATAACTAGACAAAGGTTAAAGGATGAGATGACATAGATGAAGATGAAACTAGATGAAGAGACAACAACTACATCCATAATCAAGGGAACTACAAAGTTAGAGAGTTGGCATCAATCCACCAAAATAAGTTGTATCCATGTGAGTTTATCCACACATGAAAGCCTTTCTAAAGAACATAACTAGGACAAGTTTAGATCAATTGCTACATCCTTAATCATGGGGCCTACAATGTCAATCACACTAACTCTTTGGATTGGCCCAATAAAATAAGCTCTATCCATGGGAGCTTATCCATTCTTGAACACCTTTGTGAAGAACTTAACCAAGATAAGTCTAACACACTTAAATAGCAATACACGACTAGGTTCAACCAAATGAGGAGAAGGCTGCACACTAAGAATCTATTCAAGCCTCCACTTAAGAACATTTGATAGAGGCAATGAAAACTTAATGGGGAAAATGAGAGCTCCACAGAGGAGATGAAGGAGGTGCAAACACTTCATTCTTCAAAAGCGAGAAACATATTTGTTAAACTCACAAACTTGCATGAGCAAACTAAGCACTTGAGCAAAGAGCCAAAGGAGACATGCTACATATACAGTAACAATGAAAGGTAGCCTTCAATGGGTTAAAAAACACCATAGGAACTACCTTGGTAGAAGTGGCAAAATTTATGTAACGAGAAGTACAAAAAAGGCAGAGGACTAAAGATGAATGTATTCAAAAGCTAGCCTCTAACTTTGCAAGTGACTTGTCTAGAGAGAGAAATTAGAAGAAACAAGTTGCAATATATAGGCATATTATTACTGTACAACAAGTGCTTTATAGAAAGATTTTCCTTACCACCATTGCACCATTTAGAGATGATGCAGAGGAGCTAAAGCAAAACTATCACTAGCCATATCTTATATTTTATACAGTGTTGGCTAAGATATTAAAGTGCCTACATATGAGCAAGCAAAAGAGATGTTACTAGATCAGCTAAATTTCCAAGGCTATAATAATCAAGAGCTTAAGGAAATGGGATTTCGGACAACTACACCAACAACTTCAATAACAAGAGTCCAACCTAACCCATGGGAATAGGTTTCCATGGATGCCTCCACCACACATAGTGTCATCATCACCTGATTATGTAGATATATGGGACGATGAATCACATGTGAAAGGAAATGATGAGGAGTTGAAAGTGATAAAAAATCAAGGTACCGTCGCTGCTAGCGGGGGTGGTCGTGTTTACGGACAAGAGAGACCAAGGACGAGCAGGACGATCCCTGTTTGCAAGCTCCGACCACGGCCATGGAACACTCGCAGCAGCACTCCTCGACGCGCTAGCAGAACTATTAGAATTGACTCTGTTGTTAATATTGCTGCCGCGTAAGAAGCTGGCAAATGACGACGTCTGAACATGGGCTGCCCGTCATTGTCCAGAAAAGAGCTCAAAGATGGTGTTAATGCGCAGTCCACATAGGGAGCTTGGCGCTCTTCATTCAGACGTGGAAGTTGCACCGGCCGCCGACGTGCAAGATCATGATGTTCGTCATGTCCATGAGCAGGCCGCGCCGCAGCTATGACCGCGCGGCTTCGCCTATCAACGCATCATGATTATCGTTGTATTGATTTGGTTTATCAACACTTTGGGTTCTAGAACTCCATAATTTAAACCAAATTATATCAAGATACATAATAGAACCCTAGGAGAGAAAAAATACATTGAGAGTATAAAGTTGAGCTTGGGAATCACTAGAAAGTGAGAAAGAGAAAAAAAATTGTATTCAAATGTAAGATGCTTGCACTTGCATAAGCAAAAAAGATGTTCATGGAACCTAATGACAACATTGTGATGGGGGGTCCATGTTGTTGAGTGTGAATTCGTGTCTTTTTTCTCCCTCAAGATGGAGAAGGATTGAGTTTGTTTTCGGTCTCTTGATACCCTTATGGTCTATAAAGGTTAAGATCATGGCTAGTGGGATGGCCTTAGATACTTGAATAGACACTCACAAAACATAATATATAAATCCTAGAATTGAGAGATTGGAAGTTATTCACTAGAGGTAACTTCTTGAGTTGAGTCTATATATATATGTTTAGGACTATCATTGTTGAGAACTTAATAATCAAAGAAGAAAACTTGAGAAGGAAGAAAAGATCACACCAAAACTCTACCACTCCATAAGGGCATAGAGTTAACTAAAATCCATAGAGAACCAAGGTGTTGAAGTGCATATTGTCATTCTGCTGTTGGCTTAAAAAGATTGTCAATTGGGAATGGATTGGATAAGAAGACAACATAAACCCTGCTTCTTATCTAATCATGATTCCGTGACTAGAAGATGCCGTTCGATGGGTGAAATGATCACATGGAATAGATGCGACACTTGTGCAACAAGTTACAACGTTGCATGATCTTGTGGTTTGATCACAAGAGAGTTGCCAATTCCTTGGGATGAGATTGGTAGATACTTGCACAAGTTTATCTTACAAGAGGATGAGTAGTCATCCTGTTATATCAAATTTCTTGGGAAAATTTGCCAAGATAAGGGAAACAGGTATTTACTTGGAAGCAAAGGTCCAATCAATAATTTGGAGCGACATGGTCGCCATGATTTACTGTTAATAAAACCTAAGGTATTGGTTAAGTTGGGTTAATAGGGTACGGCCTTAACCCAAGGACGAAAGGGAGAATAGACAAACCCTTGGGGATCTTGCCAAGTCGCAATTGATCCTGGATCGAATGCTGGATGCATTTGGAGAGAAGAATTCACTCCTTAGCAGTTGGCCAAATAAATGACCACTAGAATTGATTGTGCTTGTAACAGTTTAGAAAGCACTGTTTGCATTGTTTGCTCAAGAAACTAAAGGATGGAAAGATATTTAATGCTTCAGGTTGAAGGCCTGAAGGGAGAGGCAGCTTCAGTTACCCCCGACTGTCTGCTTGACCCTAATCAAGGGGGTTGTTAGTCGCGCCGGGAACCTAAACTGAACCCACCATGTGAGGTCTCTCTGTTGAGCGCTACTTGGAGCAGGAGGACGCTTGGGTGCCAGGGGGGCTCTGGCTTGTGTGCAGATCGGATGCCGTATGCTTTCGTAGTGAATGCCGGAAGGTCCCCAAGAACAAAATAACTCTACTTTTTGCATAAAACTCAAGGTAAAAAGCATGCACGACATGAACAAGAGACCAATTGGGTGCAATCTCCCCCCATGCCTTGTGTGAGCACTCCACAAAGCATGTATTTTATGTATTAATTATCTTCAAGCTCAAATAATAGCCCAAATTACAAAATAGCATGCTTTTGGCTTTTGAGTTTGCTTTAGCACAAAATAGAAATAAAAATAATGGGCGGCGCCCAAAGAGTCAGGCGTACCCAATACAATGTCCAAATACAAATATCATAGTCGTGCGCCCATGCGCATACAAAATAATAAATAAATATCCAATGCCTCAATAAATAGGTGCGACAAAATATAGGCGCCATGCCTAAGGTATGTACCCATCAAAATATAAGTGATAACTCGAATACTCGTTATCCTCCAATGCTTTCCTCCGCCACTGCTGCTATCTCTACACATCAACTGAAGCATTCATAATCGTTAGTAAAATAATACAATTAAATCGACAAAAGTGAATACCTAGCAGTCTTCAGCTATATAAATAAATCAACTGGTTAGAAATCAATCCTAACCTTAATTTATTACGAGTGCGCACTCTAAACTCATAAACATTTATTAATTTAATATGCATTTTGCGGAATCACCCGCTATGGAATCACCCATGTACACACTAAATTAATGAAACGCCCGAAAAGGATAGGCGTCCCCATCAACTTCTCGCACAAAGAATCCACTTTGTGTATGAGCCCCGGTCATCAAAGTTTATGGAATCCACCGTAAAACCTCACGGAATTCACCGTGGCACGGAATCCACCGTGAAATATGCCTCCTGGCATCATACCCCCGGGGTGGGATAGCAATTGACCTCAATTGCTATTAGCTCAATGTGGAGCTAACAAAGTGGGGAAAGCATTTAAGTCTCTAGCGTGCATCCATTGGGCTTCCTCTACAGGATGGTTCTTAAATTTGACTAAATATCTAGAATATCTTCGGCCAGTTCTAGTGGTCATAAAGTCAATATCTATGATAGCTTCAGGTTCAAGTATTTCAGCCTCTTCATCTAACAAAGGTGGGTTTTCATAAACAGGTGTACAGGTAATTGGCCTCTAAAGGGTCGTAATAAACTAATGTGAAATGTGTTGTGAATTTTTCAGTGAGGTGGTAATTCTAACTTGAATGCATTGTCATTGATTTTATGAATGATCTTAAATGATCCATAAAATCTAGGTGCTAATTTCACAACTGGATGTTTATCTACACTTTGTAATCTACGTCTTTCTATTCTCAACCAAACGTAGTCATCAACTTTGAAATTCATTGCTTGTCTTTTTTTATTGGCTTGTTTGGTATATGATTGCTAGGCTTTGGCAATCATGTCTTTAACCTCATAAAAAATAGTAGCGTGCATAGTAGCAATATCATCAGCACTCTGAATTCTATTTGATAAAGATGCAATAGGTGTAGACAATCTATAACCATAAATCACTTCAAACAATGCTTTCTTTGTAGATGTGTGTGGTGTATTGTTATATGCAAACTGCAATAAATGCAAATGTGTATCCCATGTCTGTGGTTTAGAAATAGTGTAAGCACGTAAAAGATCTAGAATAGTACTGTTAGTGGCTTCTGTTTGTCCATTAGTTTCAGGATGAAATGCAAATGAAAAATCAATCTTTTCTATTTGTCCATTAGTTTCAGGATGAAATGCAGATGAAAAATCAATCTTTGTTCCTAGGTTAGCAAACAAAGTAATCCAAAAGTTGTTGCAAAATCTAGAATTACGATCAGAAATAATAACTTTTGGTAATCCATGATTAGTAAAAACAGTTTTTAAAAACAATTGTGCTGCTTGAGATGCTGTTAAATTTTTCTTACATGAAATGAAATATGCTTGTTTACTAAACATGTCTACTACAGTCCAAATCATGTCATGGTTAGCTTTAGTATTAGGTAAACCAGTAATAAAATCCATAGAAATCTGTTTCCATAGGCATAAGTAATCCATACTGTTTACCATGATGTCTCTTAACTCTTTGACAAATCAAACATTCAGAAACAATGTTGATACATCAGTGTCCATATGTGGCCAATAAAAATCTTCAGTTAATGTACGTAAAGTAGATATGATACCTCTATGACCTTAGTATGGAGGACAATGAATCTCATTCAAAACAAAAGATCTAAATGGATCTGTAACACATAATCTCTTTTCATAAAATATGAATCCATCATTATAAGATAGTGAATCAATAGGAATCCAGTTATTTCAAACTAATTTATTCCAATCAGTATGAAAAGTAATGTCCTGATGATAAGTATCTTTCATAGGAGTTAAAGAATCAAATGATATAATAGAAATATTATGAATGGTGGGTCTTCTACTTAATGCATCGGCCACTACATTTTCTTTACCTGGTTGATATTGGATAATCGGATGAAAACTCTGAATAAAGGCTGCCCATTTGATATGTCGGTCAGATATTTGGGGTTGGCTAAGTAAATGTCTAATACTTTGTTGATCAGTCTTAATCATAAACTCGGAACCCATTAAGTAATGTTTCCATTGTCTTAAAGCTTGTACCACAGCTAATAATTCTTTATCATATGTAGAATATTTAAGTTCGGATGGTTTCAGTTTACAACTAGAATAGGCTATGGGATGATTATGTTGCATAAGTACGACTCCTATTCCAGATCCGCTAGCATCATTAACTAGTAAAAAGAATGGTCTATTAAAATCAGGCAATTGTAATACAGGAGCATGGGTTAATGCATGTTTCAATAAGTCAAAGGATTTCTGTTGATTATCAGACCAATGATAAACAATACCTTTTTTAAAAAGTTTAGTCAAAGGCAAAGCAAGTAATGAAAAATTTCGCACAAATTTCCTGTAAAAACTAGCAAGATCTAGAAAAGATCATAACTGATGCAGATATTTAGGTATAGGCCAGTTCAATATTGCTTCTATTTTCTTAGGGTCAACCTTAATACCATCTGATGATACAATATGACCTAAATATTCAATTTCTGTTTTAAAGAACTCACTCTTTTTCAGATTAGCATACAGTTGATTATCTTTCAATAACTTGAAAACCAAGGACAGATGTTCATAATGATCTTTCTCATTTTGACTAAACACCAAGATATCATCAAAGAATACAATAACACAATGCTGATATTTCAAAAATATACGATTCATCATTCTACTAAATGTAGCAGGTGCATTAGTCAATCCAAAAGGCATCACTAAAAATTTATAATGACCAAATTGTGTTCTAAATGCAATCTTGAATATGTCAGACTTATCTAATCTCACCTGATGATAACCACATTTAAGGTCTATTTTACTAAATATGGCAGAACCTTGCAGTTTATCCATAAGGTCATCGACTCTAGGAATTGGATATCTATTCTTTACTGTGATCTTATTTAAAGCTCGATAGTCAATGCACATACGATAAGTATTATTCTTCTTCTTTACCAACAAAACAGGTGCACCAAATGGAGAACTACTAGGTCTAATCAATCCTCTATTTAGTAATTCCTCAACTTGATTTTGAATTTCTTTTTGCTCTATCTGGTTATGCCTATATGTGCTTTACAAGGTGGTTGTGTACCAGGAATTAAATCTATTTTGTGGTCTTCAGGACGTGAAGGAGGTAAACCAGGTGGTAGATCTTCTGCAAAATAGTCTTTAAATTGTGCAAGAAATTCTTTATGCCTAGGGTGCATATGTTTTTCTTTAACTTGCAGTTCATTCACCCAAATTAGATAATATTTACTACTTTTGCGTAATGCACGTTTAGCTTGAGTATGAGAAAGCAGTGGAAAAGTATTAAATGCATGCATACCATACAATGTAATATGTTTTCCTTGAAATTGAATATTAATTGAATGCGTGGAATAATCTATATCAGGGTTATGCTGATGACGCCAAGGCATACTTAAAATAATATCACTGGACTGTAATGGTACAACTAGAAAATTTCTTCTTTCAGTGTATTTACCAATTTGAATTTCTAAGTCAATGCACCTCTTGTGTTCCATTATACCTTGTGCCTAAGAATGCTACTTTAATGCGATAATGCGTAGGAACAGTCTGTAATTTCAATTCTTTCACTAACTTTACAAAAATAAAATCATGAGTACTACCATCATCATGCAAAATAATCTTTTCATTTCCATGCACTAAACATTTCATTGCCAATAAAGAATGTGGAGTTGGCATATCTGGTAAAGTATCCGAAGGAGTAGTAATGTCATCTTCATCTTCTGTAAAGTCAGGCATTTCTTCATGTTCTTCATCTTCCATTGCTCCAAGATAGTTGATATGGACAGGTGGCTTCTTCAATTGGCAATTGGCTACTAGATGTCCAGGTTGGTGGCATTTGTAACACACTATAGGTCTGGCTTTAAATACATTGTTTGCAATGGCAGGAAGTCTAGGAATATTAGGATTTGGCTGTGGAATTAGCTTGGGGTTTTGATTGGTAGTGGATGGTAGAGCAGGTGGTTTTGTCCAAGTCTTACGGAAAGATGATGAAGGAAATCGACCTTGATTAAATCTTCTAAAATTTGAATTGGATTGCTTAGATCCATAGTTACCATTGGCTTGAAATTGCTGTGGACGCTTGTCTCTTCCTTGAAGTCTGTCTTCAGTGTCATGAGCTAAAGAAATTGCGTCTTCAAGAGTTGCAGGCTTGAACATATTGACTTCAGCATAGTAATGCCCAAGTAATCCAGACATATACTTGCGCTTGTGAGTCGCTTCAGGTACGTCTTCAAGCATGCGTAGCTAGAGTAATGCATTCCAAAAGCATTCGGTGTACTGAGGAATAGGCTCACGATCTCTTTTCTGAAGAAGGTCCCATTACTTTATGGCTTTTTCATGGAATTGTGGAGGAAGGAAATTTTGCATAAACTTATTCTTGAAACTCTCCCAGGTAGTGGGATAATCTATACTCTTACGAACCACGGTCCACCAAAGAGATGCTCTATCCACTAAATGATTAGTGACACACTTGATTTTATCTTTTTCAGCGTATGTTTCCTCAATGAAAGTAATCATCAAACTGACTGGTGAATGCAAAAATAGTTTTTCCCTCTCGAGTGCCAATGAAAGTACAGAATTTGAAATTTCTTTTACTTATCTTTGTTTCTTTGCAGATGGATTGAGCTTCGAGAGTCACATCGATGGTACGTCGGATAAGATCTTGAGATTATGGTTCCTCTTTGTCAGTAGTTGATCTTTGTAAACTAGCCAATTGAACTTATAATACTTGCCGGGCTCTTCGTTCTTCGTCCAACTGCATCATAATTAAATCCAACTTTTGCTCCATCGTAGGTTTAGGAAGATCGTCTTCAGCCATTAAATCATCCATATGTGGTTCCGTCATCCTGCAAAACTTCAAAAGACCTCACACTCTCAAAATCCAATTAGCGAGATGAGCGTAGCTCAAGATTGGGTGTACAAGGCTTATATATTTTTTGTGTCTGGCTTTCACAATCTTCGTCTTTGGCTATTGTGGGATTTGTAATCTTTAAAAAAACTGTGTTTTGACCTTTTGCGTGTGCTGAAACCGGTTCAGCAAGTCTGCGTATGCGAACAGTACCTTCAAAGAACAACTTTGCAGTTTGGTACTTCTGCGCAGGAACAGTGCTTCTAGGAGTTTTGAACACAAGTCATTCCTCCGCCACTGCTGCTATCTCTACACATCAACTGAAGCATTCACAATCGTTAGTAAAATAATACAATTAAGCCGACAAAAGTGAATACCTAGCAGTCTTCAGCTACATAAATAAATCAACCGGTTAGAAATCAATCCTAACCTTAATTTATTACGAGTGCACCCTCTAAACTCATAAACGTTTATTAATTTAATATGCATTTTGTGGAATCACCCGCTATGGAATCACCCATGTACACACTAAATTAATGAAATGCCCGAAAAGGATACGCGTCCCCATCAACTTCTCAGAAAAAGAATCCACTTTGTGTATGAGTCCCGGTCATCAAAGTTGACGGAATCCACCGTAAAACCTCACGGAATCCATTGTGGCACGAAATCCACCGTGAAATATGCCTCCTGGCATCATTGAGTCCAAAACTTTCGAGACAAACCAGAGTGTATAAGCATGCAACGTATAGCATTAAGAATAGTGCGATTCTTGCACTCAGCAACACCATTTTGCTGAGGAGAATAAGGAACCGTAAACTCATGATGAATACCTTGATCCTTAGAGAAGTCATCAAATAGATTGGATACATATTCACGGCCATTGTCACTGCGAAGCGTCTTTATAGAGAATCCAATTTGAAGCTCCACACTTATCTTGTATTGTTTAAATATAGATAAAGCCTCAGACTTATGTCGAAGAAGATAGACATGTGTGTACCGTGAGAAATCATCAATGATATTGAGACTTTGAGGCAGGAAAATGACCGCAAATATCGGTATGAACCAAATCCAAGAGAGCACAAGAATGTGATGAAGTAGAAGTGTGGAAAGGTGAACGATGGTGTTTTCCAAGTGCACAGTACTCACGTATTCCCATAGTGGATGAGATTTAAGATCCATACCTTGCACAAGACCATGATGATGAAGATCAAGAATTTTGGCAAAATCGGAGTGTGCAAATCGTTGATGCCATAATTTGCAATCTGCATCTCCAGGGGCAGTAACAACATTTGCAATTGTATCGTTCAATGATAGCTCAAATAGATTACCATGTCGAGGAGCCACTGCTATAGTAGGCTCGTCTTTCTCTATACGACATTGATTATGATCAAAGCCAACAAACAAACCAAGATCAACTAGACGAGCAACAGAAAGAATATTTCTTTGCAAATCTGGAACATGAAGAACTCCTCTTAATATTCTAGTGGATGAAACAGTCCCCAGATATAAATCACCCACTCCTTTGACTTGACAAGTCATATCATCCGCAAGGTAAACAAACTTCTTGACAGGAAGAGAATGACAATTGTGAAGCCACTGCAGTTGGTATGTCATGTTTCCAGTGGCACCTGAATCAACGATGAATAGAGAACCATCATGAACATGAAGTACCTTTTCCGGAGAGATATCATGATGGACGAAATTGAGCTCCTGATGAGTAAGATCATCATTAGTTGTAGTTTGTTGAACAATATAAGCTCGATAACGTTCATCATATCTGCATTTATAACAATGACGAGATGGATGATCTGTATGTGCACAATAATCACAAGGAGGAAAACTTTTGGACGAGCGAGGTTGCTTTGTAGTAACTCCATGCTCCTCATCATATTGACGTGCCCAGCAATCAGAAGCCACATGGCCTTTCTTATCACAATAAGAACAATGTTTGTCAGGATAAGCAAGACGAGAAGATTTACTACCTTGATTAGGGCATCCACCTTGCTGAAAACGTGAAGCGGGACGCTTGCGAGCAACAAAAGCAGCATCAAAATCCCTTTGTTCGCGAGTGACCAAAACAACATCAGATTTTTCCAAATGATGCTCATGGCATTGAGAATATTCAATAAGAGATATACATGCTTTGTCAAAGTGGATATCATCCTTGTTAGACAAAATAGTGATGATATTGTCATATAAAGGATCTTTGATGGTATGAAGAAGTTGAGTAACAATCTGATTTTTAGCAATAGGAGTGCCCGCAGCACCAAGCTGATTGATAATGTCTTTAAAAGCCTCGATATGAGAGTGCATAGAAGTACCAACCTTATATTGAAGATTCTTCAAACAAGTTTGGAGATATAAAATTTCGGTGACCGATTTCTTCTCAAACATTGAGATAAGATACTCCCAAACAGCATGAGAGGTTTCCAGATGAAAAACATCCAACATAGGTGAGTCAGGAAGTGCAGACAATATATAACGACGAGCTGCTTTGTCACGACGAATCCAATCAGTATGATCAATTTTCCATTGTTCAAATAATGGACCATCAGTAATCATCACAGAATTGTTATTCATCACATCAATAGGTTGAACTGGGCAAGACAGGTCGCCCAAAACAATATCAAATAATTTGTCACCTTCAAGAATTAGCATCATCTTTGCTTTCCACCCAGGAAAGCCTTGTCCTTGGAAGAAGGGAACCGAACGTTGGCCAGACGGATATCCGTTAGCAATTACGCAATTGGCCATGCCTGTATGTCGAGAGAAAAAAAATAAGATGAGATCGCAGAATCTGCAAACCATGATCAAGACGAGCGTAGTTGAGACGCATGACAATCAAAATAGAGAGATGCACGTAAGAACAACGAAAAGTATTGAGTGACTAAAAGGAAAGCCCAAAATAGAGAGGCGTAACATGCAAGACGAGATGACGCATATAAGAAAAGTGCTATTTTGGTCGAGCAAAGAACGTGAACGATAATAAAACATCACTAAAAATAGCAAGATGTTTGCTTGTCGTAATCAACATCATTAACGAAGACAAGCGATTAACAAACTGTAATTGGGAATTAACGAACTGTAATTAGAATTACAGTTTTAAATAAAGAATCGCAGATTCGAGCAAAATTGCTGTCTTGAATCCTGAACTGTCATAACTTTTGATCCAGAACTCCGATTGACAAGCAGTTTTGACAGGATTCGAGAGCACGACGAGAGCTACGCAGCTAGACCGGGTTTTGTTTTTAAAGACAAAATTAACTAATACTTATAATTTAAACAAGTTCATGTATCAAATCATCACTTGTGCAAAGAATTCAATCAAGTATAAACAATGAAACAACTTATCTTCCTTGTTGTTGCTATGCATCCATAGCTCTAATACCATGTTGAGAGAGAGAGAGAGTACGAGAGAGATACACAAGACATGCTCCCAAAGAATGATTCATATTGATGTAGAGTTAGTATATATAGGTGAGACCCAAGTCAAGTGAGAGATGATATATATAGTTGTAACACCCAGGTCACTTGATGGTCACTTAAGTCTATTACTTCAGGTCCCCTGTGAACTTAGTGGACTTTTGGCAACTTTTGGCATTTTTCCTGAGTTCTGACCATATTTTTTCACCTAAATCAATGTGATTTATCCTGCAGACTGTCAATTACTTCCAGTTGACCAAGTTGTAGGTTCCCATAGACTTATTTTTCATCAATATACATGGTATAACTGAAAATTATATGCTAAATACAAAAGAACTCATGTAACTAAGTTGGTTATTGGATAACAATGTCTGAATTTTGTATGAAAATTCCTCATATAACTCCCAGTGAAGTTCTTCTGTGTTCATAAGAATCCCATGATTTATATTATGAATAGTAAACTCTTTGACAACGTTTTTGTCTATACAAGAGTTTCATCTTCTTGTAATGTAGAAATAAACTAACAGGCTTCATCTCTATGAGTATTCCTCTATATCTTCTATTTCTTTCTATGAGTATTCTTCTACGTCTTCTATTTCTTCAAACCCCTTCTCTTGCGTGTCTACTCCTCTCCCTAAATCTCCCTTCACCCTGATGTCTCTTACCCCCGTGTTAGACTTTGACCCCAAACGCTTTGACAACGCCGCTTTCTTGCCGGAGGGTCATGAACTAAGGAAATGTTTTCTTGGATAACCTCCAGTACAAATGAATGTCCAAAGCTGGTACGAGATGAAAATGGTCCACATGGAGTCGCATCCAAACAGAATGCGATGGTTCTCAATTTTCTACGAGTTGCCCTATGGGACTCATTTACAGATCAACCACTTGCTGGATCCTATGCATATTTTCAAGAATGTGGGTAGCTTACTATGGAATCATCACAAGAAAGAGAGACAGTGCAGGGGCACGGTTTGATTTGAAGAAGGTAGGGAATATGGAGGCACTTTGGCTGTAGTCGAGTGCTGATGGTCACTTACAACTACCTCATGCGCCTTGGATTTTGTCCATTAAATAAGAGCGCTTTGTGAAGTAAACTATCAGGTCTATCCACACTCCGATGGGTATGATGTATTCTCTCAGATCAGTGTTTTCTAAAGATGACCAATTATTAGGGCTAAAATCCCATGATTGGCATAAGATATGTTAGTTTTCTACTACGAAAGGATTGTAAGTGGCCTGCGTATTTTGCTATTTGGAGTGTAGTCGTTGTTCGTAATACTTCTTCATATGTGGCACCTTGTACTATCGATCACGATCGCAAGATACCTTATTCCAAAAATACGCGAGGCGATTTACGGATTGTCAAATTTAGTGCGATGGATCTCACAGAAGGAGATCAAGACATCCTCTATTGAATCCGCAATGCAAGGAGCAATGGAGATGGTCGATCTCTTTGTGAAGTACCTGTCCACTAGCATGCTCATGATATAAACCCACCTCTTGGTGCATCTTGTAGATGAAGTGGAGATTGCTAGACCTGTTCATATGCAATGGATGTTCTTCTTGGAGCACTTCATAAAAACCCTGAAAGGCTTTGTGCGACAACGAGCTTGGCTAGAAAAGGTAGTATGGATGAAGGTGGATTGGTGTGTGAGGCGTTAGTACATATTTCATAGTGACTACCAATGATGGATTCAAACAATAGTATGCTATGGTCACTGAAGAACGATGATAGACTAGTTGCTGATCAGAGATGTGGTGATTGAAAATGGGGTAGAAAAAATGTTGGATGATGCAACGGAGGAGAAAGTGAATCGTTTTTGTATATTGCACTATGCCTCTATGGAGACGTGGCTCGCTAGCTATGAGCAAGCTAGGAAAGATTGGGAAGAAGGGCGATCCGAATTTCGACGTAAAACACGCCATCAACCAATTCGATATTTCGAGGGCATGCAGGAGATGCCGCGGTTTATGTCTATGCAATGGTTACATGGAGCTTTGATCGCAGTCTCTCGTGAAGGGATGGAGGTCTCTAATGAGGAGTGAAAATTATCGAGGGGATGTAGTCTAAAGGTGACCACATGTTTTATAAGCTGTTGTATCTAGATTTTATATGTGACAACTAATTAATTGTTTCAATGTATAGTACAAAATACATCAATGCGACATGGTTATGCAGACAACATTTCCGCATAGAGCGTATCGACAAAATGCGTACCACAATAGATTGTGGTGTCATGGCAACGTTCGAGCAAGAGACCTGTTGAGATGACAAGCTCAACACATGCGGACATTGATGATGGACCGCCTGGTTAGATGGGTCCACACGTCTACACTTAGCACGTCGGTGGTCATTATGACTCTCACATGGCCACTGACTCATTACTTATTATATTCAGGTTGTTACACCTATTTATAGCTGGCATAGTTATAGCGCCAGTTGACTAGTTTAGTCGGTTATGCATTGTTTGACTTAGTAGGCCACTTTCCTTTATGTTGTATCTTATCTATACTTTGCGTACATTGTAAAGAGTGTGGAAGAAGAAGAAAAAACCAGCAAGAAAACGTTTTGGCCTCCATCTCTCTTCTTGTCTCTTGAGTGAGCTTCTCCTTGTGCATTCTGTGTGTGTTCGACGCAGCATCTTGAGCAAGTCCCCCCACCACGCGATTCTTGACATGGTATCAGAGCCGGGCCACTGAGAGAGGCTGATTTCGAAGGCTGAAGCGAAGGAGAAGAAGCAAGGTTCGAGCAAGCAAGCCACGGGTAAGAAGCTCTCCCATTCTTCCACTCTCTCTCTTGGATAGTGCCTGTGGAGGCACTGGAAGCAGGGTTGAGCTAAAATCTCAGATTGCAGTGAGGTTTGGTGTGCGCGAAGAGCACTGTGTATTCTGCAGAAAAGCCCTTAAGAGCTTACCCGCAGTTATTTTGGGCATCTGAGGCCATTTCAGGCCCCGTTTTAGAGCCGCGAGGTTGCGAACAGCAGTTTCAGGGTACACTGTGACTTCGACTCTATTGACCGAAAGTGAGTGCACAGGTCAAAGATTTTAGATCTGTAAGTTCAAAGGTGTTTTCCAGCGAGTAAACACAAGGTTTATCTGCAAATTGGTTGCAGATTGCATGTATTGTTGAGCAGACAGTGAAAAAGGCTGTCTGGTGTATTGCTATGCACTACAGGTCGAGGGTTGCAAAAAATTTGCTTGCTGTTGGTATTAATTTTGTGATAATGGCAGAGAACAGTGGAAGCCCCATCATTGAGAAGCTCGACAAGAACAACTACCCTTCATGGAGTTCCGTGTCACGAACTTCCTTATTAGAAAAGGCCTCTACGAGTTTGTTTCAGGTGAAGAAAAGGAGTCGGAGGTGAGTGATCCTCCAACTACAGAAGAGACAAAGGCACGGAAGGAATGGAATGAAAAAGTTAAAAAGGTCATGTATTGGTTGTCTGCAGTAATTGACAATAATATACTGGGACATATTAGAAATGCACAGAATTCATATGTAGCTTGGACCATACTTGAAAGTATGTTTTCTGTAAATACAAAGGCACGAAAGATTCAACTCAAGCAAGAGTTGAATCATTGAAGAAAGGGAAGATGTCTATCAATGAGTATGCACTAAAGGTAAGGAGCATTGTAGATGAATTGGCAGCGATTGATGCAATGCCTGATGATGATGATTTGGTGTCGTCTACCTTGGGCGGACTTAACAATGAAAAGACTTGGAAGTTTTTTGTAACTTCCGTATATGTTAGAAAGCCATTTTCAGATTTCGATGAGTTGGTCTCCCTTATGATCACTGAAGAGATCAACATGCAGAGTGAGACATCTGAAAGAAGTGGTGAACAGGTCCAGGCTTTCTACTCCAGTTCAAGAAGGGGACGTGGCAGGTTCTCCTCAAGAGGTCGTGGTACAAGACGTGGTAGTGACAACCAGCAAAACAGATTGAATCAACAATTTGAAGATATGCAGGTTTCAGGAGGTCGTGGTAACTTTAGAGGCAGGGGGAGCTTTAGAGGAAGAGGTGGATGGCAGAACAGAGGTTCTAATAACTTTGGTATTGTGTGCCACTACTGTGGCAAAACAGGTCATATCGCAGCCCAATGTTATGCTAAGAAAGATGATATCCACAGTGGTAAGTTGCAGCAAGGAAACTATGCATCATCTTCACGACAGAATGAAGACAAAAATGAACATCAGTTTGTTATGCAGCATATGCTGAATGCTGTTACATGAAAGGAAACACATGATGATGTTTGGTATGTTGATTCAGGTGCATCCAATCATATGACCAGCCATGCAGAATGGTTTGGAGAGATACAGGATTTGCAAAATGCAGGTTATGTGCAAACGGGTGATGATTCATGCCACCCAATTTCACCTGTTGGAAAAGTTCCCTTGTCCTTGCATGATGGTAAGACAAAGAGTCTTTCAGATGTATTACATGTGTCATCTATTACAAAGAACTTGGTGTCAGTCGGTCAAATGGTAGAGCAAGGACTGCAAGTCAGATTTAATGCAAAGGGTTGCTTTGTAGAAGACTTCAATGACAAGTGCAGGTTGGTAGCAAAGGGAAGTAGAGTTGGACGTATGTTTACTCTGGATGCTGGAATTCCTACTATGAATGCTGCTATGTATGCTAAAGGAAAAGGTGTTGTTGCAGATATTAAAATTTGGCACAAACGCATTGGATATGCAAATGTACAAAGGCTGAAATTAATGCAGTCCAAAGGGTTGGTTACAGGTTTGCCTACATTTAGAGTTGCAGAATTTCATAAGGTATGGGAGGCATGTCAGTTTGGCAAGCAGGCAAGACAACCCTTTTCACATGACAGAGATGTAAGCAGAAATATCCTTGATGTTGTGCATACAGACATTTGGGGGCCTACACAAAATGTATCTCTTGGAGGCAGTTCATACTTTGTCACATTCATTGATGATTGTTCTAGAAAGCTGTGGGTATATTTTATGAAGGAAAAGAGTGAAGCATTTGAGCACTTTAGAACTTTCAAGGCTGCAGTTGAAAGAGAAACATGCTTGAAAGTAAAGTGCTTAAGGTCAGATGGAGGGTGAGAGTACCTCTCGAATGAGTTCAGTGATTTCTTGAGGTCTCATGGGATAAAGAGACAGTTCACATGCATGTATACTCCACAGCAAAATGGGATTGCAGAAAGGAAAAACAGGCATATTGCAGAAGTTGCACGCGCCTTGATGGCTGAAAAGAATATGCCTAAGCATTTTTGGTCTGAGGCTGTTCATACTGCTGTTTATATTATGAACAGAACCCCCACAGCTGCAGTTCATGGTATGACCCCCGAAGAATGTTTTACAGGTAAGAAGCCTGATGTCTCACACTTTAAAGTGTTTGGCTGCATTGCGTATGTTCATGTGCCAGATGAGTTGCGAAAGAAACTGGATCCAAAGGCTAAAAAGTGTGTCTTTATTGGATACTCTTTAGAGCAGAAAGGGTATCGCTGTTATAACCCTGTCACATGTAAGTTTAGAGTGAGCAGGGATGTCATCTTTGATGAAATGAGCACTTGGTATGCATCTAGTGGTGATGCATTGGATGATGATGATGATCATGATACTCATGTGCAGGCTGAAAAGCAAGAATCATGGACTCTTAGTGGACCAGAGACATCACCTGGTAGTCCTTGGTCTGGGAGACTAAGGAGTACCTCTACATCTTCAGGTGCATCTAGTAGCACTACAGGTAAAGACAAAGGAAAGAATAAAGTGTCAGATGGCATTGATGCAATTCTTGATGGAGACTCTAGTGGCTCAAAGAGCTTGGATGATGAGCTTGGCATTCCTTCAGTGAGGATTCCAGGTGTGCAGAGAGCACATGTCAATGCAAAGACTCCATTGAGTGATCCAGTGGTATGCAGGTCTAGCAGGATGAGATACCCTGTTAAAAGATTTGGTTTTGAAGGTTATGTAGCTCACCATTATGCTTACATGGTGAAACTAGTTGAGGATGTTGAGCCCACTTGTTTTGAGGATGCTTGGGATGCAGCAATGGATGAGGAGATGGCTGCATTAGAGGCCAATAAGACTTGGGATCTAGTATCATTGCCGAAGGGCAAGAAAGCTATTGGATGTAAGTGGGTTTATAAGATTAAGCACGATGTAGATGGTTCTATTAGCAGATACAAAGCTAGGCTGGTTGCAAAAGGCTATGCCCAGACATATGGCATAGATTACGATGAAACCTTCAGTCCAGTTGCTAGGATGGCAACTGTCAGATGTGTGATTTCCTTGGCAGCAGCTAAAGGTTGGAGGTTGCAGCAAATGGATGTGAAGAATACCTTCTTGCACGGTGATCTACAGGAAGAAGTGTATATGGATCAACCAGCAGGTTATGAAGATTTACAGCATCCCACGTATGTGTGCAGATTGAATAAGGCGCTCTATGGGCTCAACCAAGCACCTAGAGCATGGTCTGACAAGATCAGAGAGTATCTTGTCAATATTGGCTTCTATGTTTCTGATGTTGATCACTCACTTTATGTGAGAAAAGGAGATGCAGGTTTGGTCATCATAGTCATCTATGTGGATGACTTGATTATTACAGGTGATAGTGATAGTGGGATTGCTGAAGTCAAGGATTTTTTGAAGAAGAAGTTTGAGATGAAGGATTTAGGTGAGCTAAGGTACTTCCTTGGCATTGAGGTGATCAGATGTGATGATGGTATATGGCTCTCCCAAAGACAGTATAGCTTGGATATGTTGTCCAAGTATGGTATGACAGCATGCAAACCACTTTCAGTTCCATTGGAGTAGAATGTAAAGTTGAGTACTGATGTTAGGGATGAGATAGAAGACCCTACTATGTTCAGGAGGATAGTGGGGAGTTTGATCTACATGACCATTACAAGGCCAGACTTGAGCTACGCTATTGGTCTTGTGAGTCAGTTTATGCAAGTACCTAGAAAGCCACATTTGGATGCAGTCAGACGCATATTGAGATATGTGAAGTCCACATTACATTATGGACTTTTCTATGAGGCAGATACAGATGTACAGGTGTTTGGATATACAGATGCAGATTGGGCTGGTAGTATGTCTGATAGAAAATCTACCAGCGGATACATGTTCTCTCTTGGTAGTGCAGCAGTTGCTTGGAGCAGCAAAAAGCAGTCTACAGTTGCTTTGTCAAGTACAGAGGCTGAATAGGTAGTATGGCTGCAAAAGTTATTGGCTGATTTAGATGTGCAGGTGGAAGGTGCAATTGTCATTTATTGTGACAACATGAGCAGTATACAGTTGGCTAGAAACCTTGTGTTCCATGCGAGGACAAAACATATTGAGGTACACTAGCACTTTGTGAGAGAGAAGGTACTGGCAGGTGAGATTGACTTGGTGTATGTCAACACACAAGATCAGATAGCTGACATCTTCACGAAGGCATTGGGTACAGAGAAGCTTCAAAAGTTTCGAAGCTTACTTGGAGTTGCAGAGATATAGTTGAGCTTGAGGGGGAGTGTTGAGATGACAAGCTCAACACATGCGGACATTGATGATGGACCGCCTGGTTAGATGGGTCCACCGTCTACACTTAGCACGTCGGTGGTCATTATGACTCTCACATGGCCACTGACTCATTACTTATTATATTCAAGTTGTTACACCTATTTACGCTGGCATAGTTATAGCGCCAGTCGACTAGTTTAGTCGGTTATGCATTGTTTGACTTAGTAGGCCACTTTCCTTTAGGTTGTATCTTATCTATACTTTGTGAACATTGTAAAGAGTGTGGAAGAAGAAGAAAAAACCAGCAAGAAAACGTTTTGGCCTCCATCTCTCTTCTTGTCTCTTGAGTGAGCTTCTCCTTGTGCATTCTGTGTGTGTTCGGCGCAGCATCTTGAGCAAGTCCCCCCACCACGCGATTCTTGACAAGACCCGATGGTGAATCACGTATCCAAACACCGTTATAGATGAGATGGAGTATTTCACGAACTTGCAAAGTATTATCACGGTGGATTATTGTAGCTTCTCCATGATCTTATTTGATGTGCAATGGTTCAAAGTGGTATTGGAAGGAGCCGGGACAACTGTTCGACGAGGTCCATCTGGATTTCTCGAAATAGATTTCGAAAGAAGATGGATAGATATATGCAATATGTTTGTCTTGTGGGCCCATTGTGAATAGATGCGTGAACTCATTTTTTTAAATTTTATGATGACATGGTATATGTCACAAATGTTAAATTTCTCTTGTATGTGATTTTGAACATGTAATTTTCTATTCAAACCCCCAACAACCTCGATGGTGGTGTGTTGTGCCTTCAGCTTCCCGAAGTGCGAGAGTATATGATGAAAGCAACGTTCCCAATGTAGATGAGGATAATATGCAGATAGAGGGGTTGATATTGCAAGGGGTGGAGGTTGTCCAAAGCTTGAAACATGTAGAGGAGGCACAATCAGATAACGATGAAGGAAAGATAGGAGGCGGAGGATTCTTTGAGAAGGAGGTGGACTCATCCTTTTGTGGTGACCTTTCTATCGACCTTCTAGTGTATGCATAGTTGTGTTAGGAGATTGATATGGGACCATAGGCTACGTCATACTTGGAGCATCCATCTACTCAATTCGTTGTTGATGAATCGCTTGTAAGGATACTCTAGAATATGCATTTTAAGTAAGATCATTTTTTAAAAGAGTTATATAACCATGCTTTGCTTAAATCTTTATATTGATTACCCTAACATCAATTTTTGTCTGTGCAGGTGATCTTTGTGGATATTTGGATAACACGATGAGTTGAAGGATGAGCAATGAGGAGCTACAGGAGATATTAACATGTATGTCTCCAAATTAGATGGCTTGATTTGGGGATATGGCTGACCAAGGGCTGTCTCGGACACCATCAGGCTGTTTCATTAGATCTACTTTGGCATGCTCTGATGCTTCAGTTTCCAATAGATGAGGTTGATGCTCCAAACTGGGCCGGACAGAGGGAGTGGTTCTGGGAATGATGTGGAGACGTGGATGCAGGGAGTCTACGATCGGCGGCTCGAGATACACGTGCTACACATTGCTCTTGCATATATTCAAGAGAGGGTGGCTTCGGTGGGTTGTTATGGAGGTATCGACATAGTGTCTCTGTCTTGTCGTTCTACTAGAGTTGCATCACCTATGGGACTTGTTACACCTGTGGAGATGTCTACTCTAGTCAATGAAGCTTTTCTTACAGCTTTTCCGTAGGTGGCACCCCTATGGGTGCTACTTTGAGAGATACCGCCCCCGTGGATACACTAGATGTATAAGGATCTCTTGGATATACCCAAGAGCACGGTCGCATATGGAAGAGGACACATCTTAGACATACCCTAGAGGGGTATGGATACCTTGTAGATGATAGGTTAGGAGCCATAATTATGAATGATGAGAGAATGAGGGTGATGGCTAATATGAGAGAGTTATGCCAACAAGTTTTTTGCCACAATGTCTTGGATGATTGGAAGAACATATCGGAGGGGAGCAAGGACTACATAGTAGCATCCTTGCATGAGGAGTTTCTGGTATCCATCACAGTAGATAGGTTTTCCACAGGCTGGATGATGGAGTGCATATGTGCGTACATGTCACATAGACGATCAGATGCACACAAGGCACTTAAGAGTGGGGCCTCAAAGCCCGAATGGCTAGACGTAGATGACTAGTGCCAACTTAGGGAGGAGGCTACAGATTCTCCAGGACGTTGGAGACAACAGGACTTAGCCTGGGGAGTCCGTCTTATAGAACATATAAGATACCATGTGAGTTCAAAAGAAAGGGTATTATATTTAGTAAAACTTATAGGATTATATTTACAAAAGGGGATTTTTAATTACAATTTGAAAAAAATCCGTAAGTTTAGTAAAGTAAAAGGGGCAATTTTAAGGCCTTATAGCATGTAAAGAAAGGGTATTTCTTAATATCCCTTGAACGCACGTTATATAGATGATTTCTTATAGGTGGACTCCTCAAGGGACTTAGTAAGTTTTCCTTTTATTCTTCTCGCTTATTTTTTTGCAAATAAGCTTGTACTGACAATCATGTTTCTAACAATTGTATTTTGTTTTCTTTGCATCACTCCATTACAAACTGCGATCCCATGGGCCTAGAGATTAGATATGCAGAGAGACATGGTCTCACTACATTGATCGATAGATTGTATGCATGCGACGGCCCAAGAAGTCACTCATCTTTCTTGTTCATAGTTACTAATTTTAATTAAAATGAATTATTGTATGGTGGGATGATGTGTAGTTGTTTCTTTTTTTGCAGATTTCGTTTAATGCTCATTTGCGGTGGGATGGAGCTTTTTGATGGGGCAAGGATCTATAGCTCGCACTTGGATCTGTGGAGCGCACATCCTCTTCTTTTTTTTGATCCTGTGATTTATGTAGGCATTTTCTATGCACCATCTTATTATCATCCTTTGTATCTTGCCATGATTCCATGAGCTCTTTCATTAAGCGATCTTGTATTTATTTTATATATCAGTCTTGTGGATTCAAGTACAAATTGCATTCATTTTGACAACCATTTTACACTTTATTGCAACCCTTTTATACAGCCCAAATGTAGCATAAGTTGTCCTGCCACATTTTTTTTTCTCTGTAACTGTCACTATTAGTGTCGTAAATTTACTACACGCATCACTATTATCGTTGCATTTATGACGCAAATACCAAAGGTTCTGTGGCGTTGTTAATACAGACGTGTTTAGCGACGAAGGGGAAAATTTTTTTGGTGAACATTTTTGTTGATTTGAACATTGGTATGAGGCTTGTATCTTGTAGTGATTGTGAATAAGAGTGAGAGTGAGATTGTGATTGTGAATGAGATCCTTCATATACTTGATTCTAGCTCAAGGGTGGTCATGAGGTTCGAGCTCCATATTGGATTGCATGTTATGATGTTCCACTGCTCCTACTATATAAACTTGATAAAGTATTATATAGATTTGCCTTCTTCTCTATTTTCTCTATATGTATCTTTATTCAATTCGATTGACTACATGATTTATCATGATAATGAAGGAGTCATGTCACAAAAGAATCCTTATGAACTCACAGTAGTTTAGTAAAGTAAAAGGGGTCATTAAAAGGTAGTTTGCAACTTGTTTCTATAATAAATTTGTCATTTTAGCTTCAAATATGGCCATCCAAGTACTCAAAACGAAATAAACAAACTTGGTCAATAACATAACACAAGTAGAATTGCAAAATTAGGGTTCTTATTAGAGAAAACTATGATTTTAGGTCAAGCATAATATAAAGTATATTTTTTATTTTTTAGGATCTTTTATGCTATTTTAGAATTATTTATTTATTTAATTTTTAAAAATTAAGATAATATCTATTAAAAATATCAAAAATATTATTTGTAGTCAATATCACTTTATTTAACTTCTATAGACAATATAATTTGAACAATACTATCTCTATTACAAGTACATGGATATGCATTTTGATGATAACACTCTTTATTTATTATATTACAACCCATTAGATAATCTATCATTAATTTTTGCATGGACGAGTCATAAAATTAATACATTTAATAGTTTTATGGAAAGGATCATTATATCTTTGCTATTTGCACCAACTGGCAATGAACAAGATAGGTTGGAAGAGTTGCTTAGACATAGTCTAATAAAGCTCAATTTTGAGAAGCGCAAAGGCCACATGAGATTAGCTATTTTTTCCCTTACACATACAAAAAAAATCTCCCTCTCTCACTTTCATTTTGAACATGATATCCCCCGGAGTTCTCATATAGTACTCTTCAATTAGTTTGGGTTTTGTGTTAGTTGACTTCTCCATCATCTCGATAGGCCCCCAATAGCAAACCATCTTTGCTAATATACTGGCCAAATTAGATATGCTGATCTGAATAGGCACCAATGTTGCTGATCTACCTCTTCAAAATCCTCCTCACCAATTTTTTACTTTAATCTCTCTTTCCACCTAAAAAACTTTACTTGGGTAGGTAGGACAAGTGAATCAAAGAAGGCTAGGGGTAGCTAAGATTTGTTGAAGAATTTCAAGGGTTTCTCCAATTACTTTTAGGTCAAACATTTGCTATGAACAGATAGTTTTTGGGTGGTTTTTTTAATAGTGTCTATTACATAATCCCATAAATCATCTTCACATTTGAATGTTTATCACATAACCACCATTCATATTTTGAAACATTGTCGAGGAAGCTTACTTTTTGTTTATCAATGTGAAGTCATGTAGCTCCCCTCTCTTTGCTCTAGAAGATGATCATCGCCTTCCTCTATCTTTGCCCTCATTCACAAAGATTTCTTCCAACTCGTAGTAGGCATCTCTCCTAAAACCTCCCCTCTTCCTAATCCTTCTTTTGTTAGTCATTTTGGGATCTTTGTCCTTTTCATTTTACTTCTTCACTCTTTCCAATCTTTTCTCAACAACCTTTCAAATTTCCTCTCTTCATGTGCAAGAAGCTTTTTTTTTTTTTGATAGGGATTTCTCTTTCCCTTTTTCACCCACATGAATGTACTTTTACACAAAATCATAGAATTCAAATTTATTATAGAACTACATAGAGCATGGAAAATGCACAGAGAGTAAGACGGCCAGCCACATTGTTGGGATAATGGGTAGTTAGTCATATTGGAATTTATCCCAACAACATCCCACATAAAGGTACATGTGCCTTTAAAGGAGAAAAAATATTAGAAGAATATGTGAGGTAAATACATATGAGATACCCTCACCCAATACCTATCATTTCTTCACAATTTGCCAACTTTTCAAAGGGTGACTCTTAGTGAGAATGTTTATGGGGTTATCATTAGTATAAACTTTGACAAGTCCAATACGCATATACCCATGCACTTGATGAATGAAGTGATACTTCGCTTCTATGTGCTTGGCCTTCACATAAAATACATGATTCTTTACCAATATAATGATACTTTCGCTATCATTATGCAATAATGGCGTGTCTTCTTCAATAGAAAGATCTCCCAATAGATAAGTAAGCCATATAGCTTCTTTGCATGCCTCTATATCTAATACATACTCTGTCTTAGTGGTAGATAAGATCACATATTTTTGTAGAGGAGTCATCCATGAGATTTGTAATATTTCCACTCGAAATATTAAGTTGACTATAAAACCCGCACATCTTGCGCAAAAGTAGTATAAAATAATCCCCTGCGTTGAATAATGTCGGTGGCCAAGTGTTCCCTCCGCGCACTGTGTTAAATTCCAGCTCCGCATTATGCAAACTAAGGCCAAGCTTGAAGACCGCAAAGATGCGTGAGAACACCCTTCTTGGAAAAAAAAGGGGCAATTGGATAATGGGTAAAATATAGGCAAATTTTTTAATTATTTACCCTTCCCCTCAGCCAATGCATAGCAGGGGGAGAGGGAGTGTGTGGAGGAGTGAGTTAAGGAGAAGTGTGGTGTGGATGCATGAGGGAGGGGAGGCACGAAAGCCTCCACGTGGTGGATCTCCCCCCCTCCCTTACACTATATAACCTACCCCTTAGCCTTGGGGAGAGGCACGATTAGAGACAGGAGACGAAAATCTGCAAACCTGCCGTGGAGAAGCCGTTGAATCGCCGCCAGGCTGCCCTTGCAGCCGCGCTGCCGCCGCCCATGATCATCCTCATCATCATCATAATTTCCCACCCCTTTCGTCATCATCTCCTCTCCACCAATCATTGCCCCCTCCATCCACGTAATTTTGGGAAGTAGAAGCTTCTACAGGCAGCCTCCTTAGGCCTTGTGCATACGGCTTATCCCCGGGGTTAAAACCCAAGCCCCCAAGGGCCTGATCTCGCGCATGAGAGAAAGATCACAGACTGCAAGTCTACAGGACATGCAATAATCCCAAGGGAACCCACTGCAACAAAAACTATGTTGCATAAATGGCCCCAAAACAAAAGATGCAATGCGCATGTGTGGAAGTCTCAAACCCGAGCATATGCGTGGACATCCCCACGAGCCCTCAAGCC
This sequence comes from Lygodium microphyllum, assembly GCF_053477565.2. Classification (NCBI taxonomy): domain Eukaryota; kingdom Viridiplantae; phylum Streptophyta; class Polypodiopsida; order Schizaeales; family Lygodiaceae; genus Lygodium; species Lygodium microphyllum. The sequence goes on from NC_141138.1 coordinate 133,314,070, forward strand.
CAAGTTCTATGAGTTTAATTCCACGAAAAAGAAATGCAATTAAGCACGATAGATTTCATGGGAAGGAAGCATTTATGCATGTTTCTAATTCACGTAGCCTAGTTAAAATGCATTTGGGAAATTGTCTACTCGAACGATTTATTAGAGTTAGTGCATGACGTGAAATTGGGTTGCTTGCATTTCCAAGTTGAAATTCCTAGCACATATTGCTTAGGGTTAAAAGATGAAATCATTTAATTGCATCTTTGATTGGTCATGGAAAGAACAAGCATATATTGCATTTATGCAATAACTTCTTGTTGTGATTTGCATGAGAAAGTTGTTAACATTCCGTTAGATGTTGTCCAAAGAACTGCATGACATGAAAGTGAAACCATGGACTAGCATGTTGCATGCGAAGATGCTTGTAGAATGGATTAAAGGTTGCACGTCACATATTCGTGATGCATGAACTTCATTCATCAAAGTTGTATCTAGAAAAGGTTGCATATCATATTAAAGTCGGAAATTCAATTGCATTACACGAAAGGTTGTAGGCATAGTTCCTTGATGTAAATCTTTGTAGGTTTTATGCAAGTTATCCTCCAATTTGTCATTCGTCATGACTTTAGCAAGAAAAGAAAGGGTTATTGCGAACCTTATAGTGCATAGAAGTAATGAATCACATATTTACACGTAATGTGATGTCTTGCAACTATTTACACCTTTAGATCAAGTTTAGCATCTCTAAGAAGAGATCGTTTCTTGTTGCAAGACAAGTAGACCGATTTGGCTAGATCACTTGTAAGGGTATAACCCTCAAGGGATTCATATAAGCATAGCTAGTTAGTACAACGAACACCTCAAAGTGCTAGCTAGGGTTTAGCACATTAGAAATTCTGCCTAGTATCGCACTTGGATGCCAAGTCGAGACCTTCAAACCCAAAGGTCCTACCCACATTTACAGAATGTTTGGACACCCATACACTAACGATCTAGGGTTTTACCCTAAGGATTGATCGACCTAATACTAAACTCTGATTGAGTTTAGAATCCTTAGGACCAAGTGTCGTGACCTTGAAAGGTTAGGGATTGGGTTGGGTAAGAAGACACCCCAAACCCTACATCTTAACTAAACATACTTCTTGACCAAGGAACGTCATTGATGGGAGATTGAACCCACAAGTTAGATGTGACTCCTATGCAACAAGATTGCAAAGTCGCATGGTTTTGTGTTAAATCATAAAGTAGAGTTGCAACTCCTTAGAACAAGGTTGGCAGGTTCTAGCACAAGTCTAACTTGCAAGAGGATGAGTAATCCTGCTGAGTTGCCAAGTTAGGGTAATGAGCAATTGACAAATCAAGTCAGAGCGACAAAGTCGCCAGGATTTATTGTCTAGTTTTAAGAAACCTAAGGTATTGGTTAATTTGGGTTGACAGGATATGACCCTAACCCAAGGACAGAACGGCAAACAAAAAACCCCTTGAGGATCTTGCCAAGTCGCAATTGATCCCGGATCGGATGCTGGACGCATTCGGAGAAAAGGATTCACTCCTTAGCAGTTGGCCAAATAAAACGACCATTGGATTGATTGTGTTTGTACAGTTTAGGAGCACTGTTTCTATTGCTTTGCTCAAAGAATCTAAGTGTAATATTTCCGCGTAACCGTACCGTAAATATTAACCTTCCGCACGCCGTGTAAACCCCGTACAAAGGGTATCTCCTGCATTGAAATTATTGACCGCGTAATGTGTGACCCGCGCGCGTGAAATGGGGTCCTCCGCTTTGGTAAATCAAGACGGGGAGATCAAAACCGCAAGCCGCACGAAAACACCCTCTTGGGAGGGACAATTTAATTAAATTAAGGCAAAAAAATTTTAAACTATTATCCCTTCCCCCAGCCGATGCGTGGCTGGAGGAGAGGGAGTGTGGAGGGGGGATGGCCAAGTGAGGGATTACATGAGAAGTTCTCCACGTGGGTGGAGACCCTCTTCCCCACCCCCATTCCTATATAAACACCCCCCATCAAGGGGGTGTGCTAGAGAGGGAGAGAGAAGGGAGACTGTGAGGGAGGAGCTGAAGGAGAGGTCGGCCGTGGAGGAGAGGGAGAGGACGCCGTGCTGATCGCGGAGCAGAAGGAGGACGCCCAGTCCGCCGCCAGCAGCTGGTCCGCCAGCCACGCCACGAGCCCCAGTCGCTGCCACCCTGTCCGCCGGCCAGCTCAGGCCGCCGCCACGCTGAGCACGATCCCCTTTCCACCCACGTGCTTCCATGGGAAGCTTCTTAGAAGCTTCTTCTAAGAGGGGCCTCCTTAAAGGGCCTTCCCACCACCTCTTCCCAAAGGCCCCTTCCCAAAGGTCCCTTCCCACCACAATTCCGAAAAAAGCCCTTTCATATCCCTTCCCGGGATTTTGAAGAGGGGACGGTGAAGCCATAAAGACCACCGCAAGATCCATCGAAAAGACTTCCGTAAGAAGATTTTAAGCCGCAAGCCGTCCGAGGATAAGTACCGTGCCGATTCGAGTTTCTTGGAAGACTCCTAAAGCTTTCGTCGCAAGCACCATCCTGGAAAGGAATCGCCGCCTACGAGGATAAAGGCAGAGGTCGGAAGGCCGCATTCCGAGGGCCGTCACTCCGTAGACCACAAAGGCAAATCGGAAGTCAAATTTACGACTACGATGGCCCCGAAAAGATCGCAAGGTGCGACCGCAGAAGGCTCATCTCCGAACGTGCAAGTGGACATCTCTCCGACTCCACAAGTCCAGGTTCTTTCAAGTTATTTCCGCATAAGGAAAAGATTAGGCGCGCTTAGCCCATAAAAAGGAATTGCATTTTTACGCTTAATATGCATACGGAAATTGGAAATAAATACATCTCTTGAACATTAGGTAAGATTAAAATTGTCATGAATTTGAACGAGTAAAAGACTAATTGCATGTAGATTTGGTACCTTATCAAGGTAATGAGTCTAAACTTAGGCAAAGAAATGGAATTTATAAGTGCATTATCTTTCGTCTTAGATTTGGTAGAAATAAGCGTATACTGTGTCAAGATTGTGGGAGAGAAGGAAGGAGTCTCGCTTGAAGCTTTCTTGCTTGCACAATGGGGGAAGACACACAAGGGTGGAGGCTGAAAACAGTTTTCCTCTTCTTAGTTGTGTAAGCCAAAAGAACTCAAGTACAAAGAAATAGAAGAACCCTATATATGGGTCTCAAACCAAACTCAACTAACTAAGGTGGCATACTAACTGAGCCACGAACTAGAGTAGATAAGGATAGCTATCATGTAGCTATTATTCATGGGCGGTGTACCAACCGCGTCTGCAACTGACAAGTCGGTGACATAAATATACAACGGTCACCCTGGCGTATCACGAGTGGAGCTCGATATCTCAACACTCCCCCTCGAGCTCAATCCCAATTCCTGCACACCAAGCAGGTCTCTGAACTTGCGCAGCTTCTCTGCGCCCAATGCCTTCGTGAATATGTCAGCTACCTGATCCTCTGTGCTGACATAAACTAGATCAATAAGACCTAGTAAAACCCTCTCTCGCACATAGTGATAATGCACCTCAATGTGCTTTGTTCTAGCATGATAGACTGGGTTATTTGCCAAGTGTATACTACTCATGTTGTCACAATAAATGACAACTGGCCCATCTGTAGACTGATGCATATCATAAAGTAGCTTATGCAACCAAGCTACCTCACATGCAGCCATTGCTGCACCCTTGTACTCAGCCTCTGTGCTCGACAAGGCAACTGTAGGCTGTTTCTTGCTGCTCCAAGTGACTGCAGCACTCCCAAAAGAGAATACATATCCACTGGTAGATCGTCTATCAGAAATACTACCAGCCCAATCAGCATCAGTGTATCCATGCAATTGTATCTGAACCCCAGTCTCATAAAATAGTCCATACTGCAATGTGGACTTCACATACCTAAGTATGCGTCTAGCCGCATCCAAATGTGGTTTCCTTGGAGCCTGCATAAACTGACTTACCAATCCAACAGCATAGCTCAAATCTGGCCTGGTAATAGTCATATAAATCAAACTTCCTACTATGCGTCTGTACATAGTAGGGTCTTCTAGAAGCTCACCTGCATCTGTGCTCAGCTTCACATTTTGCTCCAAAGGAACTGAAATAGGCTTACAGCCTGTCATCCCATATTTGGACAGCATGTCCAATCCATACTGCCTCTGCAAGAGCTGTATCCCACTTGGTGATCTAATCACCTCAATGCCCAAGAAATAACGCAGCTCTCCCAAATCCTTCATCTCAAACTTCTGCTTCAATAGCATTTTCACATGAAGGATATCTTCATCACTGTCACCTGTCATAATCAAATCATCAACATAAATGACAAGCAGCATAATACCTTTCTCTGTTTTTCTCACATAAAGTGAGAAATCTGCCTTGGAAATCTGAAAGCCAATAGTGACAAGATACTGTCCTATCTTGTCAGACCATGCTCTAGGTGCTTGCTTCAAGCCATACAAGGCTTTCTTCAACCTGCAAACAAACTTAGGATGAACAGCATGCACATAACCTGGTGGCTGCTCCATATAGACCTCTTCTTGCAAATCACCATGCAAGAAGGCATTCTTTACATCCATCTGATGTAAAGACCATCCCTTTGATGCAGCCATAGCAATGACTGCTCTTACGGTTGCCATCCTTGCAACCGGACTAAATGTTTCTTCATAGTCAATGCCATATGTTTGTGCATACCCCTTGACTACTAATCTTGCCTTGTATCTGTTCACAGAACCATCAGCATTGTGCTTCACCTTATAAACCCACTTACAGCCAATTGCATTCTTACCTTTAGGCAAAGGTACTAACTCCCATGTAGCATTTGCTTCCAAGGCATCCATTTCTTCATCCATGGCTTTCTCCCATTTTTCTTTTCCCATGGCTTGCTCAAAAGATGTGGGTTCTGGTTCCTGTATCACTTTGACCATATATGCATAGTGAATGGCTGTAAATCCATCATATTTCAGCCTATCCACAGGATACCTAGCTCTTGTAGACCTGCGCAAAGTAGGTTCACTCCCAGGTGCTCTCAAAACATCCCTGGTCTTCCTTACTCCAGGTGTAACAATAGAAGGAATACCCAACTCATCATCAATGCTCTGTTCTGAGCCACTGGATTCACCATCCACATAAGAGTGACCTGCATTCACATCAAACATGGGCTGATCAACCTTCTCTTTTCCTTTTCGTGATACCTGCATACCACTATCTGCATTGCTTTGAGAAGATTCTCCTGATCTCAATCTGCCTGTCCATGGCGAAGAATGTGAACCACTGCTAGAGGACGCTCCAGGTCCACTAATATTTTGTGACTGCTGCTGTGAATTCTGTGTAGCATTACCATTTTGTGCATCTTCATCATCAATCACATTTACTGGTTTATACCAGCTACTCATCTCATCAAAAACAACATCTCTGCTCACTGTAAACTTACGAGTAGAAGGGTTATAGCATCTATACCCTTTTTGCTGCAGAGAGTAACCAATAAAGATGCACTTCTCAGCTTTTGGATCCAACTTGGATCTCAGCTCATCTGGCACATGTACATAGGCAATGCAACCAAAAATTTTCAAATGAGAAATATCTGGTTTCCTACCAGTATACCTCTCCTCTGGAGTCAATCCATGTATTGCTGCAGTGGGAGTCCTGTTCATTATGTAGACTGCTGTAGCAACTGCTTCAGCCCAATAAAAATCTGGCAAGTCTTTTTCATTGAGCATGGCACGAGATACCTCTCCAATATGCCTGTTTTTCCTTTCTGCAATTCCATTTTGTTGTGGGGTATAACTGCATGAATATTGCTGCTTTATGCCATGCTCCTGTAAGAACTTTGCAAACTCATTTGAGAGGTACTCTCCCCCTCCATCTGACCTTAGGCATTTTATCTGCAAGCCTGTTTCTTTTTCAACCATAGCTTTAAGAGTTTTGAAATGCCCAAAAACTTCACTTTTCTTTTTCATAAAATACACCCAAACTTTTCTGCTATAGTCATCAATAAAACTGACAAAATAATGACAGCCTCCAAGAGATGCAGCTTTAGTTGTCCACACATCAGAGTGAATTAATTCCAATGGCTTCTCACTCTCTTGAACATGTCTAGGAAATGGTTTCCTTGCCTGTTTTCCAAACTGACAGGCTTCACATACCTTATGCATTTCTGCAACCTTGAATTTGGGCAATCCTGCAACAATATTTTGGGCCTGCATTGATTTAAGTCGCTGTACATTAACATGACCAATGCGTTTATGCCAGATATCAATATCTGCAACTACACCGGTCCCATGTGCAAACATTGCTGCACTCAATTCAGACATGTCTGCATCCAATGTAAACATTCTGCCCTTCTTCTTTCCTTTTGCTATCAAGCGACCTTTATTTTTCATATCCTCAACAAAGCATCCATGAGGATTAAATCTGACCTGCAAGCCCTGTTCAACCATTTGACCAACTGAAACTAGATTCTTGGTAATATTCGGGACATGAAATACATCAGACAGGTATTTCTTTTTCCCTCCCTGCATAGACAAGGGAATTTTTCCAATCTGCACAATAGGATGTGCAGTATCATCACCAGTCTCCACAAATCCTGGTTTTTCCATTTTCCTTGCATCCTCCATCCATTCTGCATGACCTGTCATGTGGTTTGATGCACCTGAGTCAACATACCATACATCATTGCTTTCTTCTGCACTTGTCATAGAATTGTTCATGTGCTGCACCATGAACAAATGCTCATTTCTGTCATCACCCTGTCTACTAGAAGATGCATAATTCCCTTGTTGCAGTTTTCCATTCATGATGTCATTCTGCTTTTTATAGCAGTCTTTAGCCATATGACCCATTTTACCACAGTAGTAGCATTCAACATTACTGTTTGCATTTTGGCCTCTTTGCCATCCACCACGACCTCTTTGGCTCCCCCTGCCTCTAGAGTTACCACGTCCTCCTCCATAGGACTGGTTTTCTTGAGTTTGCTGCATATTCTGATTTCTGCCACGGCCTCCAAATCGGCCTCCTCTACCTCTGCCTCTACCTCTTCCAGCATTTGAGTAGAAGACAGCTTCTTTTGAAGTTCCTCCTGAAGAAGATGCACCACCATTTCTCTGTTCCTCAGAAATTAGAAGAGCAATCAACTCCTCAAAATCAGGAAATCTTTCACGAACTGAAATGGATGTCCGAAACTGTGCATAATCCTTTCCTAGACCATTCAAGGTCACGGAAACTAAATCATCATCTTCCACTGGCGACCCAATGGAAGCAAGTGCATCTGCAATCTTCTTTACCTTCATGTGGTAGTCGTTGATGCTCATACTTTCTCTTTGCACATTATGCAACTCTTGCTTGAGCTGCATTTTCCTGGCTTGCGTATTTGTGCTATACATTTTTGACAAAGTATCCCATGCCTCCTTTGGCGTACTTGCATCCTGAATATGCACAATCATAGAGTCTGAAATACTGATAGACAGCCAATACATAACTTTCCTGGCTCTCTCATGCCATGTTTTAAATGCCTGCATTTGTTGTTGATTGGGAACATCAGGAAGAACTGGTTCTTCTTCATTTCCTGCAACAAATTCCCAATATCCTTTTCCCATAAGGAAATTCGTCATTCTAAACTTCCATGCCTGGAAGTTGTTCTTGTCAAGCTTTTCAGTGACAATCTGTGAAAGAGAATCAGACGCCATTACAGAATACTGCAAGAAATTCTGTCACTGCAAAAAACACAGCTTCACCCTCACAAGGGCAAATCTGCAAAACTGGCGAAAGTGGTATTTGACCACACAGTCACTTCCTAGTGACGATTTTGCATAAACAGGAACCAAGGATGATTCTGAAACTCCCAATGTCTCTGCGCACAAGCATACGATGCAATTTCTACAGTAACTTTTCACCGACCTGTAGAATAGTGGTCGCACAGCATAAAACTGAGCCTTTTCTTGAGTGCGTGCAGAAAACTTCCGTCTGCAAAACAGGCCCCGAAATGGCCTCAAATCAAAAAAACAAGGTCGCCGAGGGCTAAAGCCCTCACCCGCAGCATATACTGCCCTCTTGCTTCACCGCGAAGGGCGTCTCAACCTGAGACAATGCACTCCTGCAATTTCCGGCTGTGCTACCTGCAGAGATCTGCTCCCAAAACAGGAAATGAAAGCAACACTGCTCCTCTTACCAGACCACCGCGAGCTTGGCTTGCTTTCTTGAGCTCCTTACCACGAACAAGGCTCTGATACCATGTCAAGATTGTGGGAGAGAAGGAAGGAGTCTCGCTTGAAGCTTTCTTGCTTGCACAATGGGGGAAGACACACAAGGGTGGAGGCTGAAAACAGTTTTCCTCTTCTTAGTTGTGTAAGCCAAAAGAACTCAAGTACAAAGAAATAGAAGAACCCTATATATGGGTCTCAAACCAAACTCAACTAACTAAGGTGGCATACTAACTGAGCCACGAACTAGAGTAGATAAGGATAGCTATCATGTAGCTATTATTCATGGGCGGTGTACCAACCGCGTCTGCAACTGACAAGTCGGTGACATAAATATACAACGGTCACCCTGGCGTATCACGAGTGGAGCTCGATATCTCAACATACTGCACATTAGGCAACATACTTCTCGTAATGATTTCATAGGAAAAGGTTAGCACCATAAGGTATCATCCGGGAAGAAATAATAGAGTACCAAAGTGAACGTATGGACTTGCAAATAGCTTGTAAGATGAAATAAATTAACACTAGTTTGTATAAACTTCATTATCTACTTCGTAGCTAGGAGAACGTTGTGTATTGCGTAGTCGTCATGCCATCGTTAAGAGCTGCATTTAGGAGTCAAAGCATAGTATTCAAAAGTATGGACTACAAGTAGTAGGCATGATTAATTGGTAAATCCTAGTAGGACCTAGGGAAGTTAGTGTACAGATTAACAAACATTTTACCTTACCAAGGAAAGATAAAGTTATCATGGACTATGTGTTGCGTGAAAACAATAAACCGCATGCTTACGCGTATTGGTGGAATTGTATCTATTGTTCTTCGTTAGATTTAGTTTACTACTTTAGAAAGATCATCCTTGTCGCAAGACAAGCATAATTGAATTGACTAAATAATCTAAACCACAAGGATTCGTGGGACATGATTGAGTCAATATGATAGGAATCCTAAGTGTTAACTAGGGTTTAGTACAATAATAATTCGACCTAGCTTTAGACAAAAACCGTGAGTCTAAAGATCCTACACACGTTCACAAAATGTCGAAGCAATTGAATGTTCATGCATGAAATGATCTAAGGTTTTATCCTAAGGATCATGATGAAACTCCGACGGAGTTGCCTATTTCTAGGACCATGGGCCAACCTAATTAGGAATGGGTTGGAGGATACCCAATAAATCCCTGTTACTCGATGGAGGTAAACTCCGTGATCGGGAAACGCTAAGCAATGGATAGAAGGATTCCGTGGAATATATGCAATACTTGTGCACAAAGCCGCAACATTGTATAGTCTTGAGATTTGTCCACAAGAGAGTTTTTGTCATCTCTCGAAAATGAGGTTGGCAAGTTATTGAAAGAATTTAACTTACAAGAGGATGACTAATCATCCTGTTACTCACTTTTCTTGGGGATAATTTGCCAAGGAAAAGGAAAGTTAGGTATTTGAAAATGATCAGACAATAAACTGAAGCGACATGGTCGCTGGAACCTACCACAACTAAACACTAAAGTATGGGTAGGGTATGACCCTAACCCAAGAATGATAGGAATCTTGCCAAGTTGCAATTGATTCCAGAACGAATGCGGATTGCATTCGGAGAAAAGGGAGTCACTCCTTGACAGTTTGCCAGCCACAACGACCATTGGAATTTGTTTGTGCTTGTAACCGTTAGAAAAGCACTGTTTGCATTGATTGCTCAATGAACTAAAGGAGGAAAACATATCTAAATACTTCTGGTTGAAGCCTGAAGGGAGAGGCAGCTTCAGTTACCCCCGACTGCCTGCCTAACCCTAACCAAGGGGGTTGTGAACCGCGCCGGGAACGTGGACCGAACCCGCCGTGAGAGGTCTCTCCGTTGAGTTCTGCTTGGAGCAGGAGGATGCTTGGGTGCCAGGGGGGGCTCTGGCTGTAAATCCCTCGCCTTCCGGGTCCTGCACAAGAGACTAACGTGACTCGGGATTGGATCTCGAGGCCCGCATACTAGTCTACGGGCGGAAACTTGGATTAGTAATCACTGAAGGATTACTGGATAGCCTTCGGGCGAATTATGAATACGCCTACAGGCGGGAACTCCTTGTATTTCAAAGATAAAAGGATAAAATGATAACAAAGAAGTTGTTTGGCATTGTTTTCTTTATGTCCTGTGATAAGATTACGTGAAGGAACTAGTGCATAACAGGGTTAATCAAAGAAGCTGTTTGTATATGTCAAACTAATGTGGTAGGTAATTACATAACTAAAACAAACTGAGGAAAGTGCGGAGGATGGACCATGGGTCCGTCCTATGGACGGGTGGTCCCGGTTAGCTGGGAACTTTTCTCAAAGTCTTCGACGAACGGCAGGATGATAATCAGCATCAAAGCGAATAACGAGGAAAATGACCTAGAGTTACATCCTACCCGATTCACGCTGTTTTAGGGGAACGGAATGGGACTATGCCTTATGGCAGAGAGGTCGAGCCTTGCATCCCTCTCGTTTCCCATTCTCCTTGAACCAAGTGCAGCGCGAACCCGTTTCGGACCGAGCGCTTCTGCGTAAAGTAGTTCGCTCGGGTCTGACGCTAGTTGTTGCTAGCTAATGACCAAACAGGAAAACCCAAATTCAGGTCGATCCTAAGTGGGAACGGCCAGGATACTTCCGCTACGTGGCAGACGCGGGAAGACCTAGATCGCAAGTCCCGTAACATTCCATGGGAGTGCCGGGCGGAGCTTTCTAGACATCCTTCCCGATGGACTGCTAAGACGTGTCCGGAATGATTCTAGCGGACACGTTACAGTTGGTATCAGAGCAAACCAACAAAGGACTTGTTTTAGGAAATTTTAATAAGAAGAAGTAAAGCGAATGTTGTGTCCCAAACATTTCCTTACTTTGATTGCTGTCTTCCAGAATTACGAAGCATGGAACAAGTTCTTAGTGTTCCAAGTCATGTTTATGACCGCAATGCATTCCACGGATTATCGACAGAGGGTTGAGATGATGAACATCCTAGACCGCATTTACAATCCATCGCCTGTGTACATGGAACAGAGATGGATGGGTTTTTCAGGGATCTATTACATAACTGCCTATCGACCTGCGTACCTTCAAATTAACTTGAAGAGAATCAAGTGGATGGAGGATTTGAAGATCGTGAAGCTGTTCGTCTTTGTTGAGGCTCACGCAAACGCAACCCTACAGGTTGGAGGTCGAAGGGTTAACCAGAATAAGTATGTGTACGGAGAAGTGATTCAAAGAATTCCTGCCGACCGAATCAAGGTTTTGGGACGTCATGAGAAGAATGGATATCAAAGGAAAAGATACCCTAATCTTCCAATGGACTATCGATTCCTGAAAATCGATGACCCTAATCCGTACTACTACTCAGTTCCTGTAGCTGAATGCAATAATATCTTATTCTCCTCGAATTAATGTATTAACTTGTTCCATCGCCCCAAGAAATAATTGCACCCCGAAAGGGCTATGTTGATATGAATGGAATAAAACTTTTTAATCAACAATTGTCTTGACTATGAACATTGATACAAGTGATTTGGTCACTTGGCTAAAGGAATACGGGGACGTAGTTCTGAAGAGTTAACATAACTCCCACTTCAAAGAGAAGTAGATCATGAGATCAAACCAATAATAGGAGCTGTGCCAATTGTGAAGAGACCTTATAGAATGTCCATTCCAGAGGCTATTGAGTTGAAGGAGCAACTCAAGCAACTGTTAGACCAAGGCTACATCAGGCCTAGCAATTCACCATGGGGAGCTCCAGTCCTATTCCAGAAAAAGAAAGATGGGACACTTCGACTATGTATTGATTACCGTGGGTTGAATTAATCAACAGTCAAGAACAAATATCATGTTCTTAGAATAGATGAGCTTCTTGATAATCTTCAAGGTGCTAAGATCTTCTCCAAAATTGATCTCAGGTCAGGCTACTATCAAATCAGGATCAAGGATATTCCAAAAACGGCCTTCAATACAAGATATGGGCACTTTGAATTCTTGGTTATGTCATTCGGCCTTACGAATGCACCTGCCACTTTCAATAGATTAATGCAGGATATTTTTAGGCCATATCTTGATGATTTCGTGCTTGTCTTCTTCGACGACATTTTAGTCTATTCTAAACAGGAAGAAGATCATGAACCCCAACTACGGATTGTGTTGGAGACAATGAGGTCTCATAAGCTGTATGCAAAAATGAAGAAGTGTGCATTCTTCAAACGTCAGATTGAATATCTAGGATTCATAGTATCATCAGAAGGAATATCAGTAGATCCAGCCAAAGTCAGAGATGTGCTTGAATGGCCAATACCAGTATCTGTCAAAGAGATACGTAGTTTTCTTGGCTTGACAGGATGGTATAGGATCTTTATCAAAAACGATGCTTTGATTGCAGCACCTTTGACAGAATTATTGAGGAAGCAAACGTCCATTGCATGGTCAACTGCCGAACAAACTAGCTTCGATAGGGTGAAGCAAAGTTTGATATCAGCACCGATCCTAAAACTTCTAGACCACAGTAAGGAGTAGAGGTAGTAACTGATACTAGCATGCTTGCCTTAAGATATGTGCTCATGCAGGAAAATCATCAGCATATTCTTCAAGGAAATTGAAGAGTCACGAAAAGAATTATGCCACTCATGATCTGGAGTTATTAGCTGTCATCCATGCTCTAAAGCTTTGGAGACACTATCTGTTGGGAAATAAGTTCACTCTAGTAACCGATCATAAGAGTCTCAAATGGATTTTTACCCAGAACGAGCTCAACATGAGGCAACGTCGATGGATTGAAGTATTGGAGGAATATGATTTTAAGATCAAGTACGGACCTGGAAAGAAGAATGTAGTTGTTGATGCATTCAATCGCAAGGCATTCCTTAATTCATTAATCTTGCAAAATTTATCAACGGCCAGATCTCTGGCTACAAAGGTATCTATGCCAAGCAACCCTATACTCGAATTGGCTAGAGAGGAAGCATGCCATGACTTGGCCTACCAAGCAATGATAAAAGAAATATCTACCAAGGATCAGAATCCGAAGTTACAGGCCAAGTATCATGAATTTTCTATTGACAATGGACTTATTTACTATAGAACAAGGCTATGCATACCAGCAAGCCAGTTATTTAAACAGAAGATATTGAGCGAAGCTCATAATTTCACTTTATCGGGACATCAAAGCTGCGAAGGATAGACAGAAGGCATACACGAAATTGAAGTGTCAAGATAGAATATTTGAGGAAGGAGACATGGTCTTCATTCATGTATGCCCAAAGAAGAGTTCTCTATCCTTAGGAGATTGCAGGAAGCTAAGTCCAAGGTATTGTGGACCATACAAGATCCTTAAGTGCTTAAGACCTAATGTTTATAGACTGCAACTCCCTGAAAACCTAAAGGTTCATAATGTATTCCATAACAGTCTATTGAAGAATGAAGTATGTACCTAGCCCTAATCATGTACTTGATGACCAACAAATTGTAATGCCTAGTCAAGGAGTTCTTGAACTAAGGCCAGACAAGATGCTAGGGTGAGACAACTAAGATCCAGAGCCTTGAGAGAATGCCTCGTCCAGTGGAAAAATTATCCCAAGGAGGATGCTACCTGGATGGATGAAAGCTCTCTCAATCTTCAATATCCCCAATTTATCTCGAGATGAGGACATCTCGATTCTTCTAAGGGGGAGAGAATGTAATATTTCCGCGTAACCGTACCGTAAATATTAACCTTCCGCACGCCGTGTAAACCCCATACAAAGGGTATCTCCTGCATTGAAATTATTGACCGCGTAATATGTGACCCGCGCGCGTGAAATGGGGTCCTCCGCTTTGGTAAATCAAGACCGGGAGATCAAAACCGCAAGCCGCACGAAAACACCCTCTTGGGAGGGACAATTTAATTAAATTAAGGCAAAAAAATTTTAAACTATTATCCCTTCCCCCAGCTGATGCATGGCTGGAGGAGAGGGAGTGTGGAGGGGGGATGGCCAAGTGAGGGATTGCATGAAAAGTTCTCCACGTGGGTGGAGACCCTCTTCCCCACCCCCATTCCTATATAAACACCCCCCATCAAGGGGGTGTGCTAGAGAGGGAGAGAGAAGGGAGACAGTGAGGGAGGAGCTGAAGGAGAGGTCGGCCGTGGAGGAGAGGGAGAGGACGCCGTGCTGATCGCGGAGCAGAAGGAGGACGCCCAGTCCGCCGCCAGCAGCTGGTCCGCCAGCCACGCCACGAGCCCCAGTCGCTGCCACCCTGTCCGCCGGCCAGCTCAGGTCGCCGCCACGCTGAGCACGAACCCCTTTCCACCCACGTGCTTCCATGGGAAGCTTCTTCTAAGAGGGGCCTCCTTAAAGGGCCTTCCCACCACCTCTTCCCAAAGGCCCCTTCCCAAAGGTCCCTTCCCACCACAATTCCGAAAAAAGCCCTTTCATATCCCTTCTCGGGATTTTGAAGAGGGGACGGTGAAGCCATAAAGACCACCGCAAGATCCATCGAAAAGACTTCCGTAAGAAGATTTTAAGCCGCAAGCCGTCCGAGGATAAGTACCGTGCCGATTCGAGTTTCTTGGAAGACTCCTAAAGCTTTCGTCGCAAGCACCATCCCGGAAAGGAATCGCCGCCTACGAGGATAAAGGCAGAGGTCGGAAGGCCGCATTCCGAGGGCCGTCACTCCGTAGACCACAAAGGCAAATCGGAAGTCGAATTTACGACTACGATGGCCCCGAAAAGATCGCAAGGTGCGACCGCGGAAGGCTCATCTCCGAACGTGCAAGTGGACATCTCTCCGACTCCACAAGTCCAGGTTCTTTCAAGTTATTTCCGCATAAGGAAAAGATTAGGCGCGCTTAGCCCATAAAAAGGAATTGCATTTTTACGCTTAATATGCATACGAAAATTGGAAAGAAATACATCTCTTGAACATTAGGTAAGATTAAAATTGTCATGAATTTGAACGAGTAAAAGACTAATTGCATGTAGATTTGGTACCTTATCAAGGTAATGAGTCTAAACTTAGGCAAAGAAATGGAATTTATAAGTGCATTATCTTTCGTCTTAGATTTGGTAGAAATAAGCGTATACTGCACATTAGGCAACATACTTCTCGTAATGATTTCATAGGAAAAGGTTAGCACCATAAGGTATCATCCGGGAAGAAATAATAGAGTACCAAAGTGAACGTATGGACTTGCAAATAGCTTGTAAGATGAAATAAATTAACACTAGTTTGTATAAACTTCATTATCTACTTCGTAGCTAGGAGAACGTTGTGTATTGCGTAGTCGTCATGCCATCGTTAAGAGCTGCATTTAGGAGTCAAAGCATAGTATTCAAAAGTATGGACTACAAGTAGTAGGCATGATTAATTGGTAAATCCTAGTAGGACCTAGGGAAGTTAGCGTACAGATTAACAAACATTTTACCTTACCAAGGAAAGATAAAGTTATCATGGACTATGTGTTGCGTGAAAACAATAAACCGCATGCTTACGCGTATTGGTGGAATTGTATCTATTGTTCTCCGTTAGATTTAGTTTACTACTTTAGAAAGATCATCCTTGTCGCAAGACAAGCATAATTGAATTGACTAAATAATCTAAACCACAAGGATTCGTGGGACATGATTGAGTCAATATGATAGGAATCCTAAGTGTTAACTAGGGTTTAGTACAATAATAATTCGACCTAGCTTTAGACAAAAACCGTGAATCTAAAGATCTTACACACGTTCACAAAATGTCGAAGCAATTGAATGTTCATGCATGAAATGATCTAAGGTTTTATCCTAAGGATCATGATGAAACTCCGACGGAGTTGCCTATTTCTAGGACCATGGGCCAACCTAATTAGGAATGGGTTGGAGGATACCCAATAAATCCCTGTTACTCGATGGAGGTAAACTCCGTGATCGGGAAACGCTAAGCAATGGATAGAAGGATTCCGTGGAATATATGCAATACTTGTGCACAAAGCCGCAACATTGTATAGTCTTGAGATTTGTCCACAAGAGAGTTTTTGTCATCTCTCGAAAATGAGGTTGGCAAGTTAAAGAAAGAATTTAACTTACAAGAGGATGACTAATCATCCTGTTACTCACTTTTCTTGGGGATAATTTGCCAAGGAAAAGGAAAGTTAGGTATTTGAAAATGATCAGACAATAAACTGAAGTGACATGGTCGCTGGAACCTACCACAACTAAACACTAAAGTATGGGTAGGGTATGACCCTAACCCAAGAATGATAGGAATCTTGCCAAGTTGCAATTGATTCCAGAACGAATGCGGATTGCATTCGGAGAAAAGGGAGTCACTCCTTGACAGTTTGCCAGCCACAACGACCATTGGAATTTGTTTGTGCTTGTAACCGTTAGAAAAGCATTGTTTGCATTGATTGCTCAATGAACTAAAGGAGAAAAACATATCTAAATACTTCTGGTTGAAGCCTGAAGGGAGAGGCAGCTTCAGTTACCCCCGACTGCCTGCCTAACCCTAACCAAGGGGGTTGTGAACTGCGCCGGGAACGTGGACCGAACCCGCCGTGAGAGGTCTCTCCGTTGAGTTCTGCTTGGAGTAGGAGGACGCTTGGGTGCCAGGGGGGGCTCTGGCTGTAAATCCCTCGCCTTCCGGGTCCTGCACAAGAGACTAACGTGACTCGGGATTGGATCTCGAGGCCCGCATACTAGTCTACGGGCGGAAACTTGGATTAGTAATCACTGAAGGATTATTGGATAGCCTTCGGGCGGATTATGAAAACACCTACAGGCGGGAACTCCTTGTATTTCAATGATAAAAGGATAAAATGATAACAAAGAAGTTGTTTGGCATTGTTTTCTTTATGTCCTGTGATAAGATTACGTGAAGGAACCAGTGCATAACAGGGTTAATCAAAGAAGCTGTTTGTATATGTCAAACTAATGTGGTAGGTAATTACATAACTAAAACAAACCGAGGAAAGTGCGGATGATGGACCATGGGTCCGTCCTATGGACGGGTGGTCCCGGTTAGCTGGGAACTTTTCTCAAAGTCTTCGACGAACGGCAGGATGATAATCAGCATCAAAGCGAATAACGAGGAAAATGACCTAGAGTTACATCCTACCCGATTCACGCTGTTTTAGGGGAACAGAATGGGACTATGCCTTATGGCAGAGAGGTCGAGCCTTGCATCCCTCTCGTTTCCCATTCTCCTTGAACCAAGTGCAGCGCGAACCCGCTTCGGACCGAGCGCTTCTGCGTAAAGTAGTTCGCTCGGGTCTGACGCTAGTTGTTGCTAGCTAATGACCAAACAGGAAAACCCAAATTCAGGTCGATCCTAAGTGGGAACGGCCAGGATACTTCCGCTACGTGGCAGACGCGGGAAGACCTAGATCGCAAGTCCCGTAACATTCCATGGGAGTGCCGAGCGGAGCTTTCTAGACATCCTTCCCGATGGACTGCTAAGACGTGTCCGGAATGATTCTAGCGGACACGTTACACTAAGGCTGGAAAATAATTAATTGCTTCAGGTTGAAGGCCCGGAGGGAGAGGCAACATCAGTTACCCCCGACTGTCTGTCTGACCCTAACCAAGGGGGTTGTTAGCTGCACCAGGAACGAGGACCGAACCCGCTGCGAGAGGTCTCTCCGTTTGGTGCTACTTGGAGCAGGAGGACACTTGGGTGCCAGGGGGGCTCTGGCCGTAAATCCCTTGCCTTCGGGGTCTTGCACAAGAGGCCGACGAGACTCGGGATTAGATCTCGAGGCCCGCATACTAGTCTACAGGTGTAATCTTGGATTAATAATCCCTGTGGATTGCTGGATTAGCCTTCGGGCTGGATTATGGATTGCCTTCAGGTGGATTATGGATTAGCCTTCGGGCTAGATTATATGATGTATTCCAAAGATAAATAAGATCAATTGTTGTAAAGGAACTTGTTTGCAATTGTTTTTCTATGTCAATGCTAAGATTACGTGAAGGAACTAATGACTAATTGGATAATTAAGGCAACTGTTTTATACGTGTTCAACTAAATGTGGTAGGTAATTAGCCAACTAAATCTACCCGGAGGAAAGTGCGGTGGATGTGGCCATGGGTCCGTCCTACGGATGGGTGGTCCCAGTTGGCCGAAAACTTTTCTCAAACGAAATCGACAGTAGGGAACTTTTCTCGAAGGAAGTGAATAGCAAGGAACGATGACCTAGAATCTAGGTTACTAGAATCCCGATTTATGCTATTTTAGGGAAACGGAATGGGACTATGCCTTATGGGCAGAGAGGTCGAGCTTTGCATCCCTCTCGTTTCCCATTCTCCTTGAACCAAGTGCAGCATGAATCCGCTTCGACCCTGACGTTTCTGCGTAAAGTAGTTTGCCTGGGGTTCGACGCTAGGTGCCGTTCTAAGCTTTTGACCACTAGGAAACCCTAATTCAGGTCGGTCCTAAGTGGGAACGAACGGAATGCTTTCACTTCGTGGCAGACTCGGGAGGACCTAGATCGCAAACCCCATGACATTTCGTGGGCGTGCCGGGCGGTGCTTTCTAGACTCTCTTCCCGATGGGCTGCTAAGACGTGTCCTGCAAGTGAACAGGTGGACACGTTATAGTTGGTATCAGAGCGAACCAACGAGGAACTAATGTTTACAAGAAAACTTAATAAGGAAAAGTAAAGCAAATGTTGCTGTTAATATCGTCTCCTTACTTACTTATCAATGCTTACTTGCAGAGTCATGAAGCATGGAACAGATTCTTGGTGTTCCAGGTCATGTTTATGACCACGATACGTGCTTTAGATTATTGACGGAGGATCGATAAGATGAATATCCTAGACCGCATCTATAATCCTTCACCCTTGTACATGGAACGGAGATGGATGGGCGTTTCAAGGATCTATTATATAGCTACCCACCGACTTGCGTACCTTCGAATCAACTTGAAGAGAATCAAGTGGATGGAGGACTTAAAGATCGTGAAGCTCTTCATCTTTGTTGAGGCTCATGCAAACGCAACTCTACATGTCGGCGGTCGAAGGATTAAGTAGAACAAGTATGTGTACGAGGAAGTGACTCGAGTAATCCTTGTCGACAAGATCAAGGTGTTGGGACGTTATGAAAAGAACATGTATCAAAGGAAGGGATACCCTAATCTTCCAATGACCAATCGATTCCTGAAGATCCATGACCCAAATCCATATTGTTACCGAGTTCCCATAGCTGAATGCAACACAACCTTATTCTTCCCGAATTAATGTATCAGTTTGTTCCATCTCCCCAGGAATAATTATACTCCGAAAGGGCTATGCCCATATGAATGAAATAAGACTTCTTTTTATCAATGATTGTCTTGACTGTGAGGATTAATAAAGAAGTTAAGTGATTAGGTCACTTGGCTAAAAGTTGAATTGGGCATGAAATGTAATGTGAGGAACACTTAGCAAGTTTTCACGTAAATGTAACGTGTCTACTAGAATCATCCAGGACACGTCTTAGCAGTCCATCGGGAAGGATGTCTAGAAAACTCTGCCCGGCACTCCCATGGAATGTTACGGGTTTTGCAATCTAGGTCTTCCCGTGTCTGCCACGTAGCGGAAGTATCCTGGCCGTTTCCCACTTAGGTTCCACCGGAATATGGGTTTTCCTGTTTGGTCATTAGCTAACAGCAACTAGCGTCAGACCTAAGCGAACTACTTTACGCAGAAACGCCAGGTCCGAAGCGGATTCACGCTGCATTTGGTTCAAGGAGAATGGGAAACAAGAGGGATGCAAAACTCAACCTCTCTGCCAAGAGGCATAGTCCCATTCCGTAAATCGGGTAAGACGTAACTCTAGGTCTTCGCTCTCATTATTCGCTTTGATAATGATGATCATCCCGCTGTTCTTCGAGATTTTTGAGAAAAGTTCCCGGCTAACCGGGACCACCCAACCGTAGGACGGACCCATGGCCCATCCTCCGCACTTTCCTCAGTTTGTTTTAGTTATGTAATTATCTAACACATTAATTTGACATATAGCAATCAGCTTCTTTAATTACTCCTGTTAAGCACTGGTTCCTTCACGTAATCTTATCACATGACATAGAAAAACAATATCAGCCAAATTCTTTATTATCATTTCATCATTTTATCTTTGAAATACAAGGAGTTCCGCCCGTAGGCTTGTCCATAATCCGCCCGAAGGCTATCCAGTAATCCGCCAGGGATCACTATTCCAAGCTTCTGCCCGTAGACTAGTATGCGGGCCTCGAGATCCAATCCCAAGTCACGTTAGCCTCTTGTGCAGGACTCGGAAGGCGAGGGATTTACAGCCAGAGCCCCCCCTGGCTCCCAAGCGTCCTCGTGCTCCAAGTAGAGCTCAATGGAAAGACCTCCCGCGGCGAGTTCGGTCCACGTTCTCGGCGCGGTCAACAACCCCCTTGGTTAGGGTCAGGCAGGCAGTCGGGGGTAACTGAAGCTGCCTCTCCCTTCAGGCCTTCAACCTGAAGCATTACATATCATTTCATCCTTTAGTTCTTTGAGCAAACAATGCAAACAATGCTTTCTAAACTGTTACAAGCACAATCAATTCCAGTGGTCGTTTATTTGGCCAACTGTCAAGGAGTAAATCCTTCTTTCCGAATGCATCCAGCGTTCGATCCGGGATTAATTGCGACTTGGCAAGATCCCCAAGGGTTGATTGGTTCACCCTTTTGTCCTTGGGTTAGGGCCATACCCTGTTAACCCAACTTAACCAATACCTTAGGTTTTATTAACAGTAAATCCTGGCGACCATGTCGCTTTAATTTATTGATTGATCATTTGCTTCCAAGCAAATACCTAACTTCCCTTTACTTGGCAATCTTTCCCCAAGACAGGTGACGTAACAGGATGACTACTCATTCTCTTGCAAGTTAAACTTGCGCAAGAACTTACCAACCTTATTTCAAGAAATGGTAAAACTCTCTTGTGAACAAACAACAAGTCTATGCAACGTTGCAACTTATTGCACAAGTGTCGCATCTATTCCATGGGATCATTTCACCCATTGAACGGCGTTTTCTGGTATCGGAATTATCTTCAGATGAGAAGCAGGGTTTAGGGTGTCTTTTTACCCAACCCATTCCTAATTACACTAGACCGACAACGTTTGGTCCTAGGGGTTCCATCTCAATTCGAGTTTCATCATTTGAACGAGTGATCCTTAGGGTAGAAACCCTAGATCATTATTTGCATGAGCATCCAATTGACTCAACATTTTGGGAATGTGGGTAGGACCATTGGGTATGAGGGTTTCGACTTAGCAACAAGTGGAAAACTTGGCCGAATCCTTAATGTGCTAAGCCCTAGTTAGTGCTTGGGGTATTTATCGTATCGACTAGACCATGCCTATATGAATCCCTTGCGGGTTAGGTGATTTAGATAATTCAATATGCTTGTCTCGCGATAAGGATGAACCTTTCCTAGAGATAATAAACTAGATCTAAAGGAGAAAAATAGTTGCGACTACCACAATACATGTAAACATGCGATTCACTCTATCTTTCCTTGGTAAAGTAAAAATACATGATAATCTGGATACTAACTTTCCTAGGACCTACTAGGACTTACATCAAATAATCATGCCTACTACCTTGTTATCTACACTTTAGAATCTCATGCTTTGTTAAACCATGCAACCTTTCCCAAATGCAACTCTTGATGAATGAATTTTATGCACGATGAAAGTGCAACATGCAACCCTTTCGTAACTACAACGTAGTTAAATGAGGTTAATGTAGGATTAGTGTTGGTATATTCTTTCTTGCAAGCGCATGCCACATGCCAATCCATAGATTCATTTTTGATACTCTACAATTACTTTTCGGATAACCTCCTACGGGTGTTAACGACTTTTTCCCATGAACCATTACAATAAAGATTTTTCCTAAAATGCGACATATGCTTATTCTTTCCATGTCTAGTCAATAGTACACTTAATAACTTCAACCTTATAATGACAGGCAGTAGGTGTTCTAGGCTCGTCACTTTGAAATGCATGACAAGGCAACATACTACTAAGGTCGTAAGATGGATAGACAATTCGCGTTCATCACATTGAAAATGTTAATAACTCAATTGCATGTCATGAAATAATTCTAGTAATCGATCAAATAGGCAAATTTTCCTCAATTGCATTTTTATTAGGCTTGGTGAATTTGAACATGCATAGGTGCTTTCTATTCCGTGAAAGTTATCATACCTAATGCATTACTTTTGCGTAGAATCAAAATCATAAAACCTGGGCCTGTGGGCTCGGGGAGATGTCCACATGAATGCTAGGGGAAGAACCTCCCGCAGGCACGCCTTGCGACTTCTTGGGCGTCATCGTAGGCGTGATCACAGACTCTGCGGATTACCCTCGCTTCTACGCTTTCTCCGAACAGCCTTTAGATGTGCCTTCTCCCTTGTACGCAGGAGATTACTTCACCGAGGATCGGATCTTTGAAGACCAGGGCTTGTGAGAATTGGGCTTAAGGGATTTGGGCTTATGGGATTTGAGCTTTGTTTGAGGAAATGGGGCTCTTATGGATGGAGCTACGAAAATGGAGGCTTTACAAGGACTTACGAGAATTGGAGTTTTTCGAGGAAGCTACGGGAATAGAGCTTAAAGAGCTCGGTCTTAAACCCGAGAAGGCCGCAGGAACAAGGCCAAAGCCTTATCCCTTAGAAGCTGTGGAAATGGGCTTTAAGGGAAGGTTTTTAACCCCCGAGGTGGAACCCGTGTGCACAAGGCCTTAAGCCTTGTACTTTAGAAGCTTCCAAAAGCTTCTGGGAAGCTTTTGCTCCCTACGAAACCACGTGGGTTAAAGGTAAGGGTTGAGGAGAGGGAAAATTAGCATTGACAGCTAGGGATTTTGTGATGTAATGGTGGCGGTTTGATGGTTGGGCGTGGCGGCAGCTGTATCGATGGCTCGGCAGCGGTTGGTGATAGCAGCGGCAGCAGATCTAGGCGTCCTCACGGCAGCTTTCTCCCAGCACGTCTGGCCTCTCTTCCTTCCTCAGCAACGGCGATGGCAGCAGCATAGTTCTTCTTCTCTCTCAGTTCCTCTCCTTCAAATCATGAAGCATGGCGGTATTCTCAGACTCTTCTCCCTTCACGCAGCCTTTCCTCTCTCTCACCGCGACCTCAACATGGCGTCCTCTGCTTTAGCCTTCCCCTTACCCCCTGGGGAGGGGGTTTTATAGGCCAAGGGGGGGGAGAGGAGAGCTCCACCACGTGGCCACTGCATGGCTTCCCCCCTCCTCATGCAGCCCACGACTCCACCAAGCCCATCCTCCCACACTCCCTCTCCTCCAGCCGTGCATCGGCTGGGGGAAAGGGATTAAAAATAAATAAATTTCTTTAATAATATCCATTTTGCCCCTCCCAAGAGCGTGTTTACATGTGAATTGCGGATTTGAACCCTCGGGCTTGCTTTGCCAATGCGGAGGTCTCGATTTCTCGCGTGCAGGTTACAGATTACACTGCCGGTAATTCCAATATGAAAGATAACTCTTGCACGAGGTTTACGCAGTGTGCGGGAAATCAATATTCACGAGTGGGAATATTACATTCTCTCCCCCTTAGAAGAATCGAGATGTCCTCATCTCGAGATAAACTGGGGATATTGATGGTTGAGAGAGCTTTCATCTATCCAGGTAGCATCCTCTTCGGGATAATCTTTCCATTGGACGAGGCATTCTTTCAAGGTTCTAGATCTTAACTGTCTCTCCCTAACATCTAAAATCTTATCCGGTCTTAGTTCAAGGACTCCTTGACTAGGCATTACAATTTGTTGGTCATCAAGTACATGACTAGGGTTGGGTACATATTTTTTTAAGAGACTAATATGGAATACATTGTGAACTTTTAGGTTAACAGGAAGTTGCAATTATAAGCATTGGGTCCCAGGCATTCGAGGATTTTATACGGCCCACAATACTTGGACTTAGCTTCTTGCATTCTCCTAGAGATAGAGAACTCCTTTTAGGGCGTACACGAATGAAGACCATGTCTCCTTTTCCGAAGATCCTCTCTTGACGTTTCAAATCTGCATATGCCTTTTGTCTATCCTTGGCTGTTTGTATGTCTTGTCTTATTGACCTTATTTGGTCATCCATGTCCTCCAACATTTGTCTTGAAGCTTCAACTCTTAGGGTTGGATCAGAAAAGTTTAGGGGACTTCGACAATCATGACCATACAATGCCTGGAAAGGGGTCATTTGAATGCTCTGCTGGTAAGAAGCATTGTAGGCAAATTCTACTAACGGCAAGTATTGAATCCACCTCTTCGGCTCTCGACAGCAGTAAGCCCTAAGCATATCCTCAATGATTTGATTCACTTGCTCTGTTTGTCCATCCGTTTGGGGATGGTAGGCGGTGCTAAAACAGAGTTGAGTCCCAATAGCTTCAAAGATAGCTCTCCAGAAGTGTGAAGTGAAGAGAGAATCTCGATCGCTAATGATTCTTCTAGGTAACCCATGTAGCTTGAATATCTCCTTGATAAACAATCTTGCAATGTCGGAGGCTTTATAGTTTGTCTTTACTGGAATCAGGTGTGCAACCTTAGTAAGCATGTCAACTACAACCATAATGGAATTGTATCCTCCTTGGACTTGGGGTAAGCCCACAACAAAATCCATACTGATGAATTCCCATTTCATTTGGGGAATGTCAAGTGGTTGCAATTTTCCTGGCATCATGACATGTTCAGCCTTGATACATTGGCAAGACAAACATTCAGTGACATATTTAAGAATGTCACCTTTGAGCCTCTCCCAATCGTAGCTCTTCCTAACTGCATTAAGAGTTTTTGCATAGCCAGGATGTCCTACGAAAGGGGAATCATGAGCTTCCCATAATATCTTCTGCTTAAGTGACTGGCTTGTTGGTATACAAAGCCTTGTTCTGTAGTAGACAAGTCCATTATCAATGGAAAATTCCTGATACTTGGCCTGTAATTTCAGATTCTGATCCTTGGTAGATATTTCTTTTATCATTGTTTGGTAGGCCAAATCATGGCATGCTTCCTCTCTAGCTAGTTCGAGTATAGGGTTGCTTGGCATAGATACCTTTGTAGCTAGAGATCTGGCCGTTGATGGATTCTGTAAGATTAGGGAATTTAGGAATGCCTTGCAACTGAGTGCATCGGCAACTACATTCTCTTTCCCTGGTCGGTACTTGATTTCAAAATCATACTCCTCCAATACTTCAATCCACCGCCGTTGCCTCATGTTGAGCTTATTCTGGGTAAAAATCCATTTGAGACTTTTATGATCGGTTACTAGAGTAAACTTGTTACCCAACAGGTAGTGTCTCCAAAGCTTTAAAGCATGGATGACAGCTAATAATTCCAGATCATGTGTGGCATAATTCTTTTCATGACTCTTCAATTTCCTTGAAGAGTATGCTACTGGATGACCTTCCTGCATAAGTACACACCCCAAGGCAAGAATGCTGGCATCTGTTACTACCTCCAACTCCTTATTGAGGTCAGGAAGTTTTAGAATAGGTGCTGATACCAAAAATTGCTTCAATTGGTCGAAGCTATTTTGTTCGGGAGTTGACCATGTAATAGAAGTCTGCTTCTTTAGTAAGTCTGTAAGAGGTGCTGCAATCAAAGCATAGTTTTTGATAAAGACCCTATACCATCCTGTCAAGCCAAGAAAGCTACGTATTTCTTTAATGGATATTGGTATTGGCCATTCAAGCACATCCCTGACTTTGGCTGGGTCTACTGATATTCCTTCTGATGATACTATGAATCCTAGATATTCAATCTGATGCTTGAAGAATGCACACTTCTTCATTTTAGCATACAGCTTATGAGACCTCATTGTCTCAAGAACAATCCGTAGTTGAGGTTCATGATCTTCTTCCTGTTTAGAATAGACTAAAGTATCGTCGAAGAAGACAAGCACGAAATCATCAAGAGATGGTCTAAAAATATCCTACATTAATCTATTGAAGGTGGCAGGTGCATTTGTAAGCCCAAATGACATAACCAAGAACTCAAAGTGTCCATATCTTGTATTGAAGGCCGTTTTTGGAATATCTTCTTCCTTGATCCTTATTTGATAGTAACCTGATCTGAGATCAATTTTGGAGAAGATCTTTGCACCTTGAAGGCGATCTAGAAGTTTATCTATTCTAGGAATAGGATACTTGTTCTTGACTGTTGATTGATTCAAACCACGGTAATCAATACATAGTCGAAGTGTCCCATCTTTCTTTTTCTGGAATAGTACTGGAGCTCCCCATGGTGAGTTGCTAGGCCGGATGTAACCCTGATCTAACAGTTGCTTGAGTTGTTCCTTCAACTCAATAGCTTCCGGTATGGACATTCTATAAGGTCTCTTTGCAATTGGTGCAGCTCCAGGAACTAGCCTTATTTCATGATCAACTTCTCTTGGAGGCGGAAGTTCAGTCAATTCCTCAGGGAATATGTCAGCGTATTCCTTTAGCCAAGAGGGTCCCTCATGAGACTCTTGCTTTTGATCTAACTTGTTGAGTTTGATTAGGTAAACAGGTAATCCTTTTCTAACTCCTTTTATGATCCGCGATACTTTGGCTAACTGGATTCTTGGCACTCCTGCCTCACCTTGAGTTGTAACAAACTCCCTTTCAGAGTTTCGAAAGGAAATTTGACCCTTTCCACAGTGGATGTGGGCGTCATTAGGCTTAAGCCAATCCATCCCGAGTAGACACTCATGGATACCTAAATTCATGACTCTGAATTTGACTGAAGTTTTCTTTCCTCCCAGAAAGAATTCTTCCATAGCAGTTTGCCTGGTACAAGTTACCTCACGACCGTTTGCCAATTCCACAAGTAAGGTAGGTGCTTCTACTGTGGCTATTCCTAATCTTTTTGCACATGCTGGTGAGATAAAGGAATGTGTACTGCCACAATCAATCAAGGTTTTGAAACCTTTACCTTGATAGTCCGACGGTGTTTGAATCACCGAGAACTGACGATTCGGCCCCTTCTTGTGTAAAGCGGCATGGACTGTCGCTCTTTCAAATTCTGCCTCCATAATCGGATCTTCCTCTTCTTCTGCTTCGCTTCTTTGCCTATTGGTAATGCAGGCAGTTCTTCCTCTTCCACAGGTGGCGGCTCCTTGACCGCGGCCTACACCTTGACGATGTCCCTCGCTGAGATTGGGACATTGCCTTTTGAAGTGACCGAGTTCGTTGCAGTGGAAACATCGGAGGTTTCGGCCATTACTTTGAGTAGGAACAAAGTTGTTGACGTTGTTTGTTCTTGCTTTCTTCCTTTGTCCCTGATTGCGACCTTGAACTCTCTTCACTTGGGGTCTGAATGCTCCTCTGTTCGGGTCGCTATAGGACCAATTTTTGTTACCCCTTGGTCTCGCTTGCACTTCCTGAATTATAGGTGCCGCTCGAATGAGTGCATCCTGAAGATCTGACGGACGCATAGATTCGAGACGGGTATTTACGGGTGGATTTAAGCCCGCGCAAAATTTGGACACCTGCTGCGTCATGTCCATCTGTGGTGCATATTTTAAGAGTGAGACAAATTTAGAGTAGTATGCGTCAAGGGTGAGTCCTAGCTGTTTTAGCTCGTAGAATTCATTCATTTTTTGTGTACGATATGCAGGTGGCAAATATCTCCCCTGCACGGCTTTCTTTAACTTCTCCCAGGTGACGGACCCCTCTGAAGTCCCTTGATCCCTGCACCATTGTTTCCACCATAGTCTAGCTTCGCCGGTGAGTTTTAATTTGGCGAGCATGGCCTGATTGGTAGGCGCAGTACCAGCTGCTTCAAAGCAATCCTCCATAGATTCAATCCAAATTTCAGCATCAGACTGGACGAATCTGCCTTTCCCGTCAAACTCGGGTGGCTTTATCTGCTTGAGGAGGAACTTCTTCTCCTGGATCACAGCAGTACTTGATGTAGGGGGCGAATTTGGAACCTGTACCTGGGGTTGTGCCTGGATAAAAGTTTTCTTAACGTTATTACATGATAATTGACGCTAGCTTATCTTTAGATCAGCTATATCGTAAATCATGAAACAACTCTGATGCACAGTCGGATATTGATAAATGAAGTCCTTATTTATATTTACATGGGCGTAGCCTTATATAACATCTCGTGTGATGATAATCCAATCATTACATTCAGTTTGGGGAGAACAACATTGTATTGCATTTGTCTACAGAAACTGTGTAATAGTAGGGTTTTGGGTCATGGATCTTTAGGAATCGATAATTCATTGGAAGTTCAAGATATCCTTTCCTCTGGAATCCATACTTCTCATGGCGGCCCAACACCTTAATCCTGTCGGCTGGGATTACACGGGTTACTTCCTCATATACATATGAGTTCAATTCAACCCTCCGACCTTGAATATGCAAAGTCAAATTTACGTGAGCTTCTACAAAAATGAACAGCTTCACGACTTTCAAGTCTTCCAACCACTTGATCCTCTTCAGGTTGGTCTGTAGATAAGCGAACCGGTGGGCAGCTATGTAGTAGATTCCTGAAGACCCAGTCCATCTTCGTTCTATATATAAAGGTGATGGATTATAAATCTGCTCCAGGATGTTCATCATTCCAACTCTTTGTCTATAATGCGGAGAATGCATTGCAGTCATAAACATGACCCGGAACACCAAAAACTTGTTCCACGCTTCATAGTTCTGCAAGACAGTATTGAAGATGAGGAAATGTTTGGACAGCAACAATTTCTTTACTTCATTTTATTGAGATCTCATAAAAACAATTCCGTTGTTGGTCGGCTCTGATACCAACTGTAACGTGTCTACTAGAATCATCCAGGACACGTCTTAGCAGTCCATCGGGAAGGATGTCTAGAAAACTCCGCCTGGCACTCCCATGGAATGTTACGGGTTTTGCAATCTAGGTCTTCCCGTGTCTGCCACGTAGCGGAAGTATCCTGGCCGTTTCCCACTTAGGTTCCACCGGAATATGGGTTTTCCTGTTTGGTCATTAGCTAACAACAACTAGCGTCAGACCCAAGCGAACTACTTTACGCAGAAACGCCAGGTCCGAAGCGGATTCACGCTGCATTTGGTTCAAGGAGAATGGGAAACAAGAGGGATGCAAAACTCAACCTCTCTGCCAAGAGGCATAGTCCCATTCCGTAAATCGGGTAAGACGTAACTCTAGGTCTTCGCTCTCATTATTCGTTTTGATAATGATGATCATCCCGCTGTTCTTCGAGATTTTTGAGAAAAGTTCCCGGCTAACGGGGACCACCCAACCGTAGGACGGACCCATGGCCCATCCTTCGCACTTTCCTCAGTTTGTTTTAGTTATGTAATTATCTAACACATTAATTTGACATATAGCAATCAGCTTCTTTAATTACTCCTGTTAAGCACTGGTTCCTTCACATAATCTTATCACATGACATAGAAAAACAATATCAGCCAAATTCTTTATTATCATTTCATCATTTTATCTTTGAAATACAAGGAGTTCCACCCGTAGGCTTGTCCATAATCCGCCCGAAGGCTATCCAGTAATCCGCCAGGGATCACTATTCCAAGCTTCTGCCCGTAGACTAGTATGCGGGCCTCGAGATCCAATCCCGAGTCACGTTAGCCTCTTGTGCAGGACTCGGAAGGTGAGGGATTTACAGCCAGAGCCCCCCTGGCTCCCAAGCGTCCTCGTGCTCCAGGTAGAGCTCAACGGAAAGACCTCCCGCGGCGGGTTCGGTCCACGTTCTCAGCGCGGTCAACAACCCCCTTGGTTAGGGTCAGGCAGGCAGTCGAGGGTAACTGAAGCTGCCTCTCCCTTCAGGCCTTCAACCTGAAGCATTACATATCATTTCATCCTTTAGTTCTTTGAGCAAACAATGCAAACAATGCTTTCTAAACTGTTACAAGCACAATCAATTCCAGTGGTCGTTTATTTGGCCAACTGTCAAGGAGTAAATCCTTCTTTCCGAATGCATCCAGCGTTCGATCCGGGATTAATTGCGACTTGGCAAGATCCCCAAGGGTTTATTGGTTCACCCTTTTGTCCTTGGGTTAGGGCCATACCCTGTTAACCCAACTTAACCAATACCTTAGGTTTTATTAACAGTAAATCCTGGCGACCATGTCGCTTTAATTTATTGATTGATCATTTGCTTCCAAGCAAATACCTAACTTCCCTTTACTTGGCAATCTTTCCCCAAGACAGGTGACGTAACAGGATGACTACTCATTCTCTTGCAAGTTAAACTTGCGCAAGAACTTACCAACCTTATTTCAAGAAATGGTAAAACTCTCTTGTGAACAAACAACAAGTCTATGCAACGTTGCAACTTATTGCACAAGTGTCGCATCTATTCCATGGGATCATTTCACCCATTGAACGGCGTTTTCTGGTATCAGAATTATCTTCAGATGAGAAGCAGGGTTTAGGGTGTCTTTTTACCCAACCCATTCCTAATTACACTAGACCGACAACGTTTGGTCCTAGGGGTTCCATCTCAATTCGAGTTTCATCATTTGAACGAGTGATCCTTAGGGTAGAAACCCTAGATCATTATTTGCATGAGCATCCAATTGACTCAACATTTCGGGAATGTGGGTAGGACCATTGGGTATGAGGGTTTCGACTTAGCAACAAGTGGAAAACTTGGCCGAATCCTTAACGTGCTAAGCCCTAGTTAGTGCTTGGGGTATTTATCGTATCGACTGAACCATGCCTATACGAATCCCTTGCGGGTTAGGTGATTTAGATAATTCAATATGCTTGTCTCGCGATAAGGATGAACCTTTCCTAGAGATAATAAACTAGATCTAAAGGAGAAAAATAGTTGCGACTGCCACAATACATGTAAACATGCGATTCACTCTATCTTTCCTTGGTAAAGTAAAAATACATGATAATCTGGATACTAACTTTCCTAGGACCTACTAGGACTTACATCAAATAATCATGCCTACTACCTTGTTATCTACACTTTAGAATCTCATGCTTTGTTAAACCATGCAACCTTTCCCAAATACAACTCTTGATGAATGAATTTTATGCACGATGAAAGTGCAACATGCAACCCTTTCGTAACTACAATGTAGTTAAATGAGGTTAATGTAGGATTAGTGTTGGTATATTCTTTCTTGCAAGCACATGCCACATGCCAATCCATAGATTCATTTTTGATACTCTACAATTACTTTTCGGATAACCTCCTACGGGTGTTAATGACTTTTTCCCATGAACCATTACAATAAAGATTTTTCCTAAAATGCGATATATGCTTATTCTTTCCATGTCTAGTCAAAAGTACACTTAATAACTTCAACCTTATAATGATAGGAAGTAGGTGTTCTAGGCTCGTCACTTTGAAATGCATGACAAGGCAACATACTACTAAGGTCGTAAGATGGATAGACAATTCGCGTTCATCACATTGAAAATGTTAATAACTCAATTGCATGTCATGAAATAATTCTAGTAATCGATCAAATAGGCAAATTTTCCTCAATTGCATTTTTATTAGGCTTGGTGAATTTGAACATGCATAGGTGCTTTCTATTCCGTGAAAGTTATCATACCTAATGCATTACTTTTGCATAGAATCAAAATCATAAAACCTGGGCCTGTGGGCTCGGGGAGATGTCCACGTGAATGCTAGGGGAAGAACCTCCCGCAGGCACGCCTTGCGACTTCTTGGGGGCCATCGTAGGCGTGATCACAGACTCTGCGGATTACCCTCGCTTCTACGCTTTCTCCGAACAGCCTTGAGATGTGCCTTCTCCCTTGTACGCAGGAGATTACTTCACCGAGGATCGGATCTTTGAAGACTAGGGCTTGTGAGAATTGGGCTTAAGGGATTTGGGCTTATGGGATTTGAGCTTTGTTTGCGGAAATGGGGCTCTTATGGATGGAGCTGCGAAAATCGAGGCTTTACAAGGACTTACGAGAATTGGAGTTTTTCGAGGAAGCTACGGGAATAGAGCTTAAAGAGCTCGGTCTTAAACCCAAGAAGGCCGCAGGAACAAGGCCAAAGCCTTATCCCTTAGAAGCTGTGGAAATGGGCTTTAAGGGAAGGTTTTTAACCCCCGAGGTGGAACCCGGGTGCACAAGGCCTTAAGCCTTGTACTTTAGAAGCTTCCAAAAGCTTCTGGGAAGCTTTTGCTCCCCACAAAACCACGTGGGTTAAAGGTAAGGGTTGAGGAGAGGGAAAATTAGCATTGACAGCTAGGGGGTTTGTGATGTAATGGTGGCGGTTTGACGGTTGGGCGTGGCGGCAGCTGTATCGATGGCCCAGCAGCGGTTGGTGATAGCAGCGGCAGCAGATCTAGGTGTCCTCACGGCGGCTTTCTCCCAGCACGTCTGGCCTCTCGTCCTTCCTCAGCAACGGCGATGGTAGCAGCATAGTTCTTCTTCTCTCTCCGTTCCTCTCCTTCAAATCATGAAGCATGGTGGTATTCTCAGACTCTTCTCCCTTCACGCAGCCTTTCCTCTCTCTCATCGCGACCTCAACATGGCGTCCTCTGCTTTAGCCTTCCCCTTACCCCCTGGGGAGGGGGTTTTATAGGCCAAGGGGGGGGAGAGGAGAGCTCCACCACGTGGCCACTGCATGGCTTCCCCCCTCCTCATGCAGCCCACGACTCCACCAAGCCCATCCTCCCACACTCCCTCTCCTCTAGCCGTGCATCGGCTGGGGGAAAGGGATTTTTAAAAAAAATTGCTTTAATAATATCCATTTTGCCCCTCCCAAGAGGGTGTTTACGTGTGAATTGCGGATTTGAACCCTCGGGCTTGCTTTGCCAATGCGGAGGTCTCGATTTCTCGCGTGCAGGTTACAGATTACACTGCTGGTAATTCCAATATGAAAGATAACTCTTGCACGAGGTTTACGCAGTGTGCGGGAAATCAATATTCACGAGTGGGAATATTACAGTAAAAAAACTTATTGCCCAAGCGCATGCTTAGGTGGAATTCTTACTGGGAGGAAAATCGACTTCGGTCAGATTCAAGGTCATGAACCTAGGTATCCATGAGTGTTTACTCGGAATGGATTGGCTTAAACCTAATGATGCCCACATTCATTGTGGAAAGGGCCAAGTTTCCTTTCGAAATTCTGAAGGGGAATTGGTCACAACTCAAGGAGAGGTTGGAAAGCAAAAAAATTCAATTGGCCAAAGCATCTCGAATAATAAAGGGAGTTAGAAAGGGACTATCTGTCTATTTGATTAAGCTTAATAAGCTAGATCAGAATCATGAGTCTAGTGAAGAACCTTCATGGCTAAAGGAGTACGCGGACGTATTTCCTGAAGAATTGACAGAACTTTTTCCTCAAAGGGAAGTTGATCATGAAATCAAGCTAGTGCCAGGAGCTGCACCCATTGCAAAGAGGCCATATAGAATGTCCATCTCGGAAGCAATTGAGCTGAAGGAGCAATTCAAGCAACAGTTAGATCAAGGCTACATCCATTCTAGTAGTTCGCCATGGGGAGCTCCAGTACTGTTCCAGAAGAAGAAAGATGGAACGCTTCGGCTATGTATTGATTATAGAGGGTTGAATCAATCAACCATTAAGAACAAATATCCTATTCCAAGAATAGATGAACTTCTTGACCATCTTCAAGGTGCGAAGATCTTCTCCAAGATTGATCTCAGGTCTGGATACTATTAGATAAGGATCAAGGAAGAAGATATCCCAAAGATGGCATTCAGCACAAGATATGGACATTTTGAGTTTCTGGTCATGTCATTCGGGATGACGAATTCACCTGCCACCTTCAACAGGCTAATGCAAGATATCTTTAGACCATATCTTGACAACTTTGTACTCGTCTTCTTTGACGATACCTTAGTCTACTCCAAATAGGAAGAAGATCATGAACCCCAGCTTCGCATTGTCCTTGAGACAATGAGGGCACACAAGCTTTATGCTAAGAAGAAGAAGTGTGCATTCTTCAAGCGACGGATTGAATATATGGGATTCATTATTTCACCTGAAGGAATTTCAGTAGACCCGGCCAAAGTCAGAGATGTTCTGGAATGGCCAACACCAACAACTGTCAAAGAAATACGCAGTTTTCCTGGATTGACAGGATGGTACAGGGTCTTTATAAAAAACTATGCTTTGATTGTAGCACCTCTGACGAATCTACTGAAGAAGAAAACATCAATTGTATGGTCAACTGCTGAATAATCTAGCTTTGATAAACTAAAGCAAAGCTTGATATCAGCACCTATTCTGAAACTTCCGGACCTCAGTAAGGAGTTCCAAGTAGTAACTGATGCTAGCACACTTGCCTTAGGATGTGTGCTTATGCAAGAAGGTCATCTTGTAGCATACTCTTTAAGGAAACTAAAGAGCCATGAGAGGAATTATGTTACCCAGGATCTGGAGTTGTTAGC
The DNA here is from genome assembly GCF_053477565.2 of Lygodium microphyllum. Taxonomy (NCBI): domain Eukaryota; kingdom Viridiplantae; phylum Streptophyta; class Polypodiopsida; order Schizaeales; family Lygodiaceae; genus Lygodium; species Lygodium microphyllum. The sequence continues at coordinate 133,348,585 of NC_141138.1, forward strand.
TGTCATCCATGCTCTCAAGCTATGGAGACACTACTTGTTGGGTAACAAGTTTACCCTAGTGACGGATCATAAAAGTCTCAAGTGGATCTTTACCCAGAATGAGCTCAACATGAGGCAACGTCGATGGATTGAAGTGTTGGAGGAGTATGATTTTGAAATCAAATACCGGCCTGGAAAGGAGAATGTAGTTGCCGATGCATTTAGTCGCAAGGCATTTCTAAATTCTCTAATTTTGCAAGATCCATCAACAGCTAGATCTTGCAGGACTTGTCTACTATAGAACGAGATTATGTATAGTGGCAAGCCAGTCACTCAAACAGAAAATACTTTGGGAAGCTCAAGATTCCCCTTTTTCAGAACATCCTGGCTATGCCAAGACCCTCAATGGAGTCATAAAGAGCTATTATTGGAAGAGGCTTAAAGCTGACGTTCTCAAATATGCCACAGAGTGTTTGTCTTGTCAATGCATTAAGGTTGAACATGTCAAAATGCCAGGGAAGTTGCAACCACTTGACATTCCCCAAATGAAATGGGAATTCATTAGTATGGATTTTGTTGTTGGCCTACCCCAAGTTCAGGGAGGGTACAACCCCATTATGGTTGTGGTGGATATGCTAACCAGGGTTGCACATCTTATCCATGTTAAGACAAACTATAAAGCCTCAGACATTGCAAGGTTGTTCATCAAGGAGATATTCAAACTGCATGGGTTACCCAGAAGAATCATTAGCGATCGTGATTCTCTCTTCACATCACACTTCTGGAGAGCTATCTTCAAAGCCACTGGGACTTAACTCTGTTTTAGTACAGCTTACCATCCTCAAACTGATGGTCAAACGGAGCGAGTCGACCAAGTCATTGAAGACATGATAAGGGCACACTACTGCCATGAATCCAAAAAGTGGATTCAATATTTGCCACTGGTTGAGTTTGCCTACAATGCTTCCTACCAACAAAGCATTCAGATGACCCCTTTTCAAGCATTGTATGGGCACGATTATCGAAGTCCTTTAAATTTCTCGGATCCAACCCTAAGGGTTGAAGCTTCAAAGCAAATGCTGGAAGATATGGATGACCAAATGAAGTCAATAAGACAGGACATCCAAGCCGCCAAGGATAGACAGAAGGCATACGCGGATTTGAAACGTCAAGATAGATCCTTCGCTGAAGGAGACATGGTCTTCATTCGCGTATGCCCAAAGAAGAGTTCCCTATCCTTAGGTGAATACAAGAAGCTAAGTCCAAGGTATTGTAGACCCTACAAGATTATCAAGTGCCTAGGACCTAATGCTTATAGATTGCAACTCCCTGAGAACCTAAAGGTTCATAATGTATTTCATATCAGTCTACTGAAGAAGTATGTACCTAATCCTAGTCATGTACTTGATGATCAACAAGTTGTAATGCCTAACCAAAGAGTCCTTGAGCTACGGCCTGAGAGGATCTTAGATGTTAGGGAGAGATAATTGAGATCCAGAACCTTGAGAGAATGTCTCATCCAATGGAAAGATTATCCCGAGGAGGATGCCACTTGGATGGATGAAAGTACTCTCAACCAAATATATCCCCAGTTCTTCTCGAGAAGAGGACATCTCGATTCCTCCAATGAGGAGAGGATGTAATATTTCCACTCGAAATATTAAGTCGACTATAAAACTCGCACATCTTGTGCAAAAGTAGTATAAAATAATCCCCTGCATTGAATAATGTCGGTGGCCAAGTGTTCCCTTCGCGCACTGTGTTAAATTCCTACTCCGCATTGTGCAAACTAAGGCTGAGATTGAAGACTGCAAAGACGCATGAGAATACCCTTGTTGGAAAAAAAGGGGGCAATTGGATAATGGGTAAAATATAGGCAAATTTTTTTATTAATTACCCCTCCCCTCAGCCGATGCATGGCAGGGGGGAGAGGGAGTGTGTGGAGGAGTGAGTTAAGGAGGCATGTGGTGTGAATGCATGAGGGAGGGGAGGCACGAAAGCCTCCACATGGTGGATCTCCCCCCTCCCTTACACTATATAAGCTCCCCCTTTGCCTTGGGGGGAGTCATGATCAGAGAGAGGAGACAAAAATCTGCCACCTGCCGTGGAGAAGCCACCGAATCGCCGCCAGGCTGCCGTTGCAGCGCGTTGCTGTTGCCCATGATCATCCTCATCATCATCATAATTTCCCCCCCTTTTGTCCTCATCTCCTCTCCACCAATCATTGCTCTCTCCACCCACGTAATTCTAGGAAGTAGAAGCTTCTAAAGGCAAGCCTCCTTAGGCCTTGTGCATACGGCGTATCCCCGGGGTTAAAATCCAAGTCTCCAAGTGCTTGATCCCGCACAGGAGAGAAAGATCACAGATTGCAAGTCTTCAGGACGCGCAATAATCCCGAGGGAACCCACTACAACAAAAACTATGCTGCATAAATGGCCCCAAAACAAAAGATGCAAGGTGCACGCACGAAGGTCTCAAACCCGAGCATATGCATGGACATCCCCATGAGCCCTCAAGCCCAGGTTCTACGAGTTTAATTCCATGAAAAAGAAATGCAATTAATCACAATAGATTTCATGGGAAGGAAGCATTTACGCATGTTTCTAATTCACATAGCCTAGTTAAAATGCATTTGGAAAATTGTCTACTCGAACGATTTACTGGAGTTAGTGCATGACGTGAAATTGGGTTGCTTGCATTTCCAAGTTGAAATTCCTAAGCGCATATTGCTTAGGGTTAAAAACCGAAATCGTTTAAATGCATCTTTGATTGGTCATGGAAAGAACAAGTATATACTGCATTTATGCAATAACTTCTTGTTGTGATTCGCATGAGAAAGTTGTTAACATTCAAAGAACTGCATGACATGAAAGTGAAACCATGGACTTGCATGTTGCATGCAAAGATGCTTGTAGAATGGATTACATGTTGCACGTCACATATTCGTGATGCATGAACTTCATTCATCGAAGGTGTATCTAGAAAAGGTTGCATATCATATTAAAGTCTGAAATTCAATTGTATTAAACGAAAGGTTGTAGGCATAGTTCCTTGATGTAAATCTTTGTAGGTTTTATGCAAGTTATCCTCCAATTTGTCATTCGTCATGACTTTAGCAAGAAAAGAAAGGGTTATTGCGAACCTTATAGTGCATAGAAGTAATGAATCACATATTTACACGTAATGTGATGTCTTGCAACTATTTACACCTTTAGATCAAGTTTAGCATCTCTAAGAAGAGATCTTTCTTGTCACAAGACAAGTAGACCGATTTGGCTAGATCACTTGTAAGGGTATAACCCTCAAGGGATTCGTATAAGCATAGCTAGTTAGTACAACGAACACCTCAAAGTGCTAGCTAGGGTTTAGCACGTTAGAAATTCTGCCTAGTATCGCACTTGGATGCCAAGTCGAAACCTTCAAACCCAAAGGTCCTACCCACATTTACAGAATGTTTGAACACCCATACACTAACGATGTAGGGTTTTACCCTAAGGATCGATCGACCTAATACTAAACTCTGATTGAGTTTAGAATCCTTAGGACCAAGCGTCGTGACCTTGAAAGGTTAGGGATTGGGTTGGGTAAGAAGACACCCCAAACCCTACATCTTAACTAAACATACTTCTTGACCAAGGAACGTCATTGATGGGAGATTGAACCCACAAGTTAGATGTGACTCCTATGCAACAAGATTGCCAAGTCGCATGGTTTTGTGTTAAATCACAAAGTAGAGTTGCCACTCCTTAGAACAAGGTTGATAGGTTCTAGCGCAAGTCTAACTTGCAAGAGGATGAGTAATCCGGCTACTGAGTTGCCAAGTTAGGGTAATGAGCAATTGACAAATCAAGTCAGAGTGACAAAGTCGCTAGGATTTATTGTCTAGTTTTAAGAAACCTAAGGTATTGGTTAATTTGGGTTGACAGGGTATGACCCTAACCCAAGGACAAAAGGGTAAACAAACAAACCCTTGAGGATCTTGCCAAGTCGCAATTGATCCCGGATCGGATGCTGGATTCATTCAGAGAAAAGGATTCACTCCTTAGCAATTGGCCAAATAAAACGACCACTGGATTGATTGTGTTTGTACAGTTTAGGAGCACTGTTTGTATTGCTTTGCTCAAAGAATCTAAGGCTGGAAAATAATTAATTGCTTCAGGTTGAAGGCTCGGAGGGAGAGGCAGCATCAGTTACCCCCGACTGTCTGTCTGACCCTAACCAAGGGGGTTGTTAGCCGCGTCGGGAACGTGGACCGAACCCGCTGCGAGAGGTCTCTCCGTTGGGTGCTACTTGGAGCAGGAGGACGCTTGGGTGCCAGGGGGGATCTAGCCGTAAATCCCTTGCCTTTGGGGTCCTGCACAAGAGGCCCACGTGACTCGCGATTGGATCTCGAGGCCCGCATACTAGTCTATGGGCGGAATCTTGGATTAGTAATCCCTGTGTATTGTTGGATTAGCCTTCGGGCTGGATTATGGATTGCCTTCGGGCGGATTATGGATAAGCCTTTGGGCTGGATTATATGATGTATTCCAAAGATAAATAAGATCAATTGTTGTAAAGGAACTTGTTTGACATTGTTTTTCTATGTCAGTGCTAAGATTACGTGAAGGAACCGGTGACTAATTGGATAATTAAGGAAGTCGTTTTATACGTATCCAACTAAATGTGGTAGGTAATTAGCCAACTAAAGCTACCCGCGGAGGAAAGTGCGGTGGCTATGGCCATGGGTCCGTCCTACGGATGGGTGGTCCTGGTTGGTCGGGAACTTTTCTCAAATGAAATCGACACAGCAGGGAACTTTCCTGGAAGGAAATGAACAGCAAGGAACGATGACCTAGAATCTAGGTTAGTAGAATCCCAATTTATGCTATTTTAGGGGAACGGAATGGGAGTATGCCTTATGGGCAGAGAGGTTGAACTTTGCATCCCTATCATTTCCCATTCTCCTTGAACCAAGTGCAGTATGAATCCGCTTCGACCCTGACATTTCTGCGTAAAGTAGTTGTCGCCTGGGGTTCGACGCTAGGTGCCGTTCTAAGAATTTGACCACTAGGAAACTCTGATTCAGGTCGGTCCTAAAGTGGGAACGGCTGGAATGCTTTCGCTTCGTGGCAGACTCGGGAGAACCTAGATCGCAAGCCCCGTGACATTCCGTGGGAGTGCCGGGCGGCGCTTTCTAGACTCTTTTCTCGATGGATTGCTAAGACGTGTTCTGTAAGTGAACAGGTGGACATGTTACAAGATTGCATCACCATATGAGAGGTGTATCTAGGTGCCAAAACTAAAGTGGATAAATGAAGGATTTGTAGTAAAAATCAAGAGGCACCATATTTTCCAAGCAAAAGTAGGTGGTTGAAAACAGGTTGAAAGTGTTCGTTTGTTAATGGAATTTTGTTAGATAGCCCATTTAAGGGACAACCACTATAAGGATACATGCGCATAGCGACGGGGATTTTTGACGTAAATTAGCGGCGTCGCATCGAGTAGTAATGCAAATAGCGATGGTACTCAAGCAAAAAAACGTGGGCCGAAACCCGAACGCGTCATTTTGCGCAAACGAATGAAAGAGAGAGCGAAAGGGAGAGCGAACTTCATCTTGCGTTTGAGAGGGAGAGGGAGAGAAAGAGAGAAAGTGGGAGAAGGAAAGCTTCTCACCGCCGCCGCGGCCGTTTGCGAAGATGAGGAGGAAGTATATGGAGGGTGAAGAGGAGCCGTAGTCGTAAAGAGGAGCCGCCGAATCCATCCTCGAGCCTTTGCGGTGAGTGCATTGTTCCCTCTTTCTTTGTTTTTTTTTTAAAACATGTGTATTAAGAGAGAAAGAGAGGAAATGAGAGAGGGAGGGGAAGAGAGAAAAGGAAAGAAGGAACAAGAGAGAGAGGGAGAAAACATTAAACATAATAGAGAAAGAGAGAAAGATAGAGAGAGGGAGGGAGAGAGGAGAATGAATGAATAAAAAACAAAGAGAGAGTAAGACCATGTTCTTTAATTTATTCTTTTCTTGTTTGTAGTAGTAGTAGTTCTTTAATTTCTTATTTTCTTGTTTGTAGTAGTAGTAGTGGTAGTAGTTGTTGTTATTGTTATTGTTAGTTTATTTCTTCTTTTCTTTTTCTCTTGTTTGTTGTTGTTGTGGTAGTGGTAGTGGTAGTGGTTTAATTTCTTATTTTCTTGTTTGTTGTTGTTGTGGTAGTTGTAGTAGTAGTAGTAGTAGTGGTAGTGGTAGTGATAGTAGTAGTAGTGGTAGTTATAGTAGTGATAGTGATAGTGATAGTAGTAGTAGTAGTAGTAGTAGTAGTTTTCTTGTTTGTTGTTGTAGTAGTAGTAGTAGTTTTTTTTTTCTTTTCTTGTTTATTGTTGTTTAGTTTTCTTATTTGTTGTAGTAGTAGTAGAAGTTTTTTCTTTTTTTCTTATTTGTAGTAGTAGTAGTTGTTGTTGTTGTTGTTTTTTCTTCTTTTCTTATTTATTGTAGTGGTAGTGGTAGTGGTAGTGGAGAGAGAGAGATGTTTTGTTAAAGAAAATAAGAGAGGGAGAGGAAGAGAAAAAGAAAGAAGGAACGAGAGAGAGAGAATAAACATACAACATAATAAAGAAAGAGAAAAAGAGAGAGAAATGGAAGGAGAGAAGAGAATAAATGGATAAAAAACAAAGAGAAGGTAAGATCTTGTTCTTTAACATCTTATTTTCTTGTTTGTAGTAGTAGTAGTAGTGGTGGTGGTGGTGGTGGTGGCGGCGACGAGTAGTAGTAATAGTAGTAGTAGTAGCATGGCTCAGGTGGTTGTTGTGGAGGTACCGACGCAGTATCTACGTCTCATCGTTTTGCTAGAGTTGCGTCACCCGTAGGATTTGTCACACATGTGGGGACGTCTACTCCAGTCACTCCAGCTTTGGCTCAGTTGTCCACAGGTGGCACACCTATGGGTGCTATTCCAAGAGATACTACCCTCATAGGTACACCAGATGTACAAGGGTCTCCTGGATATGCCTAGGAGCATGGCCGTAGGTGGGAGGGGACACATCTTAGGCTTACCCCAGAGGTGTATGGATACCTTGTAGATGATAGAACAGGAGCCATTATCATGAATGATGAGGGGAGGAGAGTGATGGCTCGTATGAGAGAGTTGTGCCAACAAGTTTTTTGGCACAACGTCTTGGATCATTGGAAGAATATACTGGAGGGGAGCAAGGAAGGACTACATAGTAACATCCTTGCATGAGGAGTTTTTGGTACCAGCAGCCGTAGCAGATAGGTTTTCCATAGGTTGGATGATGGAGTGCATGCGTGCGTACATGTCACACAGACGATCGAACATACGCAAGGCACTTAAGAGTGGGGTCTCAAAGTCCGAGTGGCTAGCCGTGGATGACTGGCACCGACTTAGGGAGGAGGCTACAGATTCTACAGGACATTGGAGACAATAGGGCGAGGTGACAAGGGTACGACTAGAGGCAGGAGTGGTCCATCATCTTGGGAGTGGCGACCACATGACATATCTGGAGGACTTTGTAATTTTTTCTTTTGTTCTGCTTGCTTATTTTTTTCAATATCCCTTGTACTGACAATCATGTTTCTAACAGTTGTATTTTGTTTTGTTTGCAACACTCCATTACAAACCGCGATCCCACAGACCTAGAGACTTGATATGCAAAGAGATACAGTCTCACTGCATTGATCGACCAATTGTATGGACATGATAGCCCTGTAAGTCACTCATCTTTCTTGTCCGTAGTTACTAAGTTTAATTAAAATGCATTATTGTATGGTGGACTGATGTGTAGTTGTTTCTTTTTTTGCAGAATCTACTCGATACTCCTTTGCGGTGGGACGAGGTTTCGGATGGCGAGGATCTATAGCTCGCCCTTGGATCCTTGGAGTTCACATACTCTTCTTTTTTGGTTACTGATTTGTGTAGGCATTTTCTATGTAGTAGTACTATCTTGCCATGATTGTACCGATCGCTTTCACTACGTGATCATGTATTTATTTCATATATCAGTGTTATGATTCAAGTACACTTTGCCTTTATTTACATGAGCATTGTACACATTATCGAAACTATTTTGTATGGCCCAAATAAAGCACATAGTGCTATTAGTGTCGCAAATTTACTGCATGCATCTCTATCAATGTCGCAATATGCATCGCAAAGTGTCATTATCAATGTCACTATTTGCGTCGGTGATATCGACGCAAATAGCGATGCTGATAACGACGCTGATATCGACTGTTCTGTGGCGTCGCCAATATCGACGTTTTTTGCGATGATGGGGGTACATTTATTTATGAACATTTTCGTCGCTTTAAACGTCAGTATAAGGCCTGTATCTTGTAGTGAACTTTAGCATTAGTGTGACTAGACACAAAAAATGAAGCGTTTGCAATGAAAATCAAGAGGCACCAGAGTGTTCTAAGTAAAAGGTGGTAGCTAGGAATGCATTGGAAGCATTTATTCATCAATCAAACTTCCTTGGATGGCCCATTAAGAGGCATACTTTCACATTACAAAGTAGCTATTTGATCCTCAAGCCAAAAGTAGCATCCATAGGAGGCCAAGTAAATAGAAAACGACACTAAGAATGCAACCATATTTTCAAATCTTGAATTCGAGTTCATTTGGGCCTCCGATTTCAGCTAAACCTTTTACTGGTTGTGTGAATACAAAGGCTGAACTAGTTTTTTGAGTAATTAAGCTTAAAGAGGTCACAAACCCATAAAATCTTCATGAGGGGCACATTTTTCAACGCACCTCTTCAATCCCCATGAAATGTGAATTTTCAATTGGTAGAGATGCAATGAGTAGTCTTGGCCTTGAGATGCATAAAGTTTTCGCTTGAAATCGTTGAAAAAATTGTGCAAAATGATGCATTTTGGGTACAATGTAAGAAATGGAGTAAACGAGTGTGAAGGTGGCTATTAACACCTATGTGGAGCATTAGTGGATTGCTATGCATCTCCAAAATCATGAAAAATTAAGTAATTTTCTTACAATAAGTCTCATTTTAAAAGAAAATTTGATTCTATTATTTTTTTAATTATAAAATTGAGATGTATATGGGATGAATTTGATATGAAAGAGATATTGTTATATTTAAGGGTTTCTATCTTCAAATTTTAGAATTTGTGGTTGTCATAATGCATGAATTAATTATCTCATCCATGTAAAATAAGTAAGATTCAGAAATATGTTAGTGTTTGATACACTACAAGATACATGCCTTATACCAATGTTCAAAGCGATGAAAATATTCATAAAAAAAATTATCCCCGTTGTCGCAAAAAACGTCGGTATTAGTGATGCCATAGAACAATCGCTATCAGCGTTGCTATTTGCGACGCACATTCCGACGCTAATAGTGGTGCGTGCAGTAAAGTTGGATTTTTTTTTTTGTGGCAGGGAAAAGAGTTTCAATAATGTGTACAATGCCTGTCTATATGATGTAACGTGTCTACTAGTATCATCCAGGACACGTCTTAGCAGTCCATCGGAAAGGATGTCTAGAAAGCTCCGCCCGGCACTCCCATGGAATGTTACGTGATTTGCGATCTAGGGCTTTCCGCGTCTGCCACGTAGCGGAAGTATTCTGGCCGTTCCCACTTAGGATCGACCAGAATTAGGGTTTTCTTGATTGGTCATTTCCTAACAACAACTAGCGTCGGACCCAAGCGAACTACTTTACGCAGAAACGCCAAGTCTGAAGCGGATTCAGGCTTCATAATTCTGCAAGACAACATTGAAGGTAAGGAAATGTTTGGACATCAACAATTGCTTTACTTCATTTCATTTGAGATTTCATAAAAACAATTCCGTTGTTGGTCGGATTTGATACCAATTGTAATGTGTCCACTAGTATCATCCAGGACACGTCTTAGCAGTCCATCGGAAAGGATGTCTAGAAAGCTCCGCCCGGCACTCCCATGGAATGTTACAGGATTTGCGATCTAGGGCTTTCCGCGTCTGCCACATAGCGGAAGTATTCTGGCCATTCCCACTTAGGATCGACCGGAATTAGGGTTTTCTTGATTGGTCATTTCCTAACAGCAACTAGCGTCGAACCCAAGCGAACTACTTTACGCAGAAACGCTAGGTCCGAAGTGGATTCACGCTGCACTTGGTTCAAGGAGAATGGGAAACGAGAGGGATGCAAAGCTCAACCTCTCTACCATAAGGCATAGTCCCATTCCGTTCCCCTAAAACAACGTAAATTGGGTAAGACATAACTCTAGGTCAATGCTTTTGTTGTTCGTATCCTTTGATGATCATCCTGCTATTCTTCGAGATTTGAGAAAAGTTCCTGGCCAACCGGGACCACCCAACCATAGGACGGACCCATGGCCCATCCTCCGCACTTTCCTCGGTTTGTTTTAGTTATGTAATTATCTAACACATTAATTGAACATGTAACAATCAACTTCTTTAATTAATCCATTAAGCACTGGTTCCTTCACGTAATCTTATCACGTGACATAGAAAAACAATATCAGACAAGTTCTTTATTAACATATCATCATATTTATCTTTGAAATACAAGGAGTTCCGCCCGTAGGCTTGTCCATAATCCGCCCGAAGGCTATCCAGCAATCCACATGGATCACTATTTCAAGTTCCTGCCCGTAGACTAGTATGCGGGCCTCGAGATCCAATCCCGAGTCATGTTAGCCTCTTGTGCAGGACCCGAAAGGCGAGGGATTTACGGCTAGAGCCCCCCTTGGTACCCAAGCGTCCTCCTGCTCCAAGTAGCGCTCAACGGAGAGACCTCTCGTGGCGGGTTCAGTCCACATTCCCGGCGCAGTCAACAACTCCCTTGATTAGGGTCAGGTAGGCAATCGGGGGTAACTGAAGCTACCACTCCCTTCAAGCCTTCAACCTGAAGTATAGATACTTATTTATTTTGTAATTCATTGGTCAAACAAGTCAAACAGTGCTCTAAAATCTCTAACAAGCACAAACATTTCCATTGATCGATCTTTGTTGTTGGCAAACTGCTAAGAAAGGAATCTTTCCTTTTGAATGCATCCAGTACTTGATCCGGGGTGTCTTGCAACCTGGCAAGATCCTTTATATTCTGGGTTAGGGCGTACCCTATTAACACAACTTGGTCAACCCTAAAGTTCCTTGGATACTTTAGTTTCCGGTCTTTAACCTTCCTTACGTAGAAGGATATCAAAGAATACATCCTCTTGCAAGATAACTTGCGTAAGGATCTACCATCCTTGTTGTGGGAATTTAACCTTTCTTCTTGTGAATCAATCACAAGACCATATGACTTCGTACTTGCTGCGCAAGTCCTGCATCGTACTATGCGATAATGGAGTTACGAAACAATCCGTTTCAGTTTCTTTAAGCTGACGTTTGTCAGACCTAGGGTTTCCTAACTTTATTATTTTCTTTTAAGAAACTCAGGGACAAACCCTAGTTCTTTTACGTTTTCAATTTACTGATCCTACAATTCGGGAATATGGGCAAGTATTTAAGGTAAAAACGTTTCTTGGATTTTAATTCATTCCCAATGAATATTTCGTAGCATAGGTATTTCTAAGTTTATATTAATTTGGTTAACTTTTAGAAGGTAATATCGAGATCACTTCCGCACGATTTGTTATCTATGTGTCAATTGATTTTTCAATCCTAAACTTTATCGATTTGAGGTTAGGTAAATTCAATTAATCTTCTTTTTCCTTGCGAACAAAACTCATGACAAATAAGCAATATTTCCCTTGCTAAGTTATGCAGTTAGCAATGATAACTTCCTAGAGTTTAAGCATCGTAAGAACCCTTTCATGAATTGCACCTTCTATGATGATTCATTGTAAAAAGAATAGGGGTTAATAGTGCAAGATGCAGTTTTTATACCTTCAAGATTTAACCGAAGTATACTACTTTAGTGGGTAAATAATCTTGCTCATAATTTGTTTCAATGCATAATGCTATTTGAAGGAAAACTATGTTTATACTTTATTCATTTTGCATGTTCAATTAAACTAAATTCCTTCATCGTAAATAACTAGGACAAAAAATATCTTATCCCTAACAATTCATCTTGCACGAGTGAATTAAAACCGATATAAAATTAAGAAGGAAAAACCTGGGTTTGGGGTGAGATATCCACATGGATACCGGGAGATGACCCTCTCGCAGCTACTCCTTGAACTTTCTTAGGAGGCATTGCAGTTGTAGTCCTTCGAACGTGGAAGCAGCTTTATACTCCTTTTCAGAATTCCACTGTTGCTTCAATACTCTTCTTCTCTTTTTCGAGGCAAGGAATCGTTAAGGGATTAACCATGAGGAGGGGGTAATAAGACCTTTAAGGCCTTAATTCTTTTGGGAGGGAAAGGCTTACAAGGCCCAAGGAAAAAGGCCCTATAGGGTTTTACACACGGGGGGGAAAAGTAACAAGCCCAAAGGAAAGGGGATTAAGGGTTAAATACGGGGGAAGTAAGGTTTAAATTACGGGGTTCCAACACCCATGGGATGAGGGCCTTAAAACACGGGGGTTGTGTGTGTGTTTCCAGAGGCATATGAAGGGGCCTTGGGAGATCTTTGGACACGGGAGTGAAAGGTATAGGAGGGGGATCTTGAAGGGATTTTTGGACACGGGGGAGGGTGTGTGGACACGGGGTGAAAAGAACTTAGGGGTTTCAAACCTAAGGGGGGAAAAGATGAAGGGTAATACAAGGGGTTTATAGGTTAAACACAGGGGGTGAAAGGGCCTTTAAGAAGATAAACCCAGGAGAGGGGAAAATTGAAGGTATAGGAAGGGGGCTTAAATGATTGTTGTAAGAAATTTTTGTGGGGGAAACCTCCATGGGAAGGGGGGCTTGGAAGAGCCCTTAGAAGCTTCAAGAAGCTTCTTAAAGCTTCTAAAAAAAACGTGGTGTAATCCACGTGGATGAGAGGAGGCGACTAATTACGGTGGCTTATGGATAGGAGCATGATCTTCAGGCGGCAGTCCGGCTGGTAGTTGGAGATGCTGGCGGCATACTTGGCAACACAGCTGGTGTACTTCTCACCTCATGGCTTGGCGCAGCCGACGATCAAAGGGAGAGAGAGGCGGTGCTCTGGCTAGAAACGACGGCTTTATGCAGCACCTCCTCCCTCCTCACAACCATACACCACACTCTCCTTTCTCATGGCAACTTCACTATGCAGCTCTTGATTATCTCCTTCAGCCTCTCCACCACTTCCTTGGCCTGGCAGCATCCTGGCTTCCTCCTTCTCTCACCCGGCAGCTTCACGATTATCACCGCCTCCTTCTTTGCCTACAGCTCCTCCCTCACAAGGTTTATATAGGCTAGGGAGAGGGACCTCTCCTCCCCCCACGCGGCTTAATGCATGGGTATTTACTCCCCATGGCTTCCAGCTCCTGATGCTTAGTCATAGCACCTCCCCTCCCTCTCCTCCAGCACGACCGTCGGCTGGGGAAAAGAGGGGAAAAATAATTTGCCATTAATCCCAATATTATCCTTATGACCTCCTCCCTCCTCCCAAGAGGAGGTTCATACGAGGATGTGCGGGTTTCTTTAAACCCTTGGGTCGAGTAAAAGGTCGCACTATCCATATATTCAATGCCGGCATTGTCATTGAGTGAGACTCACGAGTACGTAATATTTTTCAACAGGAAATATTACATATGAAGGCAAAGTGTACTTGAATCCATAAGACTGATACATAAAATAAATACAAGATCATGTAATGAAAGCGACGGTATAATCATGGCAAGACACAAAGGATGATAATAACATAGTGTATAGAAAATGCCTACATAAATCACATGACCAAAAAAGAAGAGCATGTGCACTGCATGGATCCAAGGGCGAGCTATAGATTCTCACCATCTGAAAGCTCGTCCCGCTACAAAGGAGCATCGAACGGACTCTGCAAAAAAAGAAATAACTATACATCAGTCCACCACACAATAATACATTTTAATTAAAATTAGTAACTATAGAAAAGAAAGATGAGTGACTTACAGGGCCACCACATCCATACAATCGGTTGATCAATTTAGTGAGATAGTGTCTCTCTGCATATGGAGTCTCTAGGCTAGTGGGATCACGGTTTGTAATGGAGTGCTGCAAATAAAACAAAATACAACTGTTAGAAACATGATTACAAAAAATAAGCGATAAGAACAAAAGAAGAACTTACTAAGTCCTCCAGATAAGTCATGTGGTTGCCACTCCTAAGATGATGGACCACTCCTTCCTCCAATCATGTCCTCATTGTCTCGTGTTGTTGTCTCCAACGTCCTGGAGAATCTATAGCCTCCTCCCCCTGAGTCGGCGCCAGTCATCCATGTTTAGCCACTTGTGTTTTGAGGCCCCACTCTTAAGTGCCTTGGGTGTGTCCGATCGTCTTTGTGACATGTATGTATGCATGCACTCTATCATCTAGCTTGTGGAAAACCTATCTGTTGCGGCGGGTACCGGAAACTCCTCATGCAAGGATGTTACTATGTTGTCCTTGCTCCCCTCCTCTGGTATGTTCTTCTAATGATCCAAGACGTTGCGCCGAAAAAATTGTTGGCACAACTCTCTCATATGATTCATTACCCTCCTCCCCTCATCATTCATGATGATGACTCATGTTCTATCATCTACAAGGTATCCATATCCCTCTGGGATATGCCTAAGATGTGTCCTCTCCCATCTTTGACTATGCTCCTGGGCATATACAGGAGACCGTGTATATCTGGTGTACCTATGGGGTAGTATCTCTCGGAGTAGCACCCATAGGGGTGCCACCTATGGACAATTGAGCAAAAGCTGAAGTGACTGGAGTAGACATTCCCATAGATGTGACAAATCCCATAGGTAACACAACTCCAGCAGAACAAGGAGACGGAGAAACTACTCGGTACCTCCACAACAACCACCTGAGCCACGCTCTCTTGAACTTGCACGAGAGCGAGGAGTAGCACTTGTATCTTGAGCCGACCGCTCACTGCATCCACGTCTCTACAATATCTCCTAGAACCACTCCCTCCATCCGGCCCAAGTCTAGAGCGTCAACCTCGTCTACTAGAAACTAAAGCATCAGAGTGCACCAAAGTAGATCTAACAGAATGACTTGATAGTGTCCACCGAGACAGCTCCTGGTATGCCATATCTCTGAATCAAGCCATTAGATCTGGAGACATATGTGTGAATATCTCCTGTAGCTCCTCATTGCTCATCCCTTGACTCATCGTGCTGATCTAAATATCCACAAAGGTCACTTGCATAGACAAAAATTGATGTTAGCATAATCAATATAAATCAAGTAAAGCACGATAATATAAATCTTAAAAAAATGATCTTACTTAAAATGCATATCTTATGTACCCTTATAAGCGATTTGTCAATGAATTGAGTAGGTGGATGCTCCAAGTATGAAGTACCCTATGGTCCCCTATCAATCTCCTGACATAACTTTGCATACACTGGAAGGTCGATACATAGGTCACCACAAAAGGATGAGTCCACCTCATTCTCAAAGAATTCTTTGACTCCTGTATTTCCATCATTGTTACCTGATTTTGGCTCCTCTACATGCTCCAAGCTTTCGACGGCCTCTACACATTGCAATATCAACCCCTCTATTTGCATACTATCCTCATCTACGCTGGGAACATTGCTTTGATCATATACTCTTGCACTTCGAGGAGCTGAAGGTACCACCATCAAGGTTGTCGGCGGTTTGGATAGAAAATTATATGTTCAAAATTGTGTACAAGAGAGATCTAACTTTTGTGACATGTACCATGTCGTAATAAAAATTAAAAAAACATGAGTTCACATGTTCACAATGGACTAGCAATACAAACGTGTCGCACAAATCCGTCCATTTTTTTTCGAAATCTATTTCGAGAAATCCAAATGGACCTCGTCAAACTGTTGCTCATCAAATAGGATCATGGAGAAGCTATGGTAATCCACCGTGATAATACTACTTTGATAATGCTCCTTGAAGTATCACTTTGAACCATTGCACATCAAATAGGATCATGGAGAAGCTATGATAATCCACCGTGATAATACTTTGCAAGTTTTCAAAATACTCCATCTCATCTATAATGATGTTTGGATCTATTGCTCGTCGTCGGCTCTCTTGCTCGAACTTTGCCGTGATATCACAATCTGTTGTGGAGCGCATTTTGTCGATACGCTCTACATGGAAATGCCATATGTGCGACCATGCTGCACTGTATATTTTGTAATGTACATTGAAATAGTCAATTATTTGTCGCATATAAAACGTAGATATGAAAAACCCTAAACATATCGTCACCTTTGGACTACATCCCCTCGAGAATTCCCACTCCTCAGTTGAGACGTCCGCCCCTTCGCGAGACGCTGTGGTCAAAGCTCCATGCAACCATCACGTTGATATAAACTGTGGCATCTCCTCCATGCCCTTGGGATATCGAATCGGTTGATAGCGCATACTATATTGAAATTCAGATCGCACTTCTTCTCGATCTTTCCTAGCTTGCTTGTACCTAGCGAGCCACGTCTCCATGCAGGCATGGTGCAACATACAAAAGCAATTAATTTTCTCCTCCATTGCAACATCCATTATTTTTTCTACCCCATATCCAACCATCACATCTCCGGTCAGTCTATCATTGTCCTTCAGCGACCATAACATATTGTTGTCTGAATCCACACTTGGTAGCCATTGTGAAATATGCACTAATGCCTTAGACACCAACCAACCTTCAGCCACGCTACCTTCCAGATGAGCTTGTTGTTGCACAAAGCATTTTAGGTTTTTCATGAAGTGCTCCAAGAAGAACATCCATCACATATGGACATGTCCAGCAATCTCCACTTCATCTACAAGATGCACAAGAATGTGGATTTGTATTGTGAGCATGCTAGTGGGTAGGTATTTCTCAAAGAGATAGACTATCTCCGCTCCTCCCTGCCTTGCGGATTCAATAAAGGATATCTTGATCTCCTTCTGTGAGATCTATTGCACTAAATTTGACAACCTGTAAATCGCCCCGTGTATTTCTGGAGTAAGGCATCTTGCGATCGTGATCGGTAGTACAAACTGCCACAAATAAAGAAGCATTACGAACAACGACTACACTCCAAATACCAAAATATGTCAATCACCTATAATCCATTCATAGTACAAACCTAACATATAAGCCAATCATGGGATTTCAGCCCTGATAATTGGTCGTCTTTAGAAAACACGGATTTGAGAGAACGCATCATACCTGTTGAAGTGTGGATAGACTTGATAATTTGCTTCACAATGCGCTTTTTTGTAGTAAAAAAAACCCAAGGAGCGCAAGGTAGCTACAAGAGACTAGTAGCACTTGACTGCGGCCAAAGTGCCTCCATCTTGTCTACCTCCTTCAAATCCATTCGTGCCCCTGTAGTGTCTCTCTTTCCTGTGATGTGATCTCATAGTAAGCTACCTACATTCTTGAAAATATGCATGGGATCCAACAAGTGGTTGATCTGTAGTGGGTCCAATATGGCAACTCGTAGAAAACTGAGAACCATCGTATTGCATTTGTATGTGACTCCGTGTGGACCCTTTTCAGCTCGTACTAGCTTTGGGCATTCATACATGCTGGAGGTCATCCAAGAAAACCTTCCCTGAGTTCATGACCCTCTGGCAAGAAAGCAGCGTGTCCTTGATATACCATCTTCTTCATGGTTCGTGACCTTCGGGAGTCTAACTGTGGCCCACACAATGGACATGCATGATAACCTGAGGTAACAGACCTGTCCCAACACCTCTATTTAGTGAATACAAACTTGACGAGCTATGATAGATATTACCAACGAGAACAGAAGCCTACTTACTTGAGCACTCTTTGAATCCCGGAAAGTCATGCATGGTCCACATGAGAATGGCTCGAATATTAGTGGACTGTCGACCATCGCACTTGCTCATATCTTGCAAGGTGACCCCCCTTCTACAAAATATTAAGCTCATTGACTAATGGATGAAAATACTCATCCATATTTTTGACTTTGTAGCAGCCGGGAATGAGGAAGTTAAGGATGAGGGGCCCTTTCTTCATAGAAAGCCATGGAGGGATATTGTAGCAGCCGGGAACGAGCAAGCTAAGGATGAGGTACCCTTTCTTCGTAGAAAGCCATGGAGGGATATTGTAGTTGACAAGGACTACAGACCACACATTGTAAGTAGTTGAGTACAGACCGAATGGGTTTACTCCATCCATAGCAAGACCGAGCCGAAGATTCCTTGGCTCTCGGGAAAAGCCTAGAAAAGGTAGAGTAAATGTGGCTCCATGCGCGTGAATCTACTGTTATTCGTTGAACTCCATCTCTGGATCTATTCTGTGCATGCCACGTTGTCAAGCTTGCCATGCTTGATGTACGAAATATGTGATTTATATAGGGGATAAGCAAAAAGTGTCTAAGAACTTTTTGAGGGATGGTTTTCCCTTGCAAGTCCTGTCGATACCTGTAAGCACCACACTTTGGACATGTCTCCATAGTCTTGTATTCTCCTTGAAACAGTATGCAATCATTGATACATGCATGGATGCTGTTGTAGTCCATGCCAAGTTTTCGCAAAACACGTCGCGCATTATCACGAGACTCATGCATGGTATTTGCAAGTGGTAATATATGATATCTTAGTAACCTGAAAAAAAATCATAAAATACCTTGAAAAGGCACAATTTTTTTTTATGACAGTGCTAGAAAGAAATCAATGAAGCGTACTTACAAGGTGCCTGAACAACTTAGTCACACTCACATCGCTCCACCCGTATTTTGCTTGCACACTTAGGAGTGCAAGAAGTGTCTTCAGGCGAGATACTCGACACCCATTATATAATGGTATGGATGCTTCCTCTCTAAGCAGATCAGATGTCTCGACATCCATGGGCATCAATGCATCGATCATTGCCTCCATCCCAGGCTCCAAGATTGTAGGAAAGTTTGGAAGGCTACTTGTCTCCTTTGGTATTGATGGTATAGATTGGGTAGTACCTTCCAAGTGGTGGATTGGCTCAAGCACTCCATCCATGGCATGCCCATGAACTCTTCTAACTAGCCGCAAAGGGTGCACTCCTCCTTGGGATGAGACGTCACCTCCCTATAATAAATTTTTCGGCCACATCCAATGTTTTAGTATATGATATTTAATTAGTTTGTGAATACAATGCATGATTTATATACACTTTTCTTACTATTTGCTCAAAATCTGAGATCACCTGATCAATGATTTCTGATTGAAACTCACCGAAACATCGTACGTGTTCTATAGAAAATCGACGTTTTCGTCTAATTGCTAGCTTATATTGAGAGCAAGGATATGGGACACACTGATTAAGATACGTCTCGCAATCTTGAACATCACGGCCTTCATCATTTTCCATTTGGTCTACGTTACGACAAACAATTTGTTTTTGTTATCATTCTTTTTTTCTTTCTTAAATTGTTTAAGAAGGGATTTCTTCTCTTGTAACTCAACAAAATTAACGTATATAAAGTCTCCATCCACCTACAGATGGGCCTACAGTATGTAAAGTCTAATATGCTATGCATGGAGACGAGGGAGTAGCTACCCTATGTCGGAGTGTTTCCCTTCTCGTGGTATTGCACCGGATCTCACCACCTTTTTTCCTTTGTGTGCACTTTTAACAAAATCTCTCTCTCTCTCTCTCTCTCTCTCTCTCTCTCTCTACTACTACTACTACTACCACTACTATTACTAGTACTCGCCTTCCCGAGAAGCGCCAAACACACCCAAGATGCACCCTAAACAACAACAACAACAACAACAACAATGCACTCACCACAAAGGCCCGAGGATGGATTCGGCGGCTCCTCTTCGCCCTCCGTGCACTTCCTTCTCTTCTTCGCAAATGGCGATGAGTGAGAAGCCCTCCTTCTCCCTCTTTCTCTCTTTCTCTCCCTCTCCCTCTTAAACACAATATGCAGCTCGCTCCCTCTTTTTCTGTTTCACACAAAATGCCACGCATGGGTTTCAGCTTGCTTTTTTTTGCTCGAGTACCATCGCTATTTGCGACGCTATATAGCGACGCCGCTAATTTGCGTCGAAAATGGCCATTGCTATCCTCCTATATCCTTGTAGTGATAAAATTGGTAAAAGTGATGGTGCATATGGGACAAAATGATGTATGATGGTTGCCATGATTGTGCTTCTCTATTTCATAATAAAAAACTATATAATTATCAATAATTATGATTTAAAAAAAATCAAGAAAAAATAGATTTTGAGCCTAGAATAATAGAAAAACTAGAAAAATAATTGTGCCAATTGTAGGTAGGTGCAACAAACTAAATATAATATGTGATAAGTCAGTAGTGGTTATGTGAGGTTCATAATGATCACCAACATGTTAAGTGTAGATGTGTGGACTCATCTTGCCAGGCGGTCCATCATCAATATTGGTAGGTGTTGAGCTTGCCATCTCAAAACTTCATCTCAAGCTCAACTATATCTCTAGAACTCCAAGTAAGCTTCAAAAATTTTAAAGCTTCTCTACATCCAATGCCTTTGTAAAAATGTCAGCTATCTGATTCTATGTGCTGATATATACTAGGTTAATCTCTCTTACAAGTACATTCTCTCTCACAAAGTGGTAAAGGACTTCAATGTGTTTTGTCCTAGCAAGGAACATTGAGTTTCTAGCTAGCTAGATACTACTCATGTTATCATAGTGAATATCACAACTGGACCATCTCCCTGCACATCCTAATCACCCAATAACTTTTACAACCATACTATCTCACATGCTGCCATAACACCACCTCTATACTCAGCCTCCTCTATACTCAATAAAGTAACCATAGGTTATGTTTTGTTGCTCTACGTAATTGCTACACTACCAAGGGGAAATATGAATCCACTGATAGATATTCTGTAAGATATGCTACCATCCAGATCTTTATTTGTGTATCTAAATACTTATATATTCTTATCTTCCACCTCATAAAAAAGTTCATAATGCAAAGTGGACTTCACACACCTCAATATGCATCTAACTGCATCGAAGTGAGGCTTTCTAGGCATATGTGTAAATTGACTGATACTTGTATATTCTTATCTACTTCATAAAAAAGTCCATAATGCAAAGTGGACTTCACACACCTCAATATGCATCTAACTACATCCAAGTGAGGCTTTCTAGGCATCTCCATAAATTGACTGATAAGGTCAACAACATAGCTCAAGCCTAGCCTTATAATAGTTATGTAAATCAAACTTCCTACTATCCTCTTGAATATAGTAGGGTCTTCTATTTCATCCCCAACATCAGCACTCAACTTTACTTTTTGCTTCAATGGCACTGAAAGAGGCTTACATGCAGTTATACCATACTTGAACAACATATCCAAGCCATACTGCCTTTGGGAGAGCCATATATCATTATCATATTAGATTACCACAATACCAAGAAAGTACCTTGGTTCTGGTATGCAAATCAGATGCTGGATGCGTGTGTAGTGAGGGTCGGAAGGTCCCCAAGAACAAAGAGCTCTACTAAAACTCATAAAAGCAAGAAGAGAGTTTACACGACATGAGGCAAAAAGACAAATCGGGTACAATCTTTTCCCATGCCTTGTGTGAGCGCTTTACAAGGCATGTATTTATAAATTTATTCATCTCAAAGCTAAAAAGTAGCCCAATTTACAATTAGCATGCTTTTAGCTTTTGTGTCTGCTTTCATCCAAATAAAGAATAAAGCGGTTGGGCGTCCCAAAAGTCACAAGCTGTGCCCAAATACAATGTCCAATAATGAAATATTTAGACTGAGCTCCTATGCGCATACAAAATAATAAATGCCTGTCAAGCGCTTCAATAAATAAACGTGCCTAAATAAATATTATCGCCACACCTTTAATGATAAAACGTGTGGCTATCAAAAATGACAATTTTTTAAAAGTAATCTGAATACACGTAATCGCCTAGTGCTTCCCAATGCCACCACTACCTACTCTACACATCAACTGAAGCATTCAAGATTGTTAAAGAATAATAAAATTAAACCAAAAAAAGTGAATACCTAGTAGTCTTCAGCTACCAAATAAGTAAATAGGTTGGAATTCTGTTCTAACCTTATTTTAATACGAGTGCACTCTAAACTCATAAACGTCTATTAATTTAAATATGTATTTTGTGGAATCACCCACGTGTACATTAAATTAATATGACACCCAAAAAGGACAGGTGTTCCCGTCAACTTCTCGCACAAGGATTCCACCTTGTGTATGAGCCACGTCAAATAAATATAGATTTACGAAATCCACCACAAGACCTCACGGAATCCATCGTGGTATATGCCTCTTGGCATCATACCCCCGGGGTGGGATACCAATTGTCCTCAATTGCTATTAGCTCAATGTGAAGCGAGTGGTGAGGGGTAAGCACTTAGGTCATGGGCATGCATCCATTGGGTCTCTTCAACTAGATGATTTTTAAAATTAACCAAATATTTAGAATATCTATGGCCAGTTCTAGTGGTCATAAAGTCTATATCTATAATAGTTTCAAGTTCAAGGATTTCAGTTTATTCCTTTAACAAAGGAGGGTTTTCATAGATAGGGTGGATAGGTAATTGGCCTCTAAAAGGTCACAACAATCTAATATGAAAAGTATTGCGAAATTTCCAATGTGGGGATAGTTCTAATTTGAATGTATTGTCCTTGATCTTGTGAATGATTTTGAAAGGTCCATAGAATCGAGGTGCTAACTTAACAACAGGGTGTTTCTCACCACTTTGCAATCTTCTCTTTTTAATGCATAATCAAACATAATCATCAACTTTGAAACTCATAGCTTTTCTTTTCTTGTTAGCTTGTTTAATGTATGATTGCTAGGCTTTCTCAATCATGCCTTTAACTTCAGTAAAAATAGTAGCATGCATATTGGCAATATCATCAGCAGCTTTAACTTTGTTTGACAATAACATAACATGTGTAGGCAATCTATATCCATAAATGATTTCAAAATGTGCTTTTTGTGTAGCTGCATGTGGTGTATTATTGTATGCAAATTGAAGTAAATGCAAAGGTGTATCCCATGTTTGTGGTTTGGAAATTGTGTATGCATGCAAAATATCTAGAATTGTGCTATTAGTAGCTTATGTTTGCCCATTGGTTTCAGGATGAAATGCAGATAAGAAATCAATCTTAGTACCTAAATTAGTAAACAAAGTAGTCCAAAAGTTGTTACAGAATCTAGAATCATGATTAGAAATAATAACTTTTGGCAAACCATGGTTAGTGAAAACAATCTTAAAAAACAATTGTACAGCTTGAGATGCAGTTAATGTTTTCTTACATGGAAGGAAATATGCTTGTTTGCTAAATCGATATACAATAGTCCAAATCATATCATGATTAGCTTGTGTATTAGGCAAACCAGTGATAAAATCCATTGAAATATGTTCCCATGGTTGTTGAAGAATTGGTAAAGGCATTAACAAACCATATTTCTTACCATGGTGTCTCTTGACTTGTTCACAAATTAACATTTAGAAACAAAGGTAGAAATATCAAATTCCATTTGTGGGCAGTAAAAATTTTCAACTAATATTCTTAAAGTAGAAATAATACTTCTATGGCCTTGATATGGGAGACAATGAATTTCGTGCAACACAAATGATCTAAATGGAATAGTGATACACAATCTTTTCTCATAAAACACAAATCCATCATAATAAGATAAAGTATCAATTGGAATCTAGTTATTAGCAACTAATTTATTCCAATCAACTTGAAAACTGGGGTCATGGTCATAAGTATCCTTCATAGAGATAAGGGAATCAGAAGATAGAACAGAAATATTATGGATACTTGGTATTCTACTCAATGCATTGGAAACAACATTCTCTTTTCCCAATTGATATTGGATAAGTGGATGGAAACTTTGAATGAAAAAAACCCATTTAATATGACAATCAGAGATTTGTGGCTGACTAAGGAGATGTTGGTCAGTTTTGATCATGAATTCAGATCCCATTAGATAGTGTTTCCATTGACGTAAGGATTGTACTACAACTAACAATTCCTTATCATAGGTAGAATACTTCAGTTTACAGGGTTTAAGTTTGCAACTAGAATAGGCTATGGGATGTGAATCTTGCATATGGACAACTCCTATTCCTGATCTGCTAGCATCAATGACTACTAGAAAGAATGGTCGTTTAAAATTAGGTAATTGCAAAACAAGTGCATGTCTTAAAGCATGTTTCAATAAATCAAAAGACTTTTGTTGATTATCAAACCAATGACATACAACACCTTTCTTTAACAGTTTTGTCAAAGGCAATGCAAGTAATGAAAAAATTTTCACAAATTTTCTGTAAAAGCTAGCGAGAACTAAGAAAGAACGTAACTCATGCACATGTTTAGGGATCGGCCAATTCAAAATTGCTTCTATCTTTTTAGGATCAACTTGAATACCATTAGAAGAAACAATATAACCTAAGTATTCAATGTGGGTTTGGAAGAATTCACTCTTTTTAGGGTTAGCACATAATTGATTCTCGTTCAACAATTTGAAAACCAAAGATAAATGTGCATAATGCTCATTCTCATTCTGATTGAAAATCAATATGTCATCAAAGAAAACAATTACACAATGTTGATGCTTCAAAAATATGTGATTCATCATATGACTAAATGCAGATGGTGCATTAGTCAAACCAAAAGGCATAACAAGGAATCCATAATGACTAAATTGAGTTCTAAATGCAGTTTTGAAAATGTCAGGTGTATCCAATCATACTTGATGATATCTAGATTTGAGATCCATTTTACCAAAAATAGTGGCCCCTTTTAGTTTATCTATGAGGACATCTACCCTAGGGATCAGATATCTATTCTTAAATGTGATCTTGTTTAGGGCACAATAGTTAATGCACATTCTATAGGTATTTTTTTTCTTCTTAACTAATAGGACAGGTGCACCAAAAGGAGAACTACTGGGCCTAATAAGTCCTTGGGTTAACAAATCTTCAACTTGGGCTTGGATTTCTTTCTGTTCAATCTGATTGTGTCTATAAGGTACTTTACATGGTGGTTGAGAACATGAAATTAAGTCTACTTTATGATCTTCAGGACATGTAGGTGGTAAACTAGGGGGTAAATGAACAGCAAAACAATCTTTAAATTGTGAAATTGTGTGTGCCTAGGATGCATTTGATTTTCCTTTGTTTCAATTTCAATCATCATACTAAGTATGATTTGCTACCTTTTCTCAATGCACGTTTAGCCTGTGTGTGACTAAGCAATGGAAAACTATCAAAGGTGTGTGTTCCATGTAATGTGATCTATTTTTCGTTAGAATAAATTTCCATTGAATGTGTGGAATAATCTATGTCAAGATTATATTTATGACGCCAAGAACTTCTTGTATACCATTGTATCTAGTGTCTAAGAATGCAGCTTTTATGCGATAATGAGTTGGAACAATATCCAAATTCAATTATTTGACAAACTTTGCAAAAATAAAATCATGTGTGGTCCCATCATCATGTAAAATAATCTTTTCGTGACCATGCACAAGACATTTCATTGTTAATAGTGAATGAGGATTTGACATACCTAGTAAAATATTTGAAGCAATATTAATATCATCATCATCTTCCATGAAATTTGGCATATCTTCATGGTCTTCATCTTCAATTGCTCCTAAGTAATTGATTTGAACAGATGGCTTATTGGATTGATAATTTTAGTGCTAAGTTTCCAGGTTGATGACACTTGTAGCAAACTATAGGCTTGGCTTTGGAAACATTATTGGTGATGATTGAAAATTTAGGTATGTTGGGATTTGGTTGAAGAGATGGTTTAGGATTTGAATTTGTGTTTGATGTTGGTAAAGGAGTAGGTCATGTCCAGGATTTACGGAAAGAAGAAGAAACAAAGTGATTTTGATTGAATATTTGAAAGTTAGAATTGAATTACTTTGTACCAAAGTTACCCTTAGTTGGAAATTGTTGTTGTGGTTACTTTTCTCGTACATGAATTTTGTATTAAGTATCATGGGTTAGAGAAGTCACATCTTCCAAAGCCTTTGGCTTGAACATGTTCACTTTCGCATAGAAGTGACCAAGCAAACCAAACATATACTTGCGCTTGTGGATAGCCTCAGGAACATCTTCAAGCATTTGAAGTTGCAATAAGGCACTCCAAAAACGCTCAGTGTATTGCGGAATAGATTCACGATCTCTTTGTTGTAGAAAATCCCATTGTTTGATTACTTTTTCATGGAATTGAGGTGGAAGAAAATTATGCAAAAATTTCTTTTGAAAGGCCTCCCAACTAGTAGGACAATCAATACTCTTGCAGACAACAGTCCACCATAACGATGCTCTGTCCACTAGATGGGTAGTGACATATTTGAGTTTATCTTTTTTAGCATACTTCTCTTTATGGAAATAATCATCAAATTGACTAATAAAAGCAAGAATAGTTTTTCCGTCATGTAGCCCATTAAAAGTACAGAATTTGAAATTTCTTTTACTTATCTTGACTTCTTTCCTTAGAGGCTGCTTCGAGTGTTGCATCGATCGTACGTCAAATAACATCTTTGGGTTGCGCTTCATCTTGATTAGCAGTGGATTATTGAAGAGTGCCAGTTGAGCTTGCAAATTTTGATGCGCTTTTTGTTTCTCTTGAAGTTGCATCATAATGAGGTTTAATTTTTGCTCCATAGTTGGTTCTGGTAAATCACCTTCGGCCATAAAATCTTCCATAGTTTGATCGGACATCCTGCAAAATCTCAAACAATCTCATACACTCGAATTCTCGTTAGAGGGATGAGCGTAGCTCAAGTTTGGGTTTACAAGGCTTGCTTTTAAAAAAAAGGATTTTTGCGATCTTGCTTTTTTTGCGGGTACTATAATTGATGAAGGTTTTCTTCCAAGAGTATATGTCTTCTGTATAGTCTGTGTGTGACGATCTACTTTCTAGGAATTGACTTTGCCAGGGTGCAGGTACGAATAGAGGCTTATTGAAGGTTTCGAGAGTAGTTTGGAAAGAGTTTGGTGTGAACGCCCACTATGAGAAAAGATTGTAGATTGAGTTTTGAGCCTTAGGAAGGCTTAAAAGCTTTAAGCTTTATAAAAAGCTTTATGACCTTTGTGAAATCAGCAGGATGACAGCATCTGTTTTGGCGACGTCGGCAGCCATGAGTACATCCTTCCACCATCATCATTGAAATTTGGAGAGCTTTAGTCATTCTTAAGCTCTTTAAAGCTTAAGACCTCCAAACTAATTCAAGTTTCTTCTCTGTTTTCTCTGAGAATAAACGACTTGCAAAAAGGAGCTTTTTGAGTGGTCCTCCCTCGACTGAGAGTGGTCCTTCGCAATGTGATAGCACAGCAGGGGATTCTTCATCTCCAGGAACATGCTGGTATTGACGGTTCACTGCAAGACTGCATGTAGAGCCCGTTCGTTCCAAGAGCTTTGCCTTCACGCGAGATGGTAAGCGATTGGAAGCCCTTGATCTCAGCTTTGCTTTGATACAACTGCTGCACAAATCGGATGCTGGATGCATGCTTAGTGAGCACTAGAAGGTTCCCAAGAACAAATAACTCTACTAAAACTCATAAAAGCAAGAAGAGAGTTTGCACGACATGAGGCAAAAAGACAAATCGGGTACAATCTTCCCCCATGCCTTGTGTGAGCATTTCACAAGGCATGTATTTATAAATTTATTCATTTCAAAGCTCAAAAATAGCCCAATTTACAATTAGCATGCTTTTAGCTTTTTTGTTTACTTTTGTCTAAATAAAGAATAAAGCGGTTGGGTGCCCCAAAAGTCGGGCTTTTGCTCAAATACAATGTCCAATAATGAAATATTTAAATCGAGTGCCTATGCGCATACAAAATAATAAATGTCTGTCAAGCGCTTCAATAAATAAACACACCTAAATAAATGATAATTTATTCTAGGTAATCTAAATACACGTAATCACTCAGTGCGTCCCAACGCCACCGTTGTCTGCTCTACACATCAACTGAAGCATTCACAATTGTTAGAAAATAATAAAATTAAATCGAAAAAAGTGAATACCTAGCAATCTTCAGCTACCAAATAAATAAATAGGTTGGAACTCTATCCTAACCTAATTTTAATACGACTGCACTCTAAACTCATAAATGTCCATTAATTTAAATATATATTTTGTGGAATCACCGGCTCTGGAATCACCCACATTGTTGTGCCGCTACGCACACACCATGTAAAAAAATCTAGAGTGTGGCTTTTATATTGATTTAGAGAGCCAATGCCATTTTAGGTATTAGTATTACTGTCCATGGTTCAAAAATATTAGATTTTTGGATAACTTTTAGCTGATTTTTGATATTCTAGATATTTTCTTTTGTAAAAATGCATAAAACTATAGATAGCTTCTAGATTAGGATGACATGTAAAAGAAAGCATGTAGCTTTTAGCCAATTTGAGAGGATTTTATGTAAAAAAAGAGATTGACGAAATCACGCGACGTACGATCGCTGTTTCCAAGCAGTGAACAACACTCCGAAGGAGGAGATGAAGAAGGAGTAATCTGGTAAAATTTTGGCCAGGTGTGTAAGTATATTACCCCCATTTCGGAGCCAATGGAAGTATCAGATTGGTGATCTCAACAGCATAGAGGAAGGTATTATTTTATACACGTTTTGTCTATTAGAGTTATATCTTCTCATAATGCTGAAAGAAACTCACACGTTTCATCTTTGGTAGTATTCTTCTACGTAGTATTCTTCTACATTTTCTAATTCTTTTTGGGAGTATTCTTCTATGTCTTCAATTTCTTAGAACCCCTTCTCTTTCGTGTACTCCTCTCCTTGAATCTACCTTCACCCTGCTGTCTCCTACCCCCATGGTGGACTCTCGACACCAAATGCACCGACACCGTATTAAGAGAAGTTTATGCTATCATCAAAAGTGAATTCCGAAAGATATTTGGGCTGATATCTTCAGCCATATTCAAAGAATTAGCTACAACATTGTTCTTTTAATTCATTTCTTACTCTACAGAAGACATCTTGTTAAAATATGCAAGTATTATGTGACCCTATATTAGGACAATGTTTGTAGATCATTCATAGATGCTTTGAGTTGAATTAAGAGGATCTTTTTCTCTTATTTCTTGGCTGTAGTA
The DNA here is from genome assembly GCF_053477565.2 of Lygodium microphyllum. Classification (NCBI taxonomy): domain Eukaryota; kingdom Viridiplantae; phylum Streptophyta; class Polypodiopsida; order Schizaeales; family Lygodiaceae; genus Lygodium; species Lygodium microphyllum. The sequence continues at coordinate 133,377,682 of NC_141138.1, forward strand.
ACTTATCCTTATTAAGAACTCAATTTGATGCTCTCTTGAAGCAAGTCTCTTTGCTCTACAAGCCTTGTAATTGACTCATAAGCTTTTGTCCCTAACAGACTACATTGAATGTAATCATGCAAAGTTGATTCATGTTATGGCATCATGTATGAATGATGGGATACAGAGTTGTTTATGATACATAACAACATACTATACTTGATTTTATAATTTGTGATTGCTCTTACAGTTAAGAAAACAAGCTTGATTTGAGATAATACTCTTGTGATCTATGCTAAGAACATGCAGTTGGAAGCTCTATCAACATCTTCAAGAACTTGGCTTGAAACCTTCAACCCTTCTCTTATCTCTACCATCTCCGAAGTCTAAGATCTTGAACCCCATACATTCTTCTCTCTCAAACCTATGTGATTGATTGTGAAGTACCTCTTGAACCTTTAAATATTCATTGTAATCTACTTATCTCTTAAAGACACATCTCCATCTATCTTGTCCAATTTTCTACCAAAACCCTGTGGTGACCTTCAATCCTACGCGCTGTGGCAATGTGCACATTAAATTAATATGACACCCAAAAAGGATAGGCGTCCTTGTCATCTTCTCGCACAAGGAATCCACCTTGTGTACGAGCCCTGGTAAATAAATATAGTTTTACGGAATCCACCGCAAAACCTCACAGAATCCATTGTGGTATATCCCTCTTGGCATCAGGTTCACCCAAATCCTTCATTTGAAACCTCTTATTCAAAAATTTCTTAACTTTAGCAATCTCCTACTCAACAGTGTTACATGTAATGATCAAGTCATCCACATAGATGACTATAATAACCAAACCTACATCTTTCTTTCTCACATAAAGTGAGTGATCATCATAAAAAACATAAAAACCAATGTACAATTTCCATCCTAGCAATTGGATTGAATGACTCTTCATAATCTATGCCATATGTCTGAGTATAGCCCTTTGCAACCAACCTAGCCTTATATATGCTAGTAAAACCATTTGCATTATGCCTGATTTTGTAAGCCCACTCATAGTCAATAGCTTTCTTGCCCTTAGGCAATGATATCATATTCCAAGTCTTATTGGCATCTAATACAGCCATCTCCTCATCCATTGCTCTATCCCAATGAACATGACCAACAACATCCTCAAAGAAAGTGGGGCTAACATCATCAAAAACTTTTACCATATAAGCATAATGGTGACCTACATAACCTTCAAACCAAATCTTTTAACATGGTATCTCACTCTGCTAGACGTGTGTATCACTAGATCACTTAGTCAAGCCTTTACATTAACATTTGCTCTTTGTATACCTCGTGTATTGACTGAAGGAATACCAAGCTCATCATCCAAACTCTTTGAACAATTGGAATCTCAATCAAATCCCAAATGACTAGTAGATGCATCATTACCATTTGACACTTTCTTCTTTCCTTTGTCTTTACCTGCAATACTTGTGGATGCACTTGAAGATGTGGAGCTACTTCTTAAGGGCTAATTGTAGATGTAGTATCAAATGATGTTTTTGGTCCACTAAGGCTTCATGATTCTTGCATTTCTTTTTATACATTAAAATCATGATAATCGTCATCATTACATGCATCATTACTAGATGCATACCAACTGCTCATCTCATAAAAAATAACATCCTTGCTCACTCTAAACTCACATGTGATAGGGTCGTAACAATGATACCCTTTTTGCTCTAAAGAGTATTCAATAAATATTTTTCAACATTTGAATCAAGCTTCTTTCTTCATAGCTCATTTGACACATGAACATATGCAATACAACCAAACACTTACAAGTGTGATACATTGGGCTTCTTGCATGTAAATTATTCTTTAAGTGTCATCCCATGAATTACAGCTACGGAAGTTATGTTCATAATATAGATAGTAGTATAAACAGCTTCAAACAAAAAATATTTTGGCATATTCTTTTCAGTCATTAATACCTATGTGACTTTTACAATATGCCTATTTTTTCTTTATGCAGCCCCATTTTCACTGTGTAGTATATCTGTAAGTAAATTATCTATTTATCCCATGAGACCTCAAGACGTCATTGAACTCATTAGAGAGATACTCTTCCCCTCTATCTAACATCAAGAACTTAACTTTCAAGACTATTTTTGTTTCAATAACAATCTTGAAAGTTTTGAAGTGCTTAAATACATCACTCTTTTCCTTCATAAATATACCCATAGCTTTCTTGAATAATAATCAATAAACATGATAAAGTATTTGCTACCACCAAGAGATATGTTTTGTGTAGGCTCCCAAACATCTGTATGCATAACATCAAGTATATTTCTACTCACATCTCTATCATGCCAAAAAGATTTTCTTGCTTGCTTACTAAATTGACATGCTTCACACACTTTATGAAATTGTATAACTCTAAAAGCAGGCAACCATGTAACCAATCCTTTGGACTGCATTAATTCTAGCCTTTGCACATTTGCATGCCTAATACCTTTATGTCATATTTCAATATCTACAACCACTCCTTTTATTTTAGCATACATAGCAGCATTCATAGTAGAAATTTCAACATCTAAAGTAAACATGTAACTAACTCTACTTCTTTTGTGACCAATTTGCACTTATCGTTAAAGTCATCTATAAAACAAGCTTTTCTATTGAATTAAAATCCTCTACACTAAATTATTTGTGATTGATGGCACATGTAATATACTCTTTGTTTAGCCATCATGTAAAGACAAGAGAAGCTTTCCAATGTGTGAAATTGGGTGGCATGAATCATCACCCCAACAACCTAGATTTTGTAAATCTTGCATCTCTCCAAAAACACCATATTGGGGAATACATGAATTTTCCATAAGTTTGGGACACATTGTCAAATCTTTGGATTTATCATAACTTGAATACTATAACTCCAAATCGAGTGCTCTATAGCTCAATAGATCCCATTTTTTAAGCGCTTTCCGATGATAGGTCACATCATATGATTTTGAGAAACTTATGGGAATGTTATTCCAGTGTCACCTTTTTGGTATTCAAAAAATGGGAATTGGGAGATTTCCAAACTCACTAATATTGTGTTCAAACCATTTAATATGATTGGTCATATGATTAGATACACTTGAATTAACATACTATACATCATCATGTGTCTCCTTTCCTATAATAATATTCATCATATGTTGCATAACAAACAAACACTCATTTTCGTCTTCATTCTATCATGAAGACGATACATGGTTCCTTTGTTGTAATTTACCACTGCCAATATTATCCTTCTTAGCATAACAATGAGTTGTGATATGACCTATTTTGCTACAATAATGAAAAAAAATACATGAATTTCTAGAAATTTATTCTTCAATCTATGTTTTCCTCTAGAGCTGTCCCTACCTCTAAAGTTTCCATGGCCTCTTGAAACCTGCATTTCACCAAATTGTTGATTTAAGCTATTTTTCTCATTATCACTAATAGATCCCATACCACAAGCTCTAGAAGAGGATGTGTCATGTCCTCTTCTTAAACTTGAGTAAAAGTCTTGGACTTGTTCACCAATTCTTTGAGATGATTCACCCTGCATATATTGATCTCTTCGATGATCATGAGAGAGATGATCTCATCAAAATTTGGAAATGGCTTTTGTACATCTACAGAAGTGACAAATGATTTCCAAGCCTTCTCACTATTAAGACCACCCAAAGTAGATGAAACCAAATTATCATATTCAAGCATTGCATCAATACTGCCAAAGCATCTGCAATACTCCTTAGCTTCAAAACATACTCATTCATAGTCATTTTTCATTTCTTAAGGTATTAAAATCTTGCTTGAGTTGAATTTTTTTCGTGTCTTTGTATTGACAAAAAAAAACATGTTCTAAAAAATTGTCTAAGCTACATGTGAAGTTTTTTTATTTTTGTTATGCCCTAATATAGTATTATCAATGACTAAAGATAGCTAATATATCACCTTTTTGTTCTTTACATTCTATTTTTTTTAACACATTTAATTCATTTGTAGTCATAGGGTTACTCAGCTCTGGCTTCTTTTCTTCACTAAAAACGAACTTGTAAAGGCATTTTCCAGTAAGGAAGTTCTTCACATGAAACTTTCATGATGGATAATGGTTCTTATCTAGCTTCTCAATGATAGGGTTATCACTATTCTTTGCCCTTATCACAAAGTTGATACAAAATAGCAAGCAAGTCTTCTACAAGCTTGCACAACAATACAAAAAGTGACCTTTTCATTGGACTAATCAACAATACATGTAATCTACTTGTTTACAAATCAAACTTGTATTTTCTTCCTAGCAAATACCTCAAGACTTACATATTCGAAATTTGTAACCAGTGCACTCACTTTTGGTCAATATAATTGAAATTGTAGTATACCTTGAAACTACTTTCCACAACCTTGCAGCTCTAAAATGGGATCTAAAACGACTTAGATAGCCAAAAAAGCAATGGGCAAGCCCTAAAGGGCTTGTCTAGAAAATATATAGTGCTATGTTTGCATACCAAATCTCACAACAATATGACATTTTTTTCTTTGCTCTGTCTCTAGTGTCTCCACATGCACTATCCAAGAGAAATTGTGGAAGAATAGGAGAAATTCTTACCCATTGATTGCTTTCTCCAATCCTTGCTTCTTCTCATTCACTTCAGCCTTCAAAACTAGCCTCTCTCAATAGCACTACTTGGATACCATGTTAGTAATCACGTGGTGGGGGGGACTTGCTTGAGCTATTGCGTCAAACACACACTATATACATAAGAGAAAGCTCTCTCAAGAATACAAAAAGAGAGATGGAGGCCTAAACATTTTCTTGATGGTTTTTTTTTCTTTTTCCATATATAATACAATGTACAAAAATTATAGATAAGATATAACATAAAATAAAGTGGTCTACTAAGTCAAGCAGTGTATAATTGAATATACTCATTGATTGGAACTTTAACTATGCCATTTGTAGGTAGGTAAAATAAACTAAATATAATAAGTGATACGTCAGTGGCCATGTGAGAATCATAATGGCCACCGATGTGCTAGGTGTAGACATGAAAACCCATCTAGCTAGGTTGTCCATTATCAATGTTTGCGCATATTGAGATTGCCATCTCAATAGATAAAGGTAGTTTCAATGAAACATGATATAAAAGATAAAAAATTGATACATATAAGATACAAACATGAAATAAATGCTAAAATTTTATATCTTTTTAATGAATAACCAAATGTTTGTATATCGTAGTAAGGTATTTAGGATTTTCTCGAATATTTAAAGGAGTAGAAGCACATGTTAGTCTGGTTTCATCTCTTCAATGTTGCACTACATTAGAAAAAAAATCATGAAAACAATGGTTTCACACGTCATGTGGTCGTTTTATCAGTTAGAATTGTTTAAGCACCATGTAGCATGACATGTTGCATATGTATAATATTGAGAGAGAGAGAGAGTACGAGAGAGATACACAAGACATGCTCCCAAAGAATGATTCATATTGATGTAGAGTTAGTATATATAGGTGAGATCCAAGTCAAGTGAGAGATGATATATATAGTTGTAACATGATGCTACTGATCTTGGCTCGATTTGATGGATATATGAAGGATGGATTTTAGGCCCCTGAACGTGCCTAAAAATAGGAGAAAAATGTGGAAATGCAGGGGAAAATGCTCAACCATGAAGGCGGCAGCTCGACCTAGGACGATTTTAAGCGTCAAGTACTTGACGGGCGCCCGTACGACACTCCGAGAATTTTCATAATTCTTCCGTGTGCCTGTGCTAGTCAATGGAGCTGCCGGTCAGTGCGGGATGTCGAGATGAGTTCGTAGAAATTTTCAGAAGGACGATCGGGTTCCGTACGCGCAAGATGGCTCGAAACCGGCCGGGGTGCCCGAAAAAGGGCTAGAAATGAAAGGGTGGCCACTTGAGGATTGAAGGGGTGCCCTTCAAAGGGGGCACCCCCCCAATTTTAAAAAAAAGGAGGGCGACATGTCTGCGCGCTGATCAACGCGCAGAAAAACGGTGCCCCCCCCCACAATCATGATGTCAGGCTGCACATAAGCCATGGAAGTGATGATGCCAGGCTCCTGCCTCCGGTCTACGCTCCGTATCACCTCCTCTCGTGCGCAAAATGGTGGACTGGTTGGAGAGAGAGAAAATCAGTCTTTCTCTCTCCTCCCTCTCTCTCCTCTTAACCCCCGTTCGTGCATGGAAGAGTAGAATGGAAATGGATGGCCGGATGGATGCCGATTCTTGATGAGATTGAAGGGCAATGCCAAATCATTGTAGATTGCTGATTGCAAGTAGAATTCATGGCTGGAAATCAATCATGGGACGTGCCAAATTTAATGGGAAAACTCGCAAGACACGGTAATAATTATTTTTACAAAGAAAATGGCCTTTTGATGCAAATTTGGTTGAAAAAAATGTGTTCATATGGATTGAGTTTTGAGTATGTCGTGCTTTGAGTTGTTTTCTGGCTGTTCATCATTTAAAAATCAGAAAAACATGTGCGGGATAGCAGAAAATGGAAAACCGAGACACAAAAAACCATAAAAATGAAGAAAAATAGGGTTTTTGGGCTAAAAATGATGCAATAAATTAATCCACACCTACTAAAATTCTTTTTCTGCTGAAATGAACTAAGGGCCACAGCCTATAAACTGAACTTAATTTTCAGAAATTAAAAAATGGGAGAAAATGGGAAAAATTGCAAGCAAATGGTGGAAAAACCCTAAAAAATAGGGAAAATTTATATTTTGGGCTTCGAAAAATTGGAAAAATTATGAGTAATGTCCGTGAATGTATAGTGAGGCTGAGGCATGAAGATTTACTTCAGATCAGCCTTGCTTCCGTGTTTTAGTTCGGTTTTGTCCGCTTTTGATATGAAAAATAAGGGAAAAAGCCGTAAAATGCCATGCAACGAAGCACGAACGGTAGTTGGAAATCATTAAAAGGATGTTTTTGCACTTGTGCACAATACTGTTTGCTAAATGTTTGAGCACTAGGCATCCACCAAATGCATGGGGCATGAAAAAGAATTTAAAAGTATCAGTGACCAGCTCCTAGATATGCATTGCAATTGGTTTATGAGGACATGACCTACGTTAAGAGGCAGTGAGATACCCTAAACCGTAGGATAGTCGTGGGATCCTAAAGGGGAAAACAAGTGAGGACAATGGTACATTCCTGGACACGTTTATTGGGTACCTTGAGCGACGTTTGTGCGAAATGTCTAAATGTTGAGCGACGCATCGAGGGGCCAATCCCCAAGGTGTAGGAGAGTCGCAGAGGGTTGACAGCATTCAGCTGTAGGAGGAACCCCATGTGTGTGTGATTCGAGCCTTTTGGCTATGTGAAAGGGACTCCCTCTGGGGAGTAATATTGGGCTAGGATCAGTTGGACTACAACGTATTACAAACGCAATGTTTAGGAAGGCAGAGATTTTGATAGACGCTCCTGGCCGCAAGGCCGAGGGGTTGTCTTGTGCGTAGTGACGAGGTCCGGCTAGTGCATGAGCCAGTGCCGGCCCGTTTTTAGGTCCATCAGTGGTGCGTCTGCCGGCAGCCGCTTAAAAGTGGCGGTTCTCGGATCCTGGTTGTTTAGGGACCAACTAGCAGTTTATGCCAAAGGATACTGAGATGGATCCGTTATTTATTGATAAGCATCGTCTAGCAGAAATCCAAAAGCAAGAAAGAGACAAAAGAGCTAGGCGACGTGCTGAAATTTTTAGGAGATATTCCCCTAAGCATAGCGGTGCTAAACCCTTACGAGGGAGTGGATCTAGTGGTCTTAGTACCACAAGCAGTAAGTTAGGAGAAGGTGGAAGCTCTAGTGCTCCCCTTCCTACTATAAGCCAGTCCACGTCAAGTACGGGAAGAGTAACCCCACCGTCCCCTATTCCTAGTGCAAATCCAATCCTCGTCATGGCGCAGCCTATTGCAATTCCAGCAGGAACGATAGATTTTCCGGCTCTAGGTTACCCGCTACCCATTTTTAATGGGCTAGTTGAGGAAGATGCGGAACTCCACATTAGGGAGTTTCAAAAGCTGATGTTTAATTGTCGCATCCAAGAATAAGGACATTTAATGATGTTCTTCAACATGACTCTCAAAGGAAGAGCCGCTATATGGTATCATGGTTTAGAAGCCGGAACCATATTGAACATTGATACATTCTATGGAGCTTTTCGAAGGGATTTTTCCCCTGAAAGGGGTGGGCAATATTGGTTGCGTGTACTCAACGTGACCCGCCAAGAACCACACCAAGATATTCGTGCTTATGCGAAGAAGATAAAAGAGGTTTTCCGTAAGTTTGACACCTCTATTCCTATCCCCGCAGCTGCCCAATTGCAATATTTCCTACATGGTTTGGACTTTAATATCCAATTGCAGTTGAGTAGTGTCCCCTTGGGGGATATAGATACTGCCATTACACGAGCACAAGAGGTGGAATCCCGACTACAAGCAGCCTATGCTTCTCGAGGCAATTCGAACATGGGTTTAGTATTGGGAAATAATGTGTCAATGGCCAATGGCAGTAGTGGTCAAGGGATAGCGATGGCTAACCCTAATGGGAGAGGGAACATGATACAGAATGTCCCTTTATTACCAGCTTCCCCTAGCATGTCGATGCCTATGGGCAGTCAAATGGCTTCAAGTGGTGGAGGCAAGGCGGTCAATTCTAACACCATGCCTGTGGCTCAACAACCAATGCCTAATCGAATTGTTAGGCCGATAGAACGACATGGTAATGACCCAGGCTATGAGTCGATTTATTCCAATGTTCTTGGCGAGGTTAAGGACATGATGAAGCATTATACCGACATGATTACGGAGCAGTATCGGCAAATAGCCGTTGATGTCAACTTCCTTAAATAACAACAAAATTTGATAGGAAGTAGATACCCAGAGGAGGGTGCACCGTCGAGGTTTAGTTGCAAATGGTGTGGTGGGCAGCACTATCCAAGAAATTGCCCAAATGTTAAGTGCGACATTTGTGGAAAATCCGGCCATTTAACAGCTACTTGCTGGAGTAAGATCAGTTCCCTCCAGCGAGGAAGTCGGCAACCAGGGCCTGTTAATCATCGTGCCCAAGGAAATGATTCCCAGCGAGAAGATGGGCCTAAACAAATACTTCAACGACCAAAGACTACAGTGGAGGAGCTACCAAGTGGTAGTGGGGTTAGTTTGATTGAGGCTGTACGTGTTAACGATGCTGAAACCTCTAATTTACGAGTTGTTCTTACAAGAGGTCAAAAGGGTAGAGAAGCCGACAAGGATAAGCCTGTCGACGGAAACCCTAAACAAGGTGACAAAGGAACGCAAGTTATGGATCCTGCCATGGAAGGGGGACCTTTGAAGCCCGTAGAAAGTAAAGCCGATAAGGAACCACCAAAGAAGAAGGTGAAAGTTAAGAAAGAGGCAATAAAGCCAGTTCAGTGACCTAAAGAGCGGATGGTTTGGCGTGAAAAGCGAGCTCTATCAAACTATCATGAATTCGATTTGGCGAGCTCTCTTTGCGAAGTCAAGCCGGATGTGAACCTCTTACAGCTTATTAAGCTTTCCCCAGGAGTACGCAAGGAATTTAGAAAGATCCTACGTACCGGGTATATTGTAGAACCTTTGGGTATTGCGCGAGTTGGTGATGACTGGTTTGAGCATGCTGAGAAGCATTGCCCAAGGGTTGCAGCCTATGTCGATGGGATATTAGTAGATTATGCCATTGTCGACATGGGATCATCTGTTAACATTATGAGTTCTGAACTGATGGAAAGGTTGGGTCTTGTGATTCAGAAAGATACCTCCACAATTCTTAGAATGGCAGATGATAGTTTGAGACAGCCGGAAGGCTGCATTACTAAGGTCCATGTCACTGTTGCAAATGTAGAATGCCTGTTGGACTTTAGGGTGATTCGTTTTGCAGGCCGCCCAAGTTATCAAGTATTACTTGGACGACCTTGGATCTTGCAAGCGGACTGCCAAGTAGATATACCCGCCGGTCGATTGATATTCGGTAGAGGTGCCCAGCGTGTGGTGGTTGATGCTTATCCTGAGTCCCCGCAGAGTGAGAGAGCTCCTCTATCTTCTACAGAATTGGAGACATTAGAAGATTTATCTGCCAGTGAGACATCCTCGAATGATGAGTCCAAAGAGGGATCCACCACAGAGAACATCTATCAGATCACTTTGAACGAGCCGATAGAGGGCCAAGATCGTATAAGAGATGCAGATGTTATCGAGCTAGACCTTGGTACGCTTGATGATTCGCGGCCAATCAAATTAGGTTCTATGCTCAGCTCAGCAGAAAGGGAGGACTATGTGGCCTTGATCCAGGAATTCCGTGATATCTTTGCCTGGAGTTATGATGAGTTGAGAGGCATTCCTCCTAGTCTTGCTGTTCATACAATTCCGTTGAAAGAGGGCAGTCGTCTTGTACGGCAGAAAGTAAGGCGTATGCCTTTCGAATTGAGGGACGGCCTGTTTGAAGAGTTACAGAAGCTTCAAGAAGCGGGTTTGATTTTTCCTGTGCAACACACGGAATGGTGTTCGCTAGTTGTGATTAGAAAGAAGAAGAATAATCAAATCTATTTATGTGTAGACTTTAGAGAGCTGAATAAGCAGACAGTTAAGGACTACTACCCATTGCCATTTATTGACCAGATTTTGGATCAATTAGCGGGTAGGGAGATATATTCGTTTATGGATTGCTTTGCAGGATATAACCAAATGGCAATTGCAGAAGAGGACAAGTTGAAAATAACTTTCATTACTGTATTTGGTACTTTTGCGTACCATGTGATGGCCTTTGGTTTATGCAATGCGCCTGGTTCGTGGCAACGAACAGCAGATAAGACATTCGGTGACATATCCCCTGAAGAGTTGAAGGTGTTTATTGATGACTTAGGGGCTGCCACCTTGAGAGAAAGGCAGTTGATCATTCTAAGAAAATGCTTTGAGCGCTGTAGACAATTTTGCATCGCCCTAAACCCACGGAAGTGTGTTTTTGGAGTACCTTATGGGCTATTGCTGGGTCATGTGGTCAGTTCGGTAGGAATTGCGACAGACCCCGAGAAGGTCAAAGTTATAGTTGCCATGGGTCCACCACGCACTCCGAAGGAAGTTCATAGCTTTCTGTCTTCGGTTGGTTACTATCGTAGATTTATCAACGCCTTAGCAGAAAGAACCTTGCCGCTTACAAATTTATTGTCCTTTAGCTGTTCGTTTGTATGGGGTGACCCTTGTAAGGTAGCATTCGAGGATGTGAAACAAGAGCTAGCAAGAGCACCCGTTTTAAAAGCACCTAAAAGAGATGAGGTGTTTTATATCTTCTCAGCAGCCACCATGTATAGTATCAGCTGCTGTTTAGCCCAAATTTGGGAAGAGAAGTGGTACCACCCGATTGCTTTTGCTAGTCGGAAGCTGGGGATATCCGAAATCAACTATACTTACATGGAGAAATTGTGTCTAGTGATGGTCTTTGGGACCAAGAAATTCAGGCATTACATTCTCTATGAGAAAGTCGTGCTTTATACAAAGGCGAAGGGGCTTCAATTATTGATGAATAAGTTACAGCCGCCTGATCGTTTAGCAAAGTGGTTGATCACTTTGCAGGAATTTGATTATGAAATCAAGAGTAGGCCACCAAGGTTGCAAGGCATCGTGGAATGTCTTGTGGACTTTGGGGAGCCAAAAGAATCTGTGGCTGAAGGTAGTGACATGGAGATGTTATTTAAAATAAATACGGCATCTATTCCCTCCTGGTATGCTGCAATAACGCATTATTTATCCACGGGAGAGGCGGGATCCGAACTATCTAAAGTTGAGAGAAGGAAAATTAAGCAACAAGCGTTAAAGTTTTCCTTGATCGCAGGTACATTATATCGGCAAGGGGTTGACGACATCTATCGCCGATGTGTGATGCTTGACGAGGTGCCATTTATTTTGGAAGAGTGCCATGATTCTGCTTGCGGTGGCCATTTTGCTGGACGGCTTACAGCACAAAAGGCTTTAAGAGCAGGTTATTGGTGGCCTGCCATCTTCCAGGATGCGTTTGCGTATGTTAAGAGATGTGATATTTGCCAACGGCATGATAGTCGAGAGAATAGGAAACGACCACTCACCCCTATTATGGCGATACTTCCATTTGAGAAGTGGGGAATAGACTTTGTGGGTCCTATTACTCCGTCGTCGACTACGCAAAAGAGGTACATCATTGTCGCAACTGACTACTTCACCAAGTGGTCAGAAGCACGTGCAACAAGGAAAGATGATGCTAAAGAAACTGCTAGTTTCCTTTTAGAGCAGATAATATGCCGGTTTGGTCCACCGAAAGAATTAGTGTCGGACCGCGGAACCCATTTCCTGAATAAGGTGATCAAAGGTTTGACAGAGATGTGGCAAATCAAGCATAACAAGACAACCCCATATAATCCGCAAGCCAATGGTCAGGTTGAAAGTACCAACAAGCAGCTTGTGGGCATCCTGTCCAAAATCGTGTCGGAAAAGAAACGAGATTGGGATAAAAAGTTATCCGTGGCAGTGTGGGCCTACAATACGACTTTCAAACGAGCCACTGGCCATACCCCATTCAAGTTAGTATATGGGGAGGAGTGTGTCTTGCCTTTAGAGATTGAGCTGCCGACTATTCGGTTTGCCATCAATCATTCTTTGAGCGATAAAGACGCACTTTTTGAGCGCTTGACGACACTGGCACATTTAGATGAGCTTAAGTTGCAGAGCTTATTGCACCAAGAAGTGGTGAAGCGCCGAATGAAGCAGCTACACGACCTCAAAGCCAAGAAATACACCTTCAAGAAAGGACAGCTTGTTCTGTATTATGACGCACGACGTGAATTATTTCCAAGCAAGTTAGAGCCCAAATGGGATGGGCCCTATAGGATCGTTAGAATAGGAAAGAATAAATCCACCATTTTGTTAGCTGACCTTGAGGGGATAGAATTTAAAAATAAGGTTAATCTTAATAAGATTAAACCTTATTATTTCTGACTGCACTAATGCTATGACTGCCTTGCAGGTCTAGGCGAGATCGATCAAACATCTGCAAGGAAATCGTGATAGAGGTTGATGGGTCGTCTGATCCCTTATTTAGAACACCCATATTTAGAGCAGAGATATCATCAGGGAAAGCTCATTTGGTGGAGCAAAGGATACAAGGTGATTGAGCAAGAAGGCGGGACATTTATTTGGGAGATCAAGGTCTTCTACCATCACTGCCTACAAATTTTGACGAGTATCCCTATTGAATTCAATGACGATGGAGGGATGGAACCTACAGTCCACCCGTTGAATATGCTGAATTTCGATTACCATAATTACGAGTAGAGTTCTGGATGGCGGGATGTGTAAAGCCTTTATGGACGTACACCTTGTACTTTGATGGGGCGTCCAGGGGTCCATGCAAAAAAGGAAGTGTAGGAGTTGTCATCCGAGACCCCCGACGACGCATTGCCATGAAGTTAGCTGTTTATCTCGGGGTGAATTTTACCAATAACATGGCAGAATACAAAGCCCTGATTATGGGTTTGAATATTGCGAAGAAGGGTGGTATCCGCGAGTTGTTGGTGAAAGGGGACTCTCAGTTGGTTTTAAATCAACTCAATGGGACGTACATGATACGAAACCCCATCCTTTGCATGTACCATCATACTGCCATGGCCCTGCTAGGCGAATTCGATAGAGTGTCTTTTCAGCTGATTCCACGGAATTGGAATCAGTTTGCCGATTCTTTGGCTAATTTTGCATATGAAGAAGACCTCTTCTTTAATTGTGGCCCTTGTCCCGATATATCTATTGATGGTGAGATAGGACCTGGTCGTTTGTGGGGTATGCTTTCTGAACATGCCCTTTTTGGCAAACGATGGTTGATATGGGTGATGCAGAGGGTAAGCGAGACTCATCTGCCTTTATTATCTGGGACCCATAGACTGGTTAGACGACATGTGATGCGAACACCTCTTGCGGTATATGCAGGAGGGATAGGTCATAATCTAATGCACCTAGTTTAGGGCTACGAGCCTCTGTTCCCCTGGGAATAGTATGCTTTGTTGTCTATCATAGTTGTTTCCAGGAGGATGTTATGCATAGTATTGTTTTATTTCATTAGGCCAAGAGGGCCGATGCAGTTTTGTAGTAAAGTGTTTGATTTCATTAGGCCAAGAGGGCCATTTCCCTGTCTAGTGCGGGTGCGTTTAATCGGGTTTTTGTTTCAAGAGTTGTGCTGGACAGGTTTCGTGTTTCGTGGAACTTAGTGGAGCCTGGAGGAGCCTTTGCTGCGATGGAAGCTTCTTGTGGCCAATCCAGGTGATATTTCTCCTTTACGAGTACTTTTATTTCCTGTTCTGTGTGTATCTGTACTTGTCGAGGGGATATATTTTTGTTGGGGACCAGCAACCAAGGCATGAAGTCCCAAGTTTAGGCTAAGTATGTTTGAGGGAGGTCGGAGTAGTCATTGCCTCCTGCAACGACATTGTTAGACATTGAAAGACCTGTTTTAGAAGGAAGTCCTAGTGGCCTTGTCCTGCTAGCCTGCTAGGCAGCCGTTCTAGGAGTTCTTGTTAGTAGTGAGGCAGTTAGAGAAGCCTGCCAGAAGATAATAATGATGATGCCCAGAAACTTTGTACATCCTAAACGATGAATATCAATACAAAGGTGTGTAAAAAGGGGTTCTAACCCCTATCAAAGAAAAGAGAAGGAATGAAAATATATATAGCAGTTGATCATTGCCTTGCGAGGGCCTGGTAGGTTCCTGGGGACGCGTCAGACCCGGGGCCGATACCTTGTCTTCCTAGGGGTGGCTCCTTGCTGAAAACCAAATGAAATAACCAAAACAAGGAAGGTTGGAGCGAAAATAAAAGTGAGCGTTAGAAAAGGATTAAGTGTCGCCTCGCGAGGGTTTGGTAGGTTCTTGGGTGCCGAGACAGGTCCTGAGACCGATGCCCTGTTCTCCTTGGGCCACTACGCTCAGCTCCCTCCTTTTTACATGCCCAAGTATGTTCATCCAATAACAACCCTAAAGAGAGATGTACTGAAAGAAAATACTCTTTGATCAGGCTATAGGAGTCCTCGCCTTGTCGGAGCTCCTAGTTGTGTTGTCTTTAGTTGGTAAGCAGTTCAGACTACAACTTAGGGCAACCTCTTTGATAGGTTTTTTAGTTTGGCTGTGTTGGAGCAGTTGGTTAGTGACTCACTTGGGATCTTCTATTAGATGATGCTAGGCCTATTCCTTGTGGATGCCATGCCTTGGTTCTGTCCAGGGGTAGGGGGAGCATTGTGCTGAGTTTTATTATATATTTGTTTTGTATCAGTTTGATGCTTCTTTGGTTGTTTATGTGTAGATATGTTCGTGGGTTCGACGGACTGAGTCGTCCTATCCCGTGGTCGCCAATGAAGGATGGATTTTAGGCCCCGGAACGTGCCTAAAAATAGGAGAAAAATGTGGAAATGCAGGGGAAAATGCTCAACCATGAAGGCGGCAGCTCGACCTAGGACGATTTTAAGCGTCAAGTGCTTGACGGGCGCCCGTACGACACTCCGAGAATTTTCATAATTTTTCCGTGCGCCTGTGCCAGCCAGTGGAGCTGCCCGTCAGTGCGGGATGTCGAGACGAGTTCGTAGAAATTTTCAGAAGGACGATTGGGTTCCGTACGCGCAAGATGGCCTGAAACCGACCGGGGTGCCCGAAAAAGGGCCATAAATGAAAGGGTGGCCACTTGAGGATTGAAGGGGTGCCCTTCAAAGGGGGCACCCCCCAATTTTAAAAAAAAGGAGGGCGGCATGTCTGCGCGCTGATCAGCGCGCAGAAAAACGGCGCCCCCCCCCCACAATCATGATGTCAGGCTGCATATAAGCCATGGAAGTGATGATGCCAGGCTCCTGCCTCCGGTCTACGCTCCGTATCGCCTCCTCTCGTGTGCAAAATGGTGGACTGGTTGGAGAGAGACAAAATCAGTCTTTCTCTCTCCTCCCTCTCTCTCCTCTTAACCCCCGTTCGTGCGTGGAAGAGTAGAATGGAAATGGATGGCCGGATGGATGCCGATTCTTGACGAGATTGAAGGGCAATGCCAAATCATTGTAGATTGCTGATTGCAAGTAGAATTTATGGCTGGAAATCAATCGTGGGATGTGCCAAATTTAATGGGAAAACCCGCAAGACACGGTAATAATTATTTTTACAAAGAAAATGGCCTTTTGATGCAAATTTGGTTGAAAAAAATGTGTTCATATAGATTGAGTTTTGAGTATGTCGTGCTTTGAGTTGTTTTCTGGCTGTTCATCATTTAAAAATTAGAAAAACATGTGCGGGATAGCAGAAAATAGAAAACCGAGACACAAAAAACCATAAAAATGAAGGAAAATAGGGTTTTTTGGGCTAAAAATGATGCAATAAATTAATCCACACCTACTAAAATTCTTTTTCTGCTGAAATGAACTAAGGGCCACAGCCCATAATCTGAACTTAATTTTCAGAAATTAAAAAATGGGAGAAAATGGGAAAAATTGCAAGCAAATGGTGGAAAAACCCTAAAAAATAGGGAAATATTATATTTTGGGCTTCGGAAAATTAGGAAAATTATGAGTAATGTCCGTGAATGTATAGTAAGGCTGAGGCATGAAGATTTGCTTCAGATCAGCCTTGCTTCCGTGTTTTAGTTCGGTTTTGTCCGCTTTTGATATGAAAAATAAGGGAAAAAGCCGTAAAATGCCATGCAACGAAGCACGAACGGTAGTTGAAAATCATTAAAAGGATGTTTTTGCACTTGTGCACAATACTGTTTGCTAAATGTTTGAGCACTAGGCATCCACCAAATGCATGGGGCATGAAAAAGAATTTAAAAGTATCAGTGACCAGCTCCTGGATATGCATTGCAATTGGTTTATGAGGACATGACCTACGTTGAGAGGCAGTGAGATACCCTAAACCGTAGGATAGTCGTGGGATCCTAAAGGGGAAAACAAGTGAGGACAATGGTACATTCCTGGACACGTTTATTGGGTACCTTGAGCGACGTTTGTGCGAAATGTCTAAATGTTGAGCGACACACCGAGGGGCCAATCCCCAAGGTGTAGGAGAGTCACAGAGGGTTGACAGCATTCAGCCGTAGGAGGAACCCCATGTGTGTGTGATTCGAGCCTTTTGGCTATGTGAAAGGGACTCCCTCTGGGGAGTAATATTGGGCTAGGATCAGTTGGACTACAACGTATTACAAACGCAATGTTTAGGAAGGCAGAGATTTTGATAGACGCTCCTGGCCGCGAGGCCGAGGGGTTGTCTTGTGCGTAGTGACGAGGTCCGGCTAGTGCATGAGCCAGTGCCGGCCCGTTTTTAGGTCCATCAATATATCTATATTCATCCTAAGATTCCAAGAAATAAGTACCATGTGCATTCTTGAACTTTCGTAGACTACCATCACACTCCAACTTGGATGGGTATGTCCAACAAATGTCCCAAAGATTTCCACCCGAATCAATCAACAAGTTGAAGCCTCCAACACCCCCAAATGTTTTATTAGGTGATCACATTACTACTTCTAGTTGAACATACCTCCATCATTCCACAATCGCCACCTACACACAAAGTTTTTCTGCTTGCACATCCCATTGACCATAGTCAACATTACAGGATTGAAAGCAGGCATAAAGATAGCAAAATATGAAAACTAGGCATAAAGACATGAAGAATTTATTCTTTGACTAGAATTACAAAGAATTTGATTAGTCAAAATTCCACTCAATCCAATCGTGAGACGTATAAACACATACTCATTTAATTGGCTTATCACTGAGATACTTGCTAGAATACCTAATAAACAATGTGGATTTTATGTTTCAATATTCTCATATATTTAGAATCTATATACTACTCATTAGATTTCAAGGTTTAAACTTGGAAATTCAACACTGCTCCATACATTCCAATGTTTTCATCAATTGTGGTTTGTATATTACCATTTGTTGTCGAGCCTCCAATCCCCAAGGATTGCTAGTACACCTAGATTTTCCAAGGCTTCATTAGTAGTCACAGATAAATCTTTGCACGATCCATTTTCTCCTCCCTAATGATACATAACCAAAATGAAAAACTATACATGCTTCTTTTTGTTCTTGTTCTCTCTACAAGATCCATTTTCTCCTCCCTAATGATACATAAGAAAAATAAAAAATTATACATGCTTGTCTTTGTTCTTGTTTGTGCACTTTTTTCCCTACACTATATTCTCAATATTTTAGTTCAGATTTTACATTTGATACTTACAAAGTTGGACAAGCTTTTAGCTCCTAACAAGGAGTGGTGCTCTAATATAATTTGGATGTACTTGGATCATGTAGTGGAATGGTCTCCCAATCTTGTTGGGACTTACTTGGTGCAAAGATCCAAAGCCAACTTGTGGACTTGGTCACATTGAGGGAAAGTTGTTGTTAGCTTAGTTATTCTAGAGAATCAATCCAAATGACACACAATTTTGACTCATTCTAGAGCATCAATCCAAATTGCAAACGATTTTGACTTAGATTGTATGCTTGCTAAGAGATAGCTAGAGTACAATGTATTTATCCTACCATTTTAAAAATTAATAAATGAATATTATTGATTATCAAGAGCTTGTTATTAGTATAGTAGTCAAAGGCCATCAACGTCTTGCTCAATTATATGATGTGAACATGAGAGAAAAGTAAAGCATCTAGGTTGAGATCCAAGTGAATACATAACTTTGAGGAGAGGATGTGGAAGAATGCAACAGGTATCTCTCAAAGTTTACATACTACTTCTAGTGAGAGTTTGTATAATGCACCATCATATATACAACTTCTAGTGAGAGTTTGTATAATGCACCATCATACATACTACTTCTAGTGAGAGTTTTTATAATGCACCATCTTATTCACAAATCCCTTCATTATTATCATTTTCAAAGGGGCCTACTTCCATATTTAGTGATGCCAGGAGGCATATTTCACAGTGGATTCCGTGCCACGGTGGATTCCGTGAGGTTTTACGGTGGATTCCGTAAACTTTGATGACCGGGGCTCATACACAAAGTGGATTCTTTGTGCGAGAAGTTGATGGGGACACCTGTCCTTTTTGGGTGTTTCATTAATTTAGTGTGTACATGGGTGATTCCATAGCGGGTGATTCCGCAAAATGCATATTAAATTAATAAACGTTTATGAGTTTAGAGTGCGCACTTGTAATAAATTAAGGTTAGGATTGATTTCTAACCAGTTGATTTATTTATGTAGCTGAAGACTGCTAGGTATTCACTTTTGTCGGTTTAATTGTAATATTTTACTAACGATTGTGAATGCTTCAGTTGATGTGTAGAGATAGCAGCAGTGGCGGAGGAAAGCACTGGAGGATAGCGAGTATTCGATTTAT
Organism: Lygodium microphyllum; assembly: GCF_053477565.2. Lineage (NCBI taxonomy): Eukaryota > Viridiplantae > Streptophyta > Polypodiopsida > Schizaeales > Lygodiaceae > Lygodium > Lygodium microphyllum. The sequence continues at coordinate 133,397,081 of NC_141138.1, forward strand.
TGATTATATTTTGATGAGCGCATACCTTAGGCATGGCGCCTATATTTTGTCACGCCTATTTATTGAGCGTTGGATATTTATTATTATTTTGTATGCGCATGGGCGCACGATTATGTTATTTGTACTTGGACATTGTATTGGGCATGCCAGACTCTTTGGGCACCGTCCATTAGCTTTATTCCTATTTTGTGTTAAAGCAAACTCAAAAGCTAAAAGCTTGCTATTTTGTAATTTGGGCTATTATTTGAGCTTGAAGATGATTAATACATAAAATACATGCTTTGTGGAGCGCTCACACAAGGCATGGGGGGAGATTGCACCCAATTGGTCTCTTGTTCATGTCGTTCATGCTTTTTACATTGAATTTTGTGCAAAAAGTAGAGTTCTATTGTTCTTAAGGACCTTCCGGCACTCACTACGCGAGCGTACAGCATCCAATCTGCGCACTAGTGGTATCAGAGCGAAGCTAAGATCAAGAGCTTCCAATCGCTACCCATCTTGTGCGAAGGCGGAGCTCCTGGAATGATCGGGCTCTACGGTCAATCTCGTCGCAAACGGTCAATACAGGCGGATTCCTGGCGGTCAAGAACCTATGTTTCCATCATCAGACTACGAAGAACCAGTCTGCAGAGGCAGAGGACCACTCCTATCTCTTCTTCATCAAGTCGTCTTCATATACAGAGATAAGCCTCCATAGTTTACAAGCCTAAAAGCTTTTATTTTTATTAAGCTTAGTATTAAAGCTTTATAAGCTTTAAGAAGCTTAAAGCTTAGAAATTGCATCGCGAGATCTCAGAGGATGTTTCGAAAATTCCACCGCGTTGAAAAAACACCCCCCCCTCAAATTGACGACGACTTGCTGCCCTTTAATTAAGCTACACTACTAAGCTAAGTCATAAGCCACAGGTCACACTAGAGCAATCAGATTCTGTAAGTTCTTTCAAGTCAAGTTCTGCAAGTCAGACAAAGCAACTAAGTTCTGCAAGTCTACAAACTCTGCAAGTCACATAAGTCTGGTACTCTGCAAGTCAGATAAGTCACATGGAGTCAAAACTGACTTCTGTTCAGAGGTGGTATCCTTGTTTTCTTAAGGAGGGGGGGTTTATATAGGTGTTGGGGGGTGTATAATTTTGGGGGGGGGGAGTGGAGTGGTGGTGGTCTTTCCCCACCCACCACTTGTCATGGCACACTGGTCGAGAGGGGGGGGGAGGCAGTGGGCTCGTGGCCTCCCTCCTCCATCATTGTCATCAACATGATCTTCACCAACTCCGTCATGACCGTCTTTATCACCGTAATCCCTAGCGATGTCTTGCCGTTGATGTCACGTCATCTCCCACTCATCCCTAGACTTGCTGTCGATTTTGATTTTCTTTTTTTATTGATTAAGAGGAGGGGGGGGTTTAATGGTCTGTGGGGGATATTACATCCTCTCCCCCTTAAAGAACTCGAGATGTCCTCATCTCGGAAGAATTGGGGAAGACAAGCATTAATGGGCTTAAGGCCTTTGGGTTACGACCCACCATGCGTCTGCTGCGCTACTCTTAATGACTCAAGTAGTGCAACCCATATTATTGTAATTAATCATAGGTACAAGAGTTGGATTTATTCCCAATATAAGTTGTATTACTTGTTGATAGAATTTCTAGGATTGCTAATCATCTTGAAAAGGTGTAGTGGATTCTAAGTCTTTGTCTACATTTGATTCCTCTATATATCCATAGACTGTGCCTGTGTACCTTCATTTTCTTGGAGGCTCAATATCTTCTGGACTTAAGTCAGGGTAGTCTACTTGGATGTGCCCTAGCTCATTGCAGTGGTAGCATTGACGGTAGGGACATCTCCTACGGATGTTCCATATCTCTCTACATGTGTGGCATCTCTTGTTCTGATCTTGGGAATCCTCTTTGCCATAGTTGCCCAAATTAAGTTCTTGGACGATTGGCTTTGCCCAAAGTAATGCATCTTACAAGTCTATTGGACGCATTGTTTCCAGAGGGTGGTTTATAGGAGTGTTCAGGCCATGGCAAAACTTGGATATTTGTTGCACAATATCCATAGGTGGCGCATATTTTTGTAGGGTTACAAACTTTGAGTAGTAGGCTTCCAAGGTTAATTCCAGCTACTTGAGCTTGAAGAATTCATTCATCCTCAAAGTCTGGTAAGTTGGTAGAAGGTATCGTTTACGTACAACATCTTTTAGCTGAGCCCAAGTGATAGTGGCTTCAGAAACACCTTGATCTTTGCACCATTGCTTCCACCATATCCGAGCTTGGCCAACTAACTTAAGTTTGACTATCATTGCTTGATTGGTAGCAACAGTCCCTGAAGCAGAGAAATAATCATCCATCAATTCAATCCATATCTCTAACTTTGCTGCGGCGTCTATCCCTTCTCCATCAAACTCGGGTGCCTTAATTTGCTTGAGAAGGAATTTCTTCTCTTGCATATCAACATTCCTATAGGTGCAGAAGGTGCTTGACAGTTAAGCCATAGCACTTAGGCTATTCTCTTTAGGATATGTCTGGGAACCATACATTAATCAATCACGCATCATTACAAAGTTTTGCTCTAATGCCAATTGTAATGTGCCTAGTGACTAGGTACTTTTTAGCGGTCCATCGAGAGATGAATCTAAGCAATGCCGCCTGTTACGGGTTTTGTTGCCTAGGGTTTCTTGAGTTTGGCTAGAAATGGGAGTGCCGGGTAGCTTCACTTAGATTCGTCTCTCGATGGATAGCTAAAAACTTGCCTGATTAGCTGGGACATGTTACATTTATGAAGAAAGAGAGGGATGTATTTGAGCACTTCAAAAATTTGTAGGCTATGAGAGACGAATGTAAGAAACGCCACCTAGCACTCCCATGGAATGTTATGGGGTTTGTCACCTAGGGTTTCTCGAGTTTGAAAGGAACCATGACAAACCCCGTAACATTCTATGGGAGGTTTGAACTCAAGAAACCCTAGGTGACAAACCCCATAACATTCTATGGGAGTGCCAGGTGGCATCGCTTAGATTTGTCTCTCAATGGACCGCTAAAAACGTGCCTGAGGCAAGCACGTTATATTTATGAAGAAAAAGAAGGATGTATTTGAGCACTTCAAAACTTTGAAGGCTACTATTGAAATAGAAATAAGCTTGAAAGTTTACTTGAGATTAGATGAAGGGAAATAGTACCTCTCCAATGAGTTTAGTGACTTTTTGAGGTCTCATGGAATAAAGAGACAATTTACTTGTAGGTATATCACATAGCAAAATGGGGAATAGAAATGAAAAAAAGACATATTGCTGAAGTTGCATGGGTATTGATGCCTACAAAGAATATACCAAAATACTTTTGATCTGAAGCTATTCATACTAAGATCTATATTATGAATAGAACTCCCACAGTTCTAGTTCATGGGTTGATACTCAAAGAATGCTTTATAGGCAAGAAGCTTGATGTTCATATTGCTATCTATATTATGAATAGAACTCCCACAATTATAGTTCATACGATAACACCTGAAGAATGCTTTACAAGCAAGAAGTGCAATGTGTCACACATGAAAGTTTTTGGCTATATTGCATATGTTTATGTGCGAGATGAGGTACAAATGAAGCTTGATCCAAAGGTTGAAAAAGTATTTTTATTGGATGCCCTTTAGAGCACAAAGGATATTATTACTAAAACCCTATCATCGATGAGTTCTGAGTGAGTAGGGATGTTATTTTTAATGAGATGAGTAATTTATATACATCTAGTGGTGATGCATTGGATGATGATCATGATCATGATAGTTATGTACACAAACAAAAGCAAGAATCATGGAGGAGACTAAAGAGGAGCCCCATATCTTTAGGTGTATCTACAAGTGTTGTAGGCAAAGAAAAGAAAAGAAGAAAGTGTTGGATGGTAATGATGCATCTACTAGCCATTTGGGATTTGATGGAGATTCTAGTAGTTCATAGAGTTTGGATGATAAGCTTGGTATTCCTTTAGTCAAGACACCATGTATATAGAGAGCACATGGTAATGCAAAGGATCTAGTAATCGATCAAATGGTTCCCAGGTCTAGCAAGGTTAAATATACTATTAAAATATTTGGTTTTGAATATTATGTAGCTCCACATTATGCTTATATAGTAAAGGTGGTTGAGGATATTGAGACCACTTGCTTTGAGGATGCTATTGGTCATGCTCATTGGGATGCAACAATGGATAAGGGGATGATTGTATTAGAAGCCAATAAGACTTGGGATCTAGTACCATTGACTAAGGGTAAGAAAGCTATTGGTTATAAGTGAATTTACAAAATCAATCATATTGCAGATGGTTCTATTAGTAGGTATAAGGCAAGGCTAGTTGCAAAAGGCTATACTCAAACATATAGCATAGATTATGAAGAGACATTTAGTCGAGTTGCTAGGATGGTAATTGTTCGATGTGTGATTGCTTTGGCAGTAGCCAAAGGTTGAAATTTTCAACAAATGGATATCAAGAATTTCTTCTTACATGATGAATTATAGGAAGAGATGTATATGCAGCAACCAACAATTTATGAGGATTTTAAGTATCCCACATATGTGTGTAGGTTAAAGAAAGTGCTCTATGGGCTAAAGCAAGCACCTAGAGAATGGTTTGATAAGATCAAAGAGTATATTGTCAACATTGGCTTTTATGTTTTTGATGATGACCACCCACTTTATATGAGAAAGGAGATGCAAGCTTGGTCATCATATATATGGCTATCCCAAAGGTAGTATAGCTTGGATATGTTGTCCAAGTATGGTATAACAACTTACAAGCCTCTTTTAGTGCTACTAAAAGCAAAATGTGAAGTTGAGTATTGATGTTGGGGATGAGATAGAAGACCCTACTATGTTCAAGAAGTTTGATTTACGTGACTATCACAAGACTAGACTTAAGCTTTGCTGTTGACCTTGTTAGTCAATTTATGCACATGCCTAGAAAGCCTCACTTAGATGGTTAGATGCATATTGAGGTATGTGAAGTTAAATTTTCATTATGGACTTTTTTATGAGGCATCTAAGGTATACATGTATTTGGATACACAAATGCAAATTGGGCTGGTAGCATGTCTGACAGAAGATTTACCAACGGATTCATGTTTTCTTTGGTAATGCAACAATTACCTAGAATAGTAAAAAGTAACCTATAGTTTTTTTCTTTAGCATACATATTAAGTATAGAGGTGATGCTTTGGCAACATGTGGGGTGCTATGACTACAAAAATTATTGGGTGATCTAGATATGTAGGGAGATGCTCTAGCTGGTAAATCACATTGTGACAATATGAGCAGCATATAGTTAGCTAAAAATCGAGTGATCCATGCTAAGACCAAAATATTGTCACTCCATACCTTTCATGGGATACAAGAGCAAAGTTTTCCATTTCTCTTACTTTGGTTGCATGCCATGAGCTCAAGCTTTAAGGCCATTCTATGTAGAAATCCTTCCAATCTAGAATGCACCAAAAAATGCAATGAATTTCTCTTCTTCTCCTCAAACACCATATCGGGGAATATAGGAATTTTTCATAAGTTTGGGACACATGGTCAAATATTTGAATTTCTCATAACTTGAACACTATAACTCCAAATTGAGCACTCTATAGCTCAATAGATTCTAGTTTTCAAGTGCTTTCCAATGATAGGTCACATCATATAGATTTGAGAAACTTATGGGCATGTTATTCGGGTGCCACCTTTTTAGTATTCAAAACATGGAAATTGGGAGATTTCCAAACTTACTAATATTATGTTCTCATGCTTTTATTCTTTACTACAAACTTCATTTAGTCACTTAAGTGATTGTACAAATCAATACTCCAAGCCACACACCAAGGTGACTTTTCAAGTCTCCATTTTGCTTGACTAACATAATTCTTTCCAATATGTCAAGAAGCAAGTAATCTACTAAGTTAAGTTGTGAAGAAGATAAACACTTCCTATCCAATAGTTTATTTAGGTACAAAATATGAAGTGATGTTGACTTTATTCTTGCTAATCAACTACCCTCTATGGTACAAACATCTACCTTTTATGGCTTTTCAAGAGTGAATGCAGAGTATCATGACATCAAAGCCCTCTATACTTATTCATCCCTTGGATGGGCCATATCTACCCATCTTCATTTCCTTTGAGTTTTACAATCAACTCAAGGTCCTTATCCTAAGCATCCAAAGTACCAACTTCTTCATCTATATCATCCTCTCCCTCTTCTTCTGCTTCTTTGTCATCATGTTCTTCCTCCCCTAAGCTTTTCATTGCATATATATCTGTATCCATTCTCTTGCACAACTAAATCCTCTTGTTTTCCATATGCATCCTCAAGACTATCCCATCAAGCTTTGCAAAAGCACTATTGAGGGGGTTTGTGAATAGCCACTAACATCAGGTTCTTGAATAAGAATTGCAAGACAAGATATAAACTGTGTAGATGTAATATATCAAATATTCTTCATAGAATTTTTTTTTCTCTCTCGACGGCGGGTCGTGCTGGAGGGGAGTGAGGATTTAGTAAGGACAGTAAGCTCCTCGCTGGAGCTTGCGTATCCGTAAGTCCATGTAGGGCGACACGAGGGGAGGGAGGAATTCCTTCCCTCTCTCTATAAAAACCCCCTCCAACCAAGGGGGAGGGGGGAGAAAAGAAGGAGGGACGACGCTGTAGACTCGACGAGGAGGAGCCGAGGTGAGGAAGAAGAGGCAGACGAAGAGGAACTTCGCTGAGGGAGTCGCCGCCCACAGCCATCGCAACGCTGCCGGCCGTCGCATCGACGCATCGAAACCCCCCCTGCCACGTGAAGCAGAGAAGCTTCTTAATAGAAGCTTCTTAAGGGGGGGCTAATTAAGCCTCCTTTCACCCCCTTGTATTCCCTTTTAATATTCCCCCCCCCCCTCCCCCCCCGGATTTTCTAAATCCCCCTAAGCCCTCTTCATCCCCGTTATGTTCCCTTCGCCCATTCTATTGCCCTTCGTCTTTTCCCCCCTGGGTTTTAAAACCCCTAAAGTCCTTTTCACTCCCGTGTCCAAAGTTTTCCCAAGGCCTCTTCTTACGCCTTCTGGAACCACACCCACACACCCTTTTTCCCGTGTATATACCCTATAGGGCCTTTTCTTTAGGCTTTGTAAACCTTTTCCCCCAAAAGAAACTAAGACCTTAAGAGTCTTATTATCCCTCCTCATGGCTAGACCCTTAACTGTTCCTTGCCTTTCCAAAATACCCTTGGGACTTGATTTTTCCCCTACTCGAAAAGGAGAAGAAGAGTATTGACGTGCAAGGGAGCAATGGTGGAATTCCAAAAAGGAGTGTAAAGCTGCTTCCACGTTCGAAGGACTACAACTGCGATGCCGCCTAAGAAAGTCCAAGGAGTAGCTGCGGGAGGGTCATCTCCCGGTATCCATGTGGATATCTCACCACAAACCCAGGTTTTTTCTTCTTAATTTTATATCGGTTTTAATTCAATCGTGCAAGATGAATTGTTAGGGATAAGATATATTTTGTCCTAGTTATTTATGATGAAGGAATTTAGTTTAATTGAACATGCAAAATAAATAAAGTATAAACATAGTTTTCCTTCAAATAGCATTATGCATTGAAACGAATTATGAGCAAGATTATTTACCCACTAAAGTAGTGTACTTCGGTTAAGACTAGAAGGTATAAAACTGCATCTTGCACTATTAACCCCTATTCTTTTTACAACGAATCATCATGGAAGGTGCGAATCAAGAAAGGTTTCTTACGATGCTTAAACTCTAGGAAGTTATCATTGCTAACTACATAACTTAGCAAGGGAAAGATTTCTTATTTGGCATGAGTTTTGTTCGCAAGGAAAAAGGGAGATTAATTGAATTTACCTAACCTCAAATCAATAAAATTTAGGATTGAAAAATCAATTGACACATAGATAACAAATCGTGCGGAGGTGATCTCGATATTACCTTCTAAAAGTTAACAAAATTAATATAAACTTAGAAATACATATGCTGCGAAATATTCATTGGGAATGATTCAAAATCCAAGAAACGTTTATACCTTAAATACTTGCCCACATTTCTTGATTGTAGGGTCAGTAAATCGTAAACATAAAAGAACTAGGGTTTGTCCCTGAGTTTCTTAAGGAAAATAATAAAAGCTAGGAAACCCTAGGTCTGACAAACATCAGCTTAAAGAAACTGAAACGGATTGTTTCATAACTCCATTATCGCATAGTACGATGCAGGACTTGCGCAGCAAGTACGAAGTCATATGGTCTTGTGATTGATTCACAAGAAGAAAGGCTAAATTCCCGCAACAAGGATGGCGGATCCTTACGCAAGTTATCTTGCAAAAGGATGTATACTTTGATATCCTTCCAAGTAAGGAAGGTTAAAAACCGGAAACTGAAGTATCCAATGAACTTTAGGGTTTGATGAAGTTGGATTAATAGGGTATGCCCTAACCCAGAACATAAAGGATCTTGCCAAGTTGCAAGACACCCCGGATCGAGTGCTGGATGCATTCGAAAGGAAAGACTCCTTCCTTAGCAGTTTGCTAACAACAAAATCGATCAATGGAAATGTTTGTGCTTGCTAGAGATTTTAGAGCACTGTTTGACTTGTTTGACCAATGAATTACAAAATAAATAAGTATCTATACTTCAAGTTGAAGGCCTGAAGGGAGTAGCAGCTTCAGTTACCCCCGACTGCCTACCTTACCCTAACCAAGGGGGTTGTTGACCGCACCGGGAACGTGGACCGAACCCGCTGCAAGAGGTCTCTCCGTTGAGCGCTACTTGGAGCAGGAGGACGCTTGGGTGCCAGGGGGGGCTCTGGCTGTAAATCCCTCGCCTTCCGGGTCTTGCACAAGAGGCTAACGTGACTCGGGATTGGATCTCGAGGCCCGCATACTAGTCTACGGGCGGAAAATTGGAATAGTGATCCCTGTGGATTGCTGGATAGCCTTCGGGCGGATTATGGACAAGCCTACGGGCGGAACTCCTTGTATTTCAAAGATAAATATGATGATATGTTAATAAAGAACTTGTCTGATATTGTTTTTCTATGCCACTTGATAAGATTACGTGAAGGAACCAATGCTTAACGGATTAATTAAAGAAACTAATTGTTACATGTTCAATTAATGTGTTAGATAATTACATAACTAAAAAAAACCGAGGAAAGCGCGGAGGATGGGCCATGGGTCCATCCTACAGTTGGGTGGTCCCGGTTGGCCGAAAACTTTTCTCAAATCTCGAAGAACAGCGGGATGATTGTGAAAGGACACGAACAACGAAAGCGTTGACCTAGAGTTATGTCTTAACCTATTTACGCTATTTTAGGGAAACAGAATGGGACTATGCCTTATGGCAGAGAGGTTGAGCTTTGCATCCCTCTCGTTTCCCATTCTCTTTGAACCAAGTGCAGTGTGAATCTGCTTCCGACATGGTGTTTCTGCGTAAAGTAGTTCGCTTGGGTCCGACACTAGTTGCTGTTAGGAAATGACCAATCAGGAAAACCCTAATTCCGATCGATCCTAAGCGGGAACGGCTAGAATACTTCCGCTACGTGGCAGATGCGGAAAGGCCTAGATCGCAAATCCCATAACATTCCATGGGAGTGCCGGGCAGAGCTTTCTAGACATCCTTTCTGATGGACTGTTAAGACGTCTCCTGGATGATACTAGTGGACACGTTACAGTTGGTATCAGAGCCGACCAACAACGGAATTGTTTTTATAAAATCTCAATGAAATGAAGTAAAGCAGTTGTTGCTATCCAAACATTTCCTTACCTTCAATGCTGTCTTGCAGAATTATGAAGCATGGAATAAGTTCTTGGTATTTCGAGTCATGTTTATGACTGCATTGCATTCTCCGCTTTATAGACAAAGAATTGGGATGATGAACATCCTGGAGCAGATCTATAATCCATCACCTTTGTACATGGAACGAAGATGGACGGGTGCTTCAGGAATCTACTATATAGCCGCCCACCGGTTTGCTTATCTACAGACCAACCTAAAGAGAATCAAGTGGTTGGAAGACCTGAAAGTCGTGAAGCTGTTCGTTTTTGTGGAAGCTCACGTAAATTTGACTTTACATATTCGAGGTCAGAGGGTTGAGATGAACTCATATGTATATGAGGAAGTAACCCGTGTAATTCCCGTCGACAGGATTAAAGTGTTGGGCCGCCATGAGAAGTATGGATTCCAACGGAAAGGATATCATGAACTTTCAATGACTTATCGATTCCTGAAGATCCATGACCCAAAACCTTACTATTACATAGTTCTTGTAGATAAATGCAATACAACGTTGTTCTCCCTAAACTAAATGTAACAATTGGCTTATCATCACATGAATTGTTGTATTCGAAAGGGCTATGCCCATATAAATACAGATAAAGACTTCTTTTTATCAATGTCTGGCTGTGCATAAGAGTTGATAAAAAGTTAAGTAGCTACATTGTTTACGAGATAGCTGAATTAAAGATGTTATATAAGCTAACATCGATTATCGTATAATAAAGAAAACCTTTATTCAGGCACAACCCCAAGTACAGGTTCCTAATTCGCCTCCTACATTAAGTACTACTGTAATCAAGGAGAAGAAGTTTCTTCTTAAGCAGATTAAGCCACCCGAGTTTGACGAGAAAGGTAGATTTGTCCAAGCTGATGCTGAAATTTGGATTGAATCCATGGAGGATTACTTCAAAGCAGCTGGTACTGCACCCGCCAATCAGGCTATGCTCGCCAAGTTAAAGCTCATCAGCAAAGCCAGACTTTGGTGGAAGCAATGGTGCAGGGATCAAGGGATGGCAGAGGGATCTGTTACCTGGGAGAAGCTGAAGAAAGCCGTGCAGGGAAGATACTTACCACCTGCATATCGCACGCAGAAAATGAACAAGTTCTACGAGCTAAAACAGCTAGGACTCACTCTTGACGCATACTACTCTAAATTTGTCTCACTTTTAAAGTATGCGCCACAGATGAACATGACACAGCAGGTATCCAAATTTTGTGCGGGCTTAAATCCAATAGTAAATACCCATCTCGAATCTATGCGTCCATCTGATCTTCAGGATGCACTCATTCGAGCGGTGCGTATAAATCAGGAGGTGCAAGCTAGACCAAGGAGTAACAAAACTTGGTCTTATAATGACCCGAACAGAGGAGCATTCAGATCTCAAATGAAGAGAGTTCAAGGTCATAATCAGGGACAAAGAAAGAAAGCAAGGACGAATAACGTCTACAACTTTGTTCCTACTCAAAGTAATGGCCAAAACCTCTGTTGTTTCCACTGTAATGAACCCGATCACTTCAAGAGGCAATGTCCCAAGCTCGGCGGAGGACATCGCCAAGCGCCTTTCCAAGGAACAGGCCGTGGTCAAGGAGCCGCTACCCGAGGAAGAGGAAGAACCGCCTGCATTGCCAATAGGCAAATGTGCGAAGAAGGGGAAGAAGAAGATCTGACCATGGAAGCAGAATTTGAAAGTGCGACAGTCCATGCCACTTTACACAAATAAGGGCCGAATCGCCAGTTCTCGGTGATTCAGACACCGTTGGACTATCAAGGTAAAGGTTTCAAGACCTTGATTGATTGTGGCAGTACACATTCCTTTATCTCACCAACATGTGCAAAAAGATTAGGAATAGCCACAATAGAAGCACCTACCCTGCTTGTGGAATTGGAAAATGGTCGTGAGGTTACTTGTACCAGGCAAATTGCTAAGGTGGAATTCTTTCTGGGAGGAAAGAAGACTTCGGTTAAATTCAGAGTCATGAATTTAGGTATCCATGAGTGTCTACTCGGAATGGATTGGCTTAAGCCTAACGACGCCCACATTCACTGTGGAAAGGGTCAAGTTTCCTTTCAAAACTCTGAAAGGGAATTAGTCACAACTCAAGGTGAGGCAGGAGTGCCAAGAATCCAATTGGCCAAAGTATCTCGGATCATAAAAGGAGTCAGAAAAGGATTACCTGTTTACTTGATCAAACTCAACAAATTAGATCAAAAGCAAGAGTCTCATGAAGGACCTTCTTGGCTAAAGGAATACGCGGACGTACTCTCTGAAGAGTTGACCAAACTTCCGCCTCAAAGAGAAGTGGATCATGAGATTAGGTTAGTACCTGGAGTTGCGCCAATTGCAAAGAGACCTTATAGAATGTCCATACCAGAAGCAATTGAGCTGAAGGAACAACTCAAGCAATTGTTAGATCAGGGCTACATCCGGCCTAGCAATTCACCGTGGGGAGCTCCAATACTATTCCAGAAAAAGAAATATGGGAGTACACTTCGACTATGTATTGATTACCGAGGGTTGAATCAATCAACAGTCAAGAACAAGTATCTATTTCTAGAATAGATGAGCTTCTTGATCATCTTCAGGGTGTGAAGATCTTCTCCAAGATTGATCTCAGGTCAGGTTACTATCAAATAAGGACCAAGGAAGAAGATATCCCAAAGATGGCCTTCAATACAAGATATGGGCACTTTGAGTTCCTGCTTATGTCATTCGGGCTTACGAATGCAACTGCCACCTTCAATAGGTTAATGCAGGATATCTTTAGGCCATATCTTGATGATTTCGTGCTTGTCTTCTTCGATGACACTTTAGTCTATTCTAAACAGGAAGAAGATCATGAACCTCAACTTCGGATTGTCCTTGAGACAATGAGGTTGCATAAGCTATATGCTAAAATGAAGAAATGTGCTGGTACGCAGATCGGATGCTGTACGCTCGCGTAGTCAATGCCGGAAGGTCCCCAAGAACAATAGAACTCTACTTTTTGCACAAAATTCAATGTAAAAAGCATGAACGACATGAACAAGAGACCAATTGGGTGCAATCTCCCCCCATGCCTTGTGTGAGCGCTTCACAAAGCATGTATTTTTTTTATTAATCATCTTCAAGCTCAAATAATAGCCCAAATTACAAAATAGCAAGCTTTTAGCTTTTGAGTTTGCTGTAGCACAAAATAGGAATAAAGCTAACGGACGGTGCCCAAAGAGTCTAGCATGCCCAATATAATGTCCAAGTAGAAATAACATAATCGTGCGCCCATGCGCATACAAAATAATAATAAATATCCAACGCCTCAATAAATAAGCGTGACAAAATATAGGCCTGGTGCCCATCAAAATATAAATGATAAATTGAATACTTGCTATCCTCCAATGCTTTCCTCCGCCACCACTAGTGCTATCTCTACACATCAACTGAAGCATTCACAATCGTTAGTAAAATAATATAATTAAATCGACAAAAGTGAATACCTAGCAGTCTTCAGCTACATAAATAAATCAACTGGTTAGAAATCAATCCTAACCTTAATTTATTACGAGTGCGCACTCTAAACTCATAAACGTTTATTAATTTAATATGCATTTTGTGGAATCACCCGCTATGGAATCACCCATGTACACACTAAATTAATGAAACGCCCGAAAAGGACAGGCGTCCCCATCAACTTCTCGCACAAAGAATCCACTTTGTGTATGAGCCCCAGTCATCAAAGTTTACGGAATCCACTGTAAAACCTCACGGAATCCACCGTGGCACGGAATCCACCGTGAAATATGCCTCCTGGCATCATTTTCTTTACCGGGTTGATATTGAATGATAGGATGAAAACTTTGAATAAAGGATACCCATTTGATATGTCGGTCAGATATTTGGGGTTGGCTAAGTAAATGTCTAATACTTTGCTGATCGGTCTTAATCATAAATTTTGAATCCATTAAGTAGTGTTTCCACTGTCTTAATGCTTGTACAATAGCTAATAATTCTTTGTCATATGTGGAATATTTCAGTTCAGAGGGTTTCAGTTTACAACTAAAATAGGCTATGGGATGATTATTCTGCATAAGTAGGGCTCCTATTCCTGATCCACTAGCATCAATCACTACTAGAAAGAATGGTCTATTAAAATCAGGCAACTGTAAGACAGGAGCATGGGTTAATGCATGTTTTGTTGAGATATCGAGCTCCACTCGTGATACGCCAGGGTGACCGTTGTGTATTTATGTCACCGACTTGTCAGTTGCAGACGCGGTTGGTACACCGCCCATGAATAATAGCTACATGATAGCTATCCTTATCTACTCTAGTTCGTGGCTCAGTTAATATACCACCTTAGTTAGTTGAGTTTGGTTTGAGACCCATATATAGGGTTCTTCTATTTCTTTGTATTAGAGTTCTTTTGGCTTACACAACTAAGAAGAGGAAAACTATTTTCAGCCTCCACCCTTGTGTGTATTCCCCCATTGTGCAAGCAAGAAAGCTTCAAGTGAGACTCCTTCCTTCTCTCCCACAATCTTGACATGGTATCAGAGCCTTGTTCGTGGTAAGGAGCTCAAGAAAGCAAGCCAAGCTCGCGGTGGTCTGGTAAGAGGAGCAGTGTTGCTTTCATTTTCTGTTTTGGGAGCAGATCTCTGCAAGTAGCACAGCCGGAAATTACAGGAGTGCATTGTCTCAGGTTGAGACGCCCTTCGCGGTGAAGCAAGAGGGCAGTATATGCTGCGGGAAAGGCCTTTAGCCCTTGGCGACCCTATTTTTTTTATTTGAGGCCATTTCGGGGCCTGTTTTGGAGGCGGAAGTTTTCTCCACGCACTCAGGAAAAGGCCCAGTTTTATGCTGTGCGACCACTGTTCTACAGGTCGGTGAAAAATTACTGTAGAAATTGCATTGTATGCCTGTGCGCAGAGACATTGGGAGTTACAGAATCATCCCTGTTGCCTGTTGATGCAAAATCGTCACTAGGAAGTGACTGTGTGGTCAAATACCACTTTCGTCAGTTTTGCAGATTTGCCCTTGTGAGGTTGAAGCTGTGTTCTTTGCAGTGACAGAATTTTTTGCAGTGTTCTGTAATGGCGTCTGATTCTCTTTCACAGATTGTCACTGAAAAGCTTGACAAGAACAATTTCCAAGCATGGAAGTTTAGAATGACAAATTTTCTTATGGGAAAAGGATATTGGGAATTTGTTGCAGGAAATGAAGAAGAACCAGTTCTTCTTGATGTTCCCAATCAACAGCAAATGCAGGCATTCAAAACATGGCATGAGAGAGCCAGGAAAGTTATATATTGGCTGTTTATCAGTATTTCAAACTCTATGATTGTGCATATTCAGGATGCAAGTACGCCAAAGGAGGCATGGGATAATTTGTCAAAAATGTATAGCACAAATACGCAAGCCAGGAAAATGCAGCTCAAGCAAGAGTTGCATAATGTGCAAAGAGAAAGTATGAGCATCAACGACTACCACATGAAGGTGAAGAAGATTGCAGATGCACTTGCTTCGATTGGGTCGCCAGTGGAAGATGATGATTTAGTTTCCGTGACCTTGAATGGTCTAGGAAAGGATTATGCACAGTTCCGAACATCCATTTCCATCTGTGAAAGATTTCCTGATTTTGAGGAGTTGATTGCTCTTCTAATTTCTGAGGAGCAGAGAAATGGTGGTGCATCTTCTCCAGGAGGAACTTCTGGTGCGCAGATCGGACGCAAATAGCTCACGTGGTGAATCCCGGAAGGTCCCCAAGAACAAAGTACTCTACTTTTTAGCACAAAAACCAATGTAAAAGCAAGCACGACATGAGACAAGAGACAAATTGGGTTCAATCTCCCCCCATGCCTTGTGTGAGCGCTTCACAAAGCATGTATTTAATGTATATTTCCAATCTTTATGCTCAAAAATAGCCCAATTACAAAAATATGACAAGCTTTTAGCTTTTGAGTTTGCTTTCTACCAAAAATAGGAAAATAAAGCTAATGGACGGTGCCCATAGAGTTTGGCACGCCCAATCTCAATGTCCAAATAGAAATAACATATCCAGGCGCATAAGCGCATACAAAATAATAATAAATAATCGATGTCTCTATAGACATAACAAAATATAGGCGTGGCGCCTATCAAAATATAGTCCAAAGATCGAAAACCCGCTAGACTCCAATGCTTTCCTCCGCACTGCTGCTATCTCTACACATCAACTGAAGCATTCACAATCGTTAGTAAAATAACACAATTAAACCGACAAAAGTGAATACCTAGCAGTCTTCAGCTACATAAATAAATCAACTGGTTAGAAATAAATCCTAACCTTAATTTATTACGAGTGCGCACTCTAAACTCATAAACGTTTATTAATTTAATATGCATTTTGCGGAATCACCCGCTATGGAATCACCCATGTACACACTAAATTAATGAAACGCCCGAAAAGGACAGGCGTCCCCATCAACTTCTCGCACAAAGAATCCTCTTTGTGTATGAGCCCCGGTCATCTAAGTTTACGGAATCCACCGTAAAACCTCACGGAATCCACCGTGGAATATGCCTCCTGGCATCATACCCCCGGGGTGGGATAGCAATTGACCTCAATTGCTATTAGCTCAATGTGGAGCTAACAGAGTGGGGAAAGCATTTAGGTCTCTAGCGTGCATCCATTGTGCTTCCTCTACAGGATGGTTCTTAAATTTTACTAGATATCTAGAATATCTTCGGCCAGTTCTAGTGGTCATGTAGTCAGTGTCTATAATGGCTTCTGGTTCAAGTATTTCAGTCTCTTCTTCTAGTAAAGGTGGGTTTTCATAGACAGGGTGGATAGGTAATTGTCCTCTAAATGGTCTCAATAAACTAATATGAAATGTATTATGAATTTTCCAATGTGATGGCAGTTCTAACTTGAATGCATTGTCATTAATCTTATGAATGATTCTAAATGGTCCGTAGAATCTAGGAGCTAATTTGACAACTGGATGTCTATCTACACTTTGCAGTCTACGCTTTTCTATTCTAAGCCAAACATAATCATCAACTTTGAAATTCATGGCTTGTCTTTTCTTGTTGGCTTGTTTCGTATATGATTGTTGGGCTTTAGCAATCATATCCTTGACCTCATCAAAAATAGTGTTATGCATAACAGCAATATCATCGGCACTTTGTATTCTATTAGACAAAGATGCAACAGGTGTAGATAATCTATGTCCATAAATAACTTCAAAATGTGCTTTCTTTGTAGATGTGTGCGGAGTATTATTGTAAGCAAACTGTAATAAATGCAAATGAGTATCCCATGTCTGAGGTTTAGAGATAGTGTATGCACGTAAAAGATCTAGAATAGTGCTATTTGTGGCTTCTGTTTGTCCATTTGTTTCTGGATGAAATGCAGATGAGAAATCAATCTTTGTGCCTAGATTTGCAAACAGTGTAATCCAAAAATTATTACAAAATCTAGAATCTCTATCTGAAATAATCACTTTCGGCAATCCATGGTTAGTAAAAACAGTTTTCAAAAATAATTGTGCTGCTTGTGATGCTGTTAAAGTTTTCTTACATGCAATGAAATATGCTTGCTTACTAAATCTATCTACAATTGTCCAAATCATGTCATGGTTAGATTTAGTATTTGGTAAACCAGTAATGAAATCCATAGATATATGTTCCCAAGGTTTAGATGGAATAGATAAAGGCATTAATAATCCGTACTGTTTACCATGATGTCTCTTTATTCTTTGACAAATCAGACATTCAGAAACAAAATTAGATACATCTGCATCCATATGCGGCCAATAAAAATCTTCAGTTAACATGCGTAATGTAGAAATGATACCTCTATGACCTTGATATGGGGGACAATGAATTTCATTTAAAACAAAAGATCGGAATGGAATAGTAACACACAGTCTCTTTTCAAAGAACATGAATCCATCATTATATGATAATGAATCAACAGGAATGAAATTATTTTGAATTAATTTTTGCCAATCAGAATGAAAAGTAATATCCTGGTGATATGTGTCTTTCATAGCAATCAAAGAATCAAAAGATATGATAGAAATGTTATGAATTGCAGGTCTTCTACTCAATGCATCAGCAACTACATTTTCTTTTCCAGGTTGGTATTGAATGATAGGATGGAAACTTTGAATGAATGAAGCCCATTTGATATGACGGTCAGAAATTTGGGGTTGGCTAAGTAGATGTCTAATGCTTTGCTGGTCAGTCTTTATCATGAATTCTGAACCCATTAAATAATGCTTCCATTGTTTTAATGCTTGGACAACTGCTAAGAGTTCCTTGTCATAAGTGGAATATTTGAGCTCAGAGGGTTTCAGCTTACAACTAGAATATGCTATTGGATGGTTGTCTTGCATAAGCACGGCTCCTATTCCTGATCCGCTAGCATCAGTCACAACTAGAAAGAATGGTCTGTTAAAGTCAGGCAATTGTAGAACAGGGGCATTGGTCAATGCACGTTTAAGTAAATCAAAGGATTTCTGCTGGTTTTCAGTCCATTGATAAACAATGCCTTTCTTAAGAAGTTTGGTCAGTGGTAAAGCAAGTAATGAGAAATTACGTACAAACTTCCTATAAAAACTAGCAAGACCAAGGAATGAGCGTAATTCATGTACATTTTTAGGAATAGGCCAATGCAATATTGCATCAATTTTCTTAGGATCAACTTTAATTCCTTCTTTTGATACAATATGACCTAGATATTCTATTTCTATCTTAAAGAATTCACTCTTGTCAGGATTTGCAAACAATTGATTTTCTTTCAGTAATTGAAAAACTAATGATAAATGCTCATAATGCTCTTTTTCACTTTGACTGAATACTAAAATATCATCAAAGAAAACAATCACACAATATTGATATTTTAGAAAAATACGGTTCATCATTCTACTGAAAGTAGCAGGTGCATTAGTTAATCCGAATGGCATAACTAAAAATTCGTAATGGCCAAACTGTGTCCTGAATGCAGTCTTAAATATGTCGGATCTATCTAGCCTCACCTGATGATATCCAGACTTAAGGTCAATTTTACTAAATATAGAAGATCCTTGCAGTTTGTCCATAAGGTCATCAACTCTAGGTATAGGATACCTATTCTTTACAGTAATCTTGTTTAATGCTCGGTAGTCAATACACATCCAATAAGTATTATTCTTTTTCTTAACTAAGAGCACAGGTGCACCGAATGGAGAACTGCTAGGTCGAATTAAGCCTCTATTTAGTAATTCTTCTACTTGACTCTGGATTTCTTTTTGCTCTATTTGATTGTGCCTATATGGGGCTTTGCAAGGTGGTTGTGTGCCAGGTATTAGGTCAATCTTATGGTCTTCTGGACGTGATGGAGGTAAACCTGGTGGTAGGTCTTCTGCAAAATAGTCCTTAAAATATGCAAGAAATTCCTTATGCCCAGGGTGCATATGATTTTCCTTTGCGTGCAATTCATTCACCCAAATGAGATATGATTTAGTGTTCTTGCGTAGTGCACGTTTTGCTTGAGTATGCGAAAGCAGTGGAAACATATGAGATGCATGCATACCAAATAATGTAATAGATTTTCCTTGAAAATTAATATTCATTGTGTGTGTGGAATAATCTATATTGGGATTATGTTGGTGTCTCCATGGCATTCCTAGAATAATGTCGCTAGACTGTAATGGGACAACTAAGAAATTTCTTCTTTCAATATATGGACCAATTTGAATATCTAAATCTTGAACTTCTTGTGTGCCATTGTACCTAGTACCTAAAAATGCAGCTTTTATGCGATAGTGCATAGGTACTGTATGCAATTTCAATTCCTTTACCAATTTTGCTGAAATAAAGTCATGCGTACTACCGTCATCATGCAATATAATTCTTTCTTTTCCATGCACCATACATTTCATAGTCAACAATGAATGTGAAATAGGCATACCTGGTAAAGTGTCGGAAGTAGTAGTAGGATCATCTTCTTCTTCAGTGAAATCCGGCATATCCTCATGCTCATCTTCGTCCATGGCTCCAAGGTAGTTGATATGTGCTGATGGCTTCTTTGAATGACAATTTGCTGCGAGATGCCCTGGCTGGTGACACTTGTAGCATACGATGGGCTTGGCTTTGGTCACATTATTTGCAATGGCTGGGAGTCTGGGTATATTTGGATTTGCTTGTTGGATAGGCTTAGGATTTGGATTGACAGTAGATGGTAATGCAGGTGGTTTAGGCCAATTCTTGCGGAAAGATGGTGATGAGAAACGACTTGGATTAAACCTTCTGAAATTGGAATTGAATTGTTTAGATCCATAATTACCGTTTGCTTGGAATGGCTGTGGTCGTCGATCTCTTCCACGTAACTTATCTTCAGTGTCATGAGCTAAGGAGATGGCGTCTTCAAGGGTAGCAGGCTTGAACATATTCACCTCAGCGTAGTAATGTCCAAGAAGTCCAGACATGTACTTCCGCTTATGTGTCGTCTCTGGTACGTCTTCAAGCATGCGTAACTGTAGGAGTGCATTCCAAAAACGCTCTGTATACTGTGGAATAGGCTCACGATCGCGTTGTTGAAGTAAATCCCATTGCTTGATAGCCTTCTCATGAAATTGCGGTGGAAGGAAATTTTGCATGAACTTCTTCTTGAAATCTTCCCATGTAGCAGGACATTCTATACTCTTGCGGACTACAGTCCACCAAAGTGATGCTCTATCTATCAGATGATTAGTAACACACTTGATTTTATCTTTCTCAGGATAAGTTTCCTCATGGAAATAGTCATCAAACTGGCTAATGAATGATAAAACAGTCTTTCCTTCTCTTATGCCATTGAAAGTGCGAAACTTGAAACTTCGTTTACTTATCTTGGATTCCTTGCGAATGGTTTGTGCTTCAAGAGTGGCGTCGATGGTACGACGAATCAGATCTTCAGCTTGAGGTTCTTCTTTGTCAGTGGACGCTCCTTGTAGCTTTGTCAATTGCGCTTGCAAGGCTTGCCTAGCTCTTTGCTCTTCTTCCAATTGCAACATGATAAGATCCAGCTTTTGTTCCATGGTAGGCTCGGGTAGGTCGTCTTCAGCCATAGGATCATCCATATGTGGGGTAGTCATCCTGTAAAACTCAACAAACCTTTCTCACTCAAAATCAGTTAGCGGGATGAGCGTAGCTCAAATTTGGGGTTACAAGGCTGTGTATTTTTGGGTATTTTCTTTTTCAATTTTCAGAAATTCTGCAATATTTCTGTCTCTGTTTGCTGAAAGTACTTCAACGAACTTGCAGATAGGTAAAACAGCTTGCTGCGAACAACTTTCCAGTTCTGAGTTTTTGCAAACGAACAAGTCTTCTATGAGTTTTAAGCACTAGTCAGTTCTGATTTAGTCTGACTTGCAGAGTTGCAGACTTAGCAGACTTGCAGGGTTGTTGACTTGCTGGACTTAGGCCAACTTGCAGAACTTGCAGGACTTGATTCCAAGTGACTTACTGAACTTGTCTTCTGATGCGCAGGACCCGGAGTTACTGACTTTGTTTGGCTTAACTGACTTGCAGAGTATGGAGGGACTTAAGCTTAATGAATTAAGCTTAAGCTTAATAAGCTTAAGAAGGAGGAAACAGGCCGCCGTTTTTTCGTGAAGGGGGGGGGCCGTTTTTTTGCCTGCGCGTGATTTTCGGGACCCTCCTCTTGCCAAACGATTTGACGATTTGAAGCTTTTAAAGCTTCTTAAGCTTAAGACTAAGCTTTAAGGTCAAACTAAACTTGATTAAGAAGAAATCTTATCTCTGTTTGCAACGACTTGATGAAGAGAATTGATGAGTGGTCCTCCGCCGACAGAGATTGGTCCTTCGCGATCTGACAGTGGAAATAGGGGTTCTTGATCGCCAGAAGTCTGCCTGTATCGACGGTTCGCGACGAGATTGACTGTAGAGGCCGTTTGTTCCTGGAGCTCCGCCTTCGCCAGAGATTGGTAGCGATTGGAAGCCCTTGATCTCTGCTCCGCTCTGATACCACTGGTGCGCAGATCGGACGCAGATAGCTCACGTGGTGAATCCCGGAAGGTCCCCAAGAACAAAGTACTCTACTTTTTAGCACAAAAACCAATGTAAAAGCAAGCACGATATGAGACAAGAGACAAATTGGGTTCGATCTCCCCCTATGCCTTGTGTGAGCGCTTCACAAAGCATGTATTTAATGTATATTTCCAATCTTTATGCTCAAAAATAGCCCAATTACAAAAATATGACAAGCTTTTAGCTTTTGAGTTTGCTTTCTACCAAAAATAGGAAAATAAAGCTAATGGACGGTGCCCATAGAGTTTGGCACACCCAATCTCAATGTCCAAATAGAAATAACATATCCAGGCGCATAAGCGCATACAAAATAATAATAAATAATCGATGTCTCTATAGACATAACAAAATATAGGCGTGGCGCCTATCAAAATATAGTCCAAAGATCGAAAACCCACTAGACTCCAATGCTTTCCTCCGCATTGCTGCTATCTCTACACATCAACTAAAGCATTCACAATCGTTAGTAAAATAACACAATTAAACCGACAAAAGTGAATACCTAGCAATCTTCAGCTACATAAATAAATCAACTGGTTAGAAATAAATCCTAACCTTAATTTATTACGAGTGCGCACTCTAAACTCATAAACGTTTATTAATTTAATATGCATTTTGCGGAATCACCCGCTATGGAATCACCCATGTACACACTAAATTAATGAAACGCCCGAAAAGGACAGGCGTCCCCATCAACTTCTCGCACAAAGAATCCTCTTTGTGTATGAGCCCCGGTCATCTAAGTTTACGGAATCCACCGTAAAACCTTACGGAATCCACCGTGGAATATGCCTCCTGGCATCAACTTCAAAAGAAGCTGTCTTCTACTCAAATGCTGGAAGAGGTAGAGGCAGAGGTAGAGGAGGCCGATTTGGAGACCGTGGCAGAAATTAGAATATGCAGCAAACTCAAGAAAACCAGTCCTATGGAGGAGGACGTGGTAACTCTAGAGGCAGGGGGAGCCAAAGAGGTCGTGGTGGATGGCAAAGAGGCCAAAATGCAAACAGTAATGTTGAATGCTACTACTGTGGTAAAATGGGTCATATGGCTAAAGACTGCTATAAAAAGCAGAATGACATCATGAATGGAAAACTGCAACAAGGGAATTATGCATCTTCTAGTAGACAGGGCGATGACAGAAATGAGCACTTGTTTATGGTGCAGCACATGAACAATTCTGTGACAAGTGTAGAAGAAAGCAATTATGTATGGTATGTTGACTCAGGTGCATCAAACCACATGACAGGTCATGCAGAATGGATGGAGGATGCAAGAAAAATGGAAAAACCAGGATTTGTGGAGACTGGTGATGATACTGCACATCCTATTGTGCAGATTGGAAAAATTCCCTTGTCTATGCAGGATGGGAAAAAGAAATACCTGTCCGATGTATTTCATGTCCCGAATATCACCAAGAATTTGGTTTCTGTTGGTCAAATGGTTGAGCAGGGCTTGCAGGTCAGATTTAATCCTCATGGATGCTTTGTTGAGGATATGAAAAATAAAGGTCGCTTGATAGCAAAAGGAAAGAAGAAGGGCAGAATGTTTACGTTGGATGCAGACATGCCTGAATTGAGTGCAGCAATGTTTGCACATGGGACCGGTGTAGTTGCAGATATTGATATCTGGCATAAACGCATCGGTCATGTTAATGTACAGCGACTTAAATCAATGCAAGCCCAAAACATTGTTGCAGGTTTGCCAAAATTCAAGGTTGCAGAAATGCATAAGGTATGTGAAGCCTGTCAGTTTGGAAAACAGGCAAGGAAACCATTTCCTGGACATGTTCAAGAGAGTAAGAAGCCATTGGAATTAATCCACTCTGATGCGTGGACAACTAAAGCTGAATCTCTTGGAGGCTGTCATTATTTTGTCAGTTTTATTGATGACTATAGCAGAAAAGTTTGGGTGTATTTTATGAAAAAGAAAAGTGAAGTTTTTGGGCATTTCAAAACTCTTAAAGCTATGGTTGAAAAAGAAACAGGCCTGCAGATAAAATGCCTAAGGTCAGATGGAGGGGGAGAGTACCTCTCAAATGAGTTTGCAAGGTTCCTGTAGGAGCATGGCATAAAGCAGCAATATTCATGTAGTCATACCCCACAACAAAATGGAATTGCAGAAAGGAAAAACAGGCATATTGGAGAGGTATCTCATGCCATGCTCAATGAAAAAGACTTGCCAGATTTTTATTGGGCTGAAGCAGTTGCTACAGCAGTCTACATAATGAACAGGACTCCCACTGCAGCAATACATGGAATGACTCCAAAGGAGAGGTATACTGGTAGGAAACCAGACATTTCTCATTTGAAATTTTTTGGTTGCATTGCCTATGTACATGTGCCAGATGAGTTGAGATCCAAGTTGGATCCAAAAGCTGAGAAGTGCATCTTTATTGGTTACTCTCTGCAGCAAAAAGGGTATAGATGCTATAACCCTTCTACTCGTAAGTTTACAGTGAGCAGAGATGTTGTTTTTGATGAGATGAGTAGCTGGTATAAACCAGTAAATGTGATTGATGATGTAGATGCACAAAATGGTAATGCTGCACAGAATTCACAGCAGCAGTCACAAAATATTAGTGGACCTGGAGCGTCTTCTAGCAGTGGTTCACATTCTTTGCCATGGACAGGCAGATTGAGATCAGGAGAATCTTCTCAAAGTAATGCAGATAGTGGTATGCAGGTATCACGAAAAGGAAAAGAGAAGGTTGATCAACCCATGTTTGATGTGAATGCAGGTCACTCTTATGTGGATGGTGAATCCAGTGGCTCGGAACAGAGCATTGATGATGAGTTGGGTATTCCTTCTATTGTTACACCTGGAGTAAGGAAGACCAGGGATGTTTTGAGAGCACCTGGGAGTGAACCTACTTTGTGCAGGTCTAGGAGAGCTAGGTATCCTATGGATAGGCTGAAATATGATGGATTTACAGCCATTCACTATGCATATATGGTTAAAGTGATACAGGAACCAGAACCCACTTCTTTTGAGGAAGCCATGGGAAAAGAAAAATGGGAGAAAGCCATGGATGAAGAAATGGATGCCTTGGAAGCAAATGCTACATGGGAATTGGTACCTTTGCCTAAAGGTAAAAATGCAATTGGTTGTAAGTGGGTTTATAAGGTGAAGCACAATGCAGATGGTTCTGTGAACAGATACAAGGCAAGATTAGTAGTCAAGGGGTATGCACAAACATATGGCATTGACTATGAAGAAACATTCAGTCCGGTTGTAAGGATGGCAACCGTAAGAGCAGTCATTGCTATGGCTGCATCAAAGGGATGGTCTTTACATCAGATGGATGTAAAGAATGCCTTCTTGCATGGTGATTTGCAAGAAGAGGTCTATATGGAGCAGCCACCAGGTTATGTGCATGCTGTTCATCCTGAGTTTGTTTGCAGGTTGAAGAAAGCCTTGTATGGCTTGAAGCAAGCACCTAAAGCATGTTCTGACAAGATATGACAGTATCTTGTCACTATTGGCTTTCGGATTTCCAAGGCAGATTTCTCACTTTATGTGAGAAAAACAGAGAAAGGTATTATGCTACTTGTCATTTATGTTGATGATTTGATTATGACAGGTGACAGTGATGAATATATCCTTCATGTGAAAATGCTATTGAAGCAGAAGTTTGAGATGAAGGATTTGGGAGAGTTGCGTTATTTCTTGGGCATTGAGGTGATTAGATCACCAAGTGGGATACAGCTCTTGCAGAGGCAGTATGGATTGGACATGCTGTCCAAATATGGGATGACAGGCTGTAAGCCTATTTCAGTTCCTTTGGAGCAGAATGTGAAGCTGAGCGCAGATGCAGGTGAGCTTCTGGAAGACCCTACTATGTACAGACGCATAGTAGGAAGCTTGATTTATATGACTATTACCAGGCCAGATTTGAGCTATGCTGTTGGATTGGTAAGTCGGTTTATGCAGGCTCCAAGGAAATTGCATTTGGATGCGGCTAGACGCATACTCAGGTATGTGAAGTCCACATTGCAATATTGACTATTTTATGAGACTGGGGTTCAGATACAACTGCATGGATACACTGATGCTGATTGGGCTGGTAGTATTTCTGATAGACGATCTACCAGTGGATATGTGTTCTCTTTTGGGAGTGCTGCAGTCACTTGGAGCAGCAAGAAACAACCTACAGTTGCCTTGTCGAGCACAGAGGCTGAGTACAGGGGTGCAGCAATGGCTGCATGTGAGGTAGCTTGGTTGCATAAGCTACTTTATGATATGCATCAGTCTACAGATGGGCCAGTTGTCATTTATTGTGACAACATGAGTAGTATACACTTGGCAAATAACCCAGTCTATCATGCTAGAACAAAGCACATTGAGGTGTATTATCACTATGTGCGGGAGAGGGTTTTACTAGGTCTTATTGATCTAGTTTATGTCAGCACAGAGGATTAGGTAGCTGACATATTTACGAAGGCATTGGGCACAGAGAAGCTGTGCAAGTTCAGAGACCTGCTTGGTGTGCAGGAATTGGGATTGAGCTCGAGGGGGAGTGTTGAGATATCGAGCTCCACTCGTGATACGCCAGGGTGACCGTTGTGTATTTATGTCACCGACTTGTCAGTTGCAGACGCGGTTGGTACACCGCCCATGAATAATAGCTACATGATAGCTATCCTTATCTACTCTAGTTCGTGGCTCAGTTAGTATGCCACCTTAGTTAGTTGAGTTTGGTTTGAGACCCATATATAGGGTTCTTCTATTTCTTTGTATTAGAGCTCTTTTGGCTTACACAACTAAGAAGAGGAAAACTGTTTTCAGCCTCCACCCTTGTGTGTATTCCCCCATTGTGCAAGCAAGAAAGCTTCAAGTGAGACTCCTTCCTTCTCTCCCACAATCTTGACATGTTTCAATAGGGCAAAGGATTTCTGTTGATTATCGGACCAATGATAGACAATACCTTTCTTCAGAAGTTTAGTCAGTGGTAAAGCAAGCAATGAAAAGTTACGTACAAACTTCCTATAGAAATTAGTAAGACCAAGGAATGATCGTAACTCATGCACATTTTTAGGTACAAGCCAGTTCAATATTGCATCTATTTTCTTAGGGTCAACTTTAATTCCATCAGATGATACAATATGACCGAAATACTCAATTTCTATTTTAAAAAATTCACTCTTTTCAGGATTTGCATAAAGTTGATTATCTTTTAATAACTGGAAAACCAATGACAAATGCTCATAATGTTCTTTCTCATTTTGACTAAACACCAAAATATCATCAAAGAAGACAATAACACAATACTGATATTTCAAAAATATATTATTCATCATTCTACTAAATGTAGCAGGTACATTAGTCAATCCGAAAGGCATCACTAAAAATTCATAATGACCAAACTGTGTCCTAAATGCAGTCTTGAATATGTCAGAGTTATCTAGTCTCACCTGATGATAACCAGACTTAAGGTCTATTTTACTAAATATAGCAGATCCTTGTAGTTTATCCATAAGGTCATCGACTCTAGGAATTGGATACCTATTCTTTACAGTGATCTTATTTAAAGCTCGATAGTCAATGCACATACGATAGGTATTATTCTTTTTCTTGACTAATAGAACAGGTGCACCAAATGGAGAACTACTAGGTCTAATCAATCCTCTATTTAGTAATTCCTCAACTTGACTTTGAATTTCTTTTTGCTCTATTTGGTTATGCCTATATGGTGCTTTGCAAGGTGGTTGTGTACCAGGAATCAAATCTATTTTATGGTCTTCTGGACTTGAAGGAGGTAAACCAGGTGGTAGATCTTCGGCAAAACAATCTTTAAAATGTGCAAGAAATTCTTTATGCCTAGGATGCATATGATTTTCTTTAACTTACAGTTCAGTCACCCAAATGAGATAGGATTTACTACTCTTGCATAATGCATGTTTAGTTTGAGTATGCATAAGCAGTGGAAAAGTATTAGATGCATGCATACCATACAATGTAATATGTTTTCCTTGAAATTTAATATTAATTGAATGTGTGGAATAATCTATATTTGGGTTATGCTGGTGACGCCAAGGCATACCTAAAATAATATAATTAGACTGTAATGGAACAACTAGAAAATTTCTTCTTTCAGTGTATTCACCAATTTGAATTTCTAAGTCATGCACTTCCTATGTTCCATTATACCTAGTGCCTAAGAATGCTGCTTTGATGCGATAATGCGTAGGTACAGTCTGTAACTTCAATTCTTTTACTAACTTTGCTGAAATAAAATCATGAGTACTACCGTCATCATGCAAAATAATATTTTCCTTTCCATTCACTAAACATTTCATAGTCAATAAAGAATGTGGAGTTGGCATACTTGGTAAAGTATCCGAAGGAGTAGTAGTGTCGTCCTCATCTTCCGTGAAATCAGGCATTTCTTTATGTTCGTCTTCTTCCATTGCTCCAAGGTAGTTGATATGGACAGGTGGCTTCTTCGAATGGCAATTTGCTGCTAGATGTCCAGGCTGGTGGCATTTATAGCATACTATAGGCTTGGCTTTGGTTACATTGTTTGCAATGGCGGGAAGTCTAGGTACATTAGGATTTGGGTGTGGAATAGGCTTGGAGTTTTGGTTGGTATTGGATGGTAAAGCAGGTGGATTTGCCCAATTTTTACGGAAAGATGATGAAGGAAAACGACCTTGATTAAATCTTCTAAAATTTGAGTTGAATTGCTTAGATCCATAGTTACCATTGGCTTGGAATTGTTGTGGACGTCTATCTCTACCTCACAGCTTGTCTTCAGTGTCGTGAGCTAATGAAATTGCGTCTTCAAGAGTAGCAGGCTTGAACATATTAACTTCAGCGTAGTAATGCCCAAGGAGTCCAGACATATACTTGCGCTTGTGTGTCGCTTCAGGTACGTCTTCAAGCATGCGTAACTGGAGTAATGTATTCCACAAATGCTATGTGTACTGAGGAATAGGCTCACGATCCCGTTGCTGAAGAAGATCCCATTGCTTTATGGCTTTCTCATGAAATTGTGGAGGAAGGAAATTCTGCATAAACTTCTTCTTGAAATTCTCCCAGGTAGTGGGACAATCTATACTTTTACGAATCGCTGTCCACCAAAGAGATGTTCTATCCACTAAATGATTAGTGACACACTTGATTTTATCTTTTTCTGCATAGATTTCCTCATGAAAGTAGTCAAAACTGACTAATGAATGCAAGAACAGTTTTTCCCTCTCGAGTGCCATTGAAAGTACGGAATTTGAAATTTCTTTTACTTATCTTTGATTCCTTGCAGATGGTTTGAGCTTCGAGAGTCGCGTCGATGGTACGTCGAATAAGATCTTCAGATTGAGGTTCCTCTTTGTCGGTAGTCGATCTTTGTAAATTAGCCAATTGAGCTTGCAATGCTTGCCTAGCTCGTCGTTCTTCATCTAATTGCATCATAATTAAGTCCAGCTTTTGCTCCATCGTAGGTTCAGGTAGGTCACCTTCAGCCATTAAATCATCCATACGTGGTTCCGTCATCCTGTAAAACTCAAAAGACCTCTCACTCTTAAAAATCAAGTTAGCGGGATGAGCGTAGCTCAAGTTCGGGAATACAAGGCTTATATGTTTTTGGGTATGGCTTTCACAATCTTTGAAAAATCTGCGTTTTATCCTTCTTCGTATGCTGAAAATGCTTCAGCAAACCTGCGTATGCATAGAGTACCTTCCAATGAACAACTTTGCAGTTTGGAGTTTCTGCGCAGGAACAACCCTTCTATGAGTTTTGAATAGAAGTCAGTTTTGACTTCAGATGACTTATCTGACTTGCAGAGTACCAGACTTATGTGACTTGTAGAGTTTGTAGACTTGCAGAACTTGGTTGCTTTATGTACCTTGCAGAACTTCGACTTAGAATACTTGCAGAACTTGGACTTTGTAGACTTGCTGAGTTGAGAAGCTTAAGTGACTTGTTGCTTAAGTGATTAAGCTTGGTAGTGTAGCTTAGTAAAAGGGTAGCAAGTCGTCGATTTGGAGGGGAGGGGCATTTTTTCAACGCGGCGGAATTTTCGAAACATCCTTTGGTTTAATTGAACATGCAAAATAAATAAAGTATAAACATAGTTTTCCTTCAAATAGCATTATGCATTGAAACGAATTATGAGCAAGATTATTTACCCACTAAAGAAGTGTACTTCGGTTAAGCCTAGAAGGTAAAAAACTGCATCTTGCACTATTAACCCCTATCCTTTTTACAACGAATCATCATGGAAGGTGCAAATCATGAAAGGTTTCTTACAATGCTTAAACTCTAGGAAGTTATCATTGCTAACTACATAACTTAGCAAGGGAAAGATTGCTTATTTGGCATGAGTTTTGTTCGCAAGGAAAAAGGGAGATTAATTGAATTTACCTAACCTCAAATCAATAAAGTTTAGGATTGAAAAATCAATTGACACATAGATAACAAATCGTGCGGAGGTGATCTCGATATTACCTTCTAAAAGTTAACAAAATTAATATAAACTTAGAAATACCTATGCTGCGAAATATTCATTGGGAATGAATTAAAATCCAAGAAATGTTTATACCTTAAATACTTGCCCACATTTCCTGATTGTAGGGTCAGTAAATCGTAAACATAAAAGAACTAGGGTTTGTCCCTGAGTTTCTTAAGGAAAATAATAAAAGCTAGGAAACCCTAGGTCTGACAAACGTCAGCTTAAAGAAACTGAAACGGATTGTTTAGTAACTCCATTATTGCATAGTATGATGCAGGACTTGCGCGGCAAGTATGAAGTCATATGGTCTTGTGATTGATTCACAAGAAGAAAGGCTAAATTCCCACAACAAGGATGGCGGATCCTTACGCAAGTTATCTTGCAAAAGGATGTATACTTGGATATCCTTCCAAGTAAGGAAGGTTAAAAACCGGAAACTGAAGTATCCAATGAACTTTAGGGTTTGACCAAGTTGGATTAATAGGGTACCCCCTAACCCAGAATATAAGGGATCTTGCCAAGTTGCAAGACACCCTGGATCGAGTGCTAGATGCATTCGAAAGGAAAGACTCATTCCTTAGCAGTTTGCCAACAACAAGATCGATCAATGGAAATGTTTGTGCTTGCTAGAGATTTTAGAGCACTGTTTGATTTATTAATTACAATTTAAATGAATATCTATACTTCAAGTTGAAGGCCTGAAGGGAGAGGCAGCTTCAGTTACCCCCAACTGTCTGCCTGACCCTATCCAAGGGGGTTGTTGACCGTGCCGGGGAGGTGGACCGAACCCGCCACGAGAGGTCTCTCCGTTGAGCACTACTTGGAGCAGGAGGACGCTTGGGTGTCAGGGGGGCTCTGGCCGTAAATTCCTCGCCTTCCCGGTCCTGCACAAGAGGCTAACGTGACTCGGGATTGGATCTCGAGGCCCGCATACTAGTCTACGAGCGGAAACTTGGAATAGTGATCCCTGTGGATTGCTGGATAGCCTTCGGGTGGTTTATGGACAAGCCTACGGGCGGAACTCCTTGTATTCCAAAGATAAATATGATGAGACGTTAATAAAGAACTTGTCAGATATTGTTTTTCTATGTCACGTGATAAGATTATGTGAAAGAACCAGTGCTTAACGGATTAATTAAAGAAGCTGATTGTTACATGTCCAATTAATGTGTTAGATAATTACATAACTAAAACAAAGCAAGGAAAATGCGGAGGATAGGCCATGGGTCCGTCCTACAGTTGGGTGGTCCTAGTTGGCCGGGAACTTTTCTCAAATCTCGAAGAACAGCGAGATGATTGCCAAAAGACACGAACAACGAAAGCGTTGACCTAGAGTTATGTCTTAACCGATTTATGCTATTTTAGGAGAACGGGATGGGACTATGCCTTATGGCAAAGAGGTTGAGCTTTGAATCCCTCTCGTTTCCCATTCTCTTTGAGCCAAGTTCAGCGTGAATCCGCTTCGCACCTGGCGTTTCTGCGTAAAGCAGTTCGGTTGGGTTCGACGCTAGTTACTGTTAGGAAATGACCAATCAAGAAAACCCTAATTCCAGTCGATCCTAAGTGGGAACAGCCAGAATACTTCCGCTATGTGGCAGACGCGGAAAGCCCTAGATCGCAAACCCCGTAACATTCCATGGGAGTGCCGGGCGAAGCTTTCTAGACATCCGTTCCGATGGACTGCTAAGATGTGTCCTGGATGATACTAGTGGACATGTTATAGAAATTTAATTTAATTTTTCATTTTCTCCCATAGGAACACATTTCACCCACCAAAAATGACAAAACCATCATTTTACCCTTAAAAACTGCATTTCAGGTTTTGCGGGATTTAAATAACGTATGTAAATCATTAGGAAATTAGAATTTTTAGATAGACAGCCGTTGAACATAATGCAACCAACACTCAAACAATTTTTCATCGCATAAGAACATCATTTCCATCATAAAATATAAAAAAATCTTCATTTCCTTCATAAAAAATAGTCATATCGTGTTTCTAGGAAACCCAAGACACATTGAATGATTGCATGACCAGCGGACGGAGCCTCCATTACTCTCAATTCCATGTTGCATATCAAGCTTTAGTATCTCCATTAATCTCCATCATCCTTTGCTTCAATCTCCTTCCCAATTCTTCATTCAAGATAATGTGCACGAACAACCCATAGAGGGGAGAGAGAAGGAGGAGAGAGAAATACTAGTTTCTATTCTCCATGTCCAAGTAGCCATTGGAAGAGAGGAGAGTAGCGATGGAGGGTGAAGAAAGACACAAGATCATGGATGTAATCAGTGTGGGGGTGGGGGGTATTCTTCAGGCCCCATGCTCATTTTTTTCCATGGAGGAGGGGAGTATGGCGTTATTTTTCTACCGCACGTAGAAAAAAATGTCCCCTCCCACCCCACGAAATCGATTTTCGGGGGATGGCCCCAAAGGTCACCCGCTTTCACTTCACATTTTGGGCCCCTTCTCACCAAGTTTGGCCATTGACTAGGCTTCTGGTGTCAAATTCGCACTTCGAAAAATCTTGTGCATCCAGCTCGAGGTCTCCCACTGCATGGCACTTCCAGAATTCTAATTTGACCTCTGAAATTTTTTTGAAAATTTACCAGCCATCGCTTGGTGGGTCTTTAAAGCACGTTTGGCACCCATTTTTGACTTGCCACTTAAAATTGTACTGACTGCAGCCGCCGCCTTCGACGAGATTAAATTTTCTCTCAAATTTTAGATTTTTTGGCTAATTTTAAGCACTTATCAGAGTCAAAAATCACCGCTCACCAAGTCTCTAGCTATGGGAGTAAATAGAAGTAGTATAGTGGATGGATAGATGTATATAATGTTTGAGAGATTCTTAAGTGAGGATTAATAGTAGTAAGAGACTAGGTAGATTCTTGTATGAGAGCAATGATGATGATAGAGATTACATAGAGTAGAGACAACAAGAGATGAAACAACACACATGCAAGAGTCAGAGGCTCAAAGTATCCCAAAACAAATCCTTGATCAAGAAAACCGATTTACAATGAGTTTCCCTTTCATGGTGTCCTATTTCACCCTATTATATCCAAAAATTTGCACCAAACTATAGCTTCTACTCTACTACTCAAAGAGAAAATCCGATGGTTCTATTGGCTCCAAAAGGGTGGTAAAACCCTAGGACACCTGACCAAAAATCTCATAGATCACTCTTTCTTCCTCTTTCCCATCCAGAGTACTATTTGTTGCTTGAAAACTGCGATTGTATGTAGTGCAAATTTGGGATCCCTTCCTTTTTGCACGAGATCCCTAAACCTAGTTTAAAAGTAACTTGCTTTTTTCTTGACACCCTATTATAATATTTTTAACACATTTTTAGGATATTTACAAGATATAATATTCAAATATCAAAAGTAGGCTTAAATTTTCCAAAATCTCGACCCTCATTTTGAACCATCCATACTATGGACAGTAACACTAATGACTAATATGACATTAACTCTCTAGATTAATAAGAAAACTGAATTATGATGCACTCGAGGGTTTTCCACATTGTGTTTGCATAGTGGCACGATATCATGACCCAAGGGTGTTGAAGCCTAATGATCTCTTGGGCCTATGTCTTAGATTTTTCTATTGTGTCAATGGAGAGACCTCTCGCGGTGGGTTCGGTCCACGTTCCCGGCGCGGTCAACAACCCCCTTGGATAGGGTCAGGTAGACAGTCGGGGGTAACTGAAGCTGCCTCTCCCTTCAGGCCTTCAACTTGAAGTATAGATATTCATTTAATTTGTAATTAATAAATCAAACAGTGCTCTAAAATCTCTAGCAAGCACAAACATTTCCATTGATCGGTCTTGTGGTTGACAAACTGCTAAGGAAGGAGTCTTTCCTTTCGAATGCATCCAGCACTCGATCCGAGGTGTCTTGCAACTTAGCAAGATCCCTTATATTCTGGGTTAGGGCGTACCCTATTAACCCAACTTGGTCAACCCTAAAGTTCATTGGATACTTTAGTTTCCGATTTTTAACCTTCCTTACTTTAGAAGGATATCAAGGAATACATCCTTTTGCAAGATAACTTGCGTAAGGATCTGCCATCCTTGTTGAGGGTATTTAACCTTTCCTCTTGTGAATCAATCACAAGACCATATGACTTCCTACTTGCCGCGCAAGTCCTGGATCGTACTATGCGATAATGGAGTTACAAAACAATCCGTTTCAGTTTCTCTAAACTGACGTTTGTCAGTCCTAGGGTTTCTTAGCTTTTATTTTTTTCTTTAAGAACCTCAGGGACGAGCCCTAGTTCTTTTACGTTTACGATTTACTGACCCTACAATCAGGGAAGGTGGGCAAGTATTTAAGGTATAAACGTTTCTTGGATTTTGAATCATTCCCAATGAATATTTCGCAACATAGGTATTTCTAAGTTATATTAATTCGGTTAGCTTTTAGAAGGTAATATCGAGATCACTTCCCCACGATTTGTATGCTTCCTCTCTAGCTAACTCAAGTATAGGGTTTTTTGGCATAGATACCTTTGTAGCTAGAGATCTGGCTGTTGATGGATTTTGCAAGATTAGGGAATTTAGGAATGCCTTGCAACTAAGTGCATCGGCAACTACATTCTCTTTCCCTGGTCGGTACTTGATTTCAAAGTCATATTCCTCCAACACTTCAATCCACCGACCTTGCCATTTGAGACTCTTATGGTCGGTTACTAGAGTAAACTTGTTACCCAACAGGTAGTGTCTCCAAAGCTTTAGAGCATGGATAAAAGCTAGTAATTCCCCCAAAGGCAAGAATGCTAGCATCGGTTACTACCTCGAACTCCTTATTGAAGTCTGGAAGTTTTAGAATAGGTGCTCATACCAAACTTTGCTTCAATCTGTTAAAGCTATTTTGTTCAGGAGTTGACCATGGAATGGAAGTTTGCTTCTTCAATAAGTCCGTCAGAGGTGCTGCAATCAAAGCATAGTTTTTTATGAAGACCCTATACCATCCTGTCAATCCAAGAAAGCTACGTATCTCTTTGACGGATACTGGTGTTGGCCACTCAAGCACATCTCTGACCTTGGCTGGGTCCACTGATATTCCTTTTGATGATACTATGAATCCCAGATATTCAATCTGATGCTTGAGGAATGCACACTTCTTCATTTTAGCATATAGCTTATGCAACCTCATTGTCTTAAGGACAATCCGAAGTTGAGGTTCATGATATTTTTCCTGTTTAGAATAGACTAAAGTGTCATCAAAGAAGACAAGCACGAAATCATCAAGATATGGTCTAAAGATATCCTGCATTAACCTATTGAAGGTGGCAGGTGCATTCGTAAGCCCGAATGACATAACCAGGAACTCAAAGTGCCCATATCTTGTATTGAGGGCCGTCTTTGGGATATCTTCTTCCTTGATCATTATCTGATAGTCACCTGACCTGAGATCAATCTTGGAGAAGATCTTCGCACCCTGAAGACGATCAAGAAGCTCATCTATTCTAGGAATAGGATACTTGTTATTAACTGTTGATTCATTCAACCCTCGGTAATCAATACATAGTCGAAGTGTCCCATCTTTCTTTTTCTGGAATAGTACTGGAGCTCCCCACGGTGAATTGCTAGGCCGGATGTAGCCTTGATCTAACACTTGCTTGAGTTGTTCCTTCAACTCAATTGCTTCTGGTATGGACATTCTATAAGGTCTCTTTACAATTGGCGTAGCTCCAGGTACTAACCTAATCTCATGATCTACTTCTCTTTGAGGCAGAAGTTTGGTCAACTCTTCAGGGAATACGTCTACGTATCCCTTTAGCCAAGAAGGTCCTTCATGAGACTCTTGCTTTTGATCTAATTTGTTGAGTTTGATCAAGTAAACATGTAATCCTTTTCTGACTCCTTTTATGAGAGAGAGGAGAAGAAGAAAAAGGAGAAGGAAGAGAGGTGAGAAGAGAGAAGAGAGAAGAAGAGAGAAGAAGAGAGAGAGAGAGAGAGAGAGAGGAAGAGAGAGGGTGAGAGAGAGAAAGAGAGAGAGGAAGAGAGGGAGGGAGTGAAAAAGAGCAAGAGAGAGAACCTCCTAAGAAGGTTCTCCTTCTCTTCCCCTCCTTAGAGGGTGTCCACACGCGTCCTTTCTTCTCCCGTTGGCCGTGAACTTATACCCTGTCTCATGAGATTATCCACCACTCGCAAGCTCAATTCTCTCCCAAATTGATCCCGTTAATCAAGGAAAAGGTGTGGAAGTCTTGTTCGATTCGCATTCAGGGGAGATCAAGATCAAGAATGGCCCCTAGGCGGAAAATTTCACACGCGGATATCAATCGCACAACAAAATCCTCAAGCGAGGACATCACTAGCCATCCAACTACAATACTGGTCATAAGTAATATATTTTCCAATTGATGAATTCTTGCTTTGATTCATGCATAAGATGCATTAGACCTGAACTAAACCACATGAGAATAGTTTGCTCAAAAAGATAAACTTCATCTCGGGTATTTGAAAAATTGAGTTTTCAAATGCATGTATCAGGAGAAGTTAATTACATTTATATGCCATGTAATAAGTTCATAAAAAACATATAAGGCTTCCCATCCTCGCAATAGTAGGGCATCTTTATCACTTTAAAGGTATATGCTACAACTTGCATGCCTGATGGGTTGCATGCAAGTAGCCTAGCCTAAATAGAATCATTTTCAAAACCCGACCTTTGTCCAAGCTTTTGCGAACAACACGAACTGATAACTCATGTTTGATGGATTGGGAATCTTGATGTTGTGCTTAGCTAGTACAAACAATAATCATAAGGATTAAAGACTAAGATGCCTTGCGATCTGTCTAATAACCACTATGTTTATCAATCCAAATTCAGGGATTGGGCTAGATACAAACAACAACTCCGAGCCTCAAAGGCAACTAGAGAGCTCAAAGGGTTAGGAAAACTTGAGGCAAAGGAAAGACTGATGCTTTTGTACTTATTGAGAGAAAGTTTAGGTTATCAAACAATGCAAGTGACCTATAGAACTTATGTCATGTACAGTGTTTAAACCCCTAGCATATGCCTTAGCCAAAGGAAGGGAGTGTAAGAAAAGTATTGCATAGTATCGCTCTTGACCCCAAGGGGGAGAGCGGATATGCGATGGAAATCTTATCACAACTTTTATTGCATTGTTTGAAAGAGGTACAATTAGTTGTTGGTTGATCTGAATGCTTTTACAATTCAATTGATTGTTGGTTGGTTGCTTAGATGATTATTCCAAGTGCTTGTGGTGACTGGTAAGTTCATGGCAGGGGTCAGTGATGACAAGTTGCCATGGGAAAATAAAGGAATGTTTTCTTGGAAGATGATATGATTGCCTTGATTGTGCTTGATTCTTAATTGGATTAATTAAGGAAGGATATTTTGCGTGGGTGGATCATCTCCATGGTCACGCCACGCTTCAACCCAAGAGGGCACTGCTCGATTCATAGGCCAAAGGTCAAGTGGTAAAAAGGCAAACCATGGAAGTTATGTCTCACTCCTAGGTCACTTGGGGTCAGTGGAGCTCTAGAAAACCCTTGCCTAGTCTAGAATGGAGTTGTAGACTGTCGTGAGCCCAACGTCTGAGGTGTTGAAAGATCCTATTCTAGATAAAGGATGGAAATTATGGTGCCATGTGATTTGGACCGGGTACTTCTTTTGGACAAAAGGGATACATAATTTCTCCTATATGGACAGGAGACAAAGATTAACGTGAAGATAAGTTAGGGAATTTGTTTGAACCTGTTTGTCAAAAGATTGCTTGCTCTATATTCATGTTTGTGTCATAAATTATGCAAACAAACCCCATTCCCTAAAAGTTCTAATTAAGAAAACTGATTTTGAATGTCACACATAAAAATGACAAGACCTAATTAGAAAACTAAAGCTATCAAGGGAAGCGGGTGGGCAAAACCCCCGACGAGTCTGCCCTATGGCAGGGTAGTCCCAAAGAACTTGGAGGCTTCTCACAAGGTTTTACCGGCATTTGACCTTTAGGAATTTCTAGGTTAGAACCCAATTCATGCCATTTGAGGGGAGTGGAATGGGACTATACTATGGGTAGAGAGATTGAGCGGTGTATCCCCCTCGCTTCCCATTCTCTTTGAACCAAGTGCAGCATGGATCTGTGTTAAATTGGGTATCTCTACGTAAAGTGGGATGTCCAAAACCTAATACTAGAATGCTTTTAGGAGACCTTGGATTGATGCAATAGGGCCACTCCCACGAACACAGTCTGGCAAGGAATACATCATAATGGGTGTGGACTACATGACGAGGTGGACAAAGGCTTCAACAACTAGTAAGATCACTGCCCAAGAACTGAGGAAATTTGTGTTTGAAAAACATTTGTTGTAGGTTTGGCACACCTTTAGAAATTATCTCTGACTGAGGTCCTGGTTTTAGAGCTAATGTAGCGAGGGGAGCTAATGGAAAAGATAAAAATCAAGCGCAGGCATTCTACTCCCTACTACCCACAGTGTAATGGTTTGGTCGAAAAGGTGAATGGGATGATTTGTAAGATAATTACCAAGCAAGTACACATGCATCCCAAGCACTAGGATAACAAATTGAGTGCAGCTCTCTGGGCCTACATGACTTCATTTAGAACCTCACTTGGCTATACTCCATTTCACCTCGTTTATGGCCAAGAGGCTTTGCTTCCTATAGAGGTAGAACTGGCTAGCTTACGTGTTTTAGTAGCTGGTCGAGAGAAGAATCAAGATAAGAAGTTAGAGGAAAGGATCTTGGATCTAGAGAGAATGGAGTTAGACAGAGAAGCAACAGTCCAACACTACTCTATGTAGGGGCTGAAGAGAGAAGGAAGACATTTAATAAGATTCTGGCTAGCAAGCACATAAGGGAAGGATCACTTGTGCTATGCTATGATAACCGTTTTGATAACAGAAAGGATAGTAAACTTGTGTTCAACTGGGAAGGGACATTCGGAGAGATTTCAATGTAAAGGGTAAAAGGGATGGGTTATCTTAGTGAAGATGGAAATGGATTACACCTAGTGATTGAGTGAGTACATAGATTTTTTCAAAGGACTAGACTCCAACTACATGTGGATTCCACCTGCATCACCAAGATTTGGGATCTATTACCATCATTAGAGAACACCTCACCCTTGTACACAAGTCAATGTCCACATCATGGTGTAATTTGGATCTTACACAAAAAGCTTACAAGCATGGATCCCCTCTGTCATATGCTTATATGTATTTTTATATATATATAAGAAACTACAGTCAAAGCAGCTTTTGTAAGCCATTTTTTATCATTTCAATAAATCCCAAGGAAAATCGAATTTCAAGAAAATTCATGTGTAGCCCAACCGATTTTGACTTGGTCTATAAAGTTGTATAATAAACTTTTTTGAGATTCTTTACCGATTTGAAGTTACGAAGGCGCAGACTGCTAGAGCTGCACGCAATTTTCTTCTCTCTTTTACCCTTATCACATCAACTTTCCATTTTATCCTTCTTGTAAATATATTATAATAATGTGCTTTGGGCACCCACCTCTTGTAATCTAGCTCCCTTTCTCTAGCTTGTCTACCACCACCCTTGGCTTGTTGCATGATGACAAAGGTGGGGACTTGTCCCATCCACTATTCTCCATATTTTCAAAGATGTCATATATCATCTAAGATTATGTTAATCAAGAAGATTAGCTTAATCTAATCCTTCATGGAGACTATATAAGATTCCCATGGAGATGTAAAGAAAGACAATGATAAGCACATGAGAGCACTCTAGAACACCCTCATACTAGTCCATCTCTTTGAGGTAAGCTATGAGTGAGTCTCTTTTATTATGTATCATTCCATGAATACATAATGGCAAGCTTCCTCTACCTCTTCTCCTCTTATCTCCCTCTCTTCTCATCTCGCTCTCTCTCTCACTCTCTCTCTCTCTCACTCACACACTCTCTCTCTCTCCCATTTTCTAATATGGTGTCTAGATCATATGTACTCTCTTCTAATTCTCCCTCTACATTCATACTTAAACTTATTAACTAAGACTTGCCATATGCTCTATTGGTGGGGAATCCTTATTTCCTCATGTTATATATATGTTCATGGGAGAAATTAGGAGACATCACCTCTCTAAACCTTCCATCATCTTCATTTCCTTTAAGATGGGCTACAAATTCTCTCTCGTGAAGTTGTGTTTTGGTTCTTTCCATTCTCTTTGAGGAAAGGGATGTCCTATCCCATCCTCCCTTTGGCTAGGTGGTGCCCTTCTTTAGCTCTCTTAGTGAGGATTAGAGGCTTGGTGGGTAAGAGGCAACCCACTCATCTTTTCAGCTCTCAGCACTAGAACTAGAACGTGTTGGCAAGAGTTTTCTTTTACACGTGAACTTGTTGTTCATTAGCAAAAGCACCACTCATTGTGTCAATATAGTCATTACAATGAAAAATATAAATAGAAAACATGATTTTTGATGAAAAACTTATAGAATTAATTGTCCAACTAGATTTTAGAAATGGAATTTATATAATAGATAGGCCAAATGTTCATGCATTAGGTACACTTGTGATACACCAACAAAAGCACTCCTCTCATGGGAGTTGCTACCACAAAGTAAGCATTTTCATCTTCTTGATTAGTGAGGCATTTCAGACTAATGTACTACCTACTTGTTTAATGTGATGGACAAAGACTTTTTCCAAGGGGGTACATCATAGGAAACCTTAGCACACTAAACTTGCATTACATGACATATCATATTAGAGAGTATTGTGGAATTGGAGTGTAGATATGATAAGATAAGAGGCCAAGCCACTTAAAAACCATAATCAAAACAAACTTATAGCATAAACATAAGATATAGTGTGTGATGCACTGCACAATAAAGGATCTAAAGTAAATAATGAAACTTGTAACAACCTCCTCAATACCATGTGAATATTTATAGCACTTTGCTACAATCAAAGATCTAGCAAGCTAGTCTCCTTGCCTTTTAAGCCTTGAAACATCCACCAATTGATACAAGATTTCAAAGGTACCATTGTTGGGATTGGTTTCTTTATGTCAATGTAACATGAGTTTTATGTTCATATAGAGGAAGAAAATCCAACATTAGAGGCATTGATTCTAATGTGGATATGCCCAAGGTAATGGATTTTGCCTCGATTTTGCTTATGCATCCAAAAGTAAAATTCATCCCTAATATCAAAATATAACAAACACGAAATTTTCCATACCTTCAAGTGAACTCCCATGGATCAAGATGGTTAGAGGACTCAAATTCAACATAGCTCACTACCTTTTAGAGCGTGATATAAAGCTCTTTGGCTACTCAAGACAATTCAAGCATGAGCAACACCTAGTGCATACGTGTAGCTCTTGTGATAAATTATGAGTGAAATGATGCTTACTAGATTGGATGGACTCTATGTTAATATCTATCATTGGACCTAAATGGTGCGCAAATCGGATGCTGTATGCTCACGTAGTGAATGTCGGAAGGTCCCCAAGAACAATAGAGCTCTACTTTTTGCACAAAATTCAATGTAAAAAGCATGAATGACATGAACAAGAGACCAATTGGGTGCAATCTCCCCCCATGCCTTGTGTGAGCGCTCCACAAAGCATGTATTTTATGTATTAATCATCTTCAAGCTCAAATAATAGCCCAAATTACAAAATAGCAAGCTTTTAGCTTTTGAGTTTGCTTTAACACAAAATAGGAATAAAGCTAATGGACGGTGCCCAAAGAGTCTGGCATGCCCAATACAATGTCCAAGTACAAATAACATAATCGTGCGCCCATGCGCATACAATATAATAATAAATATCCAACGCCTCAATAAATAGGCGTGAAAAAATATAGGCGCCATGCCTAAGGTATGCGCCCATCAAAATATAATCAATAAATCGAATAATCGCTATCCTCCAACGCTTTCCTCCGCCACTGCTGCTATCTCTACACATCAACTGAAGCATTCACAATCGTTAGTAAAATAATACAATTAAACCGACAAAAGTGAATACCTAGCAGTCTTCAGCTACATAAATAAATCAACTGGTTAGAAATCAATCCTAACCTTAATTTATTATGAGTGCGCACTCTAAACTCATAAACGTTTATTAATTTAATATGCATTTTGCGGAATCACCCGCTATGGAATCACCCATGTACACACTAAATTAATGAAACGCCCGAAAAGGACAGGCGTCCCCATCAACTTCTTGCATAAAGAATCCACTTTGTGTATGAGCCCCGGTCATCAAGGTTTACGGAATCCACCGTAAAACCTCACGGAATCCACCGTGGCACGGAATCCACCGTGAAATATGCCTCCTGGCATCATACCCCCGGGGTGGGATAGCAATTGACATCAATTGCTATTAGCTCAATGTGGAGCTAACAGAGTGGGGAAAGCATTTAAGTCTCTAGCGTGCATCCATTGTGCTTCCTCTACAGGATGGTTCTTAAATTTAACTAGATATCTAGAATATCTTCGGCTAGTTCTAGTGGTCCTAAAGTCAGTATCAATGATAGCTTCAGGTTCAAGTATTTCAGTCTCTTCTTCTAACAAAGGTGGGTTTTCATAAACAGGGTGTACAGGTAATTAGCCTCTAAATGGTCTTAATAAACTAATGTGAAATGTGTTGTGAATTTTTCAGTGAGGTGGTAATTCTAACTTGAATGCATTGTCATTAATTTTATGAATAATCCTAAATGGTCCATAGAATCTAGGTGCTAATTTCACAACTGGGTATACTTTGGCCAATTGGATTCTCGGCACTCCAGCCTCGCCTTGAGTTGTGACTAATTCCCTTTCAGAGTTTCGAAATGAAACTTGACCCTTTCCACAGTGAATGTGGGCGTCGTTAGGCTTAAGCCAATCCATTCTGAGTAGACACTCATGGATACCTAAATTCATGACTCTAAATTTGACCGAAGTCTTCTTTCCTCCCAGAAAGAATTCCATCTTAGCAGTTTTCCTGGTACAAGTAACCTCACAACCATTTGCCAATTCCACAAGCAGGGTAGGTGCTTCTACTATGGTTATTCCTAATCTTTTTGCACATGCTGGTGAGATAAATGAATGTGTACTACCACAATCAATCAAGGTCTTGAAACCTTTACCTTGATAGTCCAACGGTGTCTGAATCCCTAAGAACTGGCGATTCGGCCCTTTTTTGTGTAAAGCGGCATGGACTGTCGCTCTTTCGAATTTTGCTTCCATGGTCGGATCTTCTTCTTCCCCTTCTTCGCACATTTGCCTTTTGGCAATGCCGGCGGTTCTTCCTCTTCCTCGGGTAGTGGCTCCTTGACCACGGCCTATTCCTTGGAAAGGCACTCGGCAATGTCCTCCACCAAGCTTGGGACATTGCCTCTTGAAGTGACCGGTTTCGTTGCAGTGGAAACAACATAGGTTTCGGCCATTACTTTGAGTAGGAACAAAGTTGTTGATGTTATTCATCCTTGCTTTCTTTCTTTGTCCCTGAGGTGAACTCTCTTAATTTGAGGTTTGAATGTTCCTCTGTTCGGGTCATTATAAGACCAAGTTTTGTTACCCCTTGGTCTAGCTTGCACCTCCTGAATTATAGGCGGCGCTCGAATGAGTGCATCCTGAAGATCTGATGGACGCATAGATTCGAGACGGGTATTTACTGGTGGATTTAAGCCCGCACAAAATTTGGACACCTGTTGTGTCATGTCCATCTGTGGCGCATACTTTAAAAGTGAGACAAATTTAGAGTAGTATGCGTCAAGAGTGAGTCCCAGCTGTTTTAGCTCATAGAACTCATTCATTTTCTGCGTGCGATATACAGGTGGTAAGTATCTTCCCTGCACAGCTTTCTTCAGCTTCTCCCAAGTAACGGATCCCTCTGCCATCCCTTGATCCCTGCACCATTGCTTCCACCAAAGTCTGGTTTCGTCGGTGAGTTTTAACTTGCCGAACATAGCTTGATTGGCGGGTGCAG
The DNA here is from genome assembly GCF_053477565.2 of Lygodium microphyllum. Lineage (NCBI taxonomy): Eukaryota > Viridiplantae > Streptophyta > Polypodiopsida > Schizaeales > Lygodiaceae > Lygodium > Lygodium microphyllum. The sequence continues at coordinate 133,441,279 of NC_141138.1, forward strand.
TACCGACTGCTTCGAAGTAATCCTCCATGGATTCAATCCAAATTTCAGCATCATCCTGGACGAATCTACCTCTCCCGTCAAACTTGGGTGGCTTAATCTACTTGAGAAGGAACTTCTTCTCCTGGATCACAGCATTACTTGATGTAGGAGACGAATTAGGAACCTGTACCTGGGGTTGTGCCTGAATAAAGGTTTTCTTAACGTTATTATATGATAATCGATGTTAGTTTATATTACAATTTTAATTCAGCTATATGGGCATAGCACTTTCAAATACAACGTTTCATGTGATGATAAGCCAATTGTTACATTTAGTTTGGGGAGAACAACGTTGTATTGCATTTATCTACAGGAACTGTGTAATAGTAGGGTGTTGGGTGATGGATCTTCAGGAATCGATAAGTCATTGGAAGTTCAGGATATCCTTTCCGTTGGAATCCATACTTCTCATGGCGGCCCAACACTTTAATCCTGTCGGCGGGGATTACCCGAGCTACTTCCTCATATACATATGAGTTCATCTCAACCCTCCCTCGAATATGTAAAGTCGAATTTACGTGAGCTTCCACAAAAATGAACAGCTTCACGACTTTCAGGTCTTCCAACCACTTGATCCTCTTTAGGTTGGTCTGTAGATAAGCAAACCGGTGGGCGGCTATATAATAGATTCCTGAAGCACCTGTCCATCTTTATTCCATGTACAAAGGTGATGAATTATAGATCTGCTCCAGGATGTTCATCATCCCAATTCTTTGTCTATAAAGCGAAGAATACATTGCAGTCATAAACATGACTCGAAATACCAAGAACTTGTTCCACGCTTCGTAATTCTGCAAGATAGCATTGAAGGTAAGGAAATGTTTGGACAGCAACAATTACTTTACTTCATTTCTTTGAGATTTCATAAAAACATATCCTTTGTTGGTCAGCTCTGATACCAACTGTAACGTGTCCACTAGTATCATCCAGGACACGTCTTAGCAATCCATCGGAAAGGATGTCTAGAAAGCTCCGCCCGGCACTCCCATGGAATGTTACGGGGTTTGCGATGAAGGGCTTTCCGCATCTGCCACGTAGCGGAAGTATTCTGGCCGTTCCCACTTAGGATCGACCAGAATTAGGGTTTTCCTGATTGGTCATTTCCTAACAGCAACTAGCGTCGGACCCAAGCAAACTACTTTATGCAGAAATGCCAGGTCCGAAGCGGATTCACACTGCACTTGGTTCAAAGAGAATGGGAAACGAGAGGGATGCAAAGCTCAACCTCTCTGCCATAAGGCATAGTCTCATTCCGTTCCCCTAAAACAACGTAAATCGGTTAAGACATAACTCTAGGTCAACGCTTTGGTTGTTCCTGTCCTTTGACAATCATCCCGCTGTTCTTCGAGATTTGAGAAAAGTTCCCGGTCAACTGGGACCACCCAACCGTAGGACGGACCCATGGCCTATCCTCCGCACTTTCCTCGGTTTGTTTTAGTTATGTAATTATCTAACACATTAATTGGACATGTAACAATCAGCTTCTTTAATTAATCCGTTAAGCACTGGTTCTTTCACGTAATCTTATCACGTGACATAGAAAAACAATATCAGACAAGTTCTTTATTAACATCTCATCATATTTATCTTTGGAATACAAGGAGTTCTACCCATAGGCTTGTCCATAAACCGCCGAAGGCTATCCAGCAATCCACAGGGATCACTATTCCAAGTTTTCGCCCATAGACTAGTATGCAGGCCTCGAGATCCAATCCCGAGTCACGTTAGCCTCTTGTGCAGGACCCGGAAGGCGAGGGATTTATGGCCAGAGCCCCCCTGGCACCCAAGCGTCCTCTTGCTCCAAGTAGTGCTCAATGGAGAGACCTCTCGCAACGGGTTCGGTCCACGTTCCCGGCGCGGTCAACAACCCCCTTGGATAGGGTCACGCAGACAGTCGGGGGTAACTAAAGTTGCCTCTCCCTTCAGGCCTTCAACCTGAACTATAGATATTCATTTAATTTGTAATTAATAAATCAAACAATGCTCTAAAATCTCTAGCAAGCACAAACATTTCCATTGATCGATCTTGTTGTTGGCAAACTGCTAAGGAAGGAGTCTTTCCTTTCGAATGCATCCAGCACTTGATCCGGGGTGTCTTGCAGCTTGGCAAGATCCCTTATATTCTGGGTTAGGGCGTACCCTATTAACCCAACTTGGTCAACCCTAAAGTTCATTGGATACTTTAGTTTCCGGTTTTTAACCTTCCTTACTTTAGAAGGATATCAAGGAATACATCCTTTTGCAAGATAACTTGCGTGAGAATCCACCATCCTTGTTGAGGGTATTTAACCTTTCCTCTTGTGAATCAATCACAAGACCATATGACTTCTTACTTACTGTGCAAGTCCTGCATCGTACTATGCGATAATGGAGTTACAAAACAATCCGTTTCAGTTTCTCTAAACTGACGTTTGTCAGTCCTAGGGTTTCTTAGCTTTTATTATTTTCTTTAAGAACCTTAGGGACGAGCCCTAGTTCTTTTACGTTTACGATTTACTGACCCTACAATCAGGGAAGGTGGGCAAGTATTTAAGGTATAAACGTTTCTTGGATTTTGAATCATTCCCAATGAATATTTCGCAACATAGGTATTTCTAAGTTATATTAATTCGGTTAACTTTTAGAAGGTAATATCGAGATCACTTCCGTAGGATTTGTTATCTATGTGTCAATTGATTTTTCAATCCTAAACTTTATCGATTTGAGGTTAAGTAAATTCAATTAATCTTTTTTTTTTCTTGCGAACAAAAACTCATGCCAAATAAGCAATCTTTCCCTTGCTAAGTTATGCAGTTAGCAATGATAACTTCCTAGAGTTTATGCATCGCAAGAAACCTTTCATGAATTGCACCTTCCATGATGATTCATTGTAAAAAGAATAGGGGTTAATAGTGCAAGATGTAGATTTATACCTTCTAGACTTAACCAAAGTGTACTACTTTAGTGGGTAAATAATCTTGCTCATATATCATTTCAATGCATAATGCTTTTTTAAGGAAAACTATGTTTATACTTTATTTATATTGCATGTTTAATTAAACTAAATTCCTTCATCGTAAATAACTAGGACAAAATATATCTTATCCCTAACAATTCATCTAGTACGATTAAATTAAAACCGATATAAAATTAAGAAGGAAAAACCTGGGTTTGGGGTGAGATATCCACATGGATACCGGGAGATGACCCTCCCACAGCTACTCCTTGGACTTTCTTAGCCGGCATCGCCGTTGTAGTCCTTCGAATGTGGAAGCAGCTTTACACTCCTTTTCGGAATTCCACCGTCGCTTCAATACTTTTCTTTTCTTTTTTGAGGCAAGGAATCGTTAAGGGATTAACCACGAGAAGGGGGTAATAAGACCTTTAAGGTCTTAATTTCTTCGAGAGGGCAAGGTTTACGAAGCCTAAAGAAAAAGCCCTATAGGGACTTATACACGGTGAAAAGGGTGTGTGTGAGTGTGGTTTCAAAAACATATGAAGGGGAATTGGGAGATCTTTGGGCATGGGAGTGAAGGGTATAGAAAGGGGGATTCTTGGAGAGGTTTTAGGACACAGGGTGAAAAAGCCTTAGGGGTTTAAAAACTGGGGGTGAAAGGGTAAAAGGGGAAAGGTGAAGGGTGAAGGGCTTATAGCACGGGGGGGGGGGGGGGGGGGGGGGGGGGCGGTTTTAGGTGGGAATTTCAAGAAGAAGGGATTCAGGTGGAAATTTCAAGAAAAAAGGAAACTTGGGTGGAAGTTGCAAGAAGAAGGGGACTTACGTGGAACTTGCGAGGGAATGGGTGCTTAAATCTTGGGTGGGGGGGGGGGGGATATAAACCCACTTGGAGAAGGCTTGTGGAAGCCCACAAGAAAGGATTAAGGGGCTTGCAATATGAAAGGGTTTATAGGACCCTAAGGCACTTTATGGGGAAAAGACCACGGGGAGGATTTTTAAATCCCAGGGAGGGTGGAAAATAGGTTATAAAACCCTTTAAGAGGAAGGCTTATTAAAACCACAGAGGGGCTTAATGGTATTTTTTTCAATATTGGTTGGGACCCCATGAGGAAAAAGGGGGAACAAGGGGTATGAAAGACCCTTAAGAGGGGATTTTGGGAGGGGAATGTATGGTAGTGGCATTGCATGAGGTTTAGCCTCAATTTTCCCTATCTCTTTGTCAAATTTCGTGATTTATCACTTTTTATACATCAAAACATGACAAAATGAACCCATGCACCTATGCAATGGAAGCACTACCTAAAAGTAGGGGATGGAATGTTTGAATGATGCGATTTGGGTGCTGTTTATGTTGTTTTTGCTGATGCATATCATATTATAGGGTTTGTTATATTTCAATTAAGAGGATAGTAGCATGAGCGTTGTCTCCGTGCTATCCGTACATCAGCGCAACGAGTTAGTAAATGAGCATTGGAAAGTGTGGTTATGCATGACACATTTCTGATTGAAAATTATGTTTGAGCACGTTAGAATCATCCACTTTTGCATGTGCATATCAACCATGGTATCGGAATATGAAGAAGTGGATGGATAGCACTTGTTTTCTGTTATGATGACCTATGCTTGAGTGTGTGAGATAACCTAATCTATAGGCTAGTCTATCATTTTTGGGAATTGTTTGGTAAGGACAAATGGTATCTCCTAGAGTAAGTTCAAAATGAAAGAGTGGAGTTTGTATCATGTGTACGTTATGTTGGAAGGACGCATCTTGGGGCCAATCCCCGAGGTGTAGGAGAGTCCCAGTCAGCCAAGAGGTGCTTCCCTATGTTTTTGCTATGACGTATTATGCCTATATGTTATGGGATCTCCCTCTAAGGAGAAGGGATGGTAAATATTAGACTATGATCTAGTGCAAACGAAGAATCAACATTAGCGTTTAGTGTAGAGTGAGTCTCAGACGCTCCTAGCCCACGAGGCCGTGTGGTGGGAGATTGTTTGTTGTGTGCATGAGGTCCTGCTAGTGCCATAGCTAGTGTCAGCCCATTGTAGGTCCCATCACTGGTGTGTTTTTCGGGAGCTGCCTAGAAGTGGCAGTTTTCAAATCTTGGTCATATATGGGACCTATTAGCCTTATGCTTTAATTGAGAGCCACCTTGAAGCAGTGGATGTCAAGTTAGATTGGTTAAAACTTTGGTCATCATTATGATGATTAATCCCAGAAATCCCCAGAATCCAAAAGATACTTTGTCTATCCTCAATGGTCTAGTGGGAGCTTGGACATGTCATGTGATTGACTATTTTAGCCTTTGCCCCGAAAGTAACACCATGCTTGAGTTTGGGTCACTATGGGAAAATATCCATGGAGATACCTCTAAGATTAATAGCCCATGGGGATTAGAGGAACAAGAAAGTGAAAGTAATGCTAAGATGGCATAGTCATCTATGATCATTCATGATGATACTACCTTTGAAGAAAAGACTACGACAGTGATGGTCAATATGCACATATGAGGACACATTGATTATGATCCCAAGAAACATTCAATGTTAGTGTTCGATGCAGTTGGGTATCATAGTGTGATTACTAAGATCCATAAAAAATTTGATGATATCTATGTGTGTGGAACACCCTTGTTAGCATAGAAGACTTTGTTAGGATCTATCCTAACACTACAAGGATATCAGGCCATAGTTAGCAACGCCGATTAGCGACGACAAATAGTGGCATCACTATTAGCGTCGCAAATGCAACGCAAATAGCGACGGTACCTAGAGCAAAAAATTTCAGGCCCAAACCTGAGCGCATTTCATTTCACGCATTCATGAAAGAGAGTGAGAGGGAGAGCGACCGTCTTGCTGAGAGGGAGAGAAAGACAGAAAGAAGGCTTCTCACCGCCACCGCCGCTGCCGCTACTATTCGCAAAGAAGAGGAGGAGGTGTACGGAGGGCGAAGAGGAGCCACTGTTGCGAAAAGGAGCCGCCAAACCCTTCTTTGATTCTTTATGGTGAGTGCATTCTCTTTCTCTTTTACTTGTTTTTTGTATAATTTGTGTATATTGAGAGAGGGAGAGGAAATGAGAGAGAAAGAGAGGGAGAGGGAGAGGGAGGAAATGGGAGAGGGAGGGGGAGAAAATGAGAGAAGGAGAGGGAGGGAGAGTGCATTTTCTCTCTTTTACTTGTTTTTTGTATAATTTGTGTATATTGAGAGAGGGAGAGGAAATGAGAGAGAAAGAGAGGGAGAGGGAGAGGGAGGAAATGAGAGAGAAAGAGAGGGAGGAAATGAGAGAGGGAGAGGGAGGGAGAGAGAGAGAAAGGGAGGGAGGGAGAGGGAGGGAGAGAGAAAGAGAGGGGGAGGGAGAGGGAGGGAGAAATTAATAAGAAAATGAGAGAGAGGGAGAGGGAGGAAATGAGAGAGAGAGAGGGAGGAAATGAGAGAGGGAGAGGGAGGGAGAGAGAGAGAGGGAGAGAGAGAGGGAGAGGGGGAGGAAATGGGAAAGGAAGAGGGAGGGAGACATTAAACATAATATGAAAATGAGAGAGAGGGAGAGGGAGGGAGAGAGAGAGAAAGAGAGGGAGAGGGAGAGGGGGAGGAAATGGGAAAGGAAGAGGGAGGGAGAGAGAAAGAGAGGGGGAGGGAGAGGGAGGGAGAGGAAATGAGAGAGGGAGAGGAAGACATTAAACATAATAGGGAAATGAGAGAGGGAGAGGAAATGAGAGAGGGAGAGGGAGGGAGAAGAAAAGAGAGAGGGAGAGGAAGAGAGCAAAAGGAAATGAGAGAGCGAGAGGAGAGAGAAAAAAAAGAGACTGAAAGGAGAGAGAAAAAGAGAGAAAATATGTTAAACATAATAGGGGAAGAGAGAAAGAGAGGGTGAGGGTGAGGGAGGGAGAGGAAATGAGAGAGGGAGAGGAAGAGAGAAAAGGAAATGAGAGAGGGAGAGGAAGGGAGAAAAAGAAATGAGAGAGAGAGAGAGGAGAGAGAAAAAGAGAGAAAAATCATTAAACCTAATAGGGAAAGAGAGAAAGAGAGGGTGAGGGTGAGGGAGGGAGAGGAAATGAGAGAGGGAGAGAAAAAGAGAAAAGGAAATGAGAGAGGGAGAGGAGAGAGAAAAAGAGAAAAAATCATTAAACCTAATAGAGAAAGAGAGCGAGAGAAAGAGAGAAAAGAAAATGAGAGAGGGAGAGGAGAGAGAAAAAGAGAAAAAAATCATTAAACCTAATAGAGCGAGGGTGAGAGGAGAGAGAAAAAGAGAAAAAAATCATTAAATCTAATAGAGAAAGAGAAAAAGAAAGGGTGAGGGTGAGGGAGGGAGAGGAAATGAGAGAGAGAGAGAAACAGAGAAAAGGAAATGAGAGAGGGAGAGGAGAGAGAAAAAGAGAGAAAAATCATTAAACCTAATAGAGAAAGAGAGAAAGAGAGGGTGAGGGTGAGGGAGGGAGAGGAAATGAGAGAGGGAGAGAAAGAGAGAAAAGGAAATAAGACCTTACAATAAGCTCATCCTAGGCTCATAGGGGTTAGGTCAATCCTCAACAAGCCTAAGGGATATATGGATAGAGAACCCTAGTACACTTGCGCCTCCTAGCACAATGTTCTTCCTACAAAGAGACCTCTCATACATGGGGCTTGTCCTAGCCTCCACCACGCAAGTATACAACGAAGGCAATCAGCCTATCCGTTAGAAAAGCATTCATTTTTCATAACGTAAATCCAAAACTAACTTTGGATATTTCATAAAAATCAATCTCTTCTTAAAAAGGCAAATACAAAAAGCTAAAACAGCATCATTCATATGCTTCGCAAAACTAAAACATCATCACCACAAGATCTCTTAGGAAACTCATCTTCAACTATCAATTTTAATTAAAAAATATAATATAAAATCACTTGCAAGGAAGGACACTCTTTTATCATTAACCCTCTTTCTTCCTTAGAATAGTCTTAGGAATAAATTTCTGCTCTAACAAGTACATATTTGAGCATAATAACTCTTTTAAGGTTTATTCCATGAGTAGTAGTAGTATATATGCAACCATCAAGCTAGAGATCATGCTTTGGTATCTGTGGAGATCCCAATCTCATGCCCTCATAGAGATTGTAGGGAGAGAGAAGATGAGGTGAATCGCCAATTCTATTCTTAGTGAGTGCAACCTACCCATAGTATGGCATCCATGACCAATTGAAATCAGTTTGACTTTGAAATCCTACCTCGAGTATTATAACTATTGTTTTGTGGTGGATTTTCTTGCCATAATTCAATGTCAATTTGTGCTTGTGTTTTCCACGGTGTATTGACTATGGGTGTCAAATACTCTAGTCGGATCTCTCTCTCTTTCTCCTCTCTCTTCTCTCAACCCTTCTCTCTCCCTCAATCTTCCCTCTTTCTCTCTTCCTATACTCTCCCTAAATCCTTCTGTCTCCCTCTATCTCTTTTCTCTCTCTATCTCTCTTTTTATTTCTTCCTCTCTCATTTCTCTCCTATTCTTTTCTAACTTTACTCTCTCCCTAACTCTTGTCTCTCTCTTCATCTCTATATAAGTAGTCGTAGTTGTAGTCGTGGTCATGGTATAAGTAGTCGTAGTCATAGTCGTGGTCGTGGTCATGGTCGTAGTCATAGTCGTAGTCGTACTCATCGTCGTGGTCATGGTCGTAGTCGTGGTCGTGGTGGTCGTGGTCGTGGTCGTGGTCATCGTAGTCGTAGTCGTAGTCATGGTCATGGTCGTAGTCATAGTCGTAGCTATAGTCATAGTCGTAGTCGTAGTCGTGGTCGTGGTGGTCATGGTGGTCGTGGTCATGGTCGTGGTCGTGGTCATGGTCATAGTCGTCGTCGTAGTCGTGGTCATGGTCGTGGTCATGGTCATGGTCATGGTCATAGTCGTAGTCGTGGTCGTGGTTGTGGTCATGGTTATGGTCGTAGTCGTAGTTGTAGTCGTGGTCGTAGTCATAGTCATAGTCGTAGTTGTGGTCATGGTGGTCGTGGTCATAGTTGTAGTCATGGTCATGGTGGTCGTGGTCGTGGTCGTGGTCATGGTCGTGGTCGTGGTCGTGGTCGTAGTCGTAGTCGTAACGTAGAAAAAGAGAGAGAGATGGAAGGAGAGGATAACAATTTAAGAAAGAAAAAAAAAAGAGATGAAAGGAGAGGATAACAATTTAAGGAGGAAAAAAAAGAGAGAGATGGAAGGAGAGGAGAACAATTTAAGAAAGAAAAAAAGAATGATAACAAAAACAAATTGTTTGTCGTAACGTAGAAAAAATGGAAAACAATGAAGGTCCTATTGTTTAAGATCGCGAGGCGCATCTTAATCAGCGTGTCCCATGTCCTTGCTCTCAATGCAAGCTGGCAATTAGGCGAAAACGTCGATTGTCTATAGAATACGTCGTTCTAAGAAGTTGTATGGATCATCACCAAATCTATACTTACTTATCTAGTTGTTTTGCTACTAATGGAATTTTCAATTGGTCTCTTTGGGCTCAACTATATACCATTGATATTAGAATGGTTTGTGTAATGTGTGTTTCTACCTAAGAGGTGGTGGTTTTATCAACCAATCAACGCTGCACAAGATGAGAGAGTGAATCTTGTGGGGAGAAAGTTTTTATTGCGTTGAGAAACATTCTTTGAATGTCATCCATTTCTACTTCCATTATGTTAATTTGCATCTTAATGTCATTTTTGAGGTCCATTAAGTAGTTGAGGGCAATTTATCCTTCACCCCTTAGCTTAGTTTCCATTTCATAGCCTCAAGAGTCATATTAGAAATATCAAATATTGTGGCCTATCGGAAACTATCTAATTTGTCTTAGAAGTTATCCAAATTCCTCCTAAGTGCCTTGATAGATCCATCATGTTGACCATTGTTTCTGGGGTCCCAGAGTTGACTAGATTAATAACCAAGTTGATAAAATCATGCATGGGTGTGTAGTTTTGGGTTCAGAAGTATAGGTAGGTCTTAGGTCCCTTTTGAGTGTTAGAGTGCGAAGTTCTTGATCATTGCTTGGGTGTATGCAACTTAGGCCTCAGCCTTTGGGTTTAGAGCTAGGTCAAGGGTTGATCAGTCTCTAGGTGATTTTGGTTTTTGTACTCTCTTATTCTTTTGTTGTGAGTTCTTAGCTCATAGAGCTACTTGTTTTATTAGGTCCACAAGCTCTTTAACAACCTAATTAGGACATGCAAGGTGTTTGATATACTTGATACATGTGTGTCTATCATAGAAGCCTATATGCAATTGCAAAGTGTAAGGTCTCCTAAAGGTGCAAGGTCCCTAGTTGTAGTATTGAATGCCTATTAACCAAATAAAGATACTCTAGTGTGTTTTATAGCCTATGATGATTGTGTATGCGTGTGGTTGACGCACATTGAAACATTACAAGTTCTCGTAACTATGTTACAATGAGTACAAGCGTATTTGTGTTCAAACCATCACCCAAAAGGGTTTAACTCCATGCCAATAGCCATGGTAAAGGGGAGGGAAGGGGGGGCAAGTGTTTATTTGGATACATGGCTACACATGTATGGTTTCTTATGTCTCCTTGTGTTTCATTGTGCATATAGATGGCTTGATTCACTCAATGGTTATGAGGCTAATTTTGTTGGGGTGAATGTAGTCAAGTGTTCTACATAATCCTTGAGTGGGTGCATGTGTGTGGGTGAGCAAACAAGGTGAATGGATATTGCCTAAGGTAGACTAATGGTTACTAGGTTCTCATTGTGTGGTGGAAGAATGTTGTATTATTAGAGGTAAGTGTGGTGTGGCAAGAATCGATGCACTGTGATGGATGCACAAGTAGAAGATGCATTTCACTGGATGCATACTTAGAGTGGATGCTCTATATTTTGGGTAAGTGTAGAGGTGAAAGAGCAAAAAAAGGTGAAGATGAACAACCATTTATGCAAGTATGGATGCATAGGGATTATGAGATTATGGATGCATAGAGGAGGATGTGAAGTTATGTGGGTATATAAGATGGATGCATTATGGGTTAATGAGATGGGTGCTTCATGTGTGTGACTAGATGCACATTGTGTTCAATCAGTTACATGCTATGTTCAATTGGTTGCACATTGTGAGATATCTTGTAATCAAAAAAATTAATGAATGATAAAACATACACATAGATAACCAATTTCAACTCACAAGATATGCACAAATCCAATTGTACTCATGATCCTTCCATTGTCATGCAGCTCATGTGGTTTTGATTACATGGTATAGCCATGGTGCACTAACCATCCATGGGCCTTGCCACTCCTACCAATCCTTCGACCCAATAGGCTGGATGGTCGAGTTTGTGGAGAGAACCTTATGCCCATGAGGCCACACACATATGTATGTGAATGAACATAGTGTAGACAGAGAAAAAATACATTACTCTCTTTTATCCAAACTCAAAAGCAATAATAAATAGTTCAATTCTCTTTTTTGGGCTTTTTCTGTTGAAGTGTGTATGCAAAAATCAATACATGGACACCAAAGAAGAAAGTTTGAAGCTCCATTGTTCATGCATGGACTAAGGAATCTTTTACTTGTGCGATCATCTAAGTGCCCAAGTTTTTTTTGACACACACCTTCCTTCTTGTCAATCACTCACACCACTAGGAGGGGTGATTGAGAGGGTGAGGTGAGATCCCAACCTATCATACATGCTCTGTTTCTCAACAACTTCACATGAAAAATGTTAAATACCCTACATGTGGTTGTTGCTAGGTTGACATCGCATCCTTGGCAATGTTGCTCTTGTTTGTGGTGGCTTTGGGTTGCTTTCTCTTTTCCAATGGTGGCTTGCTTCCCTCTCAATGTGGTTCCTCCTCTTCAAAGGTGGCTCTTCTTCTCTTCTCTTCTCCTCTCCTTATCTATATGAAAAAATGTTACAAGTGGTAAGGATCCTTGAGGTGATGATGAGGGTGTTGTAGATGATGTTGAAGAGAAGGATGATAGGGATATAGTAGATGATGATGGCAAGGTAGATGAAGGTGGAGATGGTGATGATGGTAGCAAAAAATGGGATGGGGATGGTGATGATAGTGGAGGAGATGGTGACGATGGTGGTGGAGAAGATAGGAGTGAAGATTGTGATGATGTAGGTGAAGAGGGTGGAATAGGATAATGAGGATGTTGATGATTATGATGATGATGATGATGATGATGTCAGGGTAGAGGGTGAGGATGATGATGATGGGAAGGAAGAAAATGATGGGAAGGAGATGATTATGTTGGTGGTGGTGGGGTGATAGTAGAGGAGATGATGATGATAGTGAGGATGCTGGGTGGGGAAGATGATGATATAGGGTGGAAGTATCCACATGGTTTACAGGTGGAGTGACTATGGTGGCAACCAAGGCGGTACAATAGGGTGTGGAGTAGACTACAATGGTCATGGTAGGGCACTTTGGTGACCACCAAGTGGTGGCTAATGAGGTGAGCATTTTGGCTGACACCAAGCGATGAGTTGTGGTGGATTACTAGTGGTTTGCAGCAACAATAACAAAGGAGGAGATAACAGCTACTACTTGGGGCAAGCTGGTGGTTTACATGGGGTGTGGTGGTAGTGGACTATTGGTTGGTGTGACACGGCTATAATAAGCAAGACAGCTTGTACAAAGGCCTAGTGATGATGGCCACCTACATATGGATGGTAAGGCCAAGATGGTGGTGGCACAATCAAGATGTAAGGTGATAGATGTAGGTGATCCATGGGAGGTAGGAGTGTTGTGTGCAACTTGTGCACATAGGATAGGGATGGAAATGATGATAGCCATTATAAGGGGGATAATCCAACTATAGAAATCCCCATCTCCTTCTCAAAAAAACACGTTCTGGCTTTGTTTTTTGGGTGGAAGAAAGTCCTTAGACCTCCCTTCACACAATTTAAACTCAAAGGCCTAAGCACCCCTTTTCCCCGATGTGAACTCCATGGCCTAAGGCCCCCTTTTTACATGGTGTGAACCATCATCAATGTATTTCTTGATGTGTGTGCACATGCAACTGTAGGCTCCTTCTCCTTGTAGTGCACTTGCTTACACTCGAGGCTTCTAACTAGATCCTTGCTCCTTTTTGTTCTACACATAGCATGAGCAACAATTGTACATAAAAATTATTAATGAGTATTTTTATTTAAGCAACCATGTCTCTTTCTCTTGTGTTGTACACATAGCATGAGCAACAATTGTACACTCGAGGCTTCCAACTAGATCCTTGCTCCTTTTTGTTCTACACATAGCATGAGCAACAATTGTACATAAAAATTATTAATGAGTATTTTTATTTAAACAACCATGTCTCTTTCTCTTATGTTGTACACTACTACCTTATGTTCAAGAGAGAATGTTATTTACACCAAATTTTAAAAATAAAAGTGACTACTTTTGCAAGAAAATCATGCGTATTAATTCCTCCTATAGTAAGCAAAACAAAGCCTACTTTTTCAAATCCATGATTCCCATGAGATACTTTTATTAAAATAAATAAAAAATTAGCCAATCCGGAATAAGTTTTGCACACGTTTCGGAGTTGATGCAACTAGCACCCTCCTATTTCATTTAGCAAAGTTGCATGAGTGATCCACACTCCACATGCCCTAGGTCCCAATGGAACCAAAATGTTGTGATTCATGCACAACATGTAGGGATCATTGGGCACACTCTTATTTATCCAAGAGCTTGAACTCACATGTCACAAACTAGTTCTCACCTAGTCACTTACATGTGGATTGACACAAACTGTTGTATTGAGCATAGTGTCATGGGTCTCCTACCAAGAAGGTTGCAAGCCCTAGCTCCATGATCCAAATGAGCACTCCATTGCCCCTCAACCCTCTATGGTTAGAGGTTTCACTCTCCTTGTCCCTCACCTCTCACTAACTCTCTCTTTCTCAATCTCACACACTATCTCACATAAGGCTTTAGAACAATAAAGTAAAGGAGCAAATTTCACACAAGAATAACCATTTCCATTCTCGAGAAAGTTACTATGTATAAACCCTAGGCATCACATGTGTTCAAGGCATGCTTCATTATACCCCTATGTAACCAATTTTGTAAAATTTTCTTGACCCTTATGTGAATTTTAGAAATATATACAAACCTCTTATTATGAATTTATTTTTTTAAGTAAAGAATTCAATAGATCTCTATGTAATAGATACAAGATACTACAATATAGAATTGATCACAAAGCAACTCTCAAGGTTCATAAAAATCTCTTAGTAGTTCTAGTCACTATGAAAGTATCATTATAATACATGATATTCAAAGGCATATTTTAAATTTCTATCATTAAAATTAAGATTTTAAAATAATTTCTAGATAGAGACATTAAGTATGTCACTAGAGCATGAAATTATTAACCTAGAGCTAGTTAGCAAAGGGCATTCACATTAATATCTTTCTTGCTAGCATTGCTGCCTAAAGCTATGACACCCAATTACTAGGAAGCTAGAGCTCAAGCCTAGTCTTAGAGATCTTTAATAAAATAAACAAAAACAAATTATTTGACCAACCTATTACTATCTTTGGCCTCTCTTACATTGCAATATTGATCTTGATGTTGTGCTTTTGTGGTGCTAGCAAGGCTCTAGCAAGGTATATAATCATATCTTTTGTATCTAGTTCATCTCACAATATCCTCTCCACCATTCCTACAAACTGGATCAAAGGCATATATGTCACACACACATGCACATGCATACATACACACACACATAATCTTGGAGATGACAAGAGATAAGTGCTACTTAATCTCTAATTCAAGCAATACAATGAATATGAGCTTAATCTGTAATTCAAGGAAGTAGATACATTAAAAGGAAAAACATGTTCTATTTTTAGAAAACTTATTTTTTGTTTCTTTAAAAAGTAGATATAGCTATACAAAAAATATATACAAAATCTAGATGATGATTCAATGAAAAAATTACAAAACTTATTTTGCATTCCTTTACAAAGTAGATATAGCTATACCAAAAATGTGATATACAAAATTTTTCTCTAGTCCCTAAGTGTGTTCTATTGAACACCTCATCATTTTCAAAGCTATAGTCCATGCTTATTTTGACATGCATAGATACATCATCATGACTCACTAGTCGCATTTTTGATGTAGACATACAAATATAAAATATTAACATGAAGAAAAATGTCAAAAAATCACTCTATAAGACTTTTTTAAGACTCAATTTACATAGTAGCAATTAAAACTAAAAAAGAGAAAACATAATGTTCTTTTACCTATACTCAATGGTCCTTTACGAATTCATTGAAGATCTTCTAATCATTTTCATCAAGCTCACATTTTTTATTATTATAATAATATATGAGGTTTGCAAGGGCAATGAAACTTTCAATATCTATCATATCAAGTTCTATCAAATCATATGCAAAATTCAGTGTTCCCCTTGATTTTTGATACCATCCAAGTTGAACCTCTACTCATGTATACAAAGTCATTACTCACTTCTTTACCTTTTCTATATGACGATGAACCTCCTTCACGGGATACTATTAACTCTTCAAATCAGGATTCACAACCTACACCTATTATTGCTGATGATGACCTTGGTGTTGATCTTCCAATTGATAATGAGCATAGTACTTGTCATGTTTATGATGTCTATATTCTTGAGAATGCTCTCAATATTTGTGAAGACCCTATCTCTTATAGTGATTCCATGTCATCCCCACAACAAGAACAATGGCAAGAGGCCATGGAAGCTAAGTATGAATCTCTTCTCTCTAAAGGTACATGGGTTCTAACTCAGTTACCACTTGGACGTATGGCTATTAAGTGCAAGTGGGTTTATAAGACTAAAACAAAAGCAAATGGAACATTTGACAAATTCAAACCAAGGCTATTTGCCAAAGGTTTCTCACAAATTGCAGGAGTTGATTATCAAGAAACTTTCTCACCTATTGTTCGTATAACTAGTATTTAGGTCTTGTTAGTTTTTGCTATTGAGTTTGATTTGGATGTTCACCAAATGGATGTAGAAACTACTTTTCTTAATGGTGATTTAAAGGAAGAGATACATAGAGCAATCAAAGGGATTTGTAGTCAAACATAAGGAAAATCTTGCTTGTAGACTTCATCGAGCACTCTATGGTCTCAAACAATCTTCACGATCTTGGTATCAAAAGATTGATCTCTTCCTTATACAAAACAAGGTTTTATCTCTTGTTGTAATATTTCCGCTACAAAATATTCAAGATCCTAAATCTCGCGCAAAAGTGGTTCAAAATAATCTCCCGCAACGATAAATGTTGGTGGCTAAGTGCTCCCTCTGCTTGCATTAATAAACCCCAGCTCCGTGTCGTGTATGGAAGACCCTAGCTAAAAACCCGTAGTCCACGCGGGAACACCCCTTCAAGGGGGGAAAAAGGGGATAATGGATGAATTTTTGGCAAATTTTTTTATTATTAACCTCTCCCCTTCAGCGGTTGCATGGCAGGGGAGAGGGAGTGTGAGAGGAGTGGGTGTGGAGTAGGAGAGCACGGGGGAGGAGGAGGCATGCAACTAGCCACATGTGTGGCTATCACTCCCCCCCTTAGACCTATAAGACCACCCCCTCCCCAAGCTTGAGGGAGGGGAGGAGAGAGGAGAGATTTTGTGGAGCTGCTGCCCTGCTGTCGTAAGGAGCCGCCAGCTACCACCGTTGCTAGTTTGTTGCCGCCAGGCTGCCGCCTTTGCCCTCATCATCATCATCATCATCATCCTCGTAATCATCGTCATCGTCCTCTCCATCATCCTATCCATCATCCTTCTCTCTCTCCACGTCATTTTCTGTGGAACAAAAGATTGGAAGCTTCTTTTACGAAGCTTCCATTAAGGCTTCCATCAGCCTTGTTTATACGTGCCTTCCCCGGTTTTTAAAACCGTGCCTAGCAAGGCTAGTGTCCTATGTGGAGGAGGAGATATCGGACAGAAGTGGCTTCGTGCGCGTAAGATAGCCAAGAGGAAGATTTCCTGAGTCGTGATCTACATCATTGATGGCTCCAAAGAAAAAGTCGCGAGGTGCACATGCGGGAGCTTCCACCCCGAATACGCGAGTGGACAATGCCCCGAGTCCTAATGCCCAAGTTTTTAAGGTTAATTCCGCATGAAAAGGATGCACTGGGCATGCTTGATTCTCGTAGGCAAGTTTAAATACATTGGAAAATTCATTTGCTCACCCGATTTACAAGATTTAGTTGCATGTCGTGCATTTGAAATTGCTTGCACTTCGGTGGTCAAGTTGCAATCTTGAACGCATGATGCATAAGTAAAAAGACGGAATTGTGCAAAGGCATTTTGTTGCACCTTACAAAGGATAGGACCTATGAAGGATGGATTTTAGGCCCCGGAACATGCCTAAAAATAGGAGAAAAATATGGAAATGCGGGGGAAAATGCTCAACCACGAAGGCGGCAGCTCGACCTAGGACGATTTTAAGCATTAAGTGCTTGACGGGCGCCCATGCGACACTCTGTGAATTTTCATAATTTTTCCGTGCGCCCATGCCAGTCAGTGAAGCCGCAGGCCTGTCCGAGGGTCCGAGACGAACTCACAGAAATTTCTAGAACTCAGTTTCGATGCCGGATGCTCAAGATTGCCCAAAACCGGCCGACCGCCCGCAAGAAGGGCCAAAATTTGTGGAATGAAAAGGCATAGTAAGTGGGGGGTTCCCTTTGGGGGCTCCCCCCCCACAAAACTTCGCGTGAGGACGAGAGGAGGTTGTCGACCTGCACGCGCCGAAAAAAACGCGCCCCCCCCCCTAATCGATTGCTGGCTTGCAAAGAAGCCATAGTGATGAACCTCCAGGCCTGGTCAAAGCATCATGCCGAGTGAATCGCCGGTCTCCACTCCCGCAATGGTGGACTGGTTGGAGAGAGAGAAAATCAGTCTTTCTCTCTCCTCTCTCTCTCTCCTCTTAGCCCCCGTTCGTGCTTGAAGGAATAGGATGGAGAGGGACGGCCGGATGGATGCCGATTCTTGACGGGATGAAAGAGCAATGCAAAACCATTGTAGATTGCTGATTCCAAGCAGAATTCATGGCTAGAAATCAATCGTGGGACGTGCCAAATTTAATGAAAAACCCGCAAGACACGGTAATAATTGTTTTTTTCAAAGAAAATGGTCTTTTGATGCAAATTTGGTTGATAAAAATGTGTTCATATGGATTGAGTTTTGAGTATGTCGTGCTTTGAGTTGGTTTCTAGCTGTTCATCATTTAAAAATCAGGAAAACATGCGTGGGTTAGCAGAAAATAGGGAACCGAGACACGAAAAACCATAAAAATGAAGGAAAATAGGGTTTTTGGGCTAAAAATGATGCAATAAATTAATCCACACCTACTAAAATTTCTGTTTCTGCTGAAATGAACTAAGGGCCACAGCCCATAAACTGAACTTAATTTTTAGCAATTAAAAAATACAAGAAAATGAAGAAAATGGCGGGAAAATGATAAAAAACCATGAAAAATAGGGGAAAAATACATTTGGGGCTACGAAAAATATAGAAAAATAGGATTTATGTTTGTTGATGTATAGCAAGGCTGGAGCATGAAGTTATGTTTCAGTTCAGCCTTGTTTATATGTTTTAGTGCGTGTTTCCTTCCTTTCTCCACATAAAATGACAAGGAAACCCTAAAAGAAATGAATGCAATGATGCACTATCAACGGGGAAGGGTAGAGTTGTGGAAAAAATGGTTAAATGCCGCTGAGCATGAGGGATAATTTGCTGATTTTATATGCATCGCATCTAGGACAGAATAATAATGATAAAAATTAAAACCTAGTAGCACGAAGATCACTTCGGTGCTAGGTGTTGCAGCGAAGCACAAAGCGGTTAGAAAGAAAAGCATGAAAGAGATGTTTTGCACTTGCACGCTGCTGGTTTTTAAAATGTTTGAGCACTAGGCATCCACCTCTTTGCATGATCATTTAGAGGAAATTAAAAGTATCAGAGTTAGCTCCTGGACATGCATAGCAATTGTTTTCAGTAGGCCCTTGACACACCGTTGAGAGTGTGAGGTTCCTATGCTGTAGGCTAGTCGTGGGATCATAAAGGGGAAGTCAAGTAAGGACAATGGTACATTCCTGGATACGTTTATTTGGTACCTTGAGTGACGTTTGTGCGAAATGTCTAAATGTTGAGCGGCGCATCGAGGGGCCAATCCCCAAGGTGTAGGAGAGTCGCAGAGGGTTGACGGCATTCAGCCGTAGGAGGAACCCCATGTGTATGTGAATCGAGCTTTTTGGCAATGTGAAAGGGACTCCCTCTGAGGAGTAATATTGGGGTAGGATCAGTTGGACTACAACGTATTACAAACGCAATGTTTAGGAAGGCAGAGATTTTGATAGACGCTCCTGGCCGCGAGGCCGAGGGGTTGTCTTGCGCGTAGTGACGAGGCCCGGCTAGTGCATGAGCCAGTGCCGGCCCGTTTTTAGGTCCATCAGTGGTGCATCTGCCGGGAGCTGCTTAAAAGTGGCGGTTCTCAAATCCTGGTTGTTTAAGGACCGACTAGCAGTTTATGCCAAAGGACACTGAGATTGATCCGTTATTTATTGATAAGCATCGTCTAGCAGAAATCCAAAAACAAGAAAGAGACGAAAGAGCTAGGCGACGTGCTGAAATTTTTAGGAGATATTCTCCTAAGCGTAGCGGTGCTGAACCCTTACGAGGGAGTGGATCTAGTGGTCTTAGGACCACAAGCAGTAAGTTAGGAGAAGGTGGAAGCTCTAGTGCTTCCCTTTCTGCCATAAGCCAGTCCATATTAATTGTGGGAGGTGTAACCCCACCGTCCCCTATTCCTAGTGCAAATCCAATCCTCGTCATGGCGCAGCCTATTGCAATTCCAGCAGGAACGACGGATTTGCCGGCTCTAGGTTACCCGCTACCCATTTTTAATGGGCTAGTTGAGGAAGATGCGGAACTCCACATTAGGGAGTTTCAAAAGTTGATGTTTAACTGTCGCATTCAAGAGGAAGGACATTTAATGATGTTCTTCAACATGACTCTCAAAGGAAGAGCCGCTATATGGTATCATGGTTTAGAAGCCGGAACCATATTGAACATTGATGCATTTTATGGAGCTTTTCGAAGGGAGTTTGCCCCTGAAAGGGGTGGGCAATATTGGTTGCGTGTACTCAACGTGACCCGCCAAGATCCACACGAGGATATTTGTGCTTATGCGAAGAAGATAAAAGAGGTCTTCCGTAAGTTGGACACCTCTATTCCTATCCCCGCAGCTGCCCAATTGCAATATTTCCTACATGGGTTGGACTTTAACATCCAATTGCAGTTGAGTAGTGTCCCCTTGGGGGATATAGATACTGCCATTACACGAGCACAAGAGGTGGAATCCCGACTACAAGCAGCCTATGCTTCTCGAGGCAATTCGAATATGGGTTTAGTATTGGGAAACAATATGGCGATAGCCAATGGCAGTAGTGGCCAAGGGATAGCGATGGCTAACCCTAATGGGAGAGGGAACATGATGCAGAATGTGCCTTTATTACCAGCTCCCCCTAGCATGTCGATGCCTACGGGCAGTCAAATGGCTCCAAATGGTGGAGGCCAGGCGGTCAATTCTAATACCATGCCTGTGGCTCAACAACCACTGCCTAATCGAATTGTTAGGCCGATGGAGCGACATGGTAATGACCAAGGCTATGAGTCGAGTTCTTCCAATGTTCTTGGCGAGGTTAAGGACATGATGAAGCATTATACCAACATGATTACGGAGCAGTATCGACAAATAGCTGTTGATGTCAACTTCCTAAAAAAACAACAAAATTTGATAGGAAGTAGATACCCGGAGGAGGGTGCACCGTCGAGGTTTAGTTGCAAATGGTGTGGCGGGCAGCACTATCCAAGAAATTGCCCAAATGTTAAGTGCGACATTTGTGGAAAATCCGGCCATCTAGCAGCTACTTGCTGGAGTAAGATCAGTTCTCTCCAGCGAGGTAGTCGGCAACCAGGGCCTGTTAATCATCGTGCCCAAGGAAATGATCCCCAGCGAGAGGACGGGCCTAAACAAATACTTCAACGACCAAAGACTACAGTGGAGGAGCTACCAAGTGGTAGTGGGGTTAGTTTGATTGAGGCTGTACGCGTTAATGATGCTGAAACCTCTAATCTACGAGCTGTTCTTACAAGAGGTCAAAAGGGTAGAGAAGCCGACAAGGATAAGCCTGTCGACGGAAACCCTAAACAAGGCGACAAAGGAACGCAAGTTTTGGATCCTGCCCTAGAAGGGGGACCTTTGAAGCCCGTAGAGAGTAAAGCCGATAAGGAAGCACCAAAGAAGAAGGTGAAAGTTAAGAAAGAGGCAATAAAGCCAGTTCAGCGACCTAAAGAGCGGATGATTTGGCGTGAAAAGCGAGCTCTATCGAACTATCATGAATTCGATTTGGCGGGCTCTCTTTGCGAAGTCAAATCGGATGTGAACCTTTTGCAGCTTATTAAGCTTTCCCCAAGAGTACGCAAGGAATTTAGAAAGATCCTACGTACCGGGTATATCGTAGAACCTTTGGGTATTGCGCGAGTTGGTGATGACTGGTTCGAGCATGCTGAGAAGCATTGCCCAAGGGTTGCAGCCTATGTCGATGGGATATTAGTAGATTATGCTATTGTCGACACGGGATCATCTGTTAACATTATGAGTTCTGAACTGATGGAAAGGTTGGGTCTTGCGATTCAGAAAGATACTTCCACAATTCTCAGAATGGCAGATGACAGTTTGAGACAGCCGGAAGGTTGCATTACTAAGGTCCATGTCACTGTTGCAAATGTAGAATGCATGTTGGACTTTAGGGTGATTCGTTTTGCAGGCCGTCCAAGTTACCAAGTATTACTCGGACGACCTTGGATCTTGCAAGCGGATTGCCAAGTGGATATACCCGCCGGTCGATTGATATTCGGCAGAGGTGCCCAGCGTGTGGTGGTTGATACTTATCCTGAGTCCCCGTAGAGTGAGAGAGCTCCTCTATCTTCTACAGAATTGGAGACATTAGAAGATTTATCTGCTAGTGAGACATCATCGAGTGATGAGTCCAAAGAGGGATCCACCACGGAGGACATCTATCAGATCACTTTGAACGAGCCGATAGAGGCCCAAGATCGTATAAGAGATGCAGATGTTATCGAGCTAGACCTTGGTACGCTTGGTGATTCGCGGCCAATCAAATTAGGCTCTATGCTCAGCACAGCAGAAAGGGAGGACTATGTGGCCTTGATCCAGGAATTCCGTGATATTTTTGCCTGGAGTTATGATGAGTTGAGAGGCATTCCTCCTAGTCTTGCTGTTCATACAATTCCATTGAAAGAGGGCAGTCGTCCTGTACGGCAGAAAGTAAGGCGTATGCCTTTCGAGTTGAGGGACGGGCTGTTTGAAGAGTTACAGAAGCTTCGAAAAGCGGGTTTGATTTTTCCTGTGCAACACACGGAATGGTGTTCGCCAGTTGTGATTAGAAAGAAGAAGAATAATCAGATCCGTTTATGTGTAGACTTTAGGGAGCTAAATAAGCAGACAGTTAAGGACTACTACCCATTGCCATTTATCGACCAGATTTTGGATCAATTAGCGGGTAGGGAGATATATTCGTTTATGGATTGCTTTGCAGGGTATAACCAAATGGCAATTGCAGAAGAGGACAAGTTGAAAACAACTTTTATCACTGTATTTGGCACTTTTGCGTACCACGTGATGGCTTTTGGTTTATGCAATGCACCTGGTTCGTGGCAACGAACAGCCGATAAGACATTCGGTGACATATCCCCTGACGAGTTGAGGGTGTTTATTGATGACTTAGGGGCCGCCACCGTGAGAGAAAGGCAGTTGATCATTTTGAGAAAATGCTTTGAGCGCTGTAGACAATTCTGCATCGCCCTAAACCCACGGAAGTGTGCTTTTGGAGTACCTTATGGGCTATTGCTGGGCCATGTGGTCAGTTCGGTAGGAATTGCGACAGACCCCGAGAAGGTCAAAGTTATAGTTGCCATGGGTCCACCACGCACTCCGAAAGAAGTTCATAGCTTTCTGTCTTCGGTTGGTTACTACCGTAGATTCATTAACGCCTTAGCAGAAAGAACGTTGCCACTTACAAATTTATTGTCCTTTAGCTGTTCGTTTGTGTGGGGTGACCCTTGTAAGGTAGCATTCGAGGATGTGAAACAAGAGCTAGCAAGAGCGCCCGTTTTAAAAGCACCTAAAAGAGATGAGGTGTTCTATATATTCTTAGCAGCCACCATGTATAGTATCAGCTGCTGTTTAGCCCAATTGTGGGAAGAGAAGTGGTACCACCCGATTGCTTTTGCTAGTCGGAAGCTGGGGGTATCCGAAATCAATTACACCTACATGGAGAAGCTGTGTCTAGCGATGGTCTTTGGGACCAAGAAGTTCAGGCATTACATTCTCTATGAGAAAGTCGTGCTTTATACGAAGGCGGAGGGACTTCGACTATTGATGAATAAGTTACAACCGCCTGATCGTTTAGCGAAGTGGTTGATCACTTTGCAGGAATTTGATTATGAAATCAAGAGTAAGCCACCAAGGTTGCAAGGCATCGTGGAATGTCTAGTGGACTTTGGGGAGCCGAAAGAATCTGTGGCTGAAGGTAGTGACATGGAGATGATATTTAAAATAGATACGGCATCTATTCCCTCCTGGTATGCTGCAATAACGCATTATTTATCAACGGGAGAGGCGGGATCCGAATTATCTAAGGCTGAGAAAAGGAAAATTAAGCAGCAAGCGTTAAAGTTTGCCTTGATCGCAGGTACATTATATCGGCAAGGGGTTGATGATATCTATCGCCGATGTGTGATGCCTGACGAGGTGCCATTCATTTTGGAAGAGTGCCATGATTCTGCTTGCGGTGGCCATTTTGCTGGATGGCTTACAGCACAGAAGGCTTTAAGAGCAGGTTATTGGTGGCCTGCCATCTTCCAGGATGCGTTTGCGTATGTTAAGAGATGCGATATTTGCCAACGACATGATAGTCGAGAGAATAGGAAACGACCACTCACCCCTATTATGGCGATACTTCCATTTGAGAAGTGGGGAATAGACTTTATGGGTCCTATTACTCCGTCATCGACTACGCAAAAGCGGTACATCATTGTAGCAACTGACTACTTCACAAAGTGGTCAGAAGCACGTGCAACAAGGAAAGATGATGCTAAAGAAACTGCTAGTTTCCTTTTAGAGCAGATAATATGCCGGTTTGGTCCGCCGAAAGAATTAGTGTCGGACCGCGGAACCCATTTCCTGAATAAGGTGATCAAGGGTTTGACAGAGTTGTGGAACATCAAGCATAACAAGACAACCCCATATAATCCGCAAGCCAATGGTCAGGTTGAAAGCACCAACAAGCAGCTTGTGGGCATCCTGTCCAAAACTGTGTCGGAAAAGAAACGGGATTGGGATAAAAAGTTATACGTGGCAGTGTGGGCCTATAATACGACTTTCAAACGAGCCACTGGCCATACCCCGTTTAAGTTAGTATATGGGGAGGAGTGTGTCTTGCCTTTAGAGATTGAGCTGCCGACTATTCGGTTTGCCATCAATCATTCTTTGAGCGATGAAGACGCTCTTTTTGAGCGCTTGACGACACTGGCACATTTAGATGAGCTTAAGTTGCAGAGCTTATTGCACCAAGAAGTGGCGAAGCGCCGAATGAAGAAGCTACACGACCTCAAAGCCAAGAAATACACCTTCAAGAAAGGACAGCTTGTTCTGTATTATGACGCACGACGTGAATTATTCCCAGGCAAGCTAGAACCCAAATGGGATGGGCCTTATAAGATCGTTAGAATAGGAAAGAATAAATCCACAGTTTTGTTAGCTGACCTTGAGGGGATAGAATTTAAAAATAAGGTTAATCTTAATAAGATTAAACCTTATTACTTGTGATTGCA
Source organism: Lygodium microphyllum (assembly GCF_053477565.2). NCBI lineage: Eukaryota > Viridiplantae > Streptophyta > Polypodiopsida > Schizaeales > Lygodiaceae > Lygodium > Lygodium microphyllum. The sequence continues at coordinate 133,466,138 of NC_141138.1, forward strand.
CTAATACTATGACTGCCTTGCAGGTCTAGGCAAGATTGATCAAACATCTGCAAGGAAATCGTGATAGAGGTTGATGGGTCGTCTGATCCCTTATTTAGAACACCCATATTTGGAACAGAGGTATCATCAGGGGAAGCTCATTTGGTGGAGCAAAGGATACAAGGTGATTGAGCAAGAAGGCGGGACATTTATTTGGGAAATCAAGGTCTTCTGCCATCACTGCCTACAAATTTTGACGAGCATCCCTGTCGAATTCAATGATGATGGAGGGATGGAGCCTACAGTCCACCCGTTGAATATGCTGAATTTCGATTACCATAATTACGAGTAGAGTTCAGGATGGCAGGATATGTAAACCCTTTATGGACGTACACCTTGTACTTTGATGGGGCGTCCAGGGGTGCATGCAAAAAAGGAAGTGTAGGAGTTGTCATCCGTGACCCCCGACGACGCATTGTCATGAAGTTAGCTGCTTATCTCGGGGCAAATTTTACTAATAATATGGCCGAATACAAAGCCCTGATCATGGGTTTGAATATTGCAAAAAAGGGTGGTATCCGCCAGTTGTTGGTGAAAGGGGACTCTCAGTTGGTTTTAAATCAACTCAATGGGACGTACATGGTGCGGAACCCGATCCTTTGTATGTACCATCACACTGCCATAGCCCTGCTAGACGAATTCGATAGAGTGTCTTTTCAGCTGATTCCACGGAATTGGAATCAGTTTGCCGATTCATTGGCTAATCTTGCGTATGAAGAGGACCTCTTCTTTAATTGTGGCCCTTGTCCCGATATATCTATTGATGGTGAGACACGACCTGGTCGTTTGTGGGGTATGCTTTCTGAACATGCCCTCTTTGGCAGACGATGGTTGATTTGGGTGATGCAGAGGGTAAGCGAGACTCATCTACCTTTATTATCGGGGACCCATAGACTGATTCGACGCCATGTGATGCGAACACCTCTTGCGATATACGCAGGAGGGATAGGTCATAATTTAATGCACCTAGTTTAGGGCTATGCGCCTTTGTTCCCCTGGGAATAGTATGCTTTGATGTCTCTCATGGTTGTTTCCAAGAGGATGTTATGTATAGTATTGTTTTATTTCATTAGGCCAAGAGGGCCGATTCAGTTTTGTAGCAAAGTCATGTCTAATTTCATTAGGCCAAGAGGGCCATTTCCCTGTCTAGTGCGGGTGCGTTTAATTGGGTTTTTGTTTAGTGTTGTGCTGGACAGGTTTTTCGGGTTGTGGAATTTTGTGGAGCCTGGAGGAGCCTTTGCTGCGATGGAAGCTTCTGGTGGCCACTCCAGGTGATATTTCTACTTTACGAGTACCTTTCTTTCCTGTTATATGTGTATCTGTACTTGTCGAGGGGATCTATTTTTGTTGGGGACCGGCAACCAAGGCATGAAGTCCCAGGTTTAGGCTAAGTACGTTTGAGGGAGGTCGGAGTAGTCATTGCCTCCTGTAAAGACATTGTTAGACATTGAAAGACCTGTTTTAGAAGGAAGCCCTAGTGGCTCTGTTCTGCTAGCCTGCTAGGCAGCCGTTCTAGGAGTTCTTGTTAGTAGTGAGGCAGTTAGAGAAGCCTGCTAGAAGATCATAATGATGATGTCAAGAAATCCTGACTATCCTAAAAGATGAATATAAATGCGAAGGTGTGTAAAAAGGGGTTCTAACCCCTATCAATGAAAAGAAAAGAAATGAAAATATATACGCAGTTGATCATTGCCTTGCGAAGGCCTGGTAGGTTCCTGGGGACGGGTCAGACCCGGGGCCGATACCTTGTCTTCCTAGGGGTGGCTTCTTGCTGGAAAAAGTAATATCAAAACCAGGAAGGTTGGAGCGAAAATAAAAGTGAGCGTTAGAAAAGGATTAAGTGTCGCCTTGCGAGGGCTTGGTAGGTTCTTGGGTGCCGAGACAGGTCCTGAGACCGATGCCCTGTTCTCCTTGGGTCACTACGCTCAGCTCCCTCCTTTTTACATGCCCAAGTATGTTCATCCACTAAAAACCCTAACAGAAGACATGTACTGAAAGAAAATACTTCCTGATCGGGCTATAGGAGTCCTCGCCTTGTAGGAGCTCCTAGTGGTGTTGTCTTTAGTTGGTAAGTAGTTCAGACTACCACTTAGGGCAACCTCTTTGACAGTTCTTTTTAGTTTGGCTGTGTTGGAGCAGCTGGTTAGTGACTCGCTTCGGATCTTCTATTAAATGATGCTAGGCCTACTCCTTGTGGATGTTATGCCTTGGTTCTGCCAGGGGTAGGGGGAGCATTGTGCTGAGTTTTATGATGATAATTGTTTTGTATCAGTTTGATGCTTCTTTGGTTGTTTATGTGCAGATATGTTCGTGGGTTCGACAGACTGAGTCGTCCTATCCCGTGGTCGCCAATGAAGGATGGATTTTAGGCCCCGGAACATGCCTAAAAATAGGAGAAAAATATGGAAATGCGGGGGAAAATGCTCAACCACGAAGGCGGCAGCTCGACCTAGGACGATTTTAAGCATTAAGTGCTTGACGGGCGCCCATGCGACACTCCGTGAATTTTCATAATTTTTCCGTGTGCCCGTGCCAGTCAGTGAAGCCGCAGGCCTGTCAGAGGGTCCGAGACGAACTCACAGAAATTTCCAGAACTCAGTTTCGATGTCGGATGCTCAAGATTGCCCAAAACCGGCCGACCGCCCGCAAGAAGGGCCAAAATTTGTGGAATGAAAAGGCATAGTAAGTGGGGGGTGCCCTTTGGGGGCTCCCCCCCCACAAAACTTCGCGTGAGGACGAGAGGAGGTTGTCGACCTGCACGCGCCGAAAAAAACGCGCCCCCCCCCCCCCCAATCGATTGCTGGCTTGCAAAGAAGCCATAGTGATGAACCTCCAGGCCTGGTCAAAGCATCATGCCGAGTGAATCGCCGGTCTCCGCTCCCGCAATGGTGGACTGGTTGGAGAGAGAGAAAATCAGTCTTTCTCTCTCCTCTCTCTCTCTCCTCTTAGCCCCCGTTCGTGCTTGAAGGAATAGGATGAAGAGGGACGGCCGGATGGATGCCGATTCTTGACGGGATGAAAGAGCAATGCAAAACCATTGTAGATTGCTGATTCCAAGCAGAATTCATGGCTAGAAATCAATCATGGGACGTGCCAAATTTAATGAAAAACCCGCAAGACACGGTAATAATTGTTTTTTTCAAAGAAAATGGTCTTTTGATGCAAATTTGGTTGATAAAAATGTGTTCATATGGATTGAGTTTTGAGTATGTCGTGCTTTGAGTTGGTTTCTAGCTGTTCATCATTTAAAAATCAGGAAAACATGCGTGGGTTAGCAGAAAATAGGGAACCGAGACACGAAAAACCCTAAAAATGAAGGAAAATAGGGTTTTTGGGCTAAAAATGATGCAATAAATTAATCCACACCTACTAAAATTTCTGTTTCTACTGAAATGAACTAAGGGCCACAGCCCATAAACTGAACTTAATTTTTAGCAATTAAAAAATACAAGAAAATGAAGAAAATGGCGGGAAAATGATAAAAAACCATGAAAAATAGGGGAAAAATACATTTGGGGCTACGAAAAATATAGAAAAATAGGATTTATGTTTGTTGATGTATAGCAAGGCTGGAGCATGAAGTTATGTTTCAGTTCAGCCTTGTTTATATGTTTTAGTGCGTGTTTCCTTCCTTTCTCCACATAAAATGACAAGGAAACCCTAAAAGAAATGAATGCAATGATGCACTATCAACGGGGAAGGGTAGAGTTGTGGAAAAAATGGTTAAATGCCGCTGAGCATGAGGGATAATTTGCTGATTTTATATGCATCGCATCTAGGACGGAATAATAATGATAAAAATTAAAACCTAGTAGCACGAAGATCACTTCGGTGCTAGGTGTTGCAGCGAAGCACAAAGCGGTTAGAAAGAAAAGCATGAAAGAGATGTTTTGCACTTGCACGCTGCTGGTTTTTAAAATGTTTGAGCACTAGGCATCCACCTCTTTGCATGATCATTTAGAGGAAATTAAAAGTATCAGAGTTAGCTCCTGGACATGCATAGCAATTGTTTTCAGTAGGCCCTTGACCCACCGTTGAGAGTGTGAGGTTCCTATGCTGTAGGCTAGTCGTGGGATCATAAAGGGGAAGTCAAGTAAGGACAATGGTACATTCCTGGATACGTTTATTTGGTACCTTGAGTGACGTTTGTGCGAAATGTCTAAATGTTGAGCGGCGCATCGAGGGGCCAATCCCCAAGGTGTAGGAGAGTCGCAGAGGGTTGACGGCATTCAGCCGTAGGAGGAACCCCATGTGTATGTGAATCGAGCTTTTTGGCAATGTGAAAGGGACTCCCTCTGAGGAGTAATATTGGGGTAGGATCAGTTGGACTACAACGTATTACAAATGCAATGTTTAGGAAGGCAGAGATTTTGATAGATGCTCCTGGCCGTGAGGCCGAGGGGTTGTCTTGCGCGTAGTGACGAGGCCCGGCTAGTGCATGAGCCAGTGCCGGCCCGTTTTTAGGTCCATCAACCTATAACTCATAACACATTTATGTAATTAATTCTTGGTTGTGTCTTGCGATTAAGGTAATCATGGATGGACATTAAATGATGTCCGAATAGAAGGTTGAATTTAATGATGGACTCATGGTATTCACTCATGCATGGAAGTTTTTTAAAATCAAAATATTAAAGCTTTGATCCCTTTGCATCATTATAGTTTAGGGCAAGGAAAAGAAAAGATCATTGCGAATCTTTAGCTGCATAGAAGGAAAAGGTCCATAGTCTTAAATTCACAAATTTGCATGGAATGATACATCGTATACATCTTGCAATCCCTTACATCTTTTAGGGAAAAGTACTTGCAAATTTAGAAGAATGTATTTGCATCTTAATAGAAAGATCATCTAAGTAATCATGGGTTGGTTAGAGCAACTAAGTAATCCCGTTGAAAATCATAAAGGCACGATTAGATTGCAAATAACGATCACCTCAAAGTATTAGGTAGGGCTAAATTACGTTAAAATTCTGCCTAGTATCGCACTTAGGTTGCCGATCTAATTATTTCCGATCTCAAAGGTCCTATCCACATTCACAGAATGTTAAGGTTAACTAACGCCTGTGCAAGAGCGATCTAGGGTTCTCACCCTAAGGATCAATTGATGAGATACTAAACCTCCGTATGAAACTAGCAGCCCTAGGGCCAAAGCGTTATTGGCTTAGTAGGGTTAGGGTTGGGTTGGGTCAAGAGCACTCCCAAACCCTACATCTTGACCAAAGGTATTCTTGACTAAGGAATACTGTGTGATGGGAGAAATAATCCCACAAGTTAGGTGCGACACTTATCTTGTGCAACAAGCTCCAACATTGCATGGTTTTGTGTCTAAATCACAAAATAGTATTGCCACTCCTTAGAACAAGGTTGGCAAGTTCTAAGTACAAGTCTAATTTTCTAGAGGATGAGTAGTCATCCTGCTACATCACCCTTCCTTGGGGCTGATTTTGCCAAGTTAGGGAATTTATGAATTGCTAGCAAGAAATTGACCACCAATCAAGTGAGGAGAGCGGGGTTGTCCAAGATTTATTGATCTTATTATAAGGAAACCTAAGGTATTGATAATTTTGGTTAACAGGGTATAACCCCTAACCCAAGGAAAGAGGGTAAACAAGTGACTTAGCTTACAAAACCCTTGGGATCTTGCCAAGTCGTAATTAATCCCGAATCGAATGCTGGATGTATTCAGAGAGAAGGATTCACACCTTAGCAGTTGGCCGTATAAATGACCACTAGAGTGCTTGTGTTTGTACACTTAGGAGCACTGTTTGTTCTTCTTTGCTCAAGGAACTAATGCTAGAAAATAACTAATGCTTTAGGTTGAAAGCCTAGAGGGAGAGGCAGCATTAGTTACCCCCGACTGTCTGCCTAACCCTATCCAAGGGTGTTGTTAGCCGCGCCGAGTACGTGGACTGACCCCGTCGCGAGAGGTCTCTCCGTGGGTGCTACTTGGAGCAGGAGGACACTTGGGTGCCAGGGGGGGCTCTGGCCGTAAATCCCTTACCTCTGAATCCTGCACAAGAGGCCGACGTGACTCAAGATTGGATCTCAAGGCCCGCATACTAGTCAACGGGCGGAAGCTTGTAATAGCGATCCTTGAGGATTGCTGGAATAGCCTTCGGGCGGATTATGGAATTGCCTTCAGGCAGATTATGGAATTGCCTTCAGGCGGATTATGGATTAGCCTTCGGGCGGATTATATGATGTACTCCAAGGACTGATAAATAAAGATCAAATGTTGAAAAGTAACTTGTTTGATATTGTTTTTCTATGTTAGTGCCTAAGTTATGTGAAGGAACCGGTGATTAATTGGCTAATTAAGGAAGTTGTTTTTGCTTGTCAAATTAAATGTGGTAGGTAATTATATAACTAAAGCAACCCGAGGAAAGTGTGTTGGATGTGACCATGGGTCCGTCCTACAGAAGGGTGGTCCCGGGTGGCCAGAAACTTTTCTCAAAGGAATTGACAGCAAGGTAAACGATGACCTAGATTCTATAGAGTTAGAGTCCCGATTTGTGTTGTTTTAGCGAAATGGAATGGGACTATGCCTTACGAGCAAATAGGTCGAGCTTTGCATCGCTCTCGTTTCCCATTCTCCTTGAACCAAGTGCAGTATAAATCTGCTTCGACCCTAATGTTTCTGTGTAAAGTAGTTCATTTGGGGTTCAACGCTAGTTACTTTCTAGGAACTTGACCATTAGGAAAACCCTGATTTAGGTTGGTTCTAAGTGGGAACGGCCGGAATGCTTCCGCTTCGTGGCAAACTCGGGAAGACCTAGATCACAAACCCCGTGACATTCCTTGGGAGTGTTGGGTGGCGCTTTGTAGACTCTCTTTCTGATGGGCTGCTAAGACATGTCCTAGAAGTGGACAAGGGGACAGGTTGCAGTTGGTATAAGAGCGAACCAATGCGGATCTAATATTTACAAGGAAACTTAATGAGGAGAAGTAGAGCAAATATTGCTATTAAGAACATTTTCTTACTTACTTATGGATGCTAGCCTACAGAGTCACAAAGCATGGAACAAATTCTTGGTGTTCCAGGTTATGTTTATGATTGCGATGCGTGCTTTAGATTATCGACAAAGGCTAGGTATGATGAATATTCTAGACTGCATCTACAATCCTTCACCCATGTACGTGGAACGGAGATGGACGGGTGATTTAGGAATTTGTTACATAGCTGCCCACTGACTTGCCTACCTTCGGACCAACTTAAAGAGAATCAAGTGGATGGAGGACTTAAAGATCGTGAAGTTGTTCATCTTTGTTGAGGCTCATGCAAACACAACCCTACATGTCGGCGATCGAAAGGTTAAGCAGAACAAGTATGTGTACGGGGAAGTGACTCGAATAATCCCTGCCGACAGAATCAAGGTATTGGGACGTTATGAGAAGAACGGGTATCAAAGGAAAGGATACCCTAAGCTTCCTATGACCTATCGATACCTGAAAATCCATGACCCCAATCCATATTATTACTCAATTCCCGTAGATGAATGTAACACAATATTATTCTTCCCAAATTAATGCAACAACTTGTCCTACCTTCCCAAAAATAATTGTACTTGAAAGGGCTATGCCCATATGAATGAAATAGACTTTTTTATCAATGACTGTCATGGCTGTAAAGTGTTGGTAGAGGAATTAAGTGATTAGGTCACTTGGCTAAAAGCTAAACTGGGCATGTTAATGTAAGGTGAGAAACGTTTAGTAAGTTTTGACATAAAAATTTTAATGCTAAGGCACAACCTCAAGTGCGGATTCCTAGTCCGACCCCTACACCAAATATGGTCGTAATTCAGGAAAAGAAGTTTCTTCTCAAACAAATCAAGCCACCAGAATTCGATGGTAAGGGAAGGACCGTTCAAACTGATGCCGAGATCTGGATCAAATCCATGGAGGATTATTTCCAAGCAATAGGTATTGCACCCACTAACCAAGCTATGCTCGCCAAACTGAAGCTTACCGACGAAGCAAGACTTTGGTGGAAGCAATGGTGCGGGAACCAAGGGATCTCGGAAGGGTCAGTTACTTGGGAGAAGCTAAAAAGAGCTGTACGAGGGAGATATCTAAGCAGCTTGGTCTATCCCTTGATGCATACTATTCAAAGTTTGTCTCTCTTTTAAAGTACGCGCCACAAATGGATATGACACAACAGGTGTCCAAGTTTTGTGCCAGATTAAACCCACCCATAAACACCCGCCTGGAGTCAATGCGCCCAACAAACCTTCAAGACGCACTCATTCAAGCTGCACCAGTAATATAGGAGGTGCAAACCAAGCCAAGAAATAATAAGAGTTGGTCTTACAAGGATCAAAAAAAGAGAGCGCAGGGCCATAATCACGGACAAAGGAAGAAATCTAGGGCGAGCACTGCTAACAACTTTGTTCCTACCCAAGGTAATGGCCACAATCTCCATTGCTTCCATTGCAACGAGCTTGGTCACTTTAAAAGGCAATGTCCCTAGCTTAGCAGAGGACAACGTCAAGGGCCATTCCAAGGATCCACCCATGGACAAGGAGCCACCGTCAGGGCCAGAGGGAGAACCTCTAGTGTTGCCAACAAGGAGCTGTGTGATGAAGAAGACCCATCCATGGAAGGTGACATTGAGAGGGCAACGATTCATACCGCTCTTCACAAGAAAGACCCGAATCACCAATTCTCGGTGATTCAAACCCGATCGGATTATCAAGGTAAAAGCTTCAAAACCCTGATTGATTGTGGCAGTACACATTCCTTTATTTCACCAGTCTCTGTGCAATAAGATTAGGAATAGCCACAAAAGATGCGCCTACCTTTGTGGAATTAGCAAATGGTCGTGAGGTCTCTTATACCAGGCAAACTGCAAAGGTGAGATTCCTACTAGGTGGAAAGTCGACTTCAGTCAGATTCAAGGTAATGAACCTAAGTGTCCACGAGTGTTTTCTTGATATGGATTGGCTAATACCCAATTATTCCCACATTCGCTGTGGAAAGGGCCAAGTTTTCTTTCGAAATTTTGAAGGGGAACTAGTCACAACTCAAGGAGAGGTTGGGAAGCCAAAAATTCAACTGGCAAAGGCAACATGGATAATGAAAGGAGGTAGGAAAGGGCTACCTGTCTATTTGATTAAGCTAAATAAGCTAGATCAGAATCACGAGTCTAGGGAAGAACCTTCATGGTTGAAGGAGTACGCAGACGTATTTCCTGAAGAGCTGACTGGACTTCCTCCTCAAAGGGAATACGATCATGAAATCAAGCTAGTGCTAGGAGCTGCACAATCGCAAAGAGACCTTATAGGATGTCCATCCCGGAAGCGATTGGGCTGGAGGAGCAACTCAAGCAACTGTTAGACCAAGGTTACATCCGTCCTAGCAGTTCACCATGGGGAGCTCCAGTGCTGTTCCAGAAGAAGAAGGATGGAACGCTTCAACTATGCATTGACTACAGAGGGTTGAATTAATTAACTATCAAGAACAAATACCCTATTCCAAGAATAGATGAACTTCTTGACCATCTTCAAGGTGCGAAGATCTTCTCTAAGATAGATCTCAGGTCTGGATATTATCAGATAAGGATCAAGGAAGAAGATATCCCAAATACAGCATTTAGCACAAGGTATAGACACTTCGAATTCCTAGTCATGTCATTTAGGCTGACAAATGCACCTGCTACCTTCAATAGGCTAATGCAGGATATCTTTAGGCCCTATCTTGATGACTTCGTACTCACCTTCTTTGATGACACCCTAGTCTACTCCAAACAAGAAGAAGATCATGAACCCCAGCTTCACATTGTTCTTGAAACAATAATAGCACACAAGCTTTATGCCAAGAAGAAGAAGTGTGCATTTTTCAAGAGACATATTGAATATCTGGGATTCATTGTATCGGCGGGAGGAATTTCAGTAGATTCGGCCAAGGTCACGGATGTTCTAGAATGGCCAACACCAATTTCTGTCAAAGAAATACGTAGTTTTCTTGGATTGACTGGATGGTACAAGGTCTTTATCAAAAACTATGCTTAGATTGTAGTGCATCTGATTGATCTACTAAAGAGGCAAGTATCAATTGTATGGTCACCTGTGCTGAACAAACTAGCTTTGACAAGCTAAAGCAAAGCTTGGTATCAGCACCCATCCTGAAACTTCCTAATCTTAGTAAGAGGTTTGAAGTGATAACTGATGCTAGCACACTTGTCTTGGGATGTGTCAACTATGTCACGGAATGTTTGTCTTGTCGACGCATTAAGGCTGAACATGTCAAAATACCAGGGAAATTGCAATCACTTGACATTCCCCAAATGAAATCGGAGTTCATTAGTATGGACTTTGTCATTGGCCTGCCCCAAGTTCAAGGAGGATACAACTCCATTATTGTTGTGGAGGATACAACTCCATTATGGTTGGCCTCTGCCCCAAGTTCAGGGAGGATACAACTCCATTATGGTTGTGGTGGATATGCTCACCAAGGTTGCACATCTTATCCCTATTAAGAAAAACTATAAAGCCTCAGACATCGCAAGGTTATTCATCAAGGAAATATTTAAACTACATGGGTTACCCAGAAGAATCATTAGTGATCGTGACTCTCTCTTCACATCACACTTCTGGAGGGCTATCTTCGAGGCCATTGGGACTCAACTCTGTTTCAGTACAGCTTATCATCCCCAAACTGATGGTCAAACAGAATGAGTTAACCAAGTCATTGAAGATATGCTTAGGGCACACTACTGTCATGAACCCAAAAAGTGGATTCAATATTTTCCACTCGTTGAGTTTTCCTACAATGCTTGTTACAAACAAAGTATTGAGATGACCCCTTTTCAAGCATTGTACGGGCATGATTGTTATAGTCCTTTAAACTTCTGGGATCCAACCTTGAGGGTTGAAGCTTCAAAGCAGATGCTGGAAGACATGGATGACCAAATCAAGTCAATAAGACTGGACATACAAGCTACCAAGGATAGACAAAAGGCATACGCGGACCTGAAACGGTAAGATAGATCCTTCATTGAAGGCGACATGGTCTTCATTTGCCTACGTCCAAAAAGAGTTCCCTATCTTTGGGTGAATGCAAAAGCTAAGTCCAAGGTATTGTGGACCTTACAAGATTCTCAAGTGCCTAGGGCCTAATGCTTACAGACTACAACTCCCCGAAAACCTAAAAGTTTATAATGTATACCATATCAGTCTATTGAAAAATTATGTGCCTAACCCTAGTCACGTGCTTGATGATCAAAAAGTTGTAATGCCTAGCCAAGGAGTCCTTGAGCTACAGCCTGACAGGATCTTAGATGTTAGGGAGAGGCATTTGAGATCCAGAACCTTGAGAGAATACCTCGTCCAGTGGAAAGTTTATCCTGAAGAGGATGCCACTTGGATGGATGAAAGTACTCTCAACCATTAATACCCCCAGTTCTTCTCGAGATAAGGACATCTCAATTCCTCTAAGGGAGAGAGAATGTAATATTTCCGCTATGAAATATTCAAGATCCTAAATCTCGCACAAAAGTGGTTCAAAATAATCTCCCGCAACGATAAATGTTGGTGGCTAAGTGCTCCCTTCGCGTGCATTAATAAGCCCCAGCTTCGCGTCATGTATGAAAGACCATGGCTAAAAACTCGTAGCCCACGCGGGAACACCCCTTCAAGGGGGGAAAACGGGATAATGGATAAATTTTTGGCAAATTTTTATTATTATTAACCTCTCCCCTTTAGCCATTGCATGGTGGGGGAGAGGGAGTGTGAGAGGAGTGGGTGTGGAGTAGGAGAGCACGGGGGAGGAGGAGACATGCAACTCGCCACATGTGTGGCTATCCCTCCCCCCTTAGACCTATAAGACCACCCCCTCCCCAAGCTTGAGGGAGGGGAGGAGAGAGGAGAGATTGTGTGGAGCTGCCGCCCTGCCATCGTAAGGAGCCGCCAGCTGTCGTCGTTGCCAGTCCGCTGCTGCCAGGCTGCCGCCTCTGCCCTCATCATCATCATCATCACCATCCTCGTCATCATCGTCATTGTTCTCTCCATCATCCTATCCATCATCTTTTTCTCTCTTCACATATTTTTCTGTGGAACAGAAGCTTGGAAGCTTCTTTTACGAAGCTTCCATTAAGGCTTCCATCAGCCTTGTTTATACGTGCCTTACCCGGTTTTTAAAACCGTGTCTAGCAAGGCTAGTGTCCTGCGTGGAGGAGGAGATATCAGACAAAAGTGGCTTCGTGTGCGTAAGAGAGCCAAGAGGAAGATTTACTGAGTCGTGATCTACGTCATCGATGGCTCCAAAGCAAAAGTCACGAGGCGCACACGCGAGAGCTTCCACCCTGAATACGCGAGTGGACAATGCCCCGAGTCCTAATGCCTAGGTTCTTAAGGTTAATTCCGCATGAAAAGGATGCACTAGGCATGCTTAATTCTCGTAGGAAAGTTTAAATACATTGGAAAATTCATTTGCTCGCCTGATTTACAAGATTTAGTTGCATGTCGTGCATTTGAAATTGCTCGCACGTCCGTGGTCAAGTTGCAATCCTAAACGCATGATGCATAAGTAAAAAGACAGAATTGTGCAAAGGAATCTTGTTGCACCTCACAAAGGATAGGACATATAACTTGTAACACATTTATGTATTTAATTCTTGGTTGTGTCTTTCAATTAAGGTAATCATGGATGGACATTAAATGATGTCCGAATAGTTGCAATGCATGGAAAGGATTTATGTACCTTGCAAATTGCATGCGATGGTAGTCGGGTTAAGTACTAAAGGAAGGATGAATTTAATGATGGAATCATGGTATTTGCTCATGCATGGAGTTTATTTTTAATAAAAATATTAAAGCTTTGATCAATTGCATCATTATAGTTTAGGGCAAGGAAAAGAGAAGATCATTGTGAATCTTTAGCTGCATAGAAGGAAAAGGTCTATCGTCTTAAATTTGCAAATTTGCATGGAATGATACATCGTATACATCTTGCAGCCCCTTGCATCTTTTAAGGAAAAGTACTTGCAAATTTAGAAGAATGTATTTGCATCTTAATAGAAAGATCATCTTAAATCGTGGGTTGGTTAGAGCAACTAAGTAATCCGCATGAAAATCATAAAGGTACGATTAGATTGCAAATAACAATCACCTCAAAGTGCTAGGTAGGGTTAAATTATGTTTAAATTCTGCCTAGTATCGCACTTAGGTTGCCGACCTAATTATTTCCGATCTCAAAGGTCCTACCCACATTCATGGAATGTTAGGGTTAACTAATGCCCGTGCAAGAATTAGGTTGCCGACCTAATTATTTCCGATCTCAAAGGTCCTACCCACATTCACGGAATGTTAGGGTTAAATAATTAGGTTGCTCACCTAATTATTTCCGATCTCAAAGGTCCTACCCACATTCACGGAATGTTAGGGTTAACTAATGCCCGTGCAAGAACGATCTAGGGTTCTCACCCTAAGGATCAATTGACTAGATACTAAACCTCCGTATGAAACTAGCAGCCCTAGGGCCAAAGCGTTATCAACTTAGTAGGGTTAGGGTTGGGTTGGGTCAAGAGCACTCCCAAACCCTACATCTTGACCAAAGGTATTCTTGACCAAGGAATACTGTGTGATGGGAGAAATAATCCCACAAGTTAGGTGCGACAGTTATCTTGTGCAACAATTTGCAATGTCGCATGGTTTTGTGTCTAAATCACAAAATAGTATTGCCACTCCTTAGAACATGGTTGGCAAGTTCTAAGTACAAGTCTAATTTTCTAGAGGATGAGTAGTCATCCTGCTACATCACCCTTCCTTGGGGCTGATTTTGCCAAGTTAGGAAAATTATGAATTTCCTAGCAAGCAATTGACCAATCAAGTGAGGACAACGGGGTTGTCCAGGATTTATTGATCTTAATATAAGGAAACCTAAGGTATTGATAATTTGGGTTAACAGGGTATAAACCTAACCCAAGGAAAGAGGGTAAACAAGCGACTTAGCTTATGAAACCCTTGGGATCTTGCCAAGTCGCAATTGATCCCGCATCAAATGCTGGATGTATTCAAAGAGAAGGATTCACACCTTAGCAGTTGGCCGTATAAACAACCACTGGAGTGGCTGTGTTTGTACACTTAGGAGCACTGTTTGTTCCTCTTTGCTGAAGGCACTAATGCTGGAAAATAACTTATGCTTCAGGTTGAAAGCCTGGAGGGAGAGGCAGCATCAGTTACCCCCGACTATCTGCCTGACCCTATCCAAGGGGGTTGTTAGCCGCGTCGGGTATGTGGACCGAACCCGTCGCGAGAGGTCTCTCCGTGGGTGCTACTTGGAGCAGGAGGATGCTTGGGTGCCAGGGGGGCTTTGGCCGTAAATCCCTTGCCTTCGAATCCTGCACAAGAGGCCGATATGACTCGAGATTGGATCTCGAGGCCCGCATACTAGTCAACGGGTTGAAACTTGTAATAGCGATCCCTGAGGATTGCTGGAATAACCTTCGGGCGGATTATGGAATTGCCTTTGAGCGGATTATGGATTAGCCTTTGAGCGGATTATATGATGTATTCCAAAGATTGATAAATAAAGATCAAATGTTGAAAAGGAACTTGTTTGACATTGTTTTTCTATGTCAGAGCCTTAGTTATGTGAAAGAACCGGTGATTAATTGGCTAATTAAGGAAGCTGTTTTTGCTTGTCAAATTAAATGTGATAGGTAATAGATAACTAAAGCAACCCGAGGAAAGTGTTGTGGATGTGACCATGGGTCCATCCTACGGAAGGGTGGTCCCGGTTGGCCGGGAACGTTTCTCAAAGGAATTGACAGCAAGGTAAATGATGACCTAGATTCTATAGAGTTAGAGTCCCGATTTGTGTTGTTTTAGGGGAACGGAATGGGACTATGCCTTATGGGCAGAGAGGTTGAGCTTCACATCGCTCTCGTTTCCCATTCTCCTTGAACCAAGTGCAGTATAAATCTGCTTCGACCCTGATGTTTCTGCGTAAAGTAGTTCGTTTGGGGTTCGATGCTAGTTACTTTCTGGGAACTTGACCATTAGGAAAACCTTGATTTAGGTTGGTCCTAAGTGGGAACGGTCGGAATGCTTCCGCTTCGTGGCAGACTCAGGAAGACCTAGATCACAAACCCCATGACATTCCTTGGGAGTGTTGGGCGGCGCTTTGTAGAATCTCTTTCTGATGGGCTACCAAGACGTGTCCTACAAGTGGACAGGGGGACACGTTGTCAAACGTTTTTCTGAAAACTGAAAACCCCTAGTCAAATTGTAGTTAGGTTTGATTTTTGCTAGCTTAGTTATTTATGTGACAGTTTGTTTTGTTGTTTCGTAGTTGGATTTCTTGTGTTTGTTTAAGCCTAGGATTTGCTTCTGTCATTTTGTTTGAATTGTTGAGTGTGAAACTTGATAGCCTTGGTCGAGCTTGGTATTTTTTTGAACAGGATGAAGCTTGTGTTTGTCAAAAGCTACATAACATTGAAGAGCTAGGTATGTTTTCTTGTCGAGACTTTTGCACATCAGGGGGATAATGGGATCACGAGCACTTCACATTGCACTTGTTGATGCACTGCACTCGGGGGCCATCTCCTGTTCTTATCATATACTTCCATGCCATGGGTTGGGATTATGCAAATTTTGCACCATCATTGAGCACTAGCACGGCATGAGGTCCGTTGCAGCTATATGCAGTAAATTTTAGATGCACGCGTACATGAGAGAGCACCTGTCATTGAGCACGCACAATTCTTGTACACACCATTTGGGATGTTCATCACAAAGCTAGGAACCTCTGGTTGAGAGTGTAAGGTAGTTGGGAGAGCTCGAGGGTCGTGAAGGATGCCATCAATTGTGAGAAGGGTTGTTCATATTTGGTCAACATCTTGAGGACCATCATTTTATCGAGAGATTGTGAGATTATGGGTGCGAGGAGCAGAGTATGTTATATCTTTTTGAAGAGAGTTGAGAGATGAGGATAAGGAATTTTAAATTAATCAAGAAATTATGTTTGCATTTTGCATGACGCATGATCACATGTAGATAGGCTAGACACAAATATCTTCAGTGCATCCATATTTTTTTGTGTGAGCATTGTTTGAATGGTAGCATATCATGGATTCGATCAATTACATGTTTTCTCAAATCATGTATGGTTGTGCAAGAAGTTCTGTTTCATAGCATATTCATGCTAGGACACACTACATAAAAAAACAGGTTCATATCCAGAGAATATTTATTTTGAAGACTGAAGGATCAAAGGAAAAGGTTGTACGTTTTATATCGTCAGCGAGTATTTCTTGAAGAAAAAGAGGACATGTGTGCTGAAAGTGTGTGCAATTATAAGAACAATAGGCCAAGGAAGGGAATAAGTCATCCAAGATAAAAGATGGAAAAAAAGATGCAATTTACTAATATCGGTATTTTTACCCATTTTTTGTGGATTTTTTGAGTACCCAAACAACTATATTCGGAGTACAAATGACGAAGTTATGATCCAAACAAGTTGTAAACAGACATAAAGCAGAAAAAATGAAAATAGTGAAAAGCAGTAGAAAAGCAAAAGCCAAAAGTTGAAAGCAAAAAGCCTAATGTGTGTGAGTGTGGATAGAAAACTATATAAGGAGATGAGAATGGAGAGTTAAGGGCCTTCCCCCTTGCTTACAATTGTATTATATGTGAGAGAGGAGAGTGGAGAGTCGCATGCTAGAGTGAGCTCTCGTCATGCCAATTTGAAAGTTGAAGCTTTTGGATGTCGAAGCGCCGAGTGTCGGCTCAAGGTTGTTAAGGTACGAGAATATTTTTCACTTGGTTTTTTCTTAAATTGTTAGATTTTTTTTTTGAGTTGTGATTGTGTGATGCTCTACCTGAATTAGGGTTTTAGTTGTTTGAGCTACAAGAGGCAGTTTTTTATTGTTTTGTTTTTCGTGGTGTATTGTCAAATATTTGAATTTTTCAAGTTGTGTTGTGCATTCAACAAAGTCAATTATCCCAACCGGTACTCCTTAACATCTCGTTATCGGGTTGTGAGAGAGGCTTGTTCTCGATCACCGCTCGTGTATCATCTCTTTTTTGGTGCCCCCGCTGAGGAGTGCCGAAATTGACATTGTTGTTGTTTTGAATGTGAGTTTGTTTTGATTTCTTGTGATTGTTGAAAAGGGTTGATAATTTTCCCGAGTTTCATGGTAATCATACTGAAGATCCCGAAAGATTTTTAAAAAAAATAGAGTTGTGTTGTTTGATAGAGAGAGTGACTAATCTTGAGGATAAACTCCAGATTTTTAGATATCAATTGCAGGGAGAAGCACAAAATTGGTTGCTTGACTTTGAGAGAAGACTGAAATTTAAGAGCCAGAAATTGGACTATGAGACTATTAAAAATGCTTTTCTATCTAGGTTAAAAAAAAGAGAAAGTCAAAGTGATATCTGGGCGAAAAATAGGAACTTGTGTTCAAAAAGATGATCAATGTGTTGAGGATTTTGCTAGGGAGTTTGAAAGATTGTGGAATCAATGGAGTTTAACATTGTTAGAAGGTGAGATAGCCCCAATTATGTTGAAGATAATGTATTTTGTAAATGGGTTGAAATTAGAAGATTGGAGAGTAAAATTAGAGGGAAAAAACCCTAAGACTTTTGAGGAAGCGGTGAAGATAGCTCAATATCAAGAGAGGAAGACCAAAAGAAAAAAAGAGTTAGGGTTTGATGAACTAAGGGAAAGGTTGAGTTCAAGCCGAGTTGAGAGAAAAGTTTTTGAGGAGAAGAGAGTTAGTTATGCCTATCCTGAGAGAGGTATACTATATTCTCAGTTTAGAAGAGATGAGTTGACTTGTGAGAAATCAATTGAAGTCTGTGAGGAGAAACTCCCTAGGGTGGTTGAGGAGAAAAATACTTGTTTGACTGATTGGAGTGAGGAGTCTAGGAGTGTGAATTCATACCCATTGACCACGGATACTTCTAGTTCAATGATTAGTGATTTAACTAAGGAAGAGGGATCGACTGATGATACTTTGGAGCTTGAGGACTATAAAGATGAGCTAGAGTTGGATTTGAGTTATAAAGAAGAAAATGAGAGACCAGATTGTTTTAAGGGCCAACAGTTCTCATGTTCTTTGGGAGAGGATGAGAGTCAAGAAAGTTTTGATATTTCTGATGAGGGAAGGTGTGATGAAAATTCTGATAGTCATGGCAATGTTGCAGAGAGTAAAGACAATTTAGAGAGTGAGCTTGTTTGCCTTGGTGATAGTATAGAAGGATCTAATTGCTTGAAAGATGAAGAGAGAATAGAGGATGAATTTTTGAGTTTGTTAGAAGACCATGAGGGGGAGGGCTTAGAAACTGTAAGTTTTCAAGATGAAGTTGAGGATTTGAATTTGTTGCCTAATGAATTTGTGACGATTTGTTGTGAGTTTGATGATCAAGAGAGTATTGAGGTTTTGGGTTTTGACTCTTGTTGTGATTCTATTGTATTGGTGTTGTTGACTCTGATGTGTCTTGTGAGTTGGTTGTTGATGGTTTGAGTAGCCCTGGAGAGGCTTTTGTTTGTGGTGTCGATGATGTTGTGTTGAGTAGACCTAACCTCATGCTTCTTGATAGTTGTGTAGATAATTGTTTGGTTGATTTAGGCAACAATGACAAAGAGAAAACTTCATTTGATAGTCTTTTAGTTTCTTTGAGTTCTCCTAAAGGTTTTGATGTTGTTTGTGATGATTCTGATTGGGGTTTTGAGGATATTAAGAGTAACATTGATGAGGATGTGAGAGAGAATTTGAGTAAGGCTTTAAAAAGGAATGAGAATTTGAGGGAAGAGCAGTTTAAAATCAAGAAAATAGAGTTGGAAGAGGTTAGTGAGGAGGTAGTTGGGGATTTGGTAGTTAAGGAGTCTTTGGTTGAGGTTTTAGACCCAAAATTGTTGTATTGTGAAGATGTAGAGGTGAAAGTTTCTTCATTTTCTTGTGAGGTTTCTTGTAAGGATACTATGGAAGGTGTTTACCACTCTTTGTGCGTGAAAGACTCGATGGAGTCTTGTATTGTTGATGATGAAGTGACCCCATTTGTGGATGTTGTTGGTTTTTGTGGTGTTATAAGTCCGGAGTTGACTCCTTTTGATGTTGTGTTTGATTTGGATATTGAGTTGGGAGATCCTTACATAGTATCTTTAGGAGAAGTTGTAGATGAATCAATGGATGAATTTGACATTGGCAACAAAGAAATGGTCAAAATTTTATTTAAATACTCTAGAAGTACCATGTTTTTTCCTAGGGAGGATGGGTGGGATATGAAGATTTTGGATTATGGTTGGGATTTGTGGGATTTGAACATTTTTGAGTGTTGTTGCGATTTGAGGGATATGAAGATTTTGGATTATGGTTGGGATTTGAAGAATTTGGAGGATGATGTATTTTCCTTAGATGGAGAGGATTGTCTCAAGGATTTTGATGAGAATTTCATGGATGAGTTTTGTCTACCTGTAAAGGAGTTGTTTGAGAGCAATGTACCATTTGTGTTTGCTGAGAAGATTGTGGATAGATCGTTGGATTTGATTTTTGATTGGCTCATAAATGTTTCATCGTTTTATGAAAACAACTGCTGCACATGAATGTTTGCAGACTAGGGGGAGGGTTAAATATGTCAAATGTTTTTCTGAAAACTCAAAACCCCTAGTCAAATTGTAGTTAGGTTTGATTTTTGCTAGCTTAGTTATTTATGTGACAGTTTGTTTTGTTGTTTCGTAGTTGGATTTCTTGTGTTTGTTTAAGCCTAGGATTTGCTTCTGTCATTTTGTTTGAATTGTTGAGTGTGAAACTTGATAGCCTTGGTCGAGCTTGGTATTTTTTTGAACAGGATGAAGCTTGGGTTGGTCAAAAGCTACAGAACATTAAAGAGCTAGGTATGTTTTCTTGTCGAGACTTTTGCACATCACAGGGATAATAGGATCACGAGCACTTCACGTTGCAGTTGTTGATGCACTGCACTCCGGGGTCATCTCTTGTTCTTATCATATACTTCCATGCCATGCGTTGGGATTATGCACATTTTGCACCATCATCGAGCACTAGCATGGCATGAGGTCTGCTGTATACGCAGTAAATTTTAGATGCACGCGCACATGAGAGAGCACCTGTCATTGAGCACGCACAATTCTTCCACACACCATTTGGGATGTTCATCACAAAGCTAGGATCCTCTGGTTGAGAGTGTAAGGTAGTTGGGAGAGCTCGAGGGTCGTGAAGGATGCCATCAATTGTGAGAAGGGTTGTTTATATTTGGTCAACATCTTGAGGACCATCATTTTATCAAGAGATTGTGAGATTATGGGTGGGAGGAGCAGAGTATGTTATATCTTTTTAAAGAGAGTTGAGAAGTGAGGATAAGGAATTTTAAATTAATCAAGAAATTATGTTTGCATTTTGCATGACGCACGATCACATGTAGATAGGCTAGACGCAAATATCTTCAGTGCATCCATATTTTTTTGTGTGAGCATTTTTTGAATGGTAGCATATCATGGATTTGATCAATTGCATGTTTTCTCAAATCATGTATGGTTGTGCACGGAGTTCTCTTTCATAGCATATTCATGCTAGGGCACACTACATAAAAAAATAGGTTCATATCTAGAGAATATTTATTTTGAAGACTCAAGGATCAAAGGAAAAGATCGTACGTTTTACATCGTCAGCGAGTATTTCTTGAAGAGAAAGAGGACATGCGTGCTGAAAGTGTGTGCAATTAGAAGAACAATAGGCCAAGGAAGGGAATAAGTTGTCCAAGATAAAAGATGGAGAAAAAATGATGCAATTTACGAATATCGGTATTTTTGCCTATTTTTGATGGATTTTCATAATTCTACCCCCGTTGTCTTGTCGAGCAGATGTGTTCCAATCATTTTGAGTACCCGAACAACTATATTCGGAGTTCAAATGACGAAGGTATGATCCA
This sequence comes from Lygodium microphyllum, assembly GCF_053477565.2. NCBI lineage: Eukaryota > Viridiplantae > Streptophyta > Polypodiopsida > Schizaeales > Lygodiaceae > Lygodium > Lygodium microphyllum. Next base: position 133,487,065 of record NC_141138.1, read on the forward strand.
AACAAGTTGCAAACATGCATAAAGCAGAAAAAACGAAAATAGTGAAAAGCAGTAGAAAAGCAAAAACCAAAAGCTGAAAGCAAAAAGCCTAATGTGTGTGAATGTGGATAGAAAGCTATATAAGGAGATGAGAATAGAGAGTTAAGGGCCTTCCCCCTTGCTTACAATTGTATTATGTGAGAGAGGAGAGTGGAGAGTCACATGCTAGAGTGAGCTCTTGTCATGCCAATTTGAAAGTTAGAGCTTTTGGATATCGAAGCGCCGAGTGTCGGCTCAAGATTGTTAAGGTACGAGAATATTTTTCACTTGGTTTGTTTTCAAATTGTTGGATTTTTTTTGTTGAGTTGTGATTGTGTGATGCTTTACCCGAATTAGGGTTTTAGTTGTTTGAGCTACAAGAGGTAGTTTTTTATTGTTTTGTTTTTCGTGGTGTATTGTCAAATATTTGATTTTTTCAAGTTGTGTTGTGCATTCAAAAAAGTCAATTATCCTAACTGGCACTCCGTAACATTTCATTATCGGGTTGTGAGAGAGGCTTGTTTCTCGATCACCGTTCGCATAACAACGTTACACTTGTTCTTTAGATCCTAACTTATATGTCAAGTGCTGCAATGATAGTTTTGTTATTATTGCTCTATATGTGGATGGTACCATACTTGTTTCTCACAATCTCAGGTTCCTTCAATAGGTAAAGAAGGTTTTATCTTTTGTATTTGACATAGTCGATCTTGGAGACATACAATTATGTGTTGGTATTCAGATTAAATGTTATGGAGAAAAGGGTGTTTTACTAGTGCATCAAACAAAATTCATTGAAGATATTATTCAAAATTCTAGGATCTGCACATCTTGCTAGTACTCCTTGTCTTGTAAGCTCTACCAAAAACTCTCACTTTTTGTGTAGAATGATGGGCAATTAACATTAAATCAACCTTATGCCAATCTTGTTGGATGTCTTTAATTTATTGGCTTAAATTCTTGCCCTGACATTGTTTTTGTTGCAAATTTTATTGGAGACATCTTAGTTCTCCATGCCTTAAACATTGAACTGTAGTTAAACAAGTTTTAAAGTATTTGGAAGGCACTAAGGATTTTGGGTAAGTTTATCGGTGCCAACAACAAAATGTTGATTCTCTACATTCACTTCAACTTTTTGGTTATAAAAATGCAAATTGGGCAAGCTCTCACTTATCTATGTGTTCTAAAAGTGAAAATTGTTTCTTTATCAATGGTGTTCTTGTTTCTTGGACTAGCAAGAAACAACATTGTGTTGTTGTTTCCACTACAAAGGTTGAATATGTAGCTGCATCTTTAGTGGCTTGAGAGTTAGTATGGCTTCAACAAGTTCTATTTGATATTGGTCATCCCCCTCTCACCAACATACCACTTTGATGTGATAACCAAAGTGCTATTAGTCTCGCTAAAGACTATGTTCAACATAACAAGTCTAGCCATATTACAGTGCATTATCATTATGTTTGATATGAAGTAAAGAAAGGCAAGATCATGATTGAATCTTGTCCAAGTGAATGAATGACTGCAAATATATTCACCAAAGGACTTAATGAAGCATGCTTCACTCCATTGTGCTCGAAACTTGGAGTTATCTCAACTTAAATCTTTGGGAATTAATCTACCATGACATTGTAGTGCAAATGTACATACTTCTTGTAGGCACCATACACTTCACATATGCATGTACACTTGAGACCTGTTGGTCATCCTTGTACATACATATTCAGTTTCACTTCACATGCACAAATTCACTTTACATGCACACGATAATCCTTCTTGATTCCCAAGGGTTTTTTTATCCATAGCTAGGGACCTTTGTTTGAGTGGGGTTTTTGGAGCTATATATAGTCGAGGTATTGGCAATCACACCTAGCTTATCCTCTTTGTATGGAGAAGTGTGGGATCAGGATGCAGAATCCCATATGCACAGTAGTGGAGGAAAGTGCAGCCTAGTCTATTCCTATAAAGCATTGTACTTGCTCTCATTTTGAATGCAATGTCATAGTACTTTTGTACTTCTAGCAAAGTGTGTGTGTCATTGTCAACACACAAGACTGTATTTATGAGTCCAAGCTTCTATCTTGGAACCTAATTCACTTGTGTTACATTTGGTCTTGATGTTTGTTACCTCATGAGCTCACTTTTCCTCTTTCAACCTCCATAGCCATGCTCTAGATCCAACATTTTTCCATGGTATCAGAGCCTAGTTGGGCATGGCTCAGCTCTACAAATCACTCCTTCATCTCCTCTCAACCTTAAGTTAGCTCGGCTTGACATAAACCCTTCATCTTCCACCTCCATCTTCACTCTATCTCTCTTGGGTGCCATAGACAACACCTACCTACCTCTGCTGGAGCATCCATATCTCTTCAACCAGGCCATATCTCTTCAATATTTCTTCTTGAGAGTTGTTCCTTAGGTCAAGTTACATCTTTCCAACTCAAAATTTCCTAACATTGTGCAATATACAACCCAATATTGTTGGAAAACACAGATATGGCACAAATTTTGTTGTTGTAAATTGGACCTATTCTCTCTCCTTACTGTGAGCATTATTCCACAAGTTATCATAGGTTTTTTGTTGCTCATATAGGTGACTTAATTTAGCTAAGAGGACTTGAGAAAATTCCACTCTAGCAGATATATATTAAAAGATTACTTAGAGGTGGTACTATAGGAAGCCATAGCTAGCAACCAGCTGGTGTTCAATTGATCACACCATCATCATGCCTCACAATGTCAAGGGCTACCATAGGGCTTATGAATTTTTTCATACGGACTACCTCTTGACAAGATTTCAACTCAAATGGTCCACTAATTGAGTTGCTACAACTAAAATATCAGGCTGTTATCCTGAAACCATAACTCGCAACCATAGCCACTTACCTTCAAGCTCATTTTTTCCTTCATTTTATCTCTCTCACCACTTAAACCAAGACAAGGCCACTCTGATTTGAATTTCTTAGAAAGCATTTCCCATCAAATCAACAAGGAGGGGAGAAATCTAAGCATTAAAGCATCAAACTCAAGTGCCTAAAAGCATAGTATCTATTGATACTTATCAAGTGTTATTGGACACTATATTCCTTGTGTCTCTTGACACAATTAAATCTTTTGCTACTCAAATCTAAGAGTTTTGGTGTTGATTTGCTGCTCCAGCATGGGCAAATACTCTCCAACTGTACAGTTCAAAGGGGTTAGCTTCCACACCTGACAAACCTACATCAAGCTCATCCTGATGAAGAAGGGTCTTTGGGCCATTACCAATGGCAAGGAGAAGAAGCCTCGGGATGCGGACCTTGTAGTTACTTGGCAAATGAATAATGACAAAGCACAAGCCATCATTAAGCTAGAATTGGATGATAGCTACATCCACCATGTGGATACCAATGAAACCTCTAATGATACATGGAAGAGATTAGATACTTTGTTTGGTGCACAATCAATGTCATCTAAGGATGGATTACTAATTGAATTTTTTAGGCTAGATATGAAATCAAAAACATCTCTTGAAACTCACTTAAACTACATGGAAAGTCTCTTAACTTAGCTTGCAAGAATTGATCTCAAGATGGATGAAGATATTTTTATTGGTATGTTGTTAAAAGGCCTACCTCCTTACTATAATAATGTGTCAACTACATTAATCAACATGCCTATCCCTAAACTGGTTGATATCAAGGATGCCCTACTAGAAGAAGAAAAGAACGTAAAATTCAAAGAGTAACCAGGAACCTTTTAATATGAACAAATGTTATATGTTGGTACTAGGTACAAGGGCAAGAAAGATCAATTGGTATGTGACTTTTGCAAAAGGATCAGGCACATGGAGAAATTCTATCATGCCAGGAAGAGGTCTCAAAATGCCTATCTAGTTGTTGTTAGAAGAAGAAGACCATGGAACAAAGGAAGAAGAAGAAGGAGAATACCATAAGGAGAAGGACAAACCTCATCACCCCTTCTATTCTGATAGACTTTTTTAGCCTTGTATTGTCTAGCCCTAATGCTTCTAACATAAGCTTGTAAAACTCCTCATATAACCTGGTACTATAGCCTTTGTATAGTTTATGAGGTCCTTATTACAGCCTTTGGATGTCCACCATGTCTCTGATACCCACACTCAGCCTTTTCTATGACAGCCTCTAGTGTTTTACCAAGTTTGTGGTGTGCCCACACTTTGCAGGTGGTTGCTCACTAAAACCTCTACGCACTTTGTAGTTCTGTGGTTGTGATTGAGGAGGGGTGTTGAGATATTGGCAATCACACCTAGCTTAGCCTCTTTGTATGGAGTAGTGTGGGCTCAAGATGCAGAATTCCAACACTTTGCAAGTGGTTGCTCACTAAATCCTCTACACACTTTGTACTTCTCTGGTTGTGATTGAGGAGGGGTGTTGAGATATTGGCAATCACACCTAGCTTAGCCTCTTTGTATGGAGTAGTGTGGGCTCAAGATGCAGAATTCCATATGCATAGTGGAGGAAAGTGCAGCCTAGTCTATTCCTATAAAGCATTGTACTTGCTCTCATTTTGAATGCAATTTCATAGTACTTTTGTACTTCCAGGAAAGTGTCTGTGTCAGTGAAAACACACAAGTCTGTGTTTATGAGTCCAAGCTTCCACCTTGAAACCTAATTCACTCGTGTGACCTTTGGTCTTGATGTCTATTACCTCGTGAGCTCACTCTTCCTCTTTCAACCTCCATAGCCATGCTCTAGATCCGATATTTTTACATATATAGCTCACCCTATCTAGACTAGGTTTCACCTATATATATATGTATATTGTGATCAATATGATATAGTCTTTGGGAGTGTATATGGTGTGTCTCTTCTTTCTCTATCGCATCTCTACATATCTTCTCTCTCTACATTCTAGCAATAACTAGCATGACAAGACATTATGCAGCCGAATATATGACCAAATGCCTATCACTTATCTATCCATATGTAACCCAAGACACTATTTAGCCAAATTCATGATCAAGTTTCTGTCCATATCCGAGGGAAAAGAAATGGTGTCATAATTAAAATGATGCCTCTGTGTTGAGTTCACGACACAATGCCTAGTCGATTGTGACATGCCCACCAAAAGACACTCATTGAATTCATGGCTAAGTTCCTATTTGGAAAGCACCTTTCAACCCTACATGCACTTATCAAATAGAGAGATATCATGACATGTATATGTGGAATACACGACATATTCCAATCCACATGTCCCACAAGTAGCATATATTTCAAATACATAACACATGCCAATACACATGTCCCACAAGTAACAAGACAGCATGCATTTATGCAAAAACTCAAAAATACAAATAATGCATGATAAGGAAGAACCATTTCATGTCATACATAGAATATTCCAATCAACAATTTCTTCCTTGCAATTCATATGCATATGAAGGGTACACATATATACATAGCAAGTGATATGATAGGATTACCTTATCACTCCTCATGGCATCTCCATGAAATATATATGTTGAATACACAATGTATGCTAATCAAATAGTCCCTCCTATCACATACATGTTTGTATATGTGGACCAAGTTCAAGTAGATTCTATAGTTTCCAACTTAACAAACCATTGTTTTTTAAAGATTATTGTAGTTGCATGAAAATCCCTAGTCATGCATTCAATGATTTAATTAGTGCAACCACCTTTGTCTTAAGCATGCCACAAAAACTCCTAAGCATACTTTGAATTGTAATATTTTATATTTTTTTCATAACTTGAAATAGTGAAGATATAACCAATCATAAAAAACACATAAATAAACATGCATATCAAAATACATAAATAACAAAGTTGGGACTAATCATATTATAGACATTTTCTTTTATATACAAGATTATTAAGTCACTAGCTACTCATACAATTTGTGGATGGGTCTTTAAAGCTTTTCCATACCCTAAAACACCATTTATAGCATGTTCTTTTACTTTAAGAACTGGTACAAATTTTGAAAGAAAGGAAAATGAATTTAAATATCACACAAACCTTGATGGGACACATTTATGGAGAGTAAAATAGCACCTACCATGGGGAGAACATGTGAATACCTTGACAAGAAACCCTTTCAATCTAGAATCCTTTAGTTAGCCACATTTTGAATATGTCTTCTATTATATACTTGACATTATCTTTTCAAATTATTGCAGGCCACATAAACATAAGTTCTTAAATAAGATTGTTCTAAAGTGGAGACAATGAAATAGAAGACAATATGAAATAAGGAAGAACATGCGATCGACAATGAAGATAGCATAAGAACACCAAAATATGTTCTTTTGGACAAAAAACCTACCAAGAAATGTTGAAATAACAACTAAGAACACCTAGCAAAGTCCAAACACATTCACACAAAACCTACCAATGAATGCGAAAGGAATAGCCAACAATGCCTAGCAGAGTCTAAACATATGCTATGAGCTAGGTTTATTCTGTAGAAGGTCATTCCGAATTCCCCCTCTAAGAACTTGTCTAGATGCCCCTAAACTATGATTTCATTTCCATATCCATAACAATTAATAAGGCTAATGCAGTTAATGAAGCACCACACAACACATGTAGAAGATAGATTATTAATCTAATTAGTAAGAGGTTGTATGGCCCTAACAATTAATAAGGAAAAACAAACTAGACTGCACAACACATGTAAAATATTATTATTGTTTTTCCTAACCTTGTAAGCCTCTAAAGAAGAAAAAGCTATGCAAAGCCTTATCTTACATTCAATTATGATGATTGGTTCAAATGATTGGTACTACATGAAATTTTATATGTTTTTCATAAACTCTTTTAATATTTTACATCTAAATTCCATGGATCGGAGCTAAAAGCCTCCTTCCATATATGAAAGTGTCACTTAGAGCTTGTACTAGTGTAGCCCAACATTCTCATATTGTTTGGTCTCTATGTTAAAAGGTTATGAATAGGGTTAACTAAAATTGGGACAAATTCCATGTTTGTATACAATGATATTGTATGATCAAGCTCTTCAAAAACAAATTTGGCATGATTTTTTTAATGTGCATAGCCATAAACTCATGAGAAAGGGTTTAGTAACAATATTCCATGCCACAACTCCATTAAACATTAATGTATCATCTGAGGAGCTTCTAAAAACCTCCCGAAATAATGGTTGACAATTAAACGTTAAACATTAGATATCAAATAAGTTACTAAATATTAAACAAGCACTCTTTTCGTCAATCTCTCTACTCTCTCCCCTCTCTCTTCTCTATACAAACATGAAAATTTTCCCCTCTATTTTTGATAATTAAAACATGGAATTTGGCACTCTTTTTGTCAATCTCTCCCCTCTATTTTTGATAATTAAATATTTAATTTTAAAAATTAAACACCAAAGAATTAAATAAACCTTTAACTAATGATAATAAATAATTCTAAACATTCAAACCAAACAATCAAGTAATTATATAAACCTTTAACTAATGATAAATAATAATTAGAAATGAGAGGAGAGAGGGACATCGAGCCAATTGAGAGAATGAGAGAGAGAGAGAGATGACCTAGAGATGTGAAACAAAGGCTGATGGACCTAAAAACGGGCCGGCACTGGCTCATGCACTAGCCGGACCTTGTCACTATGCACAAGACAACCCCTCGGCCTCGCGGCCAGGAGCGTCTATCAAAATCTCTGCCTTCCTAAACATTGCGTTTGTAATACGTTGTAGTCCAACTGATCCTAACCCAATATTGCTCCTCAGAGGGAGTCCCTTTCACATAGCCAAAAGGCTCGATTCACATACACATGGGGTTCCTCCTATGGCTGAATGCCGTCAACCCTCTGCGACTCTCCTACACCTTGGGGATTGGCCCCTCGATGCGCCGGTCAACATTTAGACATTTCGCACAAACGTCACTCAAGGTACTAAATAAACGTATCCAGGAATGTACCATTGTCCTTACTTGACTGTCCCCTATAACCCTCGACTAGCCTACAGCATAGGAACCTCACGCTCTCAACGGTGGGTCAAGGGCCTACTGAAAACAATTGCTATGCATATCCAGGAGCTAACTCTGATACTTTTAATTTCCTCTAAATGATCATGCAAAGAGGTGGATGCCTAGTGCTCAAACATTTTAAAAACCAGCAGCGTGCAAGTGCAAAACATCTCTTTCATGCTTTTCTTTCTAACCGCTTTGTGCTTCGCTGCAACACCTAGCACCGAAGTGATCTTCGTGCTACTAGGTTTTAATTTTTATCATTATTATTCCGTCCTAGATGCGATGCATATAAAATCAGCAAATTATCCCTCATGCTCAGCGGCATTTAACCATTTTTCCCACAACTCTACCCTTCCCCGTTGATAGTGCATCATTGCATTCATTTCTTTTAGGGTTTCCTTGTCATTTTATGTGGAGAAAGGAAGGAAACACGCACCAAAACATATAAACAAGGCTGAACTGAAGCATAACTTCATGCCCCAGCCTTGCTATACATCAACAAACATAAATCCTATTTTTCTATATTTTTCGTAGCCCCAAATGTATTTTTCCCCTATTTTTCATGGTTTTTTTATCATTTTTCCCCATTTTCTTCATTTTCTTGTATTTTTTAAATTGCTGAAAATGAAAACTAGTTTGTGGGCTGTGGCCCTTAGTTCATTTGCAACAAAATTGAAAGATTAGTTGATGTGTATCGACGATTTTCCCCATTTATATGCCCAAAACCCTTGTTTTTCCCCCTTTTTCATGCGTTTTCGGGTTTCTTGACATTATTTCGAGCCATGAAATGCATGTTTTTCATAATTTCTGGTTATAAACAGTAAGAACTCAGAAGAATCAGCAGCATAATCAAATCTTAGTCCATATGAACGGCATTCCATCAATCAAAAGCATAAAACACTAAATTTTCTTTGTAATTTTTTGGTTTACCGCTTAAACGCGTGTTTCGGGTTTTTTTTCCATGGCTGTAGATTTGGAAAACAGCAACACTTCATGTCCAGCAACATCACAAATCACCATTCTCAGCCCGTGGAGCAATCCGGTCCATGCCGGGCAAGCCTCCATCATTCTTTCTTCTTCCTCCTTCTCCCCACATGATCTTGCCTTTAGAAGAGAGAGAGGGAGGAGAGAGAAAGACTAGAATCAGAAATTTCAAACCAGGCCACCATTCGACGGGCGAAGGGCGGCGATATGATCAGCATACGGAGTGTAGGCAAGGGCCAATGTCAAACAGGAGGGTTGTTTGCAGGCAGGGAGGAGTATGATCAACATCATGGCGCATTTTTCGGCGCCTTCCTGCTCACGCCCTCCCCACGATTTGTTGCATCTCATCTCTCCAAAGTTTCATGTGACATTTAAATTTTGGGCTCCCAAAGGTCACTTGCCCATTTTGGCCAAATTTTGTCCACCTCTTCAAATCTTGACCGGTTTCTTGGCCATTTCCCCGTCCGGACTCGGAATTGAGCTCTGAAAAATCCTGGGCGTCCGGCTTAGCATCCCGCATTGGCCAGTAGCTTGTGTCAACCCGCACGACTGCCTGAAAAATTATGAAAAATCACCAAGTGTCGCTCGGGCGCCTTTAAAGCACCTTGACGCTTAAAATCGTCCTAGATCGAGCCGCCGCCTTTGACGGTGAATATTTTTCCCTTGATCTTCATAATTTTTAGCTATTTTTAAGCACTTCCCGTCACCTAAATTCCGCTCTCATTGGCGACCACGGGATAGGGCGACTCAGCCCGTTGAATCCACGAACATATCTGCACATAAACAACCAAAGAAGCATCAAACTAATACAAAACAATTATCATCATAAAACTCAGCACAATGCTCCCCCTACCCCTACACAGAACCAAGGCATAACATCCACAAGGAGTGGGCCTAGCATCATCTAATAGAAGATCCGAAGCAAGTCACTAACCAGCTGCTCCAACACAGCCAAACTAAAAAGAACTGCCAAAGAGGTTGCCCTAAGTGGTAGTCTGAACTACTTACCAACTAAAGACAACACAACTAGGAGCTCCTACAAGGCGAGGACTCCTATAGCCTAAGCAAAGGATATTTTCTTTCAGTACATGTCTTCTTTTAGGATTTTTATTGGATGCACATACTTGGGCATGTAAAAAGGAGGGAGCTGAGCGTAGTGACCCAAGGAGAACAGGGCATCGGTCTCAGGACCTGTCTCGGCACCCAAGAACCTACCAAGCCCTCGCAAGGCGACACTTAATCCTTTTCTAACGCTCACTTTTATTTTCGCTCCAACCTTCCTTGTTTTGATATTATTTTTCCAGCAAGCAGCCACCCCTAGGAAGACAAGGTATCGGCCTCGGGTTTGACTCGTCCCCAGGAACCTACCAGGCCTTCGCAAGGCAATGATCAACTGCTTATATATTTTCATTTCTTTTCTCCTCTTCTTTGATAGGGGTTAGAACCCCTTTTTACACACCTTCGTATTGATAGTCATCCTTTAGGACAGTCAGGATTTCTTGGCATCATCATTATTATCTTCTAGCAGGCTTCTCTAACTGCCTCACTACTAACAGGAACTCCTAGAACGGCTGCCTAGCAGGCTGGCAGAACAGGGCCACTAGGACTTCCTTCTAAAACAGGTCTTTCAATGCCTAACAATGTCTTTACAGGAGGCAATGACTACTCCGACCTCCCTCAAACATACTTAGCCTAAACCTGGGACTTCATGCCTTGGTTGCCGGTCCCCAAAAAAAAAAATCCCCTCGACAAGTACAAATACACATATAACAGGAAAGAAAGGTACCCGTAAAGGAGAAATATCACCTGGAATGGCCACAAGAAGCTTCCATCGCAGCAAAGGCTCCTCCAGGCTCCACAAAATTCCACAACCCGCGAAACCTGTCCAGCACAACACTAAACCAAAACCCAATTAAACGCACCCGCACTAGACAGGGAAATGGCCCTCTTGGCCTAATGAAATCAGACATGACTTTGCTACAAAACTAAATCGGCCCTCGTGGCCTAATGAAATAAAACAATACTATGCAGAACATCCACCTGGAAACAACCATGATAGACATCAAAGCATACTATTCCCATGGGAACAGGGCTTGTAGCCCTAAACTAGGTGCATTAAATTATGACCTATCCCTCCTGCGTATATCGCAAGAGGTGTTCGCATCACATGTCGTCGAATCAGTCTATGGGTCCGAGATAATAAAGGTAGATGAGTCTCGCTTACCCTCTGCATCACCCAAATCAACCATCGTCTGCCAAAGAGGGCATGTTCAGAAAGCATACCCCACAAACGACCAGGTCCTGTCTCACCATCAATAGATATATCGGGACAAGGGCCACAATTAAAGAAGAGGTCCTCTTCATACGCAAGATTAGCCAATGAATCGGCAAACTGGTTCCAATTTCGTGGAATCAGCTGAAAAGACACTCGATCGAATTCGTCTAGCAAGGCTATGGCAGTATGATGGTACATACAAAGGATCGGGTTCCGCACCATGTACGTCCCATTGAGTTGATTTAAAACCAACTGAGAGTCCCCTTTCACCAACAACTGGCGGATACCACCCTTCTTTGCAATATTCAAACCCATAATCAGGGCTTTGTATTCTGCCATATTATTGGTAAAATTCGCCTCGAGATAAGCAGCTAACTTCATGACAATGTGTCGTCGGGGGTCGCGGATGACAACTCCTACACTTCCTTTTTTGCATGCACCCCTGGACGCCCCATCAAAGTACAAGGTGTACGTCCATAAAGGGTTTACATATCCTGCCATCCTAAACTCTACTCGTAATTATGGTAATCGAAATTCAGCATATTCAACGGGTGGACTGTAGGCTCCATCCCTCCATCATCATTGAATTCAACAGGGATGCTCGTCAAAAGTTGTAGGCAATGATGGCAGAAGACCTTGATTTCCCAAATAAATGTCCCGCCTTCTTGCTCAATCACCTTGTATCCTTTGCTCCACCAAATGAGCTTTCCCTGATGATACCTCTGTTCCAAATATGGGTGTTCTAAATAAGGGATCAGACGACCCATCAACCTCTATCACGATGTCCTTGCAGATGTTTGATCGATCTTGCCTAGACCTGCAAGGCAGTCATAGCATTAGTGCAATCAGAAGTAATAAGGTTTAATCTTATTAATATTAACCTTATTTTTAAATTCTATCCCCTCAAGGTCAGCTAACAAAACTGTAGATTTATTCTTTCCTATTCTAACGATCTTATAGGGCCCATCCCATTTGGGTTCTAGCTTGCCTGGGAATAATTCACGTCGTGCGTCATAATACAGAACAAGCTGTCCTTTCTTGAAGGTGTATTTCTTGGCTTTGAGGTCGTGTAGCTTCTTCATTCGGCGCTTCGCCACTTCTTGGTGCAATAAGCTCTGCAACTTAAGCTCGTCTAAATGGGCCAATGTCGTCAAGCGCTCAAAAAGAGCGTCTTCATCGCTCAAAGAATGATTGATGGCAAACCGAATAGTCGGCAGCTCAATTTCTAGAGGCAAGACACACTCCTCCCCATATACTAACTTGAACGGGGTATGGCCACTGGCTCGTTTGAAAGTCGTATTATAAGCCCATACTGCCACGTATAACTTTTTATCCCAATCCCGTTTCTTTTCCGACACAATTTTGGACAGGATGCCCACAAGCTGCTTGTTGGTACTTTCGACTTGCCCATTGGCTTGCGGATTATATGGGGTTGTCTTGTTATGCTTGATGTTCCACAACTCTGTCAAACCTTTGATCACCTTATTCAGGAAATGAGTTCCGCGGTCCGACACTAATTCTTTCGGTGGACCAAACCGGCATATTATCTGCTCTAAAAGGAAACTAGCAGTTTCTTTAGCATCATCTTTCCTTGTTGCACGTGCTTCTGACCACTTTGTGAAGTAGTCAGTTGCTACAATGATGTACCGCTTTTGCGTAGTCGATGACGGAGTAATAGGACCCACAAAGTCTATTCCCCACTTCTCAAATGGAAGTATCGCCATAATAGGGGTGAGTGGTCGTTTCCTATTCTCTCGACTATCATGTCGTTGGCAAATATCGCATCGCTTAACATACGCAAACGCATCCTGGAAGATGGCAGGCCACCAATAACCTCCTCTCAAAGCCTTCTGTGCTGTAAGCCGTCCAGCAAAATGGCCACCGCAAGCAGAATCATGGCACTCTTCCAAAATGAATGGCACCTCGTCAGGCGTCACACATCGGCGATAGATATCATCAACCCCTTGCCGATATAATGTACCTGCGATCAAGGCAAACTTTAACGCTTGCTGCTTAATTTTCCGTTTCTCAGCCTTAGATAACTCGGATCCCGCCTCTCCCGTTGATAAATAATGCGTTATTGCAGCATACCAGGAGGGAATAGATGCCGTATCTATTTTAAATATCATCTCCATGTCACTACCTTCAGCCACAGATTCTTTTGGCTCCCCAAAGTCCACTAGACATTCCACGATGCCTTGCAACCTTGGTGGCTTACTCTTGATTTCATAATCAAATTCCTGCAAAGTGATCAACCACTTCGCTAAACGATCAGGCGGCTGTAACTTATTCATCAATAGTCGAAGTCCCTCCGCCTTCGTATAAAGTACGACTTTCTCATAGAGAATGTAATGCCTGAATTTCTTGGTCCCAAAGACCACCGCTAGACACAGCTTCTCCATGTAGGTGTAATTGATTTCGGATACCCCCAGCTTCCGACTAGCAAAAGCAATCGGGTGGTACCACTTCTCTTCCCAAAATTGGGCTAAACAGCAGCTGATACTATACATGGTGGCTGCTGAAAATATATAGAACACCTCACCTCTTTTAGGTGCTTTTAAAACGGGCGCTCTTGCTAGCTCTTGTTTCACGTCCTCGAATGCTACCTTGCAAGGGTCACCCCATACAAACGAACAGCTAAAGGACAATAAATTTGTAAGTGGCAACGTTCTTTCTGCTAAGGCGTTAATGAATCTACGGTAGTAACCAACCGAAGACAGAAAGCTATGAACTTCTTTCAGAGTGCGTGGTGGACCCATGGCAACTATAACTTTGACCTTCTCGGGGTCGGTCGCAATTCCTACTGAACTGACCACATGGCCCAGCAATAGCCCATAAGGTACTCCAAAAGCACACTTCCGGGGGTTTAGGGCGATGCAAAATTGTCTACAGCGCTCAAAGCATTTTCTCAAAATGATCAACTGCCTTTCTCTCACGGTGGCGGCCCCTAAGTCATCAATAAACACCCTCAACTCTTCAGGGGATATGTCACCGAATGTCTTATCGGCTGTTCGTTGCCACGAACCAGGCGCGTTGCATAAACCAAAAGCCATCACGTGGTAAGCAAAAGTGCCAAATACAGTGATAAAAGTTGTTTTCAACTTGTCCTCTTCTGCAATTGCCATTTGGTTATATCCTGCAAAGCAATCCATAAACGAATATATCTCCCTACCCGCTAATTGATCCAAAATCTGGTCAATAAATGGCAATGGGTAGTAGTCCTTAACCGTCTGCTTATTCAGCTCCCTAAAGTCTACACATAATCGGATTTGATTATTCTTCTTCTTTCTAATCACAACTGGCGAACACCATTCCGTGTGTTGCACAGGAAAAATCAAACCCGCTTTTCGAAGCTTCTGTAACTCTTCAAACAGCCCGTCCCTCAATTCGAAAGGCATACGCCTTACTTTCTGCCGTACAGGACGACTGCCCTCTTTCAACGGAATTGTATGAACAGCAAGACTAGGAGGAATGCCTCTCAACTCATCATAACTCCAGGCAAAGATATCTCGGAATTCTTAGATCAAGGTCACATAGTCCTCCCTTTCTGCTGAACTAAGCATAGAACCTAATTTGATTGGCCGCGAATCATCAAGCGTACCAAGGTCTAGCTCGATAACATCTGCATCTCTTATACGATCTTGGGCCTCTATCGGCTCGTTCAAAGTGATCTGATAGATGTCCTCCATGGTGGATCCCTCTTTGGACTCATCACTCGATGATGTCTCACTAGCAGATAAATCTTCTAATGTCTCCAATTCTGTAGAAGATAGAGGAGCTCTCTCACTCTGCGGGGACTCAGGATAAGCATCAACCACCACACGCTGGGCACCTCTGCCAAATATTAATCGACCGGCGGGTATATCCACTTGGCAATCCGCTTGCAAGATCCAAGGTCGTCCAAGTAATACTTGGTAACTTGGCCGCCCTGCAAAACGAATCACCCTAAAGTCCAACATGCATTCTACATTTGCAACAGTGACATGGACCTTAGTAATGCAGCCTTCCGGCTGTCTCAAACTGTCATCTGCCATTCTGAGAATTGTGGAGGTATCTTTCTGAATCGCAAGACCTAACCTTTCCATCAGTTCAGAACTCATAATGTTAACAGATGATCCCGTGTCGACAATGGCATAATCTACTAATATCCCATCGACATAGGCTGCAACCCTTGGGCAATGCTTCTCAGCATGCTCAAGCCAGTCATCACCAACTCGCGCAATACCCAAAGGTTCTACGATATACCCGGTACGTAGGATCTTTCTAAATTCCTTGCGTACTCCTGGGGAAAGCTTAATAAGCTGCAAAAGGTTCACATCCGGCTTGACTTCGCAAAGAGAGCCCGCCAAATCGAATTCATGATAGTTCGAAAGAGCTCGCTTTTCACGCCAAATCATCCGCTCTTTAGGTCGCTGAGCTGGTTTTATTGCCTCTTTCTTAACTTTCACCTTCTTCTTTGGTGCTTCCTTATCGGCTTTACTCTCTACGGGCTTCAAAGGTCCCCCTTCTAGGGCAGGATCCAAAACTTGCGTTCCTTTGTCGCCTTGTTTAGGGTTTCCGTCGACAAGCTTATCCATGTCGGCTTCTCTACCCTTTTTACCTCTTGTAAGGACAGCTCGTAGATTAGAGGTTTCAGCATCATCAACGCGTACAACCTCAATCAAACTAACCCCACTACCACTTGGTAGCTCCTCCACTGTAGTCTTTGGTCGTTGAAGTATTTGTTTAGGCCCATTTTCTGGCTGGGAATCATTTCCTTGGGCACGATGATTAACAGGCCCGGGTTGCCGACTACCTCGCTGGAGGGAACTAATCTTACTCCAGCAAGTAGCTGCTAAATGGCCAGATTTTCCACAAATGTCGCACTTAACATTTGGGCAATTTCTTGGATAGTGCTGGCCGCCACACCATTTGCAACTAAACCTCGATGGTGCACCCTCCTCTGGGTATCTACTTCCTATCAAATTTTGTTGTTTTTTAAGGAAGTTGACATCAACGGCTATTTGTCGATACTGCTCCGTAATCATGTCGGTATAATGCTTCATCATGTCCTTAACCTCGCCAAGAACATTGGAAGAACTCGACTCATAGCCTTGGTCATTTCCATGTCGTTCCATCGGCCTAACAATTCGATTAGGCACTGGTTGTTGAGCTGCAGGCATGGTGTTAGAATTGACCGCCTGGCCTCCACCATTTGGAGCCATTTGGCTGCCCGTAGGCATCGATATGCTAGGGGGAGCTGGTAATAAAGGAACATTCTGCATCATGTTTCCTCTCCCATTAGGGTTAGCCATCGCTATCCCTTGGCCACTACTGCCATTGGCCATTGCCACATTGTTTCCCAATACTAAACCCATATTCGAATTGCCGCGAGAAGCATAGGCTGCTTGTAGTCGGGATTCCACCTCTTGTGCTCGTGTAATGGCAGTATCTATATCCCCCAAGGGAACACTACTCAACTGCAATTGGATATTAAAGTCCAACCCATGTAGGAAATATTGTAATTGGGCAGCTGCGGGAATAGGAATAGAGGTGTCCAACTTACGGAAGACCTCTTTTATCTTCTTCGCATAAGCACGAATATCCTCGTGTGGATCTTGGCGGGTCACGTTGAGTACACGCAACCAATATTGCCCACCCCTTTCAGGGGCAAACTCCCTTCGAAAAGCTCCATAAAATGCATCAATGTTCAATATAGTTCCGGCTTCTAAACCATGATACCATATAGCGGCTCTTCCTTTGAGAGTCATGTTAAAGAACATCATTAAATGTCCTTCCTCTTGAATGCGACAGTTAAACATCAGCTTTTGAAACTCCCTAATGTGGAGTTCCGCATCTTCCTCAACTAACCCATTAAAAATGGGTAGCGGGTAACCTAGAGCCGGCAAATCCGTCGTTCCTACTGGAATTGCAATAGGCTGCGCCATGACATGGATTGGATTTGCACTAGGAATAGGGAACGGTGGGGTTACACCTCCCGCAATTGACGTGGACTGGCTTATGGCAGGAAGGGGAGCACTAGAGCTTCCACCTTCTCCTAACTTACTACTTGTGGTCCTAAGACCACTAGATCCACTCCCTCGTAAGGGTTCAGCACCGCTACGCTTAGGGGAATATCTCCTAAAAATTTCAGCACGTCGCCTAGCTCTTTCGTCTCTTTCTTGCTTTTGGATTTCTGCTAGACGATGCTTATCAATAAATAACGGATCAATCTCAGTATCCTTTGGCATAAACTGCTAGTTGGTCCCTAGAAAACCAGGATTCGAGAACCGCCACTTTTAAGCGGCTCCCGGCAGACGCACCACTGATGGACCTAAAAACGGGCCGGCACT